>NC_141689.1:1275278685-1275897332 GCF_964263255.1 Lissotriton vulgaris
CACAATGTTGAATCAATTTGTGATCATTCAAGAAGGACTTAAGGGATGATACTGCTTGGTCATTAGTATTTGACCAATGTAGGTTAAAGTGCAAAAGGTAAATGCGGGGCTGGACTGAATCCACATTGCCAGAGATGATTTCCATTACTTGTTCAATGAAGGGAAGATTGTCGCCTGGGGGGTGATAGAAAGTGTGTAATTTGCAGACCAATTGATTGTTACTAGAGATGTTGAGGCAAAGGTATTCACAAATAGCTGGCGAGGAGGGCTCTGCGAGGGAGACCGCAAGTGTGTTCCGATGTATACAGGCAAGACCACCACCCTGCTTCCTAACTCTCGGCGGATTATGTCATGTGAGGGGGGCACCAAGAGATCTAAGATTGGGGTGGACGAAGGGTTGAGCCAGGTTTCAGTGAGGATAATAATAATATCTATCTCATTATATTGTATGAGGTTGAAGATCTCGGAGGCGTGTTTGTTGGCAGACCTGCAATTGAGTAGTATGCACTTGAGTGGAGCCGGCGTGAGGGTGGGCGGGGTCTGAATGATGTTTACTCTCTTGAGGTTGCCCTTATTTATAGTTCTGAGGTAGTGGTAGGGTCCTCTGTTAGGGTTGGAATGAATGGTGTGAATTATACCCTTTGGGCTCAAGTTGCTATCTGTGTTAGACGGATAGGACTTGAGCAGGCAGGATGATCTTCTTGGGCGAGAGGCTGCGTTGGGTAGGGGAATGAAATTGGAGATAGAAGGGGAAGAGGGGTGGTCACGTGGGGCTGTATCAATAGTACTGGCGGGGGCTCTGAGCCGGTTATGGCTAGAGAGGAGGGGGTTTAACAACGGGAGATAATCAAGTGAGAGGGATTTCAAATCATGGAGTTCGAGGGAGAGAAGGTGCATCTGGTGGGAGATATCGTCCAAGCGTGCCAGCAAGTATGGGTATTGGGAAAGTGGGGAAGTTGAGGAGGTTGAGAGTGGAGATCTGTGGAGGGGGTGGGTGTCTGAGTGTGTTTGAGGCAGTAATGGGTGAGTCAATGTGAGAGGGGATGTCCCTGAATATATTTGGTGCACCAGGATGCATTGTCCATTAGGATGATTGAGAGTGGAAAACAGGAGAGGGGGTAGGGTGTCGAATTGTCATTGAGGGGGCATAAGTGGTAATGGGAGATCCCCGAGGGGGAGAGGGGGTAGGTTGTTGTGTATTAGAGGGGCCAGGGGAAGAGATGAGAGATTCCCAAGCAGTGTTGGCATGTTTGCTTGAGAATACCATTAGTATCTGAGTGTTTGGATGAGTGCATGAGTAGAGCCTGACTGATTCGACAAGTGTGTGACTAATGCTTCAATAATTCAATATGTGCAAAGATACTGGTAAAATGATTAAATAAGTGCAGCTCTAGTACCTGGATAATTGCAAGAGTGCATGCATTGTATATAGGTGCCGGTTAGTGCATAGATGATTGTTGAAGCCCATGGATAGTATCTAGCCAATTGAATGAGTGCATAAATAGTGTTTCAAGAATTGGATACTGCCCATTTCATTTTAGTTGACTGAACAGGTAGTACCTGGAAGCTTACATAACTACATGGGTCGTGTCTGTAGAGTTGAATAAGTGCATCTGTAGTGCCTACCTAATTAGATGAGTGCATGACTAGTGTCTGAGTGACTGCATGATTCCATTGTTAAAGCTTGAGAGAATGGATGGAATTAAGTATACTGCTGGGGTGATTGTATTGGTCAAATTCTATTGGCTCATTAATTACTGCAGAGGTACTGGATGAGTGATAGATTAACTACAACAGTACTCTCAATGTTATTACATGAGTGCACGAGTAGAGCCTGAGTGTTTTATCAGTGCAAGCAGGTTCCTCAGTATGTCAATGACTGCATTGGTTGTAAGTGGGAGGTTAGAGGGCTACGTAGGTTCTGTGCAAATGTTATAAGGATTGAACATTTACAGCCTTGTTAACTGCACCTGTCAACAGTCAGTAAAGTAGGTGATTAGAAGAATGTATATATATTACCTGCATACTTCAACTACTACATAATTTCTGCCTGCCTGATTGCAAGAGTTCATGTAGAAGTGCTGAATAATTAAATAGCTCCATGAATAGGGAATCACTAATTTGATGACTGTCTGAGTAGTGGTTGGGAGATTCTATGAGTGCCTGAACACTGCCTGACTGACTGAGAAAGTACCTTCATTGGTGTTAGATAGATGACAGTTGTCACTATATATCTGACTCATTGGTTATCTCCTTCTGTCAGTATCAAACTACTAGTTTTACTGTATATATGCTTTCCCTCTGAGATATGTGTGAGTGAAATCTAGGTATCACACTTGATATATAATTGCATACATGGGCATTTGGAAACATACATTGATTTATTACTGAGAAGAAACATGTATCAGTACGTTTATAAAATGGATTGCATATAAATCTGACTGCATATATAACTATGTCAAAGCACAAAAAACATATCTCATCATCTAAGCATATGCCAGGTGGTCATATAACTTAAAACCCACATTGACAAATGCTTCCCAATACATACCTAACAAGTATTACTTCTTTCTCATTCATAAACAGGGGGACAACATGCTCTTATCTTTTATTTCTCAATACACTATTCCTAGTTCATGTTACTAAAAGTACAACAACTCCTAGAATGCAAGTAACAGATGTATCTATTCTGCACATGATGATTAGACATTTAAAACATACTTAGCACCTGTTTAAAAAAGAGGCACTAATTCATTTTTCTGTTACTTCCTGTGAGAATTTAGCCTGGCATATGATGTTCGCTAGTACTAGTGGGCACCTTGCATCACTCTAATCGACCCTTATTGATGGTGGTTGTAAAGTCAACCTTATAGAAAGCTATGCTAGTGGTACCATGGAGCAGCAGTCAATAGGCTAAGACTTCAGAGAGCATGTGAAGCAAGCTGTTTTACCAATTATAAACCCTTGAATACCAAATGAAAGGACACCACACAAGGTATATATCAAATATATATGTATTTATTCTAAACACAACCCCTCTGCACTCTTTATGAGGTCAGAGGTAAAAGCACAATACAAGTTACTCAATTAGCATACGATAAGTTGCACAATATACAGTAATGCCCTATGGGCCTCACAAACCATATACTAAAATAGTGGTATAAGAACCACAACAGAAATAGTAAGTAGGCCTAGGGTGTAGGGAATCGCTGGGGCTACACTAAACAACCAAAGGTTAGGAAGTAGGAGACCCACGGGAGACGCGTGCAGTGTCTAAACACAGTCGCGAGTTACCATTGACTTATAATGGGAAACGAAGAAGTTACAAAGTTACTGTTTAAGGGCACTTCCGGATGGACTACGACAAAACCCCTTTAGACTAGGACACTTAAAGAGTCAAGACCCACGGGAGCACCGGAGTACTTGTGTTACCACACCCAGGGAAGCCGGGTGCATAGGTGTCCTTTGGTGTTGGGTTTCGTCAATGTTTTCTTTGGAGATCTGCTTTAGAACCTGAAAGCAGAAGGGACAGAGTCTGGGTCACTAGCCAGTGACCAGGAAGGTACCAGGAAGGAACAATGCGATGTCACGATGATCTCAGGTGAAGAGGTAAAGCTTGTCTCTGCAGCCATGAGGACCAGGAGGTGTCAACGACAACCAGGAGCTGGAGTCAAGCTGGACCACAAAGGATCTAGTTGACTGCGGTGTCGATATCCTGATTGGACCCAACAAGCCTTGGCAAACGCAATCCACGCAGGAAGTGAAGATTGGCTTTGGAGCAAACCAGCAAGGTCTGGGGAGCTTCTCCTTTGCAGGGAATCTGTAGCAAGCCTGGAGCGACCAGGAAAGTAGTTTAGTTCAAATGAAAAGTCTTCAGGAGACCCACTATCCAATGGGCTAGCAACCAGGAAGACGCATGAAGCTGAAATGCAAGAGCAGGCCCCACGTGGCACTCGTGGAGTGTGGAGGGCTGAGCGTTGATGCAAATGGTGCCTAGGTCTGGGGCTTCTGATACCCCTATGCACAACTGCGAGTTACCTCTGGAGTTGATGCAGTTTAGCAAAATGCAGGATGTCCAGGTTGTTTAGTCCCACGTCTCTCATGTCTGCCACGGGTCTCAGCTTTGCTGTGGATGTGGGACGGAGTCAGCGAAGTCTGGAAGTCCAGTTTCTGTGTCGCTGCGTCTTCGGGATCCGGCAGGATCGTCGACAAAGGAGACCGGCAAGTTATTGGTGGTGCCTGTTTACACAGGGTGGTCACTCCTTGGCCACAAGGGAGATGTCTTCCGTCTTCTAGTCAGAATAGAATGTCGAAGGTCCAAGAGTTCTGTATCAAAGTTTCGTTCTAGGATAATCTAAAGTTCTGGGGACACAGCTCCTATACTTATACTCAGTTAATGGGCTGGATTACCTGCTAGGTCCCTCCTATGGGTGGACTTGGGAAGGAGGTGGTTACACCCTTTTCCCTTTGTCCAGTTTTGCAGCAGAGCGAGGCTGGAGTGCTCCAGCGACTGGTTTGAACCGGGTTATGCATGGAGCACCTTGTGTGCCCCAAGCAGTGTCGGGAAAAGCATTTCTGAATGCAGCCCACCCTGCCCCAATAAACTACAGGCTGTCTGGGGAGGTGCTGGCCCCTCCCTTGACAGGAACCCTATTGTCCAGGCCTCCCCTGATGGAGTTTCATCCAGCAGCGGGAGGTCAGACTCGTGACAGTGGCAGAAGCATCCATTTTGTGATGCTGAGGCTCTATTTTACTTTAAACGGGGTTAGCAGTAACTATATGTCTTCTCCCTCTAGAAGGGTGGAATGCTACCCCCGCCACCAGAACTGGTCGGGGGGAGTATTCCAAAGTGTTTGACACCTTACACAACATGCTTTGATAAAGCCAAACCAAAGTTAGCATTAACCGCGAGGATTATAATGCACTTAAGAGTATATGGTATGGCTATATCATAGAACAGCTATAAGGAGATTGTTATGAAAGCTGTAGGGGGGTCAGCTCATGCTAGGGCACTCTCTCACATAAAACCAAGCACTCTGCATCAATAAGGCCTGCCATAGGAGTGTCTTATAGGTTACTATGTGTCTATATATAAGGTAGATATAGATATACTATATCTAAATAGGGGTGATTACACCACCTTACCCAAGCTGGGTGAACAGCCTGTGGTGTCAGTTTGGAGGGCTAGCGAGGGGTAGCATAATACATACTTCAGCCCCTGATAGGCCTTGGATGCACCTATGCCCTGGGTACCTATGGTACTCTATACAGGGGCTCACAAAGGTGACCCAGTATCCAATCTGGTATGTACCTAAAGTACATAGTATCAATTTAGAGAGAGAACAGCTGGGCTGTGGGTCTGATTAGCAGGCCCACAGCCACACTAAAGTAGAAAAACCAGAGTATCACAGCAAAAGGTGGGGGTGACCAAAGGAAGCAGACCCTACTCTCCTACACAACCCCCCCCAAACGTATGGACATTAAACTAACCTTGACCAGTTGAGTCTTCATGTTCTAAGTGGAAATATCTTGAGAGTCCATCTGTATTTGCATGGTCAGTACCAGGTCTATGTTCCACTGTAAAGTCCATCCCCTATAGGGAAATGGATCACTTAAGCAGTTTGAGATTTTCACCCTTCATCTGATTTAGCCACAGGAGTGGCTTATGGTCTGTCTGAATCTTGAAGTGAGTACCAAACAAATATGGCCTCTGCTTCTTCAGGGCCCAAACCACAGCAAAGGCATCCCTCTCAATAGCTGACCAAAGTTTCTCTCTAGGGGTCACCCTTCTGCTAATAAAAGCTACTGGCTGGTCTTGACCATTTTTATTCAGTTGTGAAAGAACAGCACCTACCCCCAACTCAGAAGCATTTGTTTGAACAATGAATTCCTTGGAGTAGTCTGGACTTTGCAGAATAGGTGCAGTACACATGGCCTGCTTCAGGTCATCAAATGCCTTTTGACTGCTTACTGTCCACTGAACTTTCTTTGGCATTTTCTTGGAAGTTAAGTCATTAAGGGGTGTCACAATGGACCCATAGCCCTTGAAGATTTTCCTGTAGTACCCATTCAGGCCCAAGGAAGCTCTGATCTGTGTCTGGGCGGTGGGAGCAGCCCAGTCCTTTATCGTCTGGATCTTGCTCTCCACCAGTTGAACCTGACCTCTACCTACAAGGTGGCCCACGTACACAACCTTACTCTGCCCTATCTAGCACTTGGTAGCCTTGATAGTTAGGCCTGCCTTTTGCAGGGCCTCCAAAACATTCTTCAGGTGGATCAGGTGATCTTCCCAAGTGGAGCTAAAGACAGCAATATCATCAAGATAAGCTGCACAGTAGTCATCCAGACCTGAGAGGACTTGGTTTGCCAAACTCTGGAATGTGGCAGGTGCATTTTTCAGACCAAAGGTCATTACCACAAATTGATAATGACCTCCTGGGGTTGAAAATGCTGTCCTGGATTTTGCATCATCAGCTAGTCTGATCTGCCAGTAGCCAGCTGTCAAGTCAAATGTACTCAAAAACTTGGCAGATGCCAATCTGTCAATGAGTTCATCTGCCCTTGGTATTGGGTGGGCATCTGTCCTAGTGACAGCATTGAGACCTCTTACCATCTTGGGTGTGAGGTTTAGGCACTAGGACTACAGGACTGGCCCAAGGGCTCTCTAAAGGGCTCAATGACTCCCAATTCCAACATCTTTTGGACCTCTGCCCTGATACAGTCCCTGACATGATCAGGTTGCCTGTAAATCTTACTTTTAACAGGCAGACTGTCCCCAGTGTCCACCTCATGGGTGCACCAGGTAGTCTGACTTGCAGTCAGGGAAAAATATGTGTGTAGGCCTGCAGAACTCGTCTGCAGTCCCTCTGCTGCTGATCAGTGAGGCTGCCTGCCAAGGCTACACAATCAACTGACCCATCATCAGGGTTCTGAGAGAGCAGGTCTGGGAGAGGGTCTCTCTCTTACTCCTGTCTTTCATCAGTAGCCATGAGCAAACCCATGTCAGCCCTGTCAACATATGGTTTCAGTCTGTTGACATGGAGCACCCTGAGGGGGCTCCTGAGAGTTCCAAGATCAACCAAATAGTTTACCTCTCCGTTTTGCTCAAAAATAGTGTGGGGTCCAGACCATTTGTCTTGGAGAGCTGCTGGGGCCACTGGCTTCAACACCCACACTTTCTGCCCTGGCTGGTAAACAGTCAGCACAGCCTTTTGGTCATTCCAAGCTTTTTGCAATTCCTGGCCAGCCTCAAGGTTTTTGGATGCCTTTTTCATATACTCAGCCATCCTGGAGCTGAGACCAAGTACATAATCCACAATGTCTTGCTTTGGAGCTTTGAGAGGTAACGCCCATCCTTCCTTCACCAGACAAAGGGGTCCTCTTACAGGATGGCCAAACAAAAGTTCAAAAGGCCTGTAGCCAACCCCCTTTTGTGGGACCTCTCTATAAGCAAACAAAAGGCAGGGCAGTTAGATGTCCCATCTCCGCCTGAGATTTTCAGGGAGACTCTCAATAATGCCCTTAAAGGTCTTGTTAAATCTCTCAACTTGACCATTGCACTGTGGATGATAGGGTGTGATGAACTTGTAGTTCACTCCACACTCCTTCCACATAGCAGTCAGATATCCAGACATAATGTTTGCACCTCTGTCTGAGACAACCTCCTTCGGAAAGCCCTCTCTTGAGAAAACTCCCAGGAGGGCTCTTGCCACAACAGGTGCTGTTGTGGTCCTTAGGGGAATAGGTTCTGGGTATCTGGTGGCATGATCCACTACCACCAGAATAAACCTGTGCCCAGAGGCTGTTTGGGGATCCATTGGTCCAAGAATGTCAATCCCTACTCTTTCAAAGGGAACCCCCACCACAGGTAGTGATATTAGGGGGGCCTTTGTGGTGCCACCTGATTTGCCACTGGCTTGGCTGGTGACACAGGAGCAACACAACTCCTTGGTATCCTCTGACATATGAGGCCAGTGAAAGTGAGGGACAACCCTGTCCCAAGTCTTGTTCTGGCCAAGATGTCCTGCAAGGGGAATATTGTGGGCTAAAGTAAGAAGGAAGCCTCTGAATGCCAAAGGTATGACCAACCTCCTGGCTCCTGGAAGCACCAGGCTTGGGGTTTCTAACCTCTAAATACAGGAGCCCTTCACCCCAATACACTCTATGGGTTCCATTAGCATTCCCAGCAGCCTCAGCAGCAGCTTGCTGTGTGGGGGGTTCAAAAGAAGGGCAGTCCAACTGTGCCTGCCTCAGATCTACCCTTGAAGTTCCCCTGTCCCCAGAAACTAAATCTGATCAGGCTCAAGATCTTCCAGGACAGTTCCGTCTGGGGTCTCACAATCAGCTTCCTGGGAAGGCTGATCCTACTTCTGAGGCAAGGGAGAAGGCACTGCCTTAACCCTACTGCTTCTCCTCCTGGTAGGCAACTGGTCCATTATTCCAGAATCCAGTGCCTGTTCAGTGTGGCAATTTAAACCTGTGACCTGGTCACAGCAAGGACATTTGCTGATATACCTAACATTTCTTTATGTGTCCTATACTCCACTTCAGACCAGACTGAAGATTCTAGGTCATTGCAAAGCAAACATTCTACAGGGAGGTCTGAGCTAACAACAACCCTTTTGAGGCCAGTTACCCCTCCCCAGGAGAAATTAACAATTGCCATACTATGGGTGGTAGTGACATTGCTTGCATTGGTCACTAGGTAATTGTCACCTAGTATGATCTGCCCAGGGTCCACAAAGCTGGGTGTCACCATTGTGACACTAACACATGTGTCCCTGTAGACCTAAGCCACTTTGTTATTAATTAAAGGAGACTGTCTGTACTTGCCCAAGTTACTGGGACTCACAGTAGAGGACAAAGCCATGTCCACATCACAGACAAAAACAGCTTGAGCACGTATTCTGACTAGGCCAGGATCCATCTCAGTTCTCAGGGTTATCCCTACTACAACCTTCTGTTGAGAACCACCACTATTATCTGTACTAGGGTGAACAGTTGCCTTAGGGGCAATGGTGCCTGAAGCTGCCTCCTTCTTGGTGCAATCACTGGACCAGTGAATATTAACCTTACAAAAGTTGCACCATGGTTTCTTTGGACCTTCTTTCTTTTTGGGCTTTTGGGGACCCCCACCAGTAGTAGCTTTTTGGGGACCTTGAGAAGACTTCTGGTCTTTTGCTTTCTCCCCACCCTTTTGGTCTTGCTTCTTCTGATCACCACATTGGTTCTGTACCTTCTTTTTCATCCTGGTTCTGACCCATTTGTCTGCCTTCTTACCCAATTCTAAGGGGAAGGTCAGATCAGAGTCAACCAAGTGCTGATGCAATAACTGGTTTTGACAGTTGTTAAGAATTTGTTCTCTCATAATCAAATTATACAATCCCTTACTGCCCAGTAGCCAGCCTACCAAAGCCTTAGTAGCACAATCTACAAAGTCAGTCCAGTTCTGAGTCTGTGTCTTTTGGGTGCCTCTGAACAGCAATCTATACTGCTCAATGGTTAAGCCAAACCCATCTATTAGAGCACTCTTCAGGACAGTGTAGTTGTCAGCATCCCCATCACTAACTGTGAGGACCTTGTCTCTGCCTTTGTCTGAAAAGGAGAGCCATTAGATTGCTTGCCACTGACTCTGAGGTACCTGCTGTACTCTGCAGGCGCTCTCTAAAGCAGTTATCCATTTGTGGATGTCATCCCCACTCTTGTAGGGAAGGACAATCTTATTTAGGTTTTTATGGTAATGAGACCTTTCCCTATCTCTAGGAACTATGCTGCCACCAAGCCCACGTGATTTTCTCTCTCTCTCAAGAGCCAGGGTCTCTTTTGCAAGGGCACCTTCCTGCCTCTTGATCCTAAGCTTAGATTCCTTCTTCCTAGCCTTATGCTCTCTTCTCTGAGGGGAAGTCCTCCTCCTCAGAGCTGAGGCATTGGACCCTGCTGATGAGTCAGAATGTCCAGATTCACTGGAGAGTGATATGTGTCTTCTGTGCTCACCATTAAGCCTGCTTGGGGGTCTGGAGGGGAGTCTCCCTTCTCCAGTCCCAAGTAGTCCTAGGTTAACCTGGTTCGGTTCCCTGACTTCTACCTGGTTATCATCTACCTCATCATCAGTGCTGTGGTATTGGGTTTTCAGATCCACATACTCTGCAAAAACTCCATGACACCGTAACATAGAAGTTGGCACGGAAACTGGAAATGCAAAAGACAAGTTTATTAAGACCCCATGGGGTGGTGGTACAATCCTACAGCACCCTTCGGCAATGCAAGAAGTATCACACTGAACATCGGTGCGCGACCTCTTTTATACATTTTACAGTAATAAAAAGAGTAGTCGAAACACATTTTCTCAGTTTAGGTACATATAAGGACATTTCTGGAACACAGCCAACTTTGTGGGAGGAGTTTTAGTACCACTGGTCAGTTTGAGGAACATTCCTGAGCGGTGACCGTTCACTAATACAGAAGGTTTGACTACGCATGTGCAAGCTTGACCAGTACTAAAAATAGCCTGTTGCTGGGCAAGTTAGATGGTCATTGGTACAGAGGAAGGACAAAAGGGCATGCTGACCACGAGGCAGCATGTTCATGGAAAATGAAGCCAGCAATACAAAATGGCCTCCGCAAATGTAGTCAAGATAAGAAGAGGTTCGTGTAGCTGAGCTAAACGCTAACCCGATCATTGTCAAATTACGTCAGACGACCCTTTTAGCGTTTAGCTGAAGCTACCTCATAATGGAAGTAATCAGGATACTCATCATCAGTATTAATCAACATAATATTCGTTATTTCTCGATTAATCATTTGCTCATTCTTAGCAATGGCTCGTTTGGATGGAACACAAGCAGTAATACAGATAGAACATAACATAGGGCCACATTGAATACATAGGCAAAGGAAGAAGAGTATCCCAATTATTATACATAGGATAGTTAACAGTTTCCAACCCCAAGTGCTGAACAAAGTCCAGAACCAGTTTGAGAATGTCCATGTACCATTTTCAGGATGTATTTCACCAGCTATTTTATGCAATTTAGAAATAGCATCATACACAGAAGGTGAATTATCGGGGACATTTACACAACAGCTACTACCGATAATGCGGCATGCACCCCCACGGTCAGCTAATACTACATCTAGAACCATACAGTTCTGGAGCATTACAATTCTAGTTATTTGAAGTTAATCAGTCAAATTCCCTAAGGCAAAAACTGTTTCATTAGCAACAGCTTTCACAACACATGTTAGCCGTCTTATTTTTCTGCTATTTAGGGCAGCACCAACAAATGAAAAGAGGCCTAAATTAAAATTGACATATTGCTGCAGGGAGGTGTCTGTTTGCTAATTGCTAATGTTCTCTTCACTCTGTTTAATATAAAATCATGATATAGTAAAAAGTCATGATGATACATGGGCGGGGCAATAAATACAGGGGGTAATACAAAGGATATGTAACATGTTCCTAACCACCCAATAGGAAGACCGTGGTAACCTTTATTTCCACAGATGAAGTAAGTATTTCGTGAAGCTACAAAGGCAATACCATTTGGCGTGTCGAAGGTGAGAGTAGTACTACATTCACTTCTCCCTACCGGGATAGTACCTTTATTTTGGACACATAAATCAGCTTTGGTGTCAATAACTGTAATCACATGTAAACTAGACATATTTGTACGTCTTTGATTAGTGTAAACACGAGGCAACGACACATTATCTGGTTGATATTCTTCCCACTCGAATTTAGTTCCTTCTGCTTGCGGGTTTGTTATCCCTGTCGTTATAACAAACTTTATTAAGCCGGAAAAGCAGTCCACCTTTGGTTGGCCATCTTAAAGTAAACAGAAGAGTGTACCAAGCGTTACAAGAACCATTATGAGAGAACGGAAGAGGAATAAGTGGGGTGCCTCCTTTCTTTTGATGTCCAGGCAACATTCCACATACCCAACAGTTCGAGGTGTTCGTCATATTATGGGTGTGATGCAGAATTTGAATGAAACTGTTATTTAAATAAGTCTGTCTATGTCTTTCTTCATGATAAGGCAAAGTGAAATGAAAATGTTCAGATGGGATTGGGGTTGTAGGCAATAAATATTCTCTTGCCGGAACCAATCGTTCTACAACCCAAGCTATTACTGCTATTACCACTATGGTCGTAAAAACAAGCACGGCACCACGAATTCTCTTGTTTCTCATCATAGTAGGTGACATAGTTCAAAGTACAAAAGTCTCAAAACAAAGCTAATAAAAAATAAAAATATGAGTGCTGAGCTCCGAGGTAGCCGTTGGTTTCTTCTCCGAGATTCAAGGTGGGTGTCGCTACACTGGGCAGAACTGATCCCCCCCCCTTGATATTCCCGGCTTCCGTTTTCAGAAACCTCAGAGCGGTAACTCAACCAGTCTCGCACAAAACAACTGCTCTCCTTGGCTGTAGATTGTATCTTTCTCCACCAGAAACAGTGTGGTCCGGGAAGGCTCCCTCTGATTCAGTAGATGCAGTAGCTGGGTTCTTCTCTGCATCCAATCTCGATAATCAGACAGCACAGCGGGGTTCACCAGATCCGGAGAGACACGATGGCAATGAGTAGAATGCACCCACCGCTTCTTGTTCGTGACTCGCACGGCCGTTCGAGTTGCCAACACTTGCTCAGGGCCACGCCACCTCCGCTCCAAGCTGCTGGTTCTCTCAAATGATCGGATCATGACATAGTCCTCAGGACAAAGATTGTGAGCCTCTCCAATGGAAATGTCGGGGAGCGCTTCTCGAACCTGTTGATGAATAGAGAGTAAATCATTTGTTAATCGTGCCAAATAATCGTTCATCATTATACAAGGCACATCATGTAGTAAACGAGGCTTAGGAACTCCCCATATATTCATAGGCCTTCCAAACACCATTTCATAAGATGTGAGGCCAGTTTGGGAATGTGGTACTGATCTAATAGATAACAATGCTAGAGGTAGGGCATCCGGCCATTTCAAAGACGTGGAAGCCACGATCTTTGTTAGCTTCAACTTCAGAGTAGCATTATACCTTTCTACCAGACCTGCTGACTGCGGGTGGAATACAGCGTGAAACTTTTGCTGAATCCCCAATCCTTTCAGGACGTACTCCACTATTTTCCCGACAAAATGAGGACCATTATCAGGTCTGACAGTGCGTTCCATCTCCTCTGACCTAGAGGCCTTTCAACTTCCCCAGTTGGTCTCCCAGCCTACCCATTCGGGGGGGGCATATTTTAGATCCCTTGTTTACCAATCTGCCGGGGACTAAAATTACCTCCATCTTGCCGGTGGAATGGACAGACCACTTCTTGGTATCCATCCTTTGCCCTGTCTCAGCCACCCCTTCCATCTCCTCGGCTAGACGGGTTCAGAAGAGGGCCTGGAAGAAACTTAGGTTAGAAGACTTCCATCGACTTCTACTAGAGGAGCCGCTGGGTCCTTTGACGGATGTAGAAAAGGGGTATGACCTCTTCTGTTCCTGGATCACTAGGGCCTTGGACTCTCTGATACCCATTGTATCGACTAAAATCAACTCTAGAGAGTCGAGTCCCTGGTACGATGGCGCCCTTCGGGCTCTGAAGGGTGCCTGTAGACGGGCTGAGAGGGCCTGGAGGAAGACCTATGGGGCTGATTTAAAAGCTGCATATGCCAGGTCCGTCAAGCTCTACCATCGGGCTATCTGTCAAGCTCGAGCGGCTTTTTATGCCGCAGAATTCTGGAACAGTACTAATCCGTCGAAAGCCATTTTTAAGGCCGTAAAAGATCTCATGGCAAAGCGGCCTACCTCTACGACCGTAAGCTCCCTTTCCCACTGTGAATCCCTTGCCTCTTATTTCCTGGGGAAAGTCCAAGCCATCTATCGGACATTCCCTAGCATAGGGTCCGGTCGGGAAAGCACCAATGGGACCCACCATCAGACTACTCTGCTTGTCTTCCACCCCCTCACCCTGGACGGGTTTGACAAACTTGCGTTACAAGTCAAATCTGGTTCTCCATCTGATCCAGTAAGGCCTGCTCTCTTTCGAGATCAGGCTTTTTTGGGACGTGCAGCTGTATGTTCCTTTGTCAACATTTCCTTGGTAACGGGAGTAGTTCCAGCTAAGTGGAAGCAAGCTGTGGTGTCGCCAATTATCAAAAAGCCCTCCCTGGACCCGTCCAAGCCCGAAAGTTATCGCCCCATCTCGTTGCTACCCTGGCCAGCCAAGATTACAGAGGCCTATGTCAATCTGGCCCTGTCTGAACATCTTGTAAGGACCAATGCCCTCGACCCCACACAAAACGGATTTCGTAACGGTCACAGCACAGAGACCGCGTTACTTGTGATGGTGGAACATCTCCGTGCAAGGTTGGATGCTGGTCAAACGGCTGCGCTCATATTATTAGACCTTAGCGCCGCCTTTGACACGGTAGACCACAGCATCCTCCTGCATCGGCTTGAGGAGATTGGCATTGGCGGCCAGGTGTTGCAATGGTTCCGCTCCTTTCTAGATGACCGCTCCTTCTGTGTTGCCATCCCTCCCTTCAAGTCCAATTTCCGACCGCTGGCCATGGGGGTTCCGCAAGGGTCCTCGCTGAGTCCCACGTTGTTCAACCTTTACGTGAGACCGCTGGCTGATGTCGCTAGGCAGTGGGGCCTAACTCTGGTCTCATATGCCGACGACACACAGCTGGCGGTTACTCTCAGCGGGGATGCGGAGATTGAGGCCCCCAGGTTTCAGTCTGGACTGAAGGCGGTGGCTAGCTGGTTGACAGGCAACTGTCTCCAGCTCAATGCCACAAATACGGAGGTGATGGTTGTCGGTAAGGGAGTGGAGCTGTGGGGTGACCAATGGTGGCCCTCAGAGCTGGGACCCACTCCGATCCCCGGTATCGGAGGTAAAAAACCTGGGGGTCTGGCTGGATGCGGGCCTCTCCTTTGTAGGGCACACCAAAAAAACCGCGGCCTGTTGTTTTGGACTGCTAAGGGGCTTGAGACCTGTTCTCAAGTTCTTTGACGCCCCGACCAGGCAGCTGGTGATCCAGGCAACTATCATCTCCCGCCTGGATTATGCCAGCTCTCTTCTGGCTGGGGCCAACCAGGCCGAGCTAACCCGTCTGCAGCGGGTTCAGAATGCTGCGGAGAGGGCGATTGTCGGACTGCCCAGATTCAGCTCGGTGGCAGGTGTACTTCATTCCCTACATTGGCTCCCTGTAAGGAAGCGCATCCTCTTTAAGGTTCTGTGCCTTGCCTTTAAGATTCTGAGAGGTATAGGCCCGGAAATCCGATCTAGCTGTCTCTCCTTCTACGTTCCCACCCGTACCCTCCGTTCCCAGGGTTTGGCCCTTGCTGTGGTCCCCAGATTCAGGCTCAGTCGCATGGGAGGCCGCTCGTTCAGTGTAAAGGCCGCGTCAGCATGGAACTCCCTTCCTGTTGAAATCCGCCTGATGGAGGACCTCTTGACTTTCCGGAGGGCCATAAAAACATTCCTGTTTTAGCTGCTTCTATGTTTTTCACTCTCCTGTTGTGTTATATTCTACCTTGTCTCTGCGCCAGGACTCTCCTTGGCTGGAGTATCTGTGCGCATAATAAATTAATATAACATAACATAACATAACATAACATTCCACAAAAATGTACAAACACCGTAGCGTGGGAAGTACTCTTTGAGCAGCGCCTTAGCTGTTGTTAATGCGGTATATCCTTCGTAGGGAAGGCCTCAATCCATTTACTGAAAGCACACACCACCACTAAGACATACTTAAGATTATTGCAACGCTCAAGCTGGATGTAATCCATTTGTAGTACTTCAAATGGTGCAGTAGGTGGAACAAACCCTCCTTTCGGAGTATAAGTCCCTTTAGCAGGATTGTTCTGTAAGCATATCAGACAGGTCTGCACTACTCTTTTGGCCGTATTGGCAATCTGAGGATGCTCCCAAACTCGTGTAAGCAATTTAGTAATTGCAAGAGCTCCAACATGTGCCAATCCATGTGTCATTTGAACCATTGCTTGCAAGTAAGCGGCAGGCAATTTCCATCTCTCCATATCTTTGCTCCTCCAGCTACCCTCATCATCCAACACTCCCTCCGTTGCCCAGGTTGCAAGTTCTGATTCAGACGCTGATTTCTGAATATCTAAGATCTCCTCTCTGGCATCATGCCATCGGTCAGGCTGTGATTTCACCACATACATCGGCGAGACATTTTGTAACATAGCAGTTTCCCTCGCTATGCGATCTACAAAAGCGTTTCCTTGTCCTACTTTGTCTGTCACTTTCTTATGTGCACTGCATTTGATTATCGCTACTTTCTTTGGGTACAATAGCGCATTCAGGAGATCACGTACTAATTCTCCATGCATAATGTGCACTCCGTGTGAAGTCAAAAACCCTCGCTCCTGTGCACTACTCCAATGGCATACCGGCTGTCAGTGTAGATATTCACACATAAACCAGCACTTAATTCACATGCTTTCGTTAAGGCTATTAATTCAGCTGCTTGGGCCGATTTTTGCAGTATTCGTGCTGTTTCTACCACTGTCTTAAGTGTCGTGATCGCATAGGCTGCAGAAGTTGTACCATCTGGCAATCTTAAACACGAACCATCAACCCACAGTTCCCCGTCTACATCTGGAAGTGGCGTATCCTGTAAGTCGATACGACCCTTTGTTTGTTCTTCAGTCAGGAAAACACAATTATGGTGTTCTTCCTCCTGGGTCTCACCAACTGGATATGGCAATAAAGTAGCAGGGTTCAAAGTGGCACATCTCTTCAGTGTAATATGTGGCGCCAACAGTGTTAACTCATATCCTGTTAAACGTGCACTAGTTGGATACTGTTTTTTTTTGGGTTTAGCAGAGCGCCTACCGCATGGGGAACTAACACCAACAATTTGTGTGACAAAACTATTCCCTCACTCTGTCGTATAGCCACTGCTGTTGCTGCAACTGCTTGAAAACACCCAGGTAATCCTCGTGCTACAGGTTTAAGTACTGCTGAAAAGTACGCACAAGGTCTCTGTTTATCCCCGTGTGTCTGCACTAAGACTGACAATGCACACCCATCTTTCTCGTGTACATATAATGTAAAGATCTTTGTGTAATCTGGTGTACCTAGCACTGGTGCAGAACAAAGGGCTTGTCTCAATTGCTCAAAAGTATTCTGACATTCATCTGTCCATTCAAGGGGAATCGGTGTAGTTTTGGACAACAATGCTAACAAAGGTTTTATAATGTGTGAGAACCCCATTATCCACTGTCTACAAAAAGACGTTAAACCTATGAAAGCACGAACATCTTTCTGAGTGCGAGGGACTGGTGTATCTAAAATTGCTTGGATTCGATCAGATGTCAATGCACATCCCTCCTTAGACAAAAGATGACCGAGGTAGGTCACCTTTGGTCTACAATATTGCAGCTTTTTCCTAGAGACCTTGTGATTATTCTGGGCAAGAAAAGAAAGCAGAGAAAGATTACTCTCTTCACATTGTTCCTGCGTGTCTGCTGCAAGTAAAATGTCATCAACATATTGAATGAGAGCCACTCCAGACTGTAAATCAAAAGAATCAAGCTGTCTTTTTAAAGCCTGGCTATAAATGCTAGGGCTTTCAGTATAACCTTGAGGAACTCGACAAAATCGATATGATTTGGTATTTAATGTGAAGCCAAACAAATATCGGCTATCAGGATGGATGGGGATCGAAAAGAAAGCGTTCGTCAAATCGATAACAGTAAAGGTAGTGGCTGTGGGCGGAATCAAAGTAAGTAAGGTGGTAATATCAGACACCACTGGGTACTGCGGCACTACTATCTTATTATTTTCCCTCAAATCAATAATGAAACAATAGATTTTAGTGTCTGTATCTTTCTTTAAAATCGGAAGAATAAGGCTGTTACAGACATTATAGGGGACTTCTTCCACCAAGCCTGCAATATTCAAGTCATGTACAATATGCATTAAAGCAATTTCACCTTCCCTGGAAACTTTATACTGCGGTACACGAGGCAAAGACGCCCCCTCCTTTACAGTGATATGTATAGGAGGGATAATCATCTGTCCCACATCTGTATCCGAAGTATCCCATAAAGTTTTTGGAAGATTGGCTAACGCCTCGGTCTCTTGCATGAGGCACAATCTATCTACATCTGGGTAATTCTCATTCAAAATAACCCGCACCCCTTCAGGAGCACAACGTATGGTTGCTCGAAAATATTTAAGCATATCCAGTCCCATAATGTTATCTGGAGTGTTTGGTGACAACAAAAACGGACATGGGGCAGTACATTTGTCAATGTGAAATGTAAGGAGTTGTGACAATGGGCTAAGAGAGGGTGTTCCATCGAACCCTATTTATGTAATTACTTTGCCAGACAGGGCAGCCCTTAGAACCAAGTGTTTGGACAGAGCACTGCGAGTAGCTCCTGTATCGACCAGAAACTGATCAGTAGAACCCAAAACATGCGCTGATACATATGGACCCCTTTGATCTACTGGTACTTCAACCGATTCCACACCCTATCCTATGCAATCATATGCATGTACATAATCCTGGGACTCAGTAAACTCACCCTCAGCTATCTGATACTGATTCCTTCGATCAAAAGTATTATGATCAGCCTGACCACAACCCCTCGCCTCAAACCTACCACGATCATTCGCTCCACCCCTTGACTCTGAATAACTATTCCGCGTCCTTCCACTTCCTCGACCACGCTGATTACTCTGTTCTTGAAGCACCGGACAGTCTGAAGCCCAATGTCCAAACTGTTTACAGTATGCACACTGGTCCTCAGAAATATCGGAACGAACAGAAGACGTACCATACGATCCACATCTACCCCTATCATTCCCTTTCGGCTGTGTAGCGTAAACCTGAGCCAACATCACCTTCGTCTTTAACTCCTTCGCTTTCTTATCACTACTTTCCTTAGCCTCCAATTCCTGTCGTTCATAATACTGAGCCATGGTCAATAAAGAAGCAGGGGTCGCCGTGGTCCATGAACTTTCACTAGTCTTTAAACATTTTGCAATCTCCGGTAGGAGATTAGCCACGTACTTATCAACGAACAAATGCCTGCCCGTGTCCTCTGTTAATAATTGGGCACTGTAGTCATGGAATGCCTCCTCAAAACGTGAAAAGAAGTTGGAAACCGATTCATCCGGTTTCTGCTTGCAAGAGGCTAACATAGTCCAATCAATCTTCTTAGGGGGAACAAGCGTTTTCAATTTATTCAAAATAGCCCCCGGAAGGTTTAGAATTAATTGGCATGGCTTACACGCGGGCTCCCTATCCAAATCAGCTTGGGCTAGGTCATTCCAATTTGCACCCAGAACCGCTCGATCATCGAACTTACGAATCGCCCTCCACATATCAGGAGGCAATATTAACCCAAAGAAAAGATCAATATCAACTAATGTCATAACACACGAAGAAATAGCCCCTTCCACTCCTTCATAGAAAGCTGCCGGGTTTTTACGAGGGTCAGGCAGAGCAGTCTTAAGTGCCATAACATCCGTTCTATTCCACGGCGTGTAAACCCAATTATATATAAAATAACCCTTTGCATTCACAGACATTTTATCATCATCTGTACCTTGCCCTTTAGGAGGGACATATAAAGGTGCAGCTTCCTGCATAGGCATAATATGAACTGTAGAACTCTTATCTGTTCCAAAGATAGGACACTCTTTGGATATCTCTGTCGATCCAGGCGCAGCCGAGTCTGATGCCTTTTTCGCCGCCCGCAATTGTAACGCTTCATCCCGCAGATGGACCAACCATTCGAAAAACGAATCCGCATCTGTAAGAACAAAGATACTGTTAAGGCTGCGGGAGGAATAGGCAAGACACTGATCCTAGTTTTCAAAGGATTTATTTTGAAGTACAAAGAGTCCGAACTCTTCTTCTTGGCTGTTGTCTTCCCCCTCGGAGATCGGCTTCTAGCTGCCTTACGGATCCCAGACTCTGCTGCTGAGGCGCGATGGTCCCGGTCGAGTCTCCGTCGCGGGACAGGCTCGTCAACCTCCGTCGTGCCGTTTGTATCAATGCCCAGAGGGAAAGAAAGATAGGAAGTGTCAGCGGACTGCCCCAATGGTTTTAATGCCTATAGGGAAAAGGAGTGAGGACTACCCTAACCGTGCACCTGTCTACTGAAAACGCCGTAGTGAGGGGAGGAAGGAATCTGTGCTCAGGGAGAGGGGCACCAGGACCAGTTAGGGTTGACTCAGGGTACGTCGGTACGTGTATTTCTGCCCGTGACCCAGCCCCGTACTTTGTCACGTACCTGGCGTAGCCATACACCTCCCGCGGGTGTATGGCTGGGCGACTCGTAGTATCCGTGGCCTTCTGGCTTCTCTACCTCAGTCGTCTCTCTCGTGCCTCCGGCTCTGTTCTCGTCTCGTCTCTCCTCACTCTGTTCCGCTTCGCTGTCATCTCCAACTCCGCTCCGTTTCTCCGTCTCCTCCTCCTCGGTGAACAAGCACACCCTTGATACGTTCTGCGCCGTATATGACGTCTCCGTGTCCTGACGTGACTCCTCCCATTGGTAATCCCAATCTTCGTTAAAGGGCCAGAGTTCTGATTGCGAGTCTGCATTTATGTTGGGGTTCTGTAGAGGGTACAATTGGTTAAAGGCAGAGTTTGTCCGTATTGTCTTTTCATCTTGATCACATTCCGCATTACTGGACATCCCCATTTTGTTACATACCTCCCCCTCCGGACACTCACGATCAGTGAGTGGATGACGTGACAAGAAATCTGCCCCTACATTTTCGATACCCTTCCGATGATGGACAGAAAATGAGAATGGTTGTAGAGACAAAAACCATCGAAGCACCCTCGCATTATTTTGATTTATTGCGGGCCATCCACATCAGTGGAGCATGGTCTGTAAATAGATCAAAAAGTTTCCCGTCTAGGTAATAAGCGAGTTTCTCGATGGCCCACTTGATCGCCAGACATTCTTTTTCAATGGTAGCGTACTTTATTTCCCTGGGGAAGAGTTTTCTGCTTACGTACAAAATTGGGTGATCAAGCCCATCAGGTCCTACTTGCGAAAGCACAGCTCCAATCCCGTAATCCGATGCATCTGTGTGCAACGAAAACGGGCGAGAAAAATCCGGAGAAGATAAGACAGGTGTTGACGTAATGATGGACTTCAATGTGAAAAAGGCCTCCTGCATCCGCTCCGTAGGATGTACCGGAGTAGACGGTTTCCCTTTATCTTTCAGTGCATCTGTAAGAGGCGCGGCTATGTCGGCAAACTGCGGGATGAACCTCCTATAATATCCGACAAGCCCCAAAAAAGATCTCATTTCTCTCCTAGTTGCTGGGAAAGGGGTGTCAGAAATAGCCCTCACCTTCTCGATTTGTGGCTCAATCATTCCATGTCCCAACACATAGCCAAGATATTTAACTTTTTGAAAGGCCAATTTACACTTCTTGGCGTTCACTGTTAGGCCAGCATTCCTTAATGTTTCCAAAACAGAGGCCAGATGATTTAGATGCGACCGCCAATCCGGACTGTAAATGACAATGTCGTCTAGATATGCGGATGTAAAGTCACTCAACCCAGCTAGGACTCTGTTCATTCAAACGCTGGAACGTCGCCGGCGCCCCGTGGAGGCCAAACGGCAAGACTGTAAACTCAAAATGACCATCTTCAGTCGAAAATGCCGTTTTTTTCATATCCTCCCGACGCAGGGGCACCTGCCAATACCCTTTCGTCAAATCCAGGGTAGAAATGTACTTAGCATTGCCCAACCTTTCAATCAATTTGTCCACTCTTGGAATGGGGTATGCATCGAATAGAGATATATCGTTTAGAGCCCGAAAGTCCATGCAAAAACGGTGACTGCCGTCCGGTTTAGGAACCATTACAATGGGGCTAGACCAATCACTTTTGGATGGCTGGATTACTCCCAGCCGGAGCATCTCCTCTACCTCAGCCTTGATAGCCGCTCTTCTGGCCTCGGGGACTCTGTACGGTTTGATCCTCACTTTTTTTTCTGGTGGGGTATCAATACAATGTTCAGCCAGAGAAGTTCTCCCAGGCCGGCTGGAAAAGACGTCCGAAAAATTATTCAGGGTAGCTTTTAGTTCCTTTTGTTGTGGTTCTCGCAACTCATCATTTTGAACCAGCATGTCAATGGTGGAGCTCTCAGATCCCGAATTGTCAGCCAAGTGAACCGCGGCAGGGGGCGGCCCCAGCCATTTCTTCAAAAGGTTGATATGATATGACTGGTGTTTGTTTGGAGCGATCTGCAGTTTATAGCTAGTACGCCCTATGACAGCCGAAACCCTATATGGGCCCATCCACTCCGCCTTGAACTTATTGGAGGAGGAAGGTAGAAGAACCAAGGCCCAGTCGTCCACCTGTAGTTGTCTCCACTTTTTCCCCTTATCATACGCCTTTTTCTGGACTGTCTGGCTGGCCGCAAGATGGTCCACCGCCAGTTCCCTTAACTTAGCAAGCTTGGATTTCAAGGCCGTGGCGTAATCAAGGGTAGTGGCGACCTCCTCAGACTGTTCATTGACCCACGCATCCCTGGTCATATCCAGCAACGAGCGGGGTTGACGGCCGTAGAGAAATTCAAAAGCAGAGGCCCCCATACTACTCTGTTTCTGGGCCCTGATTGCGTATAAAGCCAACGGCAGCATTTTGTCCCAGTCCGACCCACTAACTTCCATCATTTTCCGGAGAGTCGATTTAAGGGTACGGTTGTAACGTTCCACCAGTCCGTCCATCTGAGAATGGTAAACAGAGGTACGGAGCTGGTGGATGTTCAAGGTACCACAAATTTCCTGCATCAGCTTAGAGACGAATGGAGTGCCCTGGTCAGTTAGGATTTCCTTCGGGAACCCTACTCTACTAAACAGTTCAATCATTTTATCCCCCACTTGTTTAGAGTTGGCAGCTGACAAGGGAAATGCCTCCGGAAACCTGGTGGCATAGTCGACTACGACCAAAATGTGTTGAAACCCCTTTTTAGTTTTGGGTAATGGACCTATCAGATCCATCCCGACCCTCTCAAAAGGTTTCCCAATAATCGGTAATGGTTGTAAAGGGACGGCAGGGGGTCTTACCATATTCATTCGTTGACAAATGTCACACTTACGGCAATAGGATTCAGTATCTTTATAGATCCCGGGCCAAAAAAACTGTCTGAGCACATTTTGGGTCGTCTTCTCAGCACCGGTGTGTCCGGCGACCAGGTGGCTATGAGCAAAAAAAAGAACCTGCTCCCTGAATGACACCGGTACAAGAAGCTGAGCCGGGGCCCCCTCTTTCCCAACTCTGTACAGCAGGTCATCTTTTATGATGAAGCTGGGAACATTTTTAAAGCCTATGTTGCTCTGATGTGCCTGTTCCCATGCATTCATCAGAGTTGGGTCACTGATTTGAGCAAACTTAAAGCTTTTGTCTAAGACCCACGGATCATGAGGGAGTATCGTGTGTACAGGTTCACCGCGTACCCCAGTGGATCCGAAAGCTCCTGTCCCCCTATCAGTGTCTTCCAGGCTGTTTACTTCGGACAATGTGGTAGACGCTATGCTCTCGCAAATTAGTTGCGCCACCCGGTCACCTTTATTGACTTTAAAGTTCTCAGTTCCAAAATTAAAGAGGAGGATATTCACATTACCTCTGTAATCTTCATCTATAACCCCTGCTCCTACGTCAATAAAATATTTGGCGGCTAAACCCGACCGAGGAGCGATTCGGCCGTAGGACCCCGGGGGAACTGCAATTTGTAAGTCTGTTTTAACTAGAGTTTTTTCTTTACTGGGCACTATATAGTCATATGCGCTATATAAATCGTACCCGGCTGCGTTGACTGAACCTTTCGTGGGAGAGCATGCATTTTTAGATAATTTTACAAACCGTAGGCAGTCAGGGGTGGGCTGTTCCCTTGGTCCCGTATTAGTTTTATAGGGAAGCCCCGTTGTATCTGCTAGTTTATCTTTAAACATATTTAGGAAAGCCGGATTGTCCGTTCCTATTATCAGATCTTCAGGCAGACTTTCCATTACCCCCACTCTAACTTCAGGAGTAGTCCCTAAAGTGGATTCTATAACAATGTTTGCAACTGGATAGGGTTTTACATCCCCATGGACGCACTTTATGTTAACCACCCCTTTCAAGACGTACTGTTTTGGATGGACGTAAGATGCTTTAATTACTGATTGGCGACACCCTGAATCTAATAGTGCTAAGAGAGGGTATCCATTTGCTGTGACACTTACTCTAAATGTTCCGCCGAAAACATGACCGCCTTGGGGAGGTAACCAACCTCCATCGGTTCCTCTTCATTTCTCTTTCTTGGGCACATTCTTGCAATGTGTCCCCATTGTCCACAGTCAAAGCATTGTGGGCCGGAAGGGATGGTGTTTTCTGTTCTCCATGTTCTAGGGCGTGTCATTTCTTTTCCTCTTGCAATAGGTTTTTCAGGTCTCATCGTAGCTTTTCGCTCCCGATCCGGTTCAAAGGGGAAACCTTTCGGTTGAGCCCGTGAAACAGATGAAGCCATTTCAACCGCTTGAGTAGTAGTTAAATTATGGTGCTGCCTTAGCCACTTTTGTGTGGCATAGGGGAGGGCCTCTAGAAACTGTTCTAAATAAATACGGTCGAGTATTTCTTCCTTGCTACTCGTCGTGGGGGTGAGCCATTTGTCAGCTGCCATTTTAAGCCTCACAAACAGAGTCTTGGGGTTTTCTCCTACTGAACCTCTTTCCCTTCGAAACCTTATCCTATATGCTTCGGGATCTAGCCCCAGATGGTCGAGAATTATTCTTTTTACCTCATTGTATGGTGTGTTCCCATTGGGATTGGCCACTTGGTAAGCTGCCTGTGCTTCTCCCCCTAAAAGCGGCGCCCAAAAAAATGGCCATTTTGCTACGGGCCATCCCGAGGCTCTGGCGGCCCTTTCAAAATATAATAAGAATGAATCCGGATCTTCACCTGACCGATATTTCTGTAGGGAAACTGATGGTGTTCCGTGTGTTATTGTTCTCTCCGTGGCTCCTCCTCTATTACTAGTGTCGACCCAGGCTTGATCAGGTTTTTCCTCAAACGCTTTTTTTATAGCTTCTCTGTCAGCTTGTGCTGAAGCCAAGTGTTGCTCTAACACCCACCCGATTCGCTCTTGTCCTTTCACTAGTTGTTGCACTACTGTTTCCATCTTCTCTCCACAGATGGTGCCTATGCCCGCATTCTCCACCACTGTTAAGGCTGCGGGAGGAATAGGCAAGACACTGATCCTAGTTTTCAAAGGATTTATTTTGGAGTACAAAGAGTCCGAACTCTTCTTCTTGGCTGTTGTCTTCCCCCTCGGAGATCGGCTTCTAGCTGCCTTACGGATCCCAGACTCCGCTGCTGAGGCGCGATGGTCCCGGTCGAGTCTCCGTCGCGAGACAGGCTCGTCAACCTCCGTCGTGCCGTTTGTATCAATGCCCAGAGGGAAAGAAAGATAGGAAGTGTCAGCGGACTGCCCCAATGGTTTTAATGCCTATAGGGAAAAGGAGTGAGGACTACCCTAACCGTGCACCTGTCTACTGAAAACGCCGTAGTGAGGGGAGGAAGGAATCTGTGCTCAGGGAGAGGGGCACCAGGACCAGTTAGGGTTGACTCAGGGTACGTCGGTACGTGTATTTCTGCCCGTGACCCAGCCCCGTACTTTGTCACGTACCTGGCGTAGCCATACACCTCCCGCGGGTGTATGGCTGGGTGACTCGTAGTATCGGTGGCCTCCTGGCTTCTCTTCCTCAGTCGTCTCTCTCGTGCCTCCGGCTCTGTTCTCGTCTCGTCTCTCCTCACTCTGTTCCGCTTCGCTGTCTTCTCCAACTCCGCTCCGTTTCTCCGTCTCCTCCTCCTCGGTGAACAAGCACACCCTTGATACGTTCTGTGCCGTATATGACGTCTCCGTGTCCTGACGTGACTCCTCCCATTGGTAATCCCAATCTTCGTTAAAGGGCCAGAGTTCTGATTGCGAGTCTGCGTTTATGTTGGGGTTCTGTAGAGGGTACAATTGGTTAAAGGCAGAGTTTGTCCATATTGTCTTTTCATCTTGATCACATTCCGCATTACTGGACATCCCCATTTTGTTACAGATACCTTTACGCAAATTCTCATGACCACCTGATACATCTTATGATTCCAACTCAGATGAATATTTTCTAAACCGTTCTACAACTTCGTCTCCAAAATGGCTCAGGAAATACAATCGTTCTTTCTCGGACCACTTACGCATGTGGTCATCAACCTCTGAAATAGTTATAGATTTAACATTAAGTTTTCGATCAAACCCACGCAATTCCGCAGCCCGATCAACACTTAGCCTGGTACGACAATCCCCTTGATCGTCTTCATCAAATTCCTCATTCGGAGCCGTAGGTGAAACATACGGAGGCGGGCAACGGTCTAGCAATGAAAAATCATCAGATTCATTAGTAAGGACAGGATAAAGAGAACGTCGAATTGGAAATTGACCATTAATTTGCAAATTACGTTCCCGTGTCTCCCTCTCTGTCTGCAACTCTTTTTCCTGCAGCTGTAAAGCTTTATCACGAGCAGCCTTTCGCTGCTCTTTGTCCGCCAAGGCTTGTTCACGCTTCATTCGCTCACGCACCGCTTTCTCCCACATACGTACACAATCAAACATATCCTGTCTAGACCTACTCTGAAACAAACATTGCTCCACATATTGAACCTTTCTTAAATCAAACGACCCATGCAGTGGCCATTGTAATTTATGATCAGCTTTTGTATATTTGTGCCACAATGTACTATACATAATAGGTGGAAGGCCAAATTTAATATACATTTCACGATTAGGTGTCCCCTCTGGGGGAGCCGGCTGAGATTCATTTAATCGATAATTGGTACCCTTTCCAAGACAGCACATTCCTCGAAGTGTGCTTAAAACAGGCATGTCAAAATATCACCAAAAACGCGATATTACATAAAATGGCACTTAATATGCTTTACACATGGTGTGCCGTTCAAACAAATACAGTCAGAGAAATATCTCTACACTGCCTGCCTATGTGAGGTGCACTCCACATATAACTCAAATCATAGATCCAAATGTTAGCTAACTCAAACAAATTCAAAAAGCCACAGTAAGTGTCAGTAGACTATCTTACCAATCACAAGCTTACCAAGTTCTCAAATATCCAGGTTCCAGCTGCCAAGTTCTTTAATCGAATCCGCCAAACAGGCACTGTACGACAACCCAACCGATCAGGATCTCAGTCGAGGACTGGCGCCACCTGGAAGGTCAGGTCAGAAGGAAAGGAAGAAAACACCGTGGGTGCCAAGACTCAGGTCACTCAGTGGCAGCGGACGCGTCCATGGCGAGTTTCCAATCCTTCGTCACAACCTCTCCTTCAGGCATCCGAGTCGCCGATGAGTCCCTTCGTGGTCACCAATTTGTGGTATTGGGTTTTCAGATCTACATACTCTGCAAAAACTCCATGACACCGTAACATAGAAGTTGGCACGGAAACTGGAAATGCAAAAGACAAGTTTATTAAGACCCCCATGGGGTGGTGGTACAATCCTACAGCACCCTTCGGCAATGCAAGAAGTATCACACCGAACATCGGTGCGCGACCTCTTTTATACAATTTTACAGTAATAAAAAGAGTAGGCGGAACACATTTGCTCAGTTTAGGTACATATAAGGACATTTCTGGAACACAGCCAACTTTGTGGGAGGAGTTTTAGTACCACTGGTCAGTTTGAGGAACATTCCTGAGCGGTGACCGTCCACTAATACAGAAGGTTAGACTACGCATGTGCAAGCTTGACCAGTACTAAAAATAGCCTGTTGCTGGGCAAGTTAGATGGTCATTGGTACAGAGGAAGGACAAAAGGGCATGCTGACCACGAGGCAGCATGTTCATGGAAAATGGAAGCCAGCAATACAAAATGGCCTCCGCAAATGTAGTCAAGATAAGAAGAGGTTCGTGTAGCTGAGCTAAACGCTAACCCGATCATTGTCAAATTACGACAGTGCCACCTTGGTTTTCACCAGTCGGGTCTTCTGTTGAGGGATGGCCCACCTCTATACTACCTGGGTGATCTGGGTTGGGTGCCTTTTCTGCATCATACTCCACTAAAATATCTACCAGGTGGTTAAAGGTTGTCCTTGTCTCAGTCTTCTGACTGAACACAGATTTCTCAGTTCCTGAAAAGTAAATGTGTCATATTTATAAGGCACCCTAGGGTGGTCTTCTGGCAGGGACCCACTAGGACCTGCTTCCAAGGACATTTTCTAGTGAGGTGTAGTGTGTATACCTACCTGCACTAAATGTTTCCTACTAGAACCTCTGTAGGAGTTTTAGTCAGGGTGTGCTAAGCCCTTATCGCCTACAACTGCTAAGTTCAGTAGAACCTATGTATTATAAGAACCTGATTTATATGTACCTACAGGTACCTTAATGTGATCTTTCAAATGATATCTTAAGATTATATGGTAAAACAACAGCAAGCTCCTATCCCATCCGCTGCACACCAATGTGAGAAGTTAACCTGGCATATGATGTCCACTAGTTCTAGTGGGCACCTTGCACTAGTCTAATCGACCCTTATTGATGGTGGTTGTAAAGTCAATCTTATTGAAAGCTCTCCTAGTGGTAGCATGGACCAGCAGTCAAAAGGCTAAGACTTCAGAGAGCATGTGAAGCAAGCTGTTTTACCAATTATAATCCCTTGAATACCAAATGAAAGGACACCACACAAGGTATATATCAAATATATATGTATTTATTCTAAACACAACCCCTTTGCACTTATTATGAGGTCAGAGGTAAAAGCATAATACAAGTTACTTAATTAGCATACAATTAGTTGCACAATATACAGTAATGCCCTAGGGGCCTCACAAACCATATACTAAAATAGTGGTATAAGAACCACGACAGAAATAGTAAGTAGGCCTAGGGCCTAGGGAATCGCTGGGGCTACACTAAACAACCAAACGTTAAGAAGTAGGAGACCCACGGGTGAAGTGTGCAGTGTCTAAACACAGTCGCGAGTTACCATTGACTTATAATGGGAAACGAAGAAGTTACAAAGTTACTGTTTAAGGGCACTTCCGGATGGACTACGACAAAACCCCTGTAGACTAGGACACTTTGAGAGTCAAGACCCATGGGAGCACCAGAGTACTTGTGTTACCTCACCCAGGGAAGCCGGGTGCATAGGTGCCTTTTGGTGTCGGGTTTCGTCGATGTTTTCTTTGGAGATCTGCAAAAAAGTGCTGCAGCCGACCAGAGGAAAAGTGTCCGGGTGGATCCAAGGGTGGATCGAAGATCTGAAGAACCTTAAAGCAGAAGGGACAGAGTCTGGGTCACTAGCCAGTGACCAGGAAGGTACCAGGAAGGAACCAGGCAATGTTGCGATGATCTCAGGTGAAGAGGTGAAGGTTGTCTCTGCAGCCACGAGGACGATGAGGTGTCGACGATGACCAGGAGCTAGATTCGAGCTGTGCCACAAAGGCTATAGTTGACTGCAGTGTCAGTATCCAGATTGGACCTAACAAGCCTTGGCAAACGCAATCCACGCAGGAAGTAAAGATTGGCTTTGGAGCAGACCAGCAAGGTCTGGTGAGCTTCTCCTTTGAAGGAAAGCTGAAGCAAGCCTGGAACAACTAAGAAAGTAGTTTAGTTCAAAGGAAAAGTCTTCAGGGGGCTCACTATTCAAAAGGCTAGCAACCAGGAAGATGCATCAAGCTGAAATCCAAGAGCAGACCCCACGCGACACTTGTGGAGTGTGAAGGGCTGAGCTTCAGTGCAAATGGTGCTCGGGTCTAACGCTTCTGGTACCCCAAAGCACAACTGCGAGTTACCTCAGGAGTTGATACAGTTCAGCAAAATGCAGAGTGTCCAGGGTGTATGGTCCCACGTCTCTTGTGTTCGCCATGGATCTCAGTTTTGCTGTGGATGTGGGTCGGAGTCAGAGAAGTCTGGAAGTCCAGTTTCTGTGTTGCTGAGCCTTCGGGTTCCAGCGGGAGTGTCGACAAAGCAAACTGGAAAGTTAATGATGGTGCCTGTTTGCACAGGGTGGTCACTCCTTGACCACAAGGGAGATGTCTTCCATCTTCTAGTCAGAATAGAATGTCAAAGGTCCAAGAGTTCTGTATCAAAGTTTCGTTCCAGGATAATCTAAAGTCCTGGGGACACAGCTCCTATACTTATACTCAGTTAAGGGGCTGGATTACCTGCTAGGTCCCTCCTATGGGTGGACCTGGGAAGGGGGTGGTAACACCCCTTTCCCTTTGTCCAGTTTCGTGCAAGAGCAGGGTTAGAGTGCCCCAGCAACTGGTTTGAACTGGGTTATGCATGGAGCACCTTTTGTGCCCCAGGCAGTTTCTGGAAAAGCATTTCTGAATGCAGTCCACCCTGCCCCAATACAATACAGGCTGTCTGGGGAGGTGCTAGCACCTACCTTGACAGGAAACCTATTGTCCAGGCCTCTCCTGCTGGAGTTTTGTACAGCAGCAGGAGGTCAGACTTGTGTCTGTGGCAGTAGCATCCATTTTGTGATGCTGAGGCTCTGTTTTACTTTAACCGGGGTTAGTGGTAACTACATGTCTTCTCCTTCTAGAAGGGTGGAATGCTAATCCCAGCACCACTACTGGTGGGGGGGGGGGTAAAATTCCAAAGTGTTTGACACCTTACATGACATGTTTTGATAAAGCCAAACCAAAGTTAGCATTAACCGCAAGGATTATAATGCACTTAAGAGCATATGGTATGGATATATCATAGAACAGCTGTAAGGAGATGGTTCTGAAAGCTTTAGGGGGGCTCATCTCATGCTAGGGCACCCTCTCACATAAAACCAAGCACTCTGCCTCCAGGATCGATAAGGCCTGCCATAGGAGTGACTTATAGGTTACTATGTGTCTATATATAAGGTAGATATAGATATACTATATCTAAGTAAGGGGTGATGACACCACCTTACCAAAGCTGGGTGAACAGCCTATGGTGTCAGTGTGAGGGGCAACCAGGGGTGGCATAATCCATGCTTCAGCCCCTGGTAGGCCTTGGATGCACCTATACCCTGGGTACCTATGGTACACTATACAGGGTCTGACAAAGGTGACCCAATACCCAATCTGGTATGTACCTAAAGTATATGGTATCAATTTAGAAAGAGAACAGCTGGGCTGTGGGTCTGATTATCAAGCTCGCAGCCACACTAAACTCGAAAAACCAGAGTATCGCAGCAAAAAGTGGGGGTGACCACAGGAAGCAGACCTTACTCTCCTACACTTCCCAAAACATTTACCACTAACCTCTTAAACACAAACCCTCTAAATCATAAAGCTCAACTGATATATTTTTTCTCATTACTGTGATACTCGTTTTAATCAAATTCCCATACACATCTTCATTTCTAATGTACATTCTTTAAATAATTACAAAGTTATATACATACCACTAAATTCATTATGTAGAATATATTGTTGTTTTAGTTCTTTCTGCATAGTTTGTACACTGTTAAAAGTTGTAAAAACTAAGCACACAAAGAAACTCTAAAATGGCAAGCTATTCAACTTTCCACTCTATCATCATGAGAAAAGCAACAAATGAAACCTTGTATTTCATTTTAGACTACTGCATCTCCACTTGTGAATGATTAACTTCTGTTAACTCTTTCCCTCTCTTTCAAAACAAGGTTCTGTCAGCATGTTTTTGTTATCATCACACTATAATCGTGAAAAAAACGAGTGTTCAAATCTATATCTAGGTTTAAAACTTGCCATTACTTTTATTGTGTCATCACTCATCAACTTTAAAATAAATGTTTTGTCTCTTTAACACCCTTCCCCAATACATAACTACAACGTCTCTGTAACCTTTGTTTTTGTATGTGAATTTCTAAGGTTTTTTTAATTCTATTTGCTACCTATATTAGCCCTGTAACCTTTGCTTTTTTGTGAATTTTGAAGGTTTTTTTAAATTCTATTTGTTAAACTAACGTCCCTGTAACCTTTGTTTGTTTAGTGAATTTTCAAAGGTGTTTTTTAACTAGCAGTCACATTTGCAGAGTGGTAGAGAAAGGGGGCTGGGCCTTCAACCAGCTCTTAGGGATTGTGATGCATAGGACTTATAGGAGGTACCAGGATGGCTTCTTGGCCCCAAGTTCCCTCTGAAGCTAAGGGGACTTTATCCCCCAACTCAGTCATACACCGGAAGGCACATTTGCAGAGTGGTGGAGAAAGGGTCATGGCCTGCAACCACCTCTCAGCAATCCGACTGTGTGGGGTTTACTGGAGGTAACAGGAGAGGTTGTTGGCCCCAAAGAACATCGTTGGGGGCACCCTACCCATTCTATTACCTCCAGTAAGTCCCATACAGCATGATTGCTGAGTTCTGATAGCAGGCCAAGCCACCTTTCTCCACCACTCTGCAACTGCGCCTCCTTGCAAGCTTTTGGTTGGGGGATGAATTCCTCTGCACTGTTGAGGGTCCTTATGCGCCCAATAGCCTACCTGTTACCTTCAGTAAGCCCCACACAGTTGGATTGTTCATATGTGGGATGCAGAACATGCTCCTTTCTCCACCACTCTGCAAACGCGTTCCCTGGCACACTACTATTTGGGGTATGAAGTCCCCTTGCCTCTTAGGGGTCCCTGGGGGCCAACTAGCCCTTCTTTTACCTCAAGTAAGCCCCACACAGCTGGATTGCTGAGAGTTGGCAGAGGCCATGACCCCTTTCTCCACCACTCTACAAACCATCTGGCACACTGCTGCTTGGGGAATGAAATCTGCTTGAGTCCAGATGCTCATCAAGACGCAAGGGGACTGCATAGTCCTACAAGCAGTGCGCAAAGAAGCGCATTTGCAGAGTGGTGGAAAAATGGGCATGGCCTCCGACCACCTGTCATAAATCTCACTGTCTGAGGATCACTGAAGGTAACAGGTGGATTAGTTATGTCCTAAGAACCCACACTAGTGAAGGGGACTTCATCCCCCAACCAAGAGTGCGCCAGGAGGTGCATTTGCACAGTAGTGGAGAAAAGGGTGGGACCTCCGTGGAGTTGCTAGCTTAGTTTTTTTTATTTTAGGAAAGGGGCTGTGTTGCCTTCCTTCCCTTGACCCTTTTGGACCCTATACCCCAGGGCCTGACCCATTTAAAAAAAAAAGGGGGCCATGCGGCCCCCCTCCTGAGGCCGATTACAGCCCTGGGACCCCTCATCCCAAAGATAGGCCTTTGTTTATATGTTTTTTTAAAGGGAAGGAGGGCCGTGCGGTCCCCTCCCAAGGCTGATTTTGGTGCCGGGCCACTGCCATTTCTACTTTATTCTTTGAAAGGGAGGGGGGCCAAGGGGACCTCCATCCCCCAGGGCATGGCCATCCCCTTGGACACCATGGGGGTGCCTGATGCCCCCACAATCCTGGCCGGCTCCTACCTCCTGCAAGAGACAGCATTGCTTTTTACCCCAGGGAGCTGCTAGAGGCATCTCTAGCAGCTCAGAGCAAACTACTATGTCCTGGAGTGGGTACCCCAGGACATTGCAGGAGCCAGCTCTGAGGTTGGCAGTCCACAAAACCATTAGGGGCTCCAGGAACAGGGCTGTGTGGACCTCCTGCTATGATCTGCACAAGCTGGCCCATGGGAGATGGTGGGCCACAGGCAGTATATTGTCCAGATGGGGGACTGTGCGGTCCCCTTCCATATTTTTTTTAATCTTTGGCCCCAGTAAGTCCCCAGGGCCCGGGAGGTCCATATGGCCCCTCTCATTAGGGTTTATTTGACCATGTAGAGTTTGTGGGCCCAGTGGGTCAGAGGGGTCTGTGCAGCCCCCTATCAATTTGTCTTTAGTCCCGGGTAGTAGTTTTAAAAGCCCATAAAGGGGGGCCCCATGCAACCCCTTCCTTCTTATCAGAAAGCCTTGGACAGGTGGTGGTTCCTGGGGCTCAATGATCATTAAGAGGGGGTGCCCCCATGTACCCCCCTCCTTTTAAAAAAAAATGCTACAGGGACCTGGCCCACGGGGGCTGTTTTGAAAAAAGCACAGGAGCCAGTGCTTGCTTTATTAATTTTTTTTTGCCATGGATTTGCAGCACGGTCACATTTTTGAGTTAATACTTTTTTTAAAAATTGATATTTGGCCCTGTTGAGGTAACAGCGGGCCATACCACCAAGATTAGGGGGTCAGGATATTCCTACACTGCCTCCTTTTCTTTCTTTTAAATGTTTTTTTGTGGGACTTAGATGAAACAGAGGCCCAAGATGGCTGCCAACACTTCCTGGTTGACGTGTTGGCAGCCAATCAGATCTCACCTTGAGATCTGTTCCCAGATAGCCTCATTTGCTTTCCCTTAAATTTCTCAGCAACCGCTGAATGGATATACATGAGATAACCGAAAGCATGACCCGGGAACCAAAATCTATCTTCCCGCCAAATCTTGTGTAATTTCATTCAACAGTTGGGCTGTAGTCATGTTCAAAGTTCCTATAGGAATTAACATGGGAAATCTTATTTTTTTACCCCCCTTTTTCTTTGGCGCCTAATTGATGGATCACTTCCTATGCACAAGAAAACTTGCTATGACACTTTTTACAAACATTTCGTAAAGATTTGTCAAATGGCGCCAAAGATATAGGCAAGTCAAACATTGCTTTTTCCATAGATACATGGTTCTAGCTATAAATACCTACAGGCAACCACCTGTAGGTAATATTTATGATATAAATACATATAGATATTGAACAATTATTACTGAGAAAAAATAAAAATGTCTGACAGGAGAGTCTCTGAAGACGGCTTCATTTATTTATGCATGGACTTTATTCTCAAACAGCCAACACATATTTCACACCTCTGCGCTTCTTCAGGGTAGGTTCTCACATAGGAAATATGTACATCAGTATACATTACACTGATAAACAAAAATATTTACATTTCACTCCTATACAATACAATTGTTACCAATTATCAAGTCATTGCTCCCTTCTGTCATTAATTCTTTGTTCATATCAGCTCCTATGTTGAAAGTTTGGGGGTGATTCGTCAAGGGGGGGCGAGAAAAAAGGGGGTCCCAAAATGTGTTTTCTCCATGCAATTTCAACAGGAAACTTTAGACAAGGCTACAGGTCGAACGGGTGAACGGAATTCCCCAAATTTTTCAGGGAGAAGGGTCTTGGTCTAGAAAGCATGCTTTTGTTTATTTAGTGTACATCCGTTCAGTAGTTTTGGAGAAATAAAGACATTTTACAGATATTGATATTTTGAAATTCGGACATCTGATTGGCTGAGGTATTATAAGCACGAGCTGGCTGCTTATTGGCTGCGAACTGTTGCAACTAGAAAGTGTTGGCCGCCGTTTTGTGATTTCGTTGAAACGAGTAAGGGGAAAAAAGGGCGAAAGAGTAGGAAACAGGAAGATAGGAGCACTCTAACCTCTGTGGGGTAGTGTGAAGTGAAGTAGTCACTCCTACTGGTCTGAAAGTGTGGTGTTGCTCAGAGTGACATGGTGATGATATGAGATGCTGCTACACTCGGGTATGAAACCGAGACCCTAAGCCTTGAGCTCATTGCTGTAAAGTGATGTGCTCTTTTGTAGCATACGTGTGCAAGTAGTGTTAGTAGGCGCTTATACCATACAGGGAGTGGGAAGCAAAGTACTCACGTCTACCAGTGTGAAGACTCGGGGATCAAACTGAGCTGATTGCTGTAAAATTATAGGCTCTGGGCGCTGTAGCATACTGGTCGCTGTAGTATAACTGTATAAGTAGAGTTAGTATGCGTTTAGACAGGGAGTGGAAAGTAAACTACTCACCCCTACTGGTCTGAAGACTCGGGATTAAACTGTGAGCCTAAACTGTGAGCTCATTGCTGTAAAGTGATGTGCTCTGGGCGCTGTAGCATACCTGTAGAATTAGTGTGAATTTGCGTTTATACAATACAGGGAGAGGGCAGAGAACTACTCACCCCTACCGGATGAAACCATGAGCTCATTGCTGCAAAGTCATGTGCTCTGTGTAGTATTCCAATGTAAGTCATAGTAGAATGTTGGTATGTAATGCTACTAGAATGTAAGTATGTAATGTTAGAATGTAGGGCTGTCATGAGGGGAATCTTGGGTAGTGTTAGTATGCGTTTATACTCATTCTGTAGTTATGCAGTAACCAATGCATTATTGCCTCTAAGAACGCCACCTCCCAGGCGCAGCTCATACATTGTCCTGGGGTGTGTATCCGCGGGACATTTATGTTTGCTATTATAGGGCGGGAGCATGGCTTCCACCCTCTGATTGCAAATCCTTGTTTTCCTTGTTGAAGGAAGAGGAGGAAAACCTCTTATAGCTTCAATAAAGCGGATCCGGATGGTAAAAATGGAGAAAATAAAATGAAGCAGGGTCTCACCCGTTCATTGAAATGAGCCCCCTGGTGGGTAATGTTCCGGAGCCAATCCTGATATTATATTACGGGGTCTCTTCAGCACCGGGGACCTCAATCTCACATGTAAATTAAGCGCGGGAGGGCACTAAGACGTTTTGCAGCCTAGGGGATCGCCACGTCCTGGGGTATTGTTTACTAATTGTTCGAGGCAAACTAAAGTCCGGGGATCGCCACCCCTTTACTTTACTTAAATATGCAGGGTAGGCCTCGCCAGTCCCTGAAGCCTCGGTGGCCCTAGACAGATCCCTGATTGGTTCTGTAATCACACGACAAGGATCCATGGTGTTATAAAGTGATACACTGATAAAACCCTTGCAGTTGTAGAATTAACCAGGCTTCATTTATGTAATAGTCTGTTGTTTTATATTTGATAGGTGAACGGCAAAATTATAAATGTTTTCCTTCATAACTTCCTATCAACCGCTGATTTTCACAATAAACTGCACACAAGTGTTGTCCGAAAAAGACCCATACACTCACTTATTTATTGTTAAAAAAATAACCTTTATTAAAACAACACAAATAAATGGAAACACAACTTTATTCGAACAAACAACACTATAACATGAAATAAGTAGGTGGTAACTCCTCCGGAAGCAGTGTACAAAACCTGCAAGACAAAAAAGAAACATAAGTATGTGTGCCATGTCCAAGAGAAAAAGAAGGGTAGTCAGAAAGAAAGGAAGAAAGTGAGACTGGGACAGAGAGCGAGTGGGTGGAAGGGAGAAGGGGAGGGAGAGTCAAAAGAACAGAGGGAGGATGAGACAGAGCGTCGGCCTAATGCACCCAGCCCTCACTGTTCACCTCCCATCACCCGTTTGTCTGGGACACTGGGGTCCGCGAGAAAGAATGCGGTCCAGCAAGTCCTTAAAATGAAACAGAAATATAAATGAGGCCAGAGATTACATTATTACATTATTACATCGCTTGCCTGCACCTGTGTACCCAGGCTGCTATACCCCAGCACCTTCCCCCGCACCTTGCTCAATTGCAGGTCCTGCACACCGAGACTTCACTGCTCACCTGCCACCATAGGTGTGTCTAACAACGTGCCGGTGCGAGCTCCAGCTCCAGGGTGCCTCTCTCAGGGTGGCACAGCAGGTCTCCGGTCGGGATGGTATCTTGATAACATGAAGGAAGGCATCAAAATGCTCAGGGCTTCATCACGGTCTGAGCACCTGCTCGCCCATTTTATTGCAACCAACTCAGTGTCTGAAAAGGGAGAAATAAAATAATGCTAGAAACGTCTTGAGGTAAATTAAGGTTTATTTCAAGCTTAAAAGAAAACACCAGTTGAGTGCATCCTTCCTTCTTGAAGCACAATCTACCAACTGTTAGTGGAAATCATGGTTCAAAGAGGAGTAGGAGTGCACAAGAATACAGAAGGTTAAATAATAATATGTTATGCCAACGTTCACATACAAAGGAACAGAGCGCATGCTAGAAGCCTAATGTGAGCGTGTAATGCAATGGCCAAAGCCTGTGTGAATGTACACTTAGTAATAAGCTCACTACAGTGCCACAAAAGCCAATGCCAGGTGTCTGTAGGGCAGCGCTGCCCTCTGTCTCAGGCCTAGAGTTCCGTCCACAGGTCCATAAAATGAGATAGAGATGTGACTAAGGGCCATATGTATGAAGCGTTTTTCTTGTCGCAAACGCTGCGAATCGGAAATTCGCAGCGTTTGCGACAAGAAAAACGTGAAATGCGATGTATGAAATTATCGCATCGCAAATGTTAAGGAATCGCAAATGTTGCGATTCCTTAACATTGCACAAGCATTTAGGAAATCGCAAAATGCGATTTCCTAAATGATATGTATGAAATATTTAAAAATTGCGATTTTGCAATAAGATGTCGCAAATTACCACCAACTTGTAGTTGGTGGTAAATTGCGAAATCTTTTAAATAAGCATTTTTTTTAAAAACAAAAGTTGCCATGTGATGCTCATACATGCCCTTTGGGCATGTATGTGCGCCATATGCGCACACATGTCATTTTGAGGGGTGCAGCAGGGTGTTCTTGAGACACCCCTGCACCCTGGAAAATTCGCAAAATTTGCGATTAGCAAATTGCTAATCGCAAATTTGCCTTTCATTTCTATGGGCCAAGAGGCCCTTAGAAATGAATGGGATGTATTCCTTATTTGCGAATTCGCAACTTGCGAATTCGCAAATAAGGAAATATTGGAAATTGCTAAAAAATAGCGATTATTTACATACATACCGTTTTGCGAATTCCAAATAGCGATTCCTTAAATTCCGCTATTTGGAATTCGCAAAACGATAGTATGATACATATGGCCCTGAATGAGGTCAGAGATCACATCACTATGCACTGCAACATCATTTGTTCGCACCTGCGCACCCAGAATGATGCACCCCACCCCTCCCGCCGCACCGCGCTCAATTGCAGCCCCTGTGCACCCAGGGCGCACTGCTCACCTGCTGTAATTGTTGTGTGTCCAAACACTACGGCCAGCAGGGCTCACACTTCAGATGGAGTTTTGATTACCAGGGTGGTGTACACCTCAGGGATTCCTTTTTTTAATTACGCATTGTGATATGCAAGGTGCATGTGGCCATATCACCTGAGACAATGTGTGGGACTGGGACATGTGGCATCGTCGTTATCCTATTTATACATACGCAAAGTGGGTTGGGCTTGCGTACCCCAGGCCATCCTAGGGGTGTGAATAATTATTCCAGGGACCTGGGCATTGTTCAGTTCCTGCCTGGCCAGGAAGTGTACATATATGTTTGTCCCTATTGCAGTTGTGACGTCGCACAATCCGCAATGTGCATTAATGTAGCATGTACTGGGAGGGCCGCAACTATCGCTAATGAGATGCTGTCAAAAAACATTGAACGGCCAATATCCCATGTCGTTGTTAAGCTTGTGGATATGTGCAGACACGCATGTCAATGGTGTGCGGTATTATTGAAAGTGTTGCTATCGCGAAGCACACACATGTGAATGTGCTCAGATGGAGGGAGGATCAGCAGTGAGTCTATGTCATACACAGTGATAACACTCATTACAGTCAAGCAATGCATGTCAAACGTGAATCTGAAAGTCTCACATATGACACACTACTATACTGGTAAAGCCTGACAAAAAAGCAACACAAATCTACACATTACTCTTTACTGTTTGTCACAGGTGATCTAGGATGTGCACCCTGCCTGTGGCTGATGATACCCCTTCGAGCCACCAATACCCAGGAAGAAAGGCAGCAAAATAATGTGCACACACACCAGGGGCATCGTGTAACACACATTTGTTTTTGATGTAACGTTTCAGATGCATGGCCATCACACGTGGAAGGCTACTGTACAGACCATTAATATTGATCAAGATGATTGTTGCATGTTGTGTGTAGTATAAGATATGTGTACACAGCAAAAAAGTTTTCAAAAAAGCTCTCTAAGCTGTCGAGAGAATGACTAAAATGGGTGGGGTCCTTCAACTGTTACAATGGAAAATGTTATGAACCAATCAAATGCTTTTTTTTAAAGTCACATGACAATCCCGCACCGGGCGCGCAAGGAGGACACACCGGACGCAATTTTGAGAACATTTATTTACCATAATATAAGTTTCTTACAGTTACAAATATATAAATGCTTAAAATATTTTAGATTATCGCTTAATCTCATATACACTTTAAACTTATTTAGATATAGTTTTGAGACATAAAAAAACATGAGGGAATGGCACACCCGGCGCGACACCATACGTCTATGATGTAACACAGGGCCTGGCAGCGAGCACTCATCGCATACACAACGTGCAGCGGGCGCGACCCCATACGTACATGACACAACGCGCGGCTTGGTACTGCGTACCCTTCCGATACCAAAGTAGCAGCTGGCACAACCTCATGCGTCTATGATGTTACGCGGGACGCGGTGCCACGAATCATTGCTGATGGAGCTTGGTACACTACCAGTACGGGACTCTAGTTTCCTCAAAAAAGAAAATAAAACGATATACATTTTTTTTTAAAGATATAAAACATTACATAATTTTTAAAAATAAAAAAAGGATAATAGAGTTCAAAAATATTACAACAACAAAAATAGAAAAAATATAGGTTTATTAAATATTAAAATATGAAATTAACATTTAATTTTTTTTCGAAATTCACTGAAAAAAACATAGGTTTCAGAAACATTATATTTAGGAATTAGCATTTAAAACACCTTTGAAATACACTAAAAAAGCATAGGTTTCAGGGACGTTATAGTTAGTTAGATATTTGACTCATATAAAACCAGAGAAATTTGCCCATTATAGATAGTTGAGCTAACTATACCTCGCGCACCCGCAATGCACTGCTGATGATGTCACATATTGCATCACTCATGACATGGTCAGCGACATCACTGTTGACATCACTGATGACATCTCAAATGACATCACTAATGGACACCCACTGTCCGCTCCTTGCTCTACAACAAGCCAGGGCTGACAACGCTGGAGTTATGACTCTGAGCCAAGAACAACTGTCTAAACAGATTGGCCCCAGTGATGTAATCTGTGAGTTGGGACAAATAAGGAAAATGATGGAGAGCTTGGAGCGGAGGCAGGCAGAAAGAATGTTTGCCATGGCTGCACACCAGCGAGGTGTAGCTGTGATCTTCCATGCCCTGCAGATCCTAATCATGGCATTTAAACCACAAGGTCTGGCGTGGATGGATGTTGGTGCATCCACATCTCCTCCCCCTGATGTGTCAGTGCCACACAGTGCAGCAGATTTCCACCTCCGTCCCCTAATGTGTTACTGCCACACTGTGATGCAGACAAAACACCTCTGCCCACTTGTGAGGCACCTGACACATCAGAGGATGAAAATGATAATGAATCTGGCTTTGTGGCTTGAATTAAATGGTAGCATTCATCTACGCCATATGGCAGGGTTCAGCTTGGTTCTGTGCTCTGTATCATGACCTGGAATAACACCTCCCACAGTTCCCCTATACACTGAGTAACATGGACTGCCATATTTGGTTTGGTTACCAATGACACAGCAATCACACTGCGGACTGTAGTCTTCCACTCCCTATGAACTTGTCAATCCCGAAAGGACTCTGGCTGGCCCTCCAAGGGCCAACAATGTAAAGTGGGGATTGCAACACTCCACTGAATGTGAATAAAACATTCAAATTCACACAGATGTGTCATGGCCCTGATCAACCAAGAATGAAAGTATGGATGAATGTAGGGACAGTGATTCCAAAAAAAGATACTCCCTGGGTAATGCCATCAATGTGCATGTGTGGCCGTGACCCAGATAGGCATTGAGACACACATTGTCATTCAAATCAACGCTCACCACAGTTGAGTACAAGTGAAGGCGCGTGGACTTTATTAGTATATGCATGTCAGCACGGGCAAGAGAAGTGCCACAATATGCAGACCAATTCAGCAGTATGTCAGAATGAGGAATGTTTCCAAGCGCCACTGTCCACTCCAGGGAAATGCCTCCCCTTTCACAGGTGTATGTTAAACCGCGTTGTTGTCCGATCATGTATTCGGAGTACAGGCGAATGCAGCCATGTCTACTGTTGTCCTAGGATATGTGACCAGATCTCCAAGATGCTAGAAGGTTTCGGGACATGTCCAATGTGTTCCAATCTGTTGTGGCTGCAGGTACGTTGTTACTTGTCCATTAAAGCGATAGCAGCTTCATAGGCTAGCATTTCCAACATGAGGTAGTTGTTGACTCAAACAGGACAGCAAGGTGATCCATTAGCAGGTCCTGACAGATGTGCTGTGTCCACCCCCTTACACCAATTAGCACTACAGCCCAATAGGGAGCGGTTCAATGTGGTCACTGCACACGAGAATTTGTGCAAACTCCCAGGTCCAGCTGCCAGCATGTATGCCAAGTATCAAGGCATCCCATAAACGGGTATCACGGTGACAATCCTGGTCGTGGGCCAACAGGGGGTACACACACATGTCAAAATCCAATTCAGCTACCATCCTGTTGGATACGCAGCCATCCATGGACCACTCAAAAATGCAAGATCGACAATGCAACACAGGCTGAATGAAGGTAAAGTTGACAAGGCGGACGCTTAGCCGGTAACTGATCTGCAGCACTGCCAATGGCAGTGCCCCCAGTAAATGCAGCATTGGTGCATGGTACAGTTCCACGTGAGAGGGGTTACTAATGTGTCCGGGATGTTCGGCCATTGCGTTAGTGGCTCTTGTTGAAGCTGCACTATTCTGACCTTTGCCAGTTCTGTGGATGAAATGCCACATCTCGGATGAATGAGTTGTTTTAGTGTGCGCTGGTTGTACGCCTGGGATATTAAGTGAGTGAAGGCCATTCCATGCAAGATAACTTCAAGCTAGGACTCCTGTGTGTAGGGTGTGTATACGTTGGTCTCTCGTTGTGCTGTGCATATTGTGGGAGTTGGCATAAACTGCTATAGTATCTTTCAGGGAATGCCGGGCCCATGCAATTCCGAGGTCGGAGGTGCAGATGTGCTTCCGCCTGATAGTTCAGACAAAGGAACTTTCATCCCTAGGCTAATTTTGTAATCTGCTTGCATTCCTGAAAAGTGAAGTGGCTTGTTGGGGGTGGGGTGGGGGTGGGGTGGGATGAGTGCGACTTTGGGATTCATTTCTGACAAGTCTTGCATGTGGCATATGAGCAGCATCACTGTGTGTTATGTTGCCGCACAGCTGCTCCTCCCTCCCCCAGAACACTTTAACTTATGTGCGCTGCGCGATTGCTTCACTTGCACTCCAACGGCACAGTATTGTCATGCCTGTCTGCGCATGTCCACAAGGCTGACAACAACACTGTGATGTTGCCTGGCTGAAGTGGCGCTGCAAATGTGGCTAGGCATTTGGCTCATGCTGTGGCAATACAGATACACACAACACTTGTCATGTATGATCCTGGACCCTGAGCAGTCTTGCGCTCCTTAATTACACCGTTCGTGCGATCCCGCCCTCCGGGTGCATGCTAAATTGCAACATTGTCGCTTACAGGGGGGGACTTAGCTACATGTCCAAGTCTTACCCACTGCCTGATGCGACATGGTTGCGTCCGCTGTCCACAGCACAATGTAATGTGGTAGGGCCCGGGGCCAACATTCGTACATAAAGACCACACTGACACACTTGGATAGATAGTGGAATTGGCCATGGGCATGTGCGCCATGCCCCTTTTTATTACCAGCTCAGATATCCAGTGATGCCTGTGCTGGATGGGTGTGGGGTGAGTGTGAGCCAGCCCTCAGGGAATGGTTGGTGCTGGCAACAACTTGAACAGTGATCACTATTAAAGTGGAAACAGTAAACACCAAAATAACGCAAACAACTGTGAAGCATCATGGAGGTAGTCGGAGCAAGTACAGAGGGCACCCAATGATCAATCAGAAGGGGCCATGCACTGAGGTAGGGGCACCAGACCTGAGTGGGCTCATATGAAGAAATTGTCAATGATTGTGTCCCTTCGGGAAATTCCTGCTGCAGCTGCAGTGGGGTGTGTTACACCTGCCTCATCTTCATCATCATCGTCCCTGGTCTTCTACACTGCCTGAGGTGACATTGTTGCATCTGCAGTCCACAGCACGTAACTCAATAATAAAGAGTCCATGAGTTGTGGTGCACAGAGTTAGTGGCACTTGTGGCACTTACCGGGTGCACAGCCTGCGATGATGAGTCGTCCTTTAAGGTCAGGAATGGATTTGATGTGTGTGATCCCTGCTGACCACACTGTAGGACAGAGGCAAAGGTCTTCAGGGGCCCACAGCCACATGGCGCTGACTTGTGCTGCACAGAGTTAGTTGCAGCTGAAGTGCTCAGGGGGTGAGCAGCCAGCGATGATGCATCATCTGGGTGGGCCGCATGGGGGCAATGTCTTTTGCCTACTAAATTTTGCCTCAATAATGCCATGTGGCATTGATTTGTGCTGCCCAGATTCAGTGGTACCTGAAGCGCTCAGGGGGTGCGCAGCCAGTGATGATTCATCATCCGTGTGGGCCGCACTGGGGGCAATGTCTTTTGCCTACTACATTTTGCCTCAATAATGCCATGTGGCATTGACTTGTGATGCCCAGATTCAGTGGTACCTGAAGCGCTCAGGGGGTGCGCAGCCAGTGATGATTCATCACCTGAGCAGGCCACACTGGGGGCAATGTCTTTTGCCTACTGAATTCTGCCTCAATAAGGCCATGTGATGTTAACTTGTAGTGCACAGAGTTAGTGGCACGTGTGGTGCTCAGCTTGTGCACATCCTGCAAGGATGCGTGGCCGGGTGGGCCACACTGATAGCAATGACTGTTGCCTACTGGACTGTGTCATCTGCAATCGTGACTCAATCTGAATTGCAAGCCCTGCTGACCGCAATGTAAGTCGAAGGCAGTAGTCAGCCCAGACATAACTCTGTGGTGCTGTGCCACTGGGTTCACTGGGGGCCTGTGTTGCAGATGCCAGCGATCGGCTGAGGAGGACGGCGGTCATGGCGGCGGCCTCGTGGCAGGGTGAGGGGCGCCACCCTGGCAGATGCATTGGCCATCCCGGAAGTGAACCACACTCAGAGCCCTGGCCTATTTCTTTACACTCCTACACTGGATTGGCGTATGCCAGCCCAGCCCACTCTGCTTACGCTTAGAGATAGGGACGACACATCTACATGACCGAGGTCTTCCCCACTGCCTGAGGTAACATGGTTGCGTCCATTGTCCACAACACTACAAACACCAGGAGTATATGTCCACATGGACGGGTCTGTGCTCTGCATACTGAGGTCTATCCAGCACATTACAGCTTCATTTGGCATTGTGTGCATTCTTATTCATGGGTGACTTGCCTCCTTCACACATACTTGGTTCCCACCTCTCCCTGCATTCTGCTATTGTGTGGCTGAGGGGCCATGCCATTTTCGGAACATCCGCTGTCCTGTTCTGCGCTCCCTTGGTGGTAGTCTGGTGGGTGTGGTCCAGCGGGGGTCATGGGGTGGTGGCGGTTGGTGTTGTGGACCTTTTGGGTCTCAGAACAGCATGATTGGTGTCTCCATGAAATGTGTTGGTCTTCAGATGTGGCTCTGGGCTGGGCTCCCTTTCATACTGCAGGTAGTTGTCCTGTAGTAAAGGCAGGTGTTAAATCCCTGCTGCTAAGACTCCTTATTGCCTGTTTTTGGATCACATCGCAGATCTGGTTGAACGTTGAGTATATCACGAAGTGGTGTTTTTATGTGTTTTTGCATGGTAACACCTACTCTGCATATCATTAGCGTTAGTTGTCACTCTCATCCGTGGCAATGTTTTTTGCGGACGCTATTGCTGGAAAACTGGCGATAGCAGCAGTTTGCACCAGTTTGGGAATGGGGCGACAATCCTTTCACCACTTTCCTTGCTCTAAAGTGCCGATAACTCGGCGATAAGTCCTTTAGAATATGCCCTATTGTGTCATTAATTATTACATCTAAGAATTAAATCCTCTCCCTCATTAGTTTGAAATTATTTCAAATATATGTTCTGTCTCCTTTAGAATTGCTCTAATTCATGTAAATCAGTAATAGTGTCATTTAGGTTGTGGTGACTTCTTCAATGCATCTAATAATACAGGCAACAAGAAATAAATCCAATCCGCTTGATCAGGTTTGTTTCTAAATTGAAAATATAGTACATCTGCATGATCATATTCACAGTATGATCTGCCTTGTATTTTAATATTAGCAATTCACTACATTAACAGTGCCTAGTTATTCTATATGGAAGATAAGAGACATAAAAGCCTAATATTTATAAAGTGAGGTGAAGAGCCTATGGCCTACTCACCGAGTTTTAAATGGAAACATTGTTTCACCTTTTATTTCAAAGTCACTGCTGAGCAGTGAGTGCTAAATATATGAAGTGTTTTAATCAGCCTGTGCCACAACCCATATTATCTTTCCCAACGTATTTTTCCATCAATATTGTTTTGAGAGCACTGGCATTTCTATTTTAAGCAATTACATCCTTAAATAAGTGAGGGCAGCGTACCTTAAAATCTGTTGAGACACCCTTGATAATTTGGAGGGAATGATAAACTCTATAGATTGGTTCTATCACTTGATGAAAGGTCATGTCTGAAAATAAACATGCTCACTCTCTGCGCTTGGTCTGTCAGCTACTGACTTTAAAATTGTATTTGTATTTACATAGCGCTTATTATTCCTGACGAGGCATCAAAGCGCTTTTCGGTGAGTAGCACAATACTCCGGAACAAAAAGGATTGGTGGTGGATTAGTATAGGGAAATATAAATTAATATGAACAGTCGACATGTGAGTCTGTTAGTTGGATTGAATAGGATTTTGAAGGGATAGAAAACGGAAGAATTTGGTAAGGGTTATTTGGAAGATCATAATAGTAAAATGAGCTTTGGGGTGAGCCAGGAGGGATAGAGGAGGAAAGAGTCTAGAAAGGGACATTTTGGAGATGAGAGTAGTTGAGTGAATTTCGGGATGAGTCTGAAGTGAGGTATAGGATATATTGAGAGAGGTATAGGGTGAGAAAGGGTAGTTTATTGGGAAGGGTGAAATGTTTTTATTTTCTTTCTTTGCATAGGTCCACGCCTCGTGTATAAGCAAAGAAGAAGCAGTGCACAAGTGCCGGTAGCACCAGCATAAATTAGTGGAGTCCATAGACAGACACACGCACAACCACACAGCAGGACTGCACCATGCAGAAAAATAAAACACCACTGCAGCACCAGCGCAACACACATCTATTAGCAAAGACTGCAAGCAAGATGCTGCAGGCTGAAACAACTGCCTCATAGTCTCAGACAAACAGCACAACATACAATGACTGGCAAACATAACAACATAAAGTTAGAGACACCCAACAAAAATATAAAAGGGCAGATGTTGCATAGTCACTCCTTTAACTAACACAAAAATATTCTGTTTAGCGGAAATGTTGTAGTAAATGGTATATTTAAAATTACAGTAAACCTAGAACAGGTTGCAAGTGGAGCTGGCAGCGGTGCTTAATTTGTAAAAAAATGAAAAATGAAGTGCCAGGGCAGAGAATGCTGCAAAGGAGGCTACAGCCCACTTCTACCTCCGGTGTGCCCACATTTCAACACCAGCATAGGGTCTATCCTGTAACAATGCTCTGCTGTCTGTCCCCTAAGTCATGCGCTTTACTTCTTTACCTACACCGACAGATGAGTGCGATAAAAAAATGTACACCAAATGAAAATGCTTTTTTTTAACATATTAATCAGTGCGGACTGACTGGGTTTGTTGCAGGTCAGGAGGCTGCTTGAGCACAGCAGGTCATGTCACTGCTAGTGCTGCCTGTAATTAGTTTGGTTCAGTTATGACGACGGCAGAGCCATTCACTGCTTAGCTTGCTGTGACCCTGCCTGCCACAGCACAAGCCCTGTCCCCAGCCGCAATTCTGCAATGCATGTGAGATTTGAGTATAGCTGTTGCACCTACTGGGCTCAAGCACACTCAACAATTAGCATGCTTGGAGGCAGCGCGCGGAAACTGCAAGTGACTCCATAGCGCACAAAAGTTGCGGTGAGCCACAGCCACATCAAGCAAGTTGAGGAAAGTAGCAATGCAGGGCTGCAGGTCCCCACTACAATTATCCAATGGGAAGCTTAGGCTCAGGCATTGGCAGGGTGCAGCAGACTTGGGGAATAGAATGCAAGCCATTCGTTAAAGAAGACTTCTTGGATTCATGACAGGCGTGACAACATCATCACTAAAGTAATGATACACAATCATGCCTGCCTGAACAGATGTATGCCTGCCTATGAAAACATACCAGCTCGTCACCATGATAGGTATGTGATTCTTTTTATTTTAAATTGGGCAATTAATATTGAGACCACAACCTGCAGGACCAGAAATCATAACCCCGGCCCTGTTAAAGAAGTGCCGGTGCAGAGCACCTGAAAGCACCTGCTCAAATTAAGCACTGGCTGGCAGGAGAACCAGTGACCTGCACCCTACACATTTATGGCAGCAGGCAGTATATTAACCACTGAACTATTTCACCAGGGTTGGAGTCTGAGGGTGGTAGATTGCACACACTACTCTGCATTAGGTGCTTCACCCCCTGCTTGTATTTCAACCATACTTTACATGTAGCACACAAGGCTTCTGTATTTTCCCTCTGCTGTCTTTTAATTTCATTACTTTAATTTTTACTTCTTTTCTGCCCTTACCTTCAAGCTGCTTCTTTTTGTCTGCAGCCTCTCCTTTCTTTCACCTTTCCCCTTGGTTGCTATCTTTTGATGATGTTCTCATTCCTTCCCTCATACTCTGATATATTCTTTCCTCCCATTTAAGCATTGTCCACTATGTTCCACATTCATTCTTTTTCACACCTAACTCTAAATGTTGATTCTGTTCTGTTATTTCTCTTCATTCTTCTCTCCTTTTCTCCCCATGTTTTTACTGTGTTTTTCCTTCGTTTTTTCCCTGTTTGCCCTTCCAATGTCTCTTTAAAATGGCTTAATCATTCACTGTTATCATCCATCCATGTTCCTGTTTCATTCCCCTTCCATATGTATTTCCTTTTATCACCACCCTTCCTTTCTGTCCTCTGTACATTGGGCACACAGGTGCTAATGAAGAAAAGAGAGCAACCAAATAAACTTCTCGAATGGAGCAGCTGATTTCAAGCTTGTGGTAAAGGGGCACCCTTTACAAATTAATTGAACATATTTGTTAGTAAATGGCTGCTGACTAGACTTCCCAAAGCTCTGCCCTTTTTAGATCGAGCCTGGGCAGCGCTTGCACTCAATCAATCAATCAATCAACCATTTGTAGAGTGCTCTACATACCCGTGAGGGTCTCAAGGCACTGAGGATGGGGTGGGGGCCTCTACTGATCGAACAGCCAGGTCTTGAGAAGTCTCCTGAAGGTCAGCAGGTCCTGGGTCTGTCGTAGGCTCAGTGGCAGGGTTTTCTAGGTCTTGGCGGCGAGGTGGGAGAAGGATCTCCCACCAGTGGTTGATCTTCAGTTGCGCGGGACGGTGGCGAGTGCGAGGTTGGCGGAGCGGAGCTGGGGGTTAGTGATGTAGAAGGAAAGTCATCTTTCAAGTTAGGCTGTGCCAGTCTCGTGGAGTGCCTTGTGTGCGTGGATGAGGAGCTTGAAGGGTATCCTCTAGTTGACGGGCAGCCAGTGCAGGTTTCTCAGGTGGAGGGTGATGTGGCCGTGGTGTAGGACATCGAGGATCAGTCGTGCTGAGGTGTTTTGGATGCATTGCAGCCATTTGATGAGCTTGGTTGGGGCTCCTGGGTAGAGGGCATTTCCGTAGTTGAGTTTGCTGCTGACGAGGGCCTGGGTGACTTCTCTTCTTGTACCTGGTGGGATCCCCCTGTAGATCTTGTGGAGCATGCAAGGGTGTTGAATCAGGAGGAGGAGACGGCATTGACTTGCTTGGTCATGGAGAGCGTTGAGTCGAGGATGATTCCCAGGTTGCGTGCGTGGTCGGTTGGTGTCGGGGCTGCCCCCAGTGCCGTCGGCCACCAGGAGTCGTACCAGGCTGATGGGTTGGAGGCCGAGGATAAGGACCTCCGTTTTGTCCGAGTTCAGCTTCAGTCGGCTGATCTTCATCCAGGCGGCGACGGCCTTCATTCCTTCGTGGAGGTTGGCTTTGGGGGTAGTGGGGTCCTTGTTGAAGGGGAGGATCAGTTGAGTGTAGTCAGCGTAGGAGATTATGTTGAGGTCGTGCTGTGGGGCGACGTTTGCGAGTGGGGTCATGTAAATGTTGAACAGTGTCGGGCTGAGTGAGGATCCCTGGGGTACGCCACAGATGATCTCGGATGCTTTCGGTCGGAAAGGGGGGAGGCGGATGCTCTGGGTTCTGCCGGAGAGAAAGGAGGTGGACATTCCAGGGCTTTGTCTTGTATCCCTATGGCGTGGAGGCGTGTGCGTAATGTATGGTGGCAGCCAGTGTTGAAAGTGGCCGAGAGGTCCAGGAGGATGAGGGCTGCAGTCTCACCAATGTCCAGCATGGTCCTGATGTCGTCAGTGGCGGCGATGAAGGCTGTTTCGGTGCTGTGGTTGCTGTGGAACCCCGACTGGGAAGGGTCCAGGATTCTGTTTTCTTCGAGGTATTGGGTTAGCTGTCTGTTGACAATCTTCTCAATGACTTTGGCCAGAAACAGGAGCAGAGAGATGGGCCGGAACTTCTTGAGGTCTCTAGGGTCTGCCTTGTGTTTTTTGAGTAGGGCGTTGATCTCTGCGTGTTTCCAGCTCTCTGGGAAGGTCGCAGTCTTGAGGGAGAGATTGAGGACGTTTTGCAGGTGGGGTGCAATGGAGCTGCTGGCTTTGTTGAAGTTGTGGTGCAGGAATGGGTCTGACGGGGAGCAGGAGTGGACTGTGCTCATGGTATTGATGGTGTCATCGATGCTCACGCTGGCCCAGGCTATCAGGGGCTCGTGGTTGATGGTGTGCGGAGAGTCTGTTGTGTTGCTGTCTGTTGGGGCTGTCTGGGTGATGAAGCTGTCGTGGATGTCTGCTTTCTTGCGGTGGAAAAAAGTATCGAGGGAGTCGCACAGGGCTTGCGATGGCGGGATGTCGTTGGTGTTGGAGCTAGGGTTGGAGAGTTCTTTCACGATGTTGAAGAGCTCCTTGCTGTTGTGTGCGTTGATGTTGAGGCGGTCTTTGAAGGAGGTCCTTTTGCTCACCTGCTGAATGAATACCCACTCACAGCAAAACATATGTACTGCAGCTCAAAGAGCCCTCTCTGGTGCCTCGTCAAAATTGGTTTGGGCTTTATTTGTCTTATAGGTTTAGGTCAGTGCTTTAAACGGGCCAGTACTCACCGGGACTGAGTACTGGCACTTCTTAAATTTACCGAGCCGAGTACCGGCACTTCTCCACTGTCAAGGAGAGTACCAGGACTCAGGGTTGGGCTAATAAGTTGGGCACTGGACTGGTGTCCGAGGGCCAGTTGCGTGCTGTTTTTTTAGCAGCATGTTGGACGTTGCTGTATGTATTATTTTGCTGTGGCAAGCAGCCCGATGTGCCCTGAACAGCTAGTCGGAGGCCTGCTGCAGAGTAAAGAGGGCCTCTGCTCACTTCCTACCCAGATGGTCTCTCTCCTTGTCCTCATCACCTCGCAGCCAGGCATTGATGCTGGGTCAGTGGAGGAACGCAGGCACAAAGGGCCATTTTCACCCCTCGGCCTCCCAGTGGAGTCTGACTGTCTTTCACATGACTCACTTGTCCCTGCGATTCCTCCCCACCCACTGGGACATTGAGTCCTTGATGGGTGAGGATGAGGTGGTGAGGATGGGTTAAGCAGCCTCCTGGGACCCAGGTGAGGTGGGAGAGGTCAACTGACATTTCCATTGGAGGCCAGTATTGTTCTTCCCCCTGACATCTACCCTGCTGGACTCTACACATACTCTGGACCCTGAAGTGTTCACTATCTGACACTCTCCACTCTCTGGTGGAGGGGCCTCCAGCCGAGGGGAGAGGAGGGAAAATGGGGGTGAGTGAAGGTGAGGAGTGAGAGGGAGGAGCAGAGAGTTTAAAGTAGGAAAATGTAGATAGGCAGAAGGGGTAAGCGCACACAGAGATGTGGAAGGCATCCAGACGGTTATGGAAAGAGATAGAGAGGCTCAGAGAGGGCAGATTAGAAATAGAAAGAGTGATGAGAGAGAGTGATAGAATACAATTGGGGTAACAAGAGTGGGACAGAATTAGCTACAAATGAGAGAGAGGTGAGTGCGGGCGGGATCTCGAGCTTAGCGATGTAAAAACAGAGAGTGTGGGTTTGAGAGGAACAGAATCAGGCGGTATTTGAAAAGAAATGCGTGGAATGCTTTGTGTGTTTGTGCAGCCTTTAATATTTAGGGATTGTGCCAAATACAACCAAGTAGGAACATTAGAAATATTATGATATTAAGAAGCTGCAAATATTACAAAACAAAAAAAGATGAACATTTGGTATTTCACTTCATTTTAGATAACGAGTTAACACATTTTGTTTTGATTGATACATTTCTCACATGTTTTGTTCTGTCCTGCAAAAAGGTGTAAGTGCCAGAGTCTCACTCGTCCTAGAGCGCATTATTGGCCTGAAAGTGCCAAAAGTACTGTTGATTCAGGGTTCTATTTGTTAATCTGCACAATGGCAAGTTTGAGACCACTATCTGGGACAATGCAAGGACAACATGAATACTCAACAGAAGTGTTTTTGTATCATGTCTAACACCGCCTCTAACCCCGCCTATTAGCCACGGCCCTAGCTCAATTTAATGAGTACCTGCACTTATTTGTTCCCATTTAAAGCACTGGTTTAGGTAAAATATTCAGTTTCGTCGACGTAGGCGATTGTGTGCTAATCAAACAAGTGATATAGTTCAAGGAACGTTTTTGCCTTAGCTGATTTACCGAGTACTGTTTTACTTTGTAAAGTTTTGAATGACATTATAGTACGGATTTCCTTTATTTTGCAGTTTTCAACAGTTTGCCGACAGACTGACGAATATCGCGATCAAATTGTGCATCTGCAGTTTGAGGCCGCCAAATGTTTAAAAGAAAGGCCACCGATCAGTGCAAAATTCCAAAACTGTCTGGTAAGACTGGGATTGCTAAACAGCCATAAGCGTCGATTAAAATCTGAAGTTGTAGAAAGGCGCAAATTGAGTATCTGCTGTAATAGTGGACTCTTATGCACGCGAAGAAACCTCAATTCCTTTGTTGTGGTGCTTAGTCTATGTTGGATTAACCAATCCTTATTGAGGCGCTCCCACATTCCAAGGCATTCTGGAGCGCGGGCGAACAGTATATAAAACTCCGTAACCTCCACCTATTTTGACATTCAGAAATGGCAAATATTTGCGGTTCTGTGCCATATGTTCCCTCCCTTTTGGTGGGGTGCACACTTTTTCGTCCGAGTGTGGCTTTCCTGGGCGAACACATTAGATATTCTATGGTGCTTACACATCTATAAAACTTGACATGACTGTTATGTAGCTTCCATAGCCTCAAGCGCACCTTGCAGACAGAGGGGCATATTTACAATAACTGACGCATCCCTGCAAATCAGCAAGGATGCGCCAGTTATTGTGCGCCACAGCTCCGCCATCATGGATGCGCCGCATTTACAATGCGGCGCACCATGGGGCAAAAACGGCACAGATGCGAGACGCATCTGTGCCCTAAAAGTGACGCATTGCTGTAGTTGCGTCGCAAGCATGACGCAGCTCCAGCAATGGTCTGGGGGCCCTATCTAGTTAATGCTGCGTCAATCCTTACGCCTGCTTCAGGCAGGCGCAGGGTTTTGACGCAGCATGGGCCTAAAAGTGACTGAGTGAAATCTTGTAGATTTCACTCAGCCACTTTTAGGAGGCGTTCCTGTGACGGAACGTCCCCCCCTGCACAGGAACGCCTACATGTGGCGCAGGGCATTACAACGTGACGCATCTCCCAGATGCGTCACGTTGTAAGTACCCCCGCACCATGGAGCAGGATTTGCGCCGCCGCTGCGTCACATAAATGACGCAACGGCGGAGTAAATGAGGCACAAGGGGCTTGTAAATCTGCCCCTGCATCTTTACTGGAGGTATGGGTGAGTGTGCCTTATTTTATTCAGGTCACCCAAAGGATCCCCAGGAGGTGTTGTACCTCCTTTTGGTGGACGGACCTGTGCCTGGGGTACATTTCTTTATGACTGTAGAGGCAGTATCCCAGAGAAAGAGTGTTGTGATGAGCGTTACTGACACTGGAAAAACAACACAGAAGTGGTATTAGCCCATCAATGAAGTAGTACCGTGCTGATATATCACAGAACAATGCTTTCCCAAAATCGTTAGAACCACAGCTCAATTTTTATGATGAAAAACATTTACGACCCACTTAGCTTTATCAGGCATGAGGCAAGGCTATTTATTAAGGCAATAGCAGGCATGCTTTCAAAATGCGGCCAATTACCAGAAACAAATATTCTTTGCAACGTTTTGTGTTCCTCTCCAACAGCGATTGTTTGAAAATGTCTTGACCTTGACCACGCCCTTCGATATGTGTTTATTGGGCTGGGGCCAAGACATTGATCTGCCAAAAAGGTTATGTTATGTTATGTTAATTGAAACTTCTTCAGCGCACTAACACCAGAGGTTTCTTGGCGCTAACTGACAGAACAAAAACAGAATCCCAAGGCAGAAACTAACCGGTGCTGGAGAACAGAAAAGTTTTTAAAAGCTTCCTGAATTGGAGTAAGGAACCATTAGATTTAATGACTATTGGAAGAGAATTCCAGAATTTAGGTGCGAGGTGGGCAAAGCGACGGCCCCCAACCTTGCTGGTTTTGACTTTCGGAGTGACAAGTAGGTGATGATGAGCTGACCGAAGGTTACGTGCAGGTTGGTACGGAGTGATCAGTGAGTTAAGAAAAGCAGGACTGGTGAAGTGGAGGGATTTGAACGTAAGACAGCCCAACTTAAAGGCCGCCCTCCGTTCTACTGGCAGCCAATGGAGCTTATGAAGCAAGGGCTTCGCAGACTGCCATTTTGGGACTTTGAAAATAAGACGGGCTGCCTGGTTCTGCACAACCTGGAGACGGCCCACAAGAGAACATGGGAGTCCGTGATAAAGGGAATTAGAAAAGTCCAGGCGGGAAAGAACCAGGGACATGACAACCTGGGCCAGTGCCACATGTGGTAGTAGGTGCCTGATCTTCCGGATCTTTCGGAGCTGGAACATACATGAAGAGATCGTGGCACCTACTTGGGCTTTAAGCGAGAGCTCGGCATCGATTGTCACTCCAAGGCTCTTCACCGTCTTGGCTGGAGCAGGAGGGGGGCCAAGCTCAATGGGCCAGAACTGCGGACCCCAGTAAGCAGCACTGGAACCAGGGAGAAGGAGCTCAGTCTTCCCAGGATTAAGTTTTAGTTGGTTGTGATTCATCCACTGCTGAATGTGGGTCATAATAGAGTGAAAATTATTGACAGCTTGTGGGGAGTGAAGCGGGAGGACGATCTGCAGATCGTCCGCATAGTTGAAAACTGTAGCGTCCCAGCTTTGAAGTGAGTGAATGAGGGGGCGGAGGTACAAATTAAATAATAAAGGGGAAAGAGAGGAACCTTGGGGGACACCACAGGTGATGGGGGTTTTGGACGCAGTGAATGATCCCAAACGAACGGCTTGGGTTCTGCCGGTAAGAAATGACTCCACCCACCCAAGAGCGCGGCCCTGGATGCCAGCCTGTTTGACACGGTGGAGAAGGATGTTGTGATTCACTGTGTCGAACGCGGCAGATAGATCCAGAAGTACCAGGGCCTGAGGGCTTCCCGCATCAGCATTCCTTCTCAGGGTATCCAGAACAGCCAGGATTACAGCTTCCGTGGAGTGGGCCGGTCTAAAGCCCGCCTGATTGGGTTCAAGGAAGTGTGAACTCTCGATGAAATTAGAGAGACATCTAGTGACATGAGTTTCGATAGGTTTAGACAGGTAGGGCAACAGAGATATTGGGCGATAATTGGTGAGTTCTGTAGGGTCCACGCCAGGCTTCTTCAAAAGGGGCACGAGAATGGCCTCCTTAAAGGAGCTGGGAACCGTGCCACTGGAGAGAGATCTGTTCAGCAGGGGTAGTGTACACTCAGGTAATTTTAGACAGATGTCTCGCAACACCGAAGGAGGGCAATGGTCATTCGGGGAGCCTGATTTTACCCGGATAGCCAGTTCCGCTAAGGTGGTGTGATCCAAGTCAGGGAACTGCGTGAAGGACAATGGGTTATTACAAGAAGTGTCAGGTGGTGGTGGCTGTGAAGGGGACATAATCGAATCTTTTATTTTGATAATTTATTCAATGAAAAAAAGATTGAGGGCATCACAGGTCTCTATGGTAGGGGTTTGAGCTGGGAGGGTCCTATCGTCTGAGGTAAGCTCATTCAAGATCTTAAATACCTCTCTGGATTTGGTATTAGCAGAGAGAATTCTGTGGGAAAAATGCTCAGATTTTGCTGAAAGGATGGCCTGCTTATACTCTTTGCGGGCAGCTACGTATCTCAGTCTGGATGCCACAGAATAATCGCGTCTCCATTTGCGTTCCCGCTGACGAACCTCAAGTTTGTACTTCTTGAGGTCGTCAGAGAACCACCTATGGGAATTGGGGTGTCTGGTGCGAGGAAATGTGATTAGGGGGGAAAACTGGTCACTGGCTGTCTTCAGCCAGTGGCCAACGTTAGCGTCCATCGCATTAATATTGTCATGGGTGCAGATGGTAGGACGAGTATTGTCCAGGGTCGCAAAGAAGCCTATGGAATCATAGGCATTCCATTTACGTGAGCGGCCGCCTGCCATCAAGGGAGCCATGGTCTGCCCCATAAGGGTAATGATGGTATCAATTATATGATGGTCTGACCAGACACATGGGGAAATAAGAGGCTGGGAAAGAGTTAAATTGGTGGTCCAAACATGATCAAGTGTGTGGCCTTTGATATGGGTGGGCGAAGAGATATGTTGCGTTAGGTTCAGGCTGGTAAGAGTCTCAAACAATTCCAGGGCGTGAGGCCCAGCGTTGGCATCGTTAAACCAATAATTAAAATCCCCAAAGAGGGCAAGACTAACATGTGAGGTCAGAAGAATGGACAGCTGTTCGCTAAGACTATTGGAAAAAGTCGGCATGGGGCGTGGGGGCCGATAGAGGAGAATAAGTGTAAGAGCTCCAGCGTCCGTTTCCAGACTAATAGTCAGATTTTCTACTTCTGGTAGTGCCAGGGGGGAGGAGGTGGCAGATAGTCAACAGTTCTGGAGCTGGAATACTTTTCAGAGTGGGGTGCTGGCATGTGGCATCTATTCTCTAAAACCACAAGGTTTCTGAAACATTCTGTTCTTGATACCAGTGATTTTAGCAACTTTGAAAAAAAAACATTCTACAGCAGAGTATGGGGATAAGGCCTTATAACCATTTTGTCTTAAAAAGACCCAGTAGTGCTTGTTCAACTCTCTCTAGATATATATTTCAGATTCATATAGCACAAACATGGTCCAAGGACATTGGAGAGATTTCCATGAGCACCAGATTACATTCCATTGCATAAAATCATATTCATTTTATTTTAAGCACTGGAGATTAAGTGCACAGAGCCAACTCAGGTCTCAAACCTAAGTCCCCAGAACAAAAGTCATCAGCTTTGGCTGATAGGCCACATCCATGGTTCTCAATTTTTGTATGAATGTCATACATAAGTAGGATGATTGTGGATGATTCTGTATAGTAAGCAAAATCTCTGTTGACATTACATTGTGTAAAACGAGCAGCAGCTAAAAGTACTGTAAAGATCGGCCACCATCTTGCTAGGGAATACTTTCACGGGTTTGTTTTAAAACTGGACTGGACTTAGGGGAAGTTTAACACCTTTGCACCAGTGGTACTGGAACAATTTCTAGATTGGGGATGCTGACATTAACGTTACATCACTGGTTAAAGAAATTTTGAAAATCCAGGCTTCGAAAAAAGTAAGCAAATGTATTGAGCAGGAGAGCTGTAAGAGTATGTTAGGTAGCGGGTGGTGCATTTTGGAGCACACTGCTGAAAATATAGTACTAAAGCATTGTGCGGCAGCACACTGTCAACAAAAAATGAGTTTTTCATTGAAATGACAACTAATTTTGCACAAGCATACAGAGTTACTGATGAAACTATGCAGCACACAATTGATAATGTGTGGAATTTTGGCTTCAGTGAATATTTATCATTTGTAAAATCACCAATTAAAGTGTTTTCATGTTTTTGATCCTACTAAAACTTTCGATTCCATCACACTTCAGAATTACAAATTAAATGTGCTTAATGTTTACACTCCTAACAGCTGATATATTCTAAAATATGTGTATGATTCATTTACTTGTATTTGAATTTATGTGTTACAAAAAAATGACATCCTAGAGCCTTTTCTTTCACTCTCCCTGTACCCCAGCATGATAGTCACATAGTTCACTTTAAAAACTCCTTTAACTATTGCAGTCAGAGAAAGAAAAGTCTACACCAATCCTTATGCTAAAAGAATAGGTTGCAATGTTTCCGAAAACATACCCTGACATCTGTCTTTGGGGCACAGTAAATGTGAAAAGATACATCCAAAATGTAAAGGCATCTTTGTTTGTTGGTCTTTTCTGACCCATCAGAAATTGTCTGCAAACCCACTAATGGGTTGCACCTCAAAAGTTTGGGAATCCCTATCATTGAGGCATTGTTAATGCATACTTTGTGTCAAATACAACAGGAAATGTCTCTTACATCTTGTTCAGAAAGGGCTTGAAAGTTCAAGTCCTAATAGTATAAGTTTGCAATTTTATGTTTTGCATTTAGTTGTCAGTGAATTAAAGTTATGTTTCTTATTACATGGAAAAGCACTGATTGGACTTTGAATGTTATTATGTGCTGTCATGACCCATTTCAGTGGGCCACTGGACAAGTAGGAGATGCTGGTCCTAACCATGAGGGTTGTGGCATTAAGTTCTGACATCCCAGGACCCGATCTACTATGGGTCCTAAGTAACTGGGACAAATACTATCCCTACAGCACTTGACTCTCAGGTGCTGGCATGGATCAAGCAGTCCAAGGCTTCTCAACTGGCAGGTAGATACAATGTTTATACAGACTCACAACTCAGAAAAGCTTAGTAACCCCAATAAGTGAATGTCCACTCACATACTTGTTTTTAAGAAAATGGTAGTATTTATATACAGACACAAAGTGAAATACAGAACACAACACATAAAGGAGTCCATTTTGAGTAACTGTTTTGCTGAGTTGTGCTAGCACCCAGTGGATTCTATTCTTACTGTACCCAGAGAGCTTGGGAAGAAGACTGACCTGTGGATCAATCTCAGAGTGTCAAAGAAGGTACCTGGGAGGACCCCAAGAAAGGTGGGCCAGATTGTCACCAGCAAAAGCCCTTGTTAGAAATGGGGGTCTCCAGTTGGCAATTGTTTGCACCCTTTTCCAAGTAGGGACCCTTCTTCCTAGTCAGGATGAGGGTGATACACTACTGAAATAAACCCGCTCAACCCCTTGGTAGCTTGGCACGAGCAGTCAGGCTTATCTCAGAGGAAGTGTGTAAAGCATTTGCACATAACCAACAGCAATACAGTGAACACACTACACAACAACAACACACCAGTTTTTGAAAAATAATCAATATTTTTTCTGTGCAAACAAGACCAAAAGCGATAAAAATCCACAATATAGTTCTGAAGAATCTCATTACTCAAAAATAGGCTTAAAATACAGTTCCTTGAAATCAATAGCTCTGTCTGGGTCTATCCTGGCATTGTGAAGAACAAATTCAACCAGTTCTGGCTGACCGGTGTCGCAGGTCGGCTACGGTGTCGGAAAGACCCACAAAAGTGTACCTTTAGAAATGCAGTAAGTCAGCGACTTCTCGTTGCGCTCCAAAGAGACACCGTTGGCAGGCGTCGGTTACGGAAGTCGGTGCAGGAGTCATTGGGCCCTTGAAGTCAGATTTGTTGCACATTGAACTCCTCGAGGTTGAAGTCGGGAGTGCCGGGGTCAGGGCTGCAGTGCGAAGTGCAGCGGTGTGGCGTTGAGTGTCCTCAGGTCGCGGTGCAGGCAGTGGCTCGGTGACAGTCATCCAGTGGCTTCGTTGAGACCAGAGCTGCAGTGGGAAGGGATACGGTGCAGGCAGGTCAAGGTACAAGCAGCGTCGTCATCGCTGTTGAAGTGCTGTCGTCGGCTGACGAATTGGAGTCAATGGTGCTGGCGTCGGTAGGGCAAGGCTGTTTTGTGGGATGGGGACGGTTTGTCAAGTAACTTATGAGCGGTGCCTCAAACCACAGTGCAAGCTCTGGTGGCAATGTTGGCATTGAGCGTCATCGTCGTGGATACCAGTGCAGCGGCATTAATCTAGGTGGTGCCCACAGGTTGCAGTGCAAGCAGCGGCTTGGTGGCGGCATCGGACGTCGTTGCCGGTGTGGCCAGGAATGCAGTGCGAAGTGCGGCGGTGCCCTCTGCGGTACCTTCAGGACACAGAGTCGGTAGCAGCTTCATTGACAGCATCATGTTGCTATTTTCTTCTGTTGCAGCACAAAAAACGTACAGTTCCCAGTGCTGGTAGCAGATTAACTTGAAGTTTTTGCTCTTCCTGAGACTTCTTGAAGAGGGGGAAAGCTCTCCCTCAAGGCCTTGGAAAAACTCACAGAAAGAGGTTGCAGAAAGACCAGTCCAGTCCTTTCACTGCGCAAGAGAGAAGCAGCCACTGCATGCCAATGCAGCAACACACTCAGTGTAGTTCATCCTCACAGCTTCTCCAGCTCTTCTTCTTGGTAGTCTGCTTGGTCCAAGAGAGTTCTAAAGTTTTGGGGTTTGGGCCCTAATATTTATACTAAGTTTCCCTTTGTTCTCTCAGACAGAGAAACTCTGTGCTGGCCCATCTTCCCAGCAGGAGGTAGAGACGGCATTGCGTAAGGCAGACCAGGCCTATTCAGGTGCAAGGAAATCTCCTCCCACTACTCTAAATGCACCCCAGGTCTATTCAGCCCAGCCCTGACTCATCCAGGGAAGGCTGGACACACCTCAACCCCCCAGTGGCTGTCTATAGTGAATGCACATCCCCAGCCCCTGTCACTCCAAAGCCAGACAATCAATCCACAACCCAGCAGATGCACACAGGATGGCTAAGCAAGAAAATACCTACTTTCTAAAAGTGGTATTTTCAAACACAGAACATAAAAATCATGTTTACTGATAGTCCAGGCATGCTAAACTCCATGTTTCCATCTCGTCCCAATGACGTTACAAAGTATCTCCCAATCTATCCTATGGGACAGATGGTATAGAGACAAAATATCGACTCCAAAATATCGACTGGACATAATATTGAGTTTTAAATATAGACTGGACAAAATATCGACTGGACATAATATCGACTACAAAAATATCGTTTTTCAGGTAAGTGAAGTAATATCGACTGTATAAAATATAGATAGCAAAAATATCGATTTTGTAATAATATATAATATTTTATAGTGTATTTTTATGTAATATTATGTGTGAATAGTGTGTATTAATGTTATAAAATATTTTATTACATGAATTTTGTTTTTATAATAATTGCGTAATGTAATTCTGTAGCGGGTTGTGGGTTTATAGGGGAATAGGGTGGGAAGTAATTTAATAATAATTAATTAATTAATATATGTTTGTTAATATTTTTAATTAATAATTAATTGATAATTAATTAATATTAATTAGTTAATTAATTAATATAATTTTGAACATATTTTGTATTAGTAAATAATTGTTAATTAATTAATTGTAATTAGTTAATTACATTAATTAGAGTACATTTTTAATATATATAATTTAGTGTTATTTCTAAGTAATTAATTTTGAAAAAATAATATTAATTATTAAAATAATTACAGCTAATGTTCTAATATATTTACTTTATTGTTATTGTTAATTAATAATTAATTGGTAATTAAATAATATTGATACATTTTGGGTAAAGGAGCATTTTTAGGGTTCAGGGTCAGTTTTCAGTTCATGGGTAAAGGGGTATTTTTAGGGTTCAGGGTCAGTTTTCAGTTCATGGGTAAAGGGGTATTTTTAGGGTTCAGGGTCAGTTTTTAGTTCATGGGTAAAGGGGTATTTTTAGGGTTCAGGGTCAGTTTTCAGTTCATGGGTAAAGGGGTATTTTTAGAGTTCAGGGTCAGTTTTCAGTTCATGGGTAAATGGGGTATTTTTAGGGTTCAGGGTCAGTTTTCAGTTCATGGGTAAAGGGGTATTTTTAGGGTTCAGGGTCAGTTTTCAGTTCATGGGTAAAGGGGTATTTTTAGGGTTCAGGGTCAGTTTTCAGTTTTTGGGTAAAGGGGCATTTTTAGGGTTCAGTAGGGTTCAGGGTCAGTTTTGGGTTTTTGGGTAAAGGGGTATTTTTAGGGTTCAGGGTCAGTTTTGGGTTTTTGGGTAAAGGGGTATTTTTAGGGTTCAGGGTCAACAAATAAGATTTTAAAAAATTATTTTTATTATTTTCATTTATTATTTAATTATTATAATTTAATTTAAGTCGTTTTAAGTATATTTTAGTAATTAAAATTTAATATTAATTTAATTTAACACTGTTTTTAATAAAGTCGATATTTTTTACATCTATATTTTTGTTAACGATATTTTGTACTCGATATTTTTGTACTTACCTGTTTGTAGATACAAACTCGATATTTTGACTGTCGATATTTTGTCCACGATATTTTGGCAAGTCGATATTTTGTCCCTCGATATTATTTCAGTGATCCGGGACAGATAGCCTTTCAACAGTGAGAAAAAAATACACTGGATTTCACTATCAGGATATTTCAGACACACCAGTAAATATCCTACCTTTCACATAAAATGCACCCTGCCCCCAGGGGTACCTTGTGCTTACCTTGTGGGTGACTTGCATGTCGGAAAAGGGAAGATTAGGGCCTGGTAAGTGGGTGCCCTTGCTAGATTGATATGGTAGTTACAAACTGTGTGCAGACACTGCAGTGGTACTCTGAGAACCCTTTACAGGGCTGCTTGTGTGGGTGGCACAACCAGTGCTGCAGGCCCACTAGCAGCATTTGATTTACAGGGCTGGGCACCCTTAGTGCACTCTACTAGAGACTTACTAGTAAATCAATATGCCAATCATGGAAACACCAATCCATAACAAAATTTACAACGGGAGAACTTGCACTTTAACACTGAACAGCAGTGAGAAAGTGCACAAAGACACGAAAACCAGCAAAACAGAGCCAAAATCAGGAGGTTAGAAAGAAAAAAGATGGGGAAAATATGCCAAAAGATGCCAGGTCTAACATCCCTATAAAAGAGTTTCCAGGAAAGCGAGTCACATTTCTTTTCTGACGATAGAAGAGGGGGTTTAATGTGAAACAACCCCTGGGGCCTTGCCAGCCCAAGTGATATGACTTTTTCCAGAAGAAACTGCAGTTGGATTCAAGCTAGCCTGGCTGATGAGGGGTGTTACCCCGAAACCAGTCCCAGGACGCTTGTTTCTGGTCTAGGGAAGACCTGACTTTGCTGTTCAGGCTGGACTGTTCTCATGAGGAACTGGGTCAAGACTGATTTGCATATGGCTGGGTCTTAACTGGGGTGGCGTAGTGAAATAAAGAACGATGTTGGATTCCACCCAGATCTGTGACTGGGGGAGAGTGTCTGAAAAGATTCAGAGCTCAATCCATCATTTCCATGTGTTTGCTCTTTTCTCCAGAAGAGGGCATATGACAAGGGATGCCAGCTGTCCTAAAAAGAAGCACCCTCCGACCACTGGTGGGCCAACACCAGGTATTACCAATACAGTGCTGGGCGAGGGGTATCCCTGGCTAACAGAGAGATGGCACCCAAAGCTCACATTCCTGATAACACTAAAAAGTACAGGTAGTAGCTTACCATCAATAGCAAAGGGGTGGGGTCCCTTAGAGTTACTATAGCCAGTACTACTATTGCTTAGTTTCCACTAATTTGTAGGAATTGTGCTTTTGCAGGGCGACATAAACTTACGATGTTGCCAGACTGATTTCATATTGTCCCTTAGACCAGATAGCTCACAGTGCCACCGTTAGCCACCCTAAGTTGGACAGCGAGCAAACGGTTCAGGAATCCGCTGAACATGAAAACTCTGTTCTCTCAGAAACCTTGGTGATGGATTTAGAACATTTTACTCAATAACTCGTGTTCTCTTTTGCTGAGAGAAATATTCAAAGAATACAGGAAGGAGCATTTAAAAAATGTATTGAACAATAGTGATTACTGCATAGAAATTATGACCTGCAATGATTAAAAGACGGAAGTAGACAAAGGTTATCATGAGTGTCATCATAGTGTATAAAATAAAAAAGTTCCACCATCTTGTTAAGACACCTTATATATTCATACAGATAACGTATTATAACAAACTAGCATACTCCTACCGTGGTAACCCTAATCTATGTGTCTAGGGTGTGCATATATGGTCTACCAAGAAACCCCCAGCTGGATAATCTAATCTCTTTACTTGGAGGGTAAGAGAGTAAGACCCCATTGTGGTCTCGAACTGGACACCCCTCACATAAATGTCAATCAGCTGCTGGGTGAAATCTTACACATGCAGGGACCCTTCGAAGTCAGAAGAAGTGTCTCCTCTGAGTATGTTGGGAAACAAAAGTGCTTGTGAAATTCAGGTATGGGTCTCTACTGTTTAGCCAGTTCAGAAAGTTGTCTAGCTCATGATGAGTGCCTTGCCATATGACCAGTATATCATCAATATACCTGTGTCACTTCAGGATATGATGTCTGAACGGGTTGGATGCCGCAGAGATGTTAATGCTTTAGAAATGATGTACATACAAACCAGCCACACTCGGCGCGAAAACACTGCCCATAGATGTTCCGTTTGTTTGTAGGTAAAATGCGCCTTCGTATTCAAAGTAATTTTCTTTGAGCGCGAGGGTTGCGCAGGCCAGTGCAAAGCTCCTTGGGGTATGGTACGGCCAGGGAGAGTTTTCCAGGATGTCATGTAGAACCTGTAGGGTGGCGTCTTGTGGAAGGCTGGTGTAAAGGTTTTCCACATCAAGCCCTACCAGCAGCTGGTTATCAGGGTCAAAGGCGATATTGTTGATAACTTGGAGCAGATGTTTGGTGTCTGTTATGTAGGTGGGGGTCTTTTGTACCAAGGGGTTCAGAAAAAAGTCGCAGTATCTAGAGAGTGGTTCTAGTACAGAGTTGATACCAGACACTATCGGTCTACCCGGGGGGGGAGTTACCCCTTTGTGTACCTTGGGTACCGTGTAGAAGTATGGGGTTCTAGTGTGTGTAGGGCAGAGGTATTCGGCTTCCTGCTTGGAGATATGTTCTGCATCTGCTGCCCTCTTGACCATTGCGTTGATGGTGGCACGCAACTCTTCTGTGGGGTCATGATCAAGTCTGCGATAATTCCTGTTGTCGCTGAGTAGTCTGCGGCATTCAGTGTCGTAGTCAGTTTTGTCGAGGAGGACAATACCTCCCCCTTTATCTGCTGGTTTTATAGTTAACGTTGGGTTGTTTTGAAGACGTTGTATTGTTTGTCTGTCCTCCCATGATAGGTTATTGAAGTGTTCAGTTGGGCTGAGATTTTCAACATCATGATATACTGCTTGTTCAAATGTTGTGATCTCAGCAGGGATGGAGGAGGGTGGTGGGACAAAGGTAGATTTGACTCTGAGGCCCGTGGTGTTGGGGTTGGTGACAGGTTGTGCTGTGTCGGTGGTTGGTTTCTCGAAGAAAGACTTGAGTTTCAGCTTTCTAAAAAATTGTGCTAATTCAGCATGTAACTTAAATTTGTCAAGTCTAGTAGTCGGCACAAATGACAATCCTTTTTCCAAGACTGCACGTTCCTTTGTGGAAAGTGGGGTGCTAGATAGGTTGAACACCAGTGACGGTTGGTCCGTGGGGTTGGTTATCTGCTTGTACCTGGTGTTGCTTCTTTTGTCTTCTGGCGTGTGTTGGAGCTGACAGGGTTTTCCTCTTCTGCCCAATGGACCTGTGCGTTGTTGTGTTGGTTTGGTCTTCTGCGTCCCCGTGTCCTGTGGCCCCGTCCTAAAAAAGGAAAGTTTGGGCCCTGGTTGCCTGCAAAAAGCGGCATTGGTCCTGGGGGGTACATGTTAAGGAAACCAAAGTAGGGGTTCTGCATATGCCCTATGTTGGGTGGGAAACCATAGAATTGGTTGGGTTGTCCTCCTTGCCAGTGGTTGTGCCAGCGTTGACCTCTTCGTCCTTTTCCTCCCCGTTTTTGTGATCCACTGCTGGAATCGCTGGAAACAGAGCTGTCGTCACCTGAGGAGTTAGACATATTGGCCTCCTTGGTGGGTGGGGTATAGTTCTCCTCAGAGTATGGGTAGACTTTAGCATAGGAGAATTTTTTCAGATCTTTGTCGAATTTTTTTAATTTGGACTGGGTCAGGTAGTCCTTGTACTCATTAACCTCTCTATTCTGGTCATCCAGTTTTTTCTTGTATGACGTGATTGTAGCTTTGAAGTGCCTCTCTGTTTCTTCTATTTCAAGCATTAATGTATTCGATAGACGTGTGGCTGTCTTTAGGATGAGTATCATCCAGTCCCTGGTGCAGTGCCAGGCGATCTGGGCCCAGTCCTTCCTGAAGGTGGGGTCATCAAGGAAGATCCTGGGTGCATTAGATACTAAAAGTCCCCTTGGAGCTGAATTGGTTCTAAGATATTGGGCCAGGATTGTCCCATGAAGGATAGTGCGTATTCTGTTGCGCTTTTTCTCAGTTAGGGTCTCCCAATCAGTGGTCTGTGCGATCGTGCTAGAGATGTTAAAATCTGCTTGGAATGACGGGTCAGATAGTATGTCTGCCAAGTCATTTTCAGTAAAGGTTAGTCCATGGTTTTCGGCCATGGTTGGGTATGCTCTCACAGCTGCGCGCTGCCTTTGAGTGCGTGTATCAAGAGGGAGAGAGAGGACCAGAAAGCTAGTCCAGATCCCCAGTTTATATGTCAAGTTATCAAAAAGAGACTAGCTATGGAAGGGGTTGGTATGATGTTTATTTTATAAAAATCATGGTGACTCAGTTGAGTTTTGTCGATTAGGGGTGGCACCTGTTGGGTGTCTTTAGAAAGCCCTCACCCACCAACCTAGTTGGTGGCATGCTTCATCATCGGGCCCACCCAGTGACACCTAGCGTGTCCCGGGTGTGCTACGACGCCTGGTCACAGCGGAGCAGGTATGTCACTGTGTGTGTGGTGAGGGGTAGTGAGATAGTGAGTTTAAAACGGCTTGGCGGGGGTCCCAGTCCTGGAGAACTTTATTAGTTGGGCCTCCGTCAGCGGTTAAAAATAAGGCTGTCGGACGTTGGGGGCGGGTTACGACCTCCCACGTCCTTTAAGGTGTCAACATGTTTCAGCCAGTGCCTTATCAATATGCTGGCTTTCTTCAGGACTAAAATGTGAGTGTGGAATAAGAATTAAAACTAGTGGGTGTGTAGTGTGGACTATGTGTCTACACGCCCTAAAGTGTATCTAACTGTGAGAGGGGGGGATTCCCTTCTCAAGATCACCTGTACAAATAACATAAAGGACAAGGACAAAACATACAGGGAGAAAAAGAGTCACAAAACGATATAGATCATATATATCATGTCAGCCGGCTTAATAGCGATGAGGTGCAGGCTATCAGCGGCTCAAGTGTAATGGTATTGGTGGTACCATTATGGTGGAAGGACGCACTAGAACTTCGAGGTGAAGTGGTTTAAAAAAACTGAGTATTGCAACAGTGGTGAGAAAGGGTGAGGAATGAGGCGTAAGGTGTATGGCTTACTCTAGTTTTAAGCAGTGTCCTCTTCAAGGTTTGTTGAGGTGGCAAGGGGTTGACCCTAGGGGGGAGAGTAAAGGGTGGACCACTGGAGTTAGGAACCTGTAGGGAGAAAAGAGCAGTAGCGCTTACCCATGGTCGAGGTGGTTGTTACTGCATACTCACAGGATTTCTGGTCAGCGCCGTCTATGGACCTGTTGTGCCTCCTTCAGGAAACCGGTAAGGTATGGCCTGGGCCGTCGGTTTAAATATTGAGGCTAATTGGTAAATCGTGCGCACCTGAGGATTGATAGGAATTGTGAAAAGACTCGTGTTTGTCGAGTCATTATTGTGCCCAGGTGAGTGCCGGTTCTTCCGCGTAGAGACGCGGTGTAGCGTGTGGATTCCGCGCATGCGCGGCGGCACTGGCATACTGCGCATGCGTGGAGCCGTGCGAGCCACTGCGCATGCCTGTACCCCGGGCGCTATCTAGCGCAAGTCTGTAGGTGTGCGCTGGGGGCATCAGCTAGGATTACAAGTATTAAAAGAGTATGGGCTATGTGAATGATTTATACCTTAAAGGTGAAGGTGCTCCTGGGGTTAAAGGCGCCCCTGGTGCTGGTGTGATCGATTGTGTAAAGACCAGGCAACTATGGTGGGCAAGGCAACAGGATGTGACTTATCCAGATAAATCATGAGGGTTGGGAGACCCCGCATCTAGGACCAATAGTCTCAGGGAGTGAATTAAATACATGGAATTAGATACAATAAATTAAATTAATAGGGGGGCAGGTAGTTGAGCCCTAGAGTCACAGAGAGGTCAAGGGATTGCCAATATGGCAAAATGCGCTCAGGGGATGGTACAGTTAACGGTGGTCAGGTAGATGGGCCCTGGACTACAGATTGGTCAAGGAGTTCCAGGGGATTGCATCATTCAGACCCTGTGTTGCGGTAGAGAGGCGATATATCCATCTTTGCTCTTTGCTGAGAAGTTTCTTGTCATTATTGGTGGCACTTTCAGGGATTTGTTCAATGACTGTCCAGGTGAAGTCATTGGGTGTATGACAGTGGGTGATGAAATGGTTAGTCAGTTTACTGATGTTTTTCTTGCATCGCATAGTACTACGGTGCTCAGTGATCCTGGTTCTGACCTTACGTGTGGTCATCCCCACGTATCTGAGGCCACACGTGCATGTGAGTAGGTAAATGCCATTCCGGGAGTTACAGTTAGTGTGGTTCCTTTGGGACCAGGTTTTGTTGGGTTCGAGTTTCAAGGTTTTGGTGTGCGAAGTAAGGTGGCACACACTGCAGTCATTGCAGGGGTAGTGTCCTGTGACCCTTGGCAGGCCCCATGCATTAAGTATTGTATTCTCTGGTGGTTGTGGTGGTGGTTTGGGTCGGGTGCTGACTAGTTGGTCTCGCAGGTTATGGCACCTCTTATACGCAAACTTGGGAAGTTCCCAATTCCTGTCTCCTGAATTGATAATTTTCCAGTGTTTCTTGATTATTTTTGCTACCTCATTGGAGGCAGTGTTGTAAGTGGTGACACATGTAGTTGGTGGTTCCTCATCCTCTTTGGCGATGTCCTCAAGCAGGGCCTCTCGATTTTGGTTCCTGGCTCTCTTCTGCGTTTTTTTAATGATGGCTTTTGGGTAACCACGGTTGCCTAGTTTGGTAGCTAGGTCTGCTGATTGTGATTTGTAGTCATTCACATTCGTGCAGTTTCTTCTGATCCGGAGAAACTGGCCATAAGGTAAGTTTTCTCTGAGAGGGCGAGGGTGGAAGCTGGTGAAATGAAGCAATGAGTTCCTTGCTGTTGGTTTGTAATAAGTGGTGGTTACAAGGGTTCCGTCTTTAGCTGTGATTTCCAGGTCTAGGAAGGGGAGTTGGTGGTAGCTGGCTGTGCTTGTGAAATTCAGGTATGGGTCTCTACTGTTTAGCCAGTTCAGAAAGTTGTCTAGCTCATGATGAGTGCCTTGCCATATGACCAGTATATCATCAATATACCTGTGCCACTTCAGGATATGATGTCTGAACGGGTTGGATGCCGCAGAGATGTTAATGCTTTCGAAATGATGTACATACAAACCAGCCACACTAGGCGCGAAAACACTGCCCATAGATGTTCCGTTTGTTTGTAGGTAAAATGTGCCTTCGTATTCAAAGTAATTTTCTTTGAGCGCGAGGGTTTGCCAGGCCAGTACAAAGCTCCTTGGGGTATGGTACGGCCAGGGAGAGTTTTCCAGGATGTCATGTAGAACCTGTAGGGTGGCGTCTTGTGGAAGGCTGGTGTAAAGGCTTTCCACATCAAGCCCTACCAGCAGCTGGTTATCAGGGTCAAAGGCGATATTGTTGATAACTTGGAGCAGATGTTTGGTGTCCTTTATGTAGGTGGGGGTCTTTTGTACCAAGGGGTTCAGAAAAAAGTCGCAGTATCTAGAGAGTGGTTCTAGTACAGAGTTGATACCAGACACTATCGGTCTACCCGGGGGGGGAGTTACCCCTTTGTGTGCCTTGGGTACCGTGTAGAAGTATGGGGTTCTAGTGTGTGTAGGGCAGAGGTATTCGGCTTCCTGCTTGGAGATATGTTCTGCGTCTGCTGCCCTCTTGACCATTGCGTTGATGGTGGCACGCAACTCTTCTGTGGGGTCATGATCAAGTTTGCGATAATTCCTGTTGTCGCTGAGTAGTCTGCGGCATTCAGTGTCGTAGTCAGTTTTGTCGAGGAGGACAATACCTCCCCCTTTATCTGCTGGTTTTATTGTTAACGTTGGGTTGTTTTGAAGACGTTGTATTGTTTGTCTGTCCTCCCATGATAGGTTATTGAAGTGCTCAGTTGGGCTGAGATTTTCAACATCATGATATACTGCTTGTTCAAATGTTGTGATCTCAGCAGGGATGGAGGAGGGTGGTGGGACAAAGGTAGATTTGACTCTGAGGCCCGTGGTGTTGGGGTTGGTGTCAGGTTGTGCTGTGTCGGTGGTTGGTTTCTCGAAGAAAGACTTGAGTTTCAGCTTTCTAAAAAATTGTGCTAATTCAGCATGTAACTTAAATTTGTCAAGTCTAGTAGTCGGCACAAATGACAATCCTTTTTCCAAGACTGCACGTTCCTTTGTGGAAAGTGGGGTGCTAGATAGGTTGAACTCCAGTGACGGTTGGTCCGTGGGGTTGGTTATCTGCTTGTACCTGGTGTTGCTTCTTTTGTCTTCTGGCGTGTGTTGGAGCTGACAGGGTTTTCCTCTTCTGCCCAATGGACCTGTGCGTTGTTGTGTTGGTTTGGTCTTCTGCGTCCCCGTGTCCTGTGGCCCTGTCCTAAAAAGGGAAAGTTTGGGCCCTGGTTGCCTGCAAAAAGCGGCATTGGTCCTGAGGGGTACATGTTAAGGAAACCAAAGTAGGGGTTCTGCATATGCCCTATGTTGGGTGGGAAACCATAGAATTGGTTGGGTTGTCCTCCTTGCCAGTGGTTGTGCCAGCGTTGACCTCTTCGTCCTCTTCCTCCCCGTTTTTGTGATCCACCGCTGGAATCGCTGGAAACAGAGCTGTCGTTGGCCTCCTTGGTGGGTGGGGTATAGTTCTCCTCAGAGTATGGGTAGACTTTAGCGTAGGAGAATTTTTTCTGATCTTTGTCGAATTTTTTGAATTTGGACTGGGTCAGGTAGTCCTTGTACTCATTAACCTCTCTATTCTGGTCATCCAGTTTTTTCTTGTATGACGTGATTGTAGCTTTGAAGTGCCTCTCTGTTTCTTCTATTTCAAGCATTAATGTATCCGATAGATGTTTGGCTGTCTTTAGGATGAGTATCATCCAGTCCCTGGATCAGTGCCAGGCGATCTGGGCCCAGTCCTTCCTGAAGGTGGGGTCATCAAGGAAGATCCTGGGTGCATTAGATACTAAAAGTCCCCTTGGAGCTGAATTGGTTCTAAGATATTGGGCCAGGATTGTCCCATGAAGGATAGTGCGTATTCTGTTGCGCTTTTTCTCAGTTAGGGTCTCCCAATCAGTGTTCTGTGCGATCGTGCTAGAGATGTTAAAATCTGCTTGGAATGACGGGTCAGATAGTATGTCTGCCAAGTCATTTTCAGTAAAGGTTAGTCCATGGTTTTCGGCCATGGTTGGGTATGCTCTCACAGCTGTGCGCTGCCTTTGAGTGCGTGTATCAAGAGGGAGAGAGAGGACCAGAAAGCTAGTCCAGATCCCCAGTTTATATGTCAAGTTATCAAAAAGAGACTAGCTATGGAAGGGGTTGGTATGATGTTTATTTTATAAAAATCATGGTGACTCAGTTGAGTTTTGTCGATTAGGGGTGGCACCTGTTGGGTGTCTTTAGAAAGCCCTCACCCACCAACCTAGTTGGTGGCATGCTTCATCATCGGGCCCACCCAGTGACACCTAGCGTGTCCCGGGTGTGCTACGACGCCTGGTTACAGCGGAGCAGGTATGTCACTGTGTGTGTGGTGAGGGGTAGTGAGATAGTGAGTTTAAAACGGCTTGGCGGGGGTCCCAGTCCTGGGGAACTTTATTAGTTGGGCCTCCGTCAGCGGTTAAAAATAAGGCTGTCGGACGTTGGGGGCGGGTTACGACCTCCCACGTCCTTTAAGGTGTCAACATGTTTCAGCCAGTGCCTTATCAATATGCTGGCTTTCTTCAGGACTAAAATGTGAGTGTGGAATAAGAATTAAAACTAGTGGGTGTGTAGTGTGGACTATGTGTCTACACGCCCTAAAGTGTATCTAACTGTGAGAGGGGGGAATTCCCTTCTCAAGATCACCTGTACAAATAACATAAAGGACAAGGGCAAAACATACAGGGAGAAAAAGAGTCACAAAACGATATAGATCATATATATCATGTCAGCCGGCTTAATAGCGATGAGGTGCAGGCTATCAGCGGCTCAAGTGTAATGGTATTGGTGGTACCATTATGGTGGAAGGTCGCACTAGAACTTCGAGGTGAAGTGGTTTAAAAAAACGGAGTATTGCAACAGTGGTGAGAAAGGGTGAGGAATGAGGCGTGAGGTGTATGGCTTACGCTAGTTTTAAGCAGTGTCCTCTTCAAGCCAAACGTCTATCGGATACATTAATGCTTGAAATAGAAGAAACAGAGAGGCACTTCAAAGCTACAATCACGTCATACAAGAAAAAACTGGATGACCAGAATAGAGAGGTTAATGAGTACAAGGACTACCTGACCCAGTCCAAATTCAAAAAATTCGACAAAGATCTGAAAAAATTCTCCTATGCTAAAGTCTACCCATACTCTGAGGAGAACTATACCCCACCCACCAAGGAGGCCAATATGTCTAACTCCTCAGGTGACGACAGCTCTGTTTCCAGCGATTCCAGCGGTGGATCACAAAAACGGGGAGGAAGAGGACGAAGAGGTCAACGCTGGCACAACCACTGGCAAGGAGGACAACCCAACCAATTCTATGGTTTCCCACCCAACATAGGGCATATGCAGAACCTCTACTTTGGTTTCCTTAACATGTACCCCCCAGGACCAATGCCGCTTTTTGCAGGCAACCAGGGCCCAAACTTTCCTTTTTTAGGACGGGGCCACAGGACACGGGGACGCAGAAGACCAAACCAGCACAACAACGCACAGGTCCATTGGGCAGAAGAGGAAAACCCTGTCAGCTCCAACACACGCCAGAAGACAAAAGAAGCAACACCAGGTACGAGCAGATAACCAACCCCACGGACCAACCGTCACTGGTGTTCAACCTATCTAGCACCCCACTTTCCACAAAGGAACGTGCAGTCTTGGAAAAAGGATTGTCATGTGTGCCGACTACTAGACTTGACAAATTTAAGTTACATGCTGAATTAGCACAATTTTTTAGAAAGCTGAAACTCAAGTCTTTCTTCGAGAAACCAACCACCGACACAGCACAACCTGTCACCAACCCCAACACCACGGGCCTCAGAGTCAAATCTACCTTTGTCCCACCACCCTCCTCCATCCCTGCTGAGATCACAACATTTGAACAAGCAGTATATCATGATGTTGAAAATCTCAGCCCAACTGAACACTTCAATAACCTATCATGGGAGGACAGACAAACAATACAACGTCTTCAAAACAACCCAACGTTAACAATAAAACCAGCAGATAAAGGGGGAGGTATTGTCCTCCTCGACAAAACTGACTACGACACTGAATGCCGCAGACTACTCAGCGACAACAGGAATTATCGCAGACTTGATCATGACCCCACAGAAGAGTTGCGTGCCACCATCAACGCAATGGTCAAGAGGGCAGCAGACGCAGAACATATCTCCAAGCAGGAAGCCGAATACCTCTGCCCTACACACACTAGAACCCCATACTTCTACACAGTACCCAAGGTACACAAAGGGGTAACTCCCCCCCCGGGCAGACCGATAGTGTCTGGTATCAATTCTGTACTAGAACCACTCTCTAGATACTGCGGCTTTTTTCTGAACCCCTTGGTACAAAAGACCCCCACCTACATAAAGGACATCAAACATCTGCTCCAAGTTATCAACAATATCGCCTTTGACCCTGATAACCAGCTGCTGGTAGGGCTTGATGTGGAAAGCCTTTACACCAGCCTTCCACAAGACGCCACCCTACAGGTTCTACATGACATCCTGGAAAACTCTCCCTGGCCGTACCATACCCCAAGGAGCTTTGTACTGGCCTGCGCAACCCTCGCGCTCAAAGAAAATTACTTTGAATACGAAGGCACATTTTACCTACAAACAAACGGAACATCTATGGGCAGTGTTTTCGCGCCGAGTGTGGCTGGTTTGTATGTACATCATTTCGAAAGCATTAACATCTCTGCGGCATCCAACCCGTTCAGACATCATATCCTGAAGTGGCACAGGTATATTGATGATATACTGGTCATATGGCAAGGCACTCATCATGAGCTAGACAACTTTCTGAACTGGCTAAACAGTAGAGACCCATACCAGAATTTCACAAGCACAGCCAGCAACCACCAACTCCCCTTCCTAGACCTGGAAATCACAGCTAAAGACAGAACCCTTGTAACCACCACTTATTACAAACCAACAGCAAGGAACTCATTGCTTCATTTCACCAGCTTCCACCCTCGCCCTCTCAGAGAAAACTTACCTTATGGCCAGTTTTTCCGGATCAGAAGAAACTGCACGAATGTGAATGACTACAAATCACAATCAGCAGACCTAGCTACCAAACTAGGCAACCGTGGTTACCCAAAAGCCATCATTAAAAAAACGCAGAAGAGAGCCAGGAACCAAAATCGAGAGGCCCTGCTTGAGGACATCGCCAAAGAGGATGAGGAACCACCAACTACATGTGTCACCACTTACAACACTGCCTCCAATGAGGTAGCAAAAATAATCAAGAAACACTGGAAAATTATCAATTCAGGAGACAGGAATTGGGAACTTCCCAGGTTTGCGTATAAGAGGTGCCATAACCTGCGAGACCAACTAGTCAGCACCCAACCCAAACCACCACCACAACCACCAGAGAATACAATACTTAATGCATGGGGCCTGCCAAGGGTCACAGGACACTACCCCTGCAATGACTGCAGTGTGTGCCACCTTACTTCGCACACCAAAACCCTGAAACTCGAACCCAACAAAACCTGGTCCCAAAGGAACCACACTAACTGTAACTCCCGGAATGTGATTTACCTACTCACATGCACGTGTGGCCTCAGATACGTGGGGATGACCGCACGTAAGGTCAGAACCAGGATCACTGAGCACCGTAGTACTATGCGATGCAAGAAAAACATCAGTAAACTGACTAACCATTTCATCACCCACTGTCATACACCCAATGACTTCACCTGGACAGTCATTGAACAAATCCCTGAAAGTGCCACCAATAATGACAAGAATCTTCTCAGCAAAGAGCAAAGATGGATATATCGCCTCTCTACCGCAACACAGGGTCTGAATGATGCAATCCCCTGGAACTCCACGCTAGGTGTCACTGGGTGGGCCCGATGATGAAGCATGCCACCAACTAGGTTGGTGGGTGAGGGCTTTCTAAAGACACCCAACAGGTGCCACCCCTAATCGACAAAACTCAACTGAGTCACGATGATTTTTATAAAATAAACATCATACCAACCCCTTCCATAGCTAGTCTCTTTTTGATAACTTGACAGAGTGATAGTGTTCTCATGAACTGGGTTCCATGTCAGCAAGGTTAGTCTTTCCAAGAAAAAAGACCTAGTGTCACAAATGCAAATGTGTGTCAAAATTTGAAGTGGCAACTTTAGGAAAGGATTGTGTACATGGAAGAGTGGCACTAATTCCTACCAGGCCTTACTCTGGCACGATACCCACTCCTTATACATATGTCGGTTTAGAAAACTATCAAAAAGCAAACTACTGATATATTAGTATATATAGAGGAAAATGCTAAAATTGTATGTAATAAAATCACTTTAAAAGTACCTTAAAATTTGACAATGATGACGTTTGGAGGCCCAAAGCATAGAAAAAGCCAAACATATAAAAACATAAAAGTACCTAAAATGAAAGGCATGAAAAAAATTCAAAGTAAAAACAGTCAGAATAAAAGGTTCCCACCACACGTAAAGTCAGATGTTTACATGTTCAGAGTGGTAGATGTAACTTTGCTGTTTCCAGTGTTCGAAGATGACGTTCCCAGAGGCAAAACTAAGAGCAAAGCGATAGAGCAAGCATGTTTATATGCAGAGGCAGCCCAGGGGAGTTCGTAGAACGCAGCCAGGAGCAGAGGTATTCACAGGGGACAGCTGTACATATGGGCCTTCAGGGGGGTCCACCAGCATGTTTTATGTCCCAAGGTTCAAGCAACTTCGAGCACAAGTCCAGGGCACACTGATAAGTGCACAAGAGGCAGCGAAACACAGGCTGTACACCATGAAGCCACACAGGTCAGAAAGACAGACACCAATGCTCATTGAGTTCTCAAAGTAAAGGTATGCCAAAGAAATGCACCATGCATTCACACGACAAGAGGCAGTGCCAGCTCCATTTGATCTCAAATTGAGATGTCCATTGTGGAGCAAAAATTAAAGCAATATCCTGAAACTAGGATCAGGACCAGCAGAAGACCTTCAAAAATGCTTAAGAGGATTGAGTGGATGAAAGAGGGAATAACTCCAAACACCATCTGGAAGGGGCTGACCAACCCAGAGCCAATGCTCTTGAAAAACCATACAATTCTAGTCATAATAAATATGTTAATATTACAATGGCGCAGCTCCCCAAAATCTTGCTGGAAAATAGTACAGAGATGTGCCTGTATCTCCAAAGAGGAACACGCTACCTGAATATCAAACATCTCCTTGGCTGAAGTTAAAGACAAATCTTTTTGAAACAATAAGGATTTCAGTTCGCTCAGGGTGTCAAAGAACACATTGGTAAGATTAATGGAAGGCCACATCGTATCCTCCCTAACTACTCGTGCAGGCGGAAACACAACCTGTGCGCAACATATTTCAATGGAAGATACAGTCCCCACAAAGGCAACCCCTGGCTTAATTCCACTGCAACTTAGATTGCTTAACATCAGGTAACTCCCATTTGAGTGCAATCTGAAGGTCGGACGTATCACAGCTGCCAGAGACCCTTTCAAGTAGCAAGAAAGTTTCACCACAGGCACATTGCAAGCCCCATGCAACAAAATGGCCATGCATATCAGAGACCCACGTAAAATATTCTCACAGTCCAAACAGCTGAGAAAAGCTTCAGTGTCCTTATTCCTACACCAGAATGTGAAAGGAAGGTCACATTGTTCATGTATGTTTCCTTCACCCAATGCATCTTATCTGCCCACTTGATGGTGTCATAGAGAGTACAGAAAGTGAAAGTGTGAGATTGGCAATGTAATGTACCCATGGATTATCCAATCAGAGGATGCTATTTCTGCAATGGTAAAGGGTAATTTTTGTAGCTTCTCAATTTGTAACATTGTATATCAAGCATCTCTATGTGCCACAGTTATCTGTTGTTCTGAAAGATGATAAGGAGAAAACAGATTTGTAATATAATTGTGCCGCGGGGCTGGTAGCCGGAACGTACCATTTTAAATGTCCAGCTCAACAATAGAATTGACCTAAGCTGGGACTGCCCATGTTGTAATGCAGACAAGTCTTGCTGAAGTGCATCTATTGTGGATGAGACAATGTTACCAAGTGAATACATTCTAGATGATAAGGTAGTCATACCATTGTCTACTACTAACAGAGCCTGTTCCAAATTGGCCCTGTCAATCTCCTGCATCTATTTAGCATCTTCTTGTAGAGATATTTTCAATATCTCAATATAAACAGATTATGTAAATAACTGTTGATGTGGTTTCCGGGGACCTGAAAGCAAGTTTTGTAATTCCAGATCAACATTTAAAAGGGACAAGTGATGTTTTACCTGAGACAGTGTTGAGGGTTTAATCCAATTAAGGTACAACTTACCAACACTGTGAGTTGTTGCTACCCCCGAATGTTCACTCTGCACATTTCAAATTTCAGGCCGATTGGCTGTAAATCCCTTGATGTTACCCTGGAACCTAACTTGACATTTGTTAGTGTGTAGTGACCACAATAACCCTCCCTTCCAATTGGGATAAGATAAGCTCTTGGTAATCTTACACAGCATATGTCAATTGCATTTTCATCATATGGTGTTGTTTTCTGCCAATTGTCAAATTGTGTAAGAGTGGGAACCCATGGTGACTTCAAGTATGTTATCTTGGATAGGCCAAGACACGTAATCTGTTGCACAGTTTTGTTCATGAAAATCATCTGTTGTGGTATTAGGCATGCTCTAAACAAAGCCTCCGTTCCCTGAACCTTCCAATCTTTAGTCCCTCAGATAGATGTAACATCTACTGTATCCTTCCAAAATTCAAAACCAAGTAAAGAGAACTGGGAAATAAAGAAAGCAGAGTATGTCAGTTTACTGTTAGTTAAAATATTTTTCTTTGCAGGTGTTGGTTCAAGTCTATAATTACATTTTGCTTAGTCAGATATGTCATAACCAGAAACAAAATCAAACTTTTGTGCAAATGCTTGTGAACTACCCGTTGGTGGTGTTGTTGTGAATGTATCTAGGACCCTAATTAGGACTTTCCCGATGTATGCCCTTATGTGATTATAACAAATCATATCTTTATAAAGGCATAAGAATTATATCCATATTAAGTCATAGCCAATGCATTCCAAATACGGCAAGGCTACTCCCATAGACTCCTAGAAAGCAAAACGCGTTCTTAAACAAACCAAGCCTCCAGCAGCCCGGGAATTCCCCCTGCTTCTGTTTTGATTTGTCCTAGAACTCCTGAGAGTCCTGAAAGAACTGCCAGTTCTTAGTGACATCTTATGTCCAACCTTACGTCAAACTCGGCACCTTCCAGGTATAAATATACTAACATCTGCCTTAAGCAGCACACGGTGGTTTGGAGCAGATCGGCTATCTACTTGCCCGACGCCCTGCTGATGCGAGTGCCGAATGAAGCTGACCCTCCGTGCTGACACACTGAGAGAGAAAATTGTCTTTTCTCCTGCAGAGAAATCCAGCTCCAGTGTTTCCCTGACACCCTCGCGGGTTGCTGGGAGATCGAGTATGAGAGAGAGATACAAGACCTCTTTCATTATATACCCAAGGTACGGAGCTGATTAGACCATTAGAGAATTCTTGATTCAGATTCTTGGCAAAAACTGTAACTCATCTACTCCTTCCCACGTACTAGTCTTAGGTTAGGTACACCTGGGTAGACGCACCTTAGAAACACCAGTTGAGTACGTTTAGTCATTATTTTATCATTGTATGTATTTTATCAATTTTAAGTATCTTATGGCTTAGAAACCATATAAATGCTTTTACAGTATTATTTCATAATACTCCTTTTACTTTACTTCATGACAAGTATTGCAATTGTGGCAATTCATTTCTCTTGCATGAGAAAGAAGACTGCTCAATAAATAACCCTTTTATTGAAAACACCCGTCTCTCTATTTCTCTGCATTTCTGGTGAAATGAAGCATGCACGATTGACTGAGTAAAATAGATATCTATTGTTTCCGCGACTCTGGAGATATTCCTTATTTCAGGGGGAACAAAGTTGTCATGTTATATGGTTGTCAGAAGCTAATCCCTTCTTGCAATTCAGGAAAGTTAACACCTTCTTGTTTACTCAAGAAAGTTTCTAGTAACCTCTGAGCTAGCTGGCACACACAATTAAGTCTAACATATTCAATAGAGACCTAGTCGACCTTAGTCCATGTCTAAACTATTGTTTATGTTATTCCAAATGCGCAGAGCATATTGGGAATATAGGAACTACACAACATGGCGCCCAACGTTTGGTAAGGCGATAATTTAACGCTAGATGCTAAAGTAACTCAGTCGTGCTTTTCACACAGACCCCTTTTTCCCGAAAAAACTCCAATAGACGTCTGGAGTGGGTAAAAGGTTAATATCCGCCAAAACTTAGTAGGAAGAGATTCCTATGTATTAGTTTTTGGTTTAGTCAACGTGGAAGGATACAGTGTTCCAAAATATTGTGCACCTAATCTTCGTTTCCTTGAAACTTGATCTGCTAACTTTCAGTCAGTAAAAATGTCGGAAAGTGACGAAGAAAGGGAGAGAGCTAGATTAGCAGCTCAACTTTTGGCGGAAGACACAACTCTCCAACAAAATGAACCGGATGCAATAATCATCCCAGTAAATGTAAGGAAAACCTTAACTATAAAACTTATAGAAAATGGAGTATCATCAAGAGGTGGTACAGTCATATTTGTTGTCAAGGCACATGAATATCGGCAGGCAGAGGTATTCTATTCATTGATAAAGTTTCCAGCAGCAAATGCTGTGACACACAAGTTCCACAACTACAAAATAGAGGAACCTCCAGAGGAATACGTTCCTTTTGAGGAAGTTGAAATTCCACTAACTTACCAAGAGCATGAGCTCTGGTTTAATGTCCCCCTAAAACATCAAAATCACATTACCAGGCTTGGTCCACTAGGTAGACCAGGAGCCACATGGCCGGTTCTAGCCAGCTATACACCACATCCTGACATTGAAAAAATGTCAAGCGGAGAACTTTTAGTTAAAATAAAAGAATTAACAAATGCATATAGACAATTAGTTCAATTGACAATTGAGGTACAACCTCACGCCAAAAATTAAAAGAAACAGATATAGCAGACCAACCTTTTGAACTTGCCAGAATAATTGAAAAATCCTTTGAAGAATTAGGTAGAGATAGTTTGGGTGGGAAACCACTAAAACCCCAACTAACTGAAAATCCTGAAAAAACATTTATTAAAAATAATCTCAATTCTCAAAAGAAGAAGTGGGAGGGTAATAAGCAAACCACTCCCAGAGAAAAACATTTTCAGACAGGAGGAAGGTCTCCCCAACAAAGAGATAGATCTCCAGAAAGGGGGGGGCAAGTCTCCACAACGGGTGCCCTCTGAAAAAAGATATAACCTTAGAAATAGGGATAATTTGAGAAAACCTGACAGATATCAAGATGTTGATACGAGTCACTCTTGATCTTTTCAGACTTCCTCACAGAAATCAGAAATAAGAGGATGGTCAGAACATAAAGAAGAGCGTGTCAAGTCCAAAGACAAAGAACCTGCCGAGGATCCTGAGGACACAACTCAAGAACGGAGAGTGGGCCCAAACAATGCTAGACAGCGCAGCAGAAGTGACCATAGCTCACAAGATCCTGATGAATCTTCTGGAGACAGTGGACACGAAGGAATACATTCAGGTGGAAACTGCAGACACCAGAGATAGCGTGCCCCATAAACTATATGAAATAACATTACGTATAGAGGGGGACAAAACTAGGAAAATAAAAGGTCTCTTTTGGCAGAATCTATCTAAAGGCTATGATATCCTTCTAGTAGAGAAAGACTGGCCACCAGAGTTTGTTAGGGAGTGCCCACATGGCGAAGAAATGATTATGCCTGCCTTCTCAAATCACATTCCAATTCATAAAAAATAAAACATATCCAAGAAAATGGGCAGTGGCCCAAGTCCCCGCATTATATAAAAATCATGCAGGATGGGATGAGGATTCTCCTCACCATAAAATCCAGTTAAAAAATCAACCTACTGCACAGCGGCAGTATCCTGTTAAGCAAGAAGCTAAAAAACAAGTCAGAGAGATCTTAGATCAACTTGAATATCAGGGGGTGATTGAAACATGCACCTCACAAATGAACAATCCTTTGTTTCCTGTCACCAAACCAGACAATTCATATCGTCTAGTATAGGACTACAGACACTTAAATACTTGTTGCAAAACATTTGCAGTACAAAACTCACACAGTGCAGCACTAATGAATAATATCGTGCGCAAAAAATATAAAACGACATTAGATATTTCAAATGTTTTTTTCTGTCAAAACATTGCACCAGAAAGCAGGTATTTAATCGCTTTCTCAAGCATGGGGGCCCAAAAGCAATTTTGTCGTCTCCCACAGGGATTCAAGAATAGCCCAGGATTATGTTCAGCCAGGGTAACAGAGTTACTACAGATATAGGATGATGAGGCATTATCTTATGTCGATGACATCTATCTTACAGACAATGACCTGGAGACACACTTGAAAAGAGTGAACCCCATCATACTTGGGTTCGCATCTGAAGGGTACAAATTTAACTTTAAAAAGTCACGAATTGCCCACCGGACTGTCCTATTTTTAGGATATGAATTATCAAGTGAAGGCAAAAGCCTAGCAGACAACTTCTTAGAGAAGTGTGCAGTACTCCAAGCTCCAAAAATGCTGAAAAACAGACAATCAATACTAGGTATTCTGAACTTCGTAAGAACTTACATTCTAAATTATGCAGAGAGGGTTAAACCACTCTACGAATTAATAAAACCTGATTTCAAACCAATTAATTGGACTCAGAAACACACAGAAATTTTAAGATAATTACAAACAGACATGTTAACTAAAACAAAACTGCAAACATGCTTAAACAAACGCAACTTTGTAATCTGAATCATCCCAGGAAGATGCGGATTTACATACCTGACCTCTAATGAGGGAGAAACAGTACCAATAGCTAATAAATCACACTTGTACACACAAGCTGAAATGAAATTCAGTTCAACTGAAAAAATTCTAACTGCAGTTCAAACGGCTGTAGCAAAAGAAAAAGCCCTGGCTCATGGGAAGAGGATATCTGTTTTAACAGCAGTATCAGCTCTTGAAGCAGTAACAAGACCAAGCATTCCAAGTGCTTTGGCATTAGATCCAAAATGGATACAATGGGTTAATTCTCTTGATACAACTGACGTGATACACGCATTTGATCCCAAAATGAAAAAGCTAGATTATCTAGAATACGAAAAAGAATGTCCTATGTCAATCGAAATTCTACCTCTAGAACAGTACACCTGTGTAATCTACACAGACAGATTTGTAAAACACTGCGTTGTGGATAAAAAAGTTTACAATAGAGCGTGCGCGATTGTTAAAAGGTTGCTGGCGCATAGGTAAATTCTGACCGATGGTCACTAAAACTGAATCAATCAGAAAATGCACAGCTCAGCTGAACTACAAAATTTGAAGATGGCGCTTGAAAATGCAGATTGCGAATTTCCCACATAATAGTGTGCGATTCGCATTACTGCGTCGAATCTTACAATAATTCCATGCAGACCTGGATTAAAAATGGTTAGAAAGATGAGACAGGTGGCGCAATAAAATATAAAAAACTATGGGAACAAGTAGTTCTTTTACAGAAAGAACTACGAAAGACTCACGTGATACATACGCAGAGTCTTCAACGTGATGGCGTTCACGCTGCAGGGAATTCATTGGCTGACAGAGCCACAGCGGCAGCTGGTCAACCGGCTTCCGTAGCTACAAAAAAGCGTTCTAAAAAACAAATAGATGGGGAAACGCTATTAGCAGTAAGAGCCTCAATGGAAGGCAATTATGCGGCGTTACCTCTAAACTATCCACTCGGAAATACAGACATAATTGATGCGAACTCTGTTCCATTTGCTCAAATCCCTTGAGTGGGGGATAGAGTAATTCCAAACACGAACCGGAAGGTTTACTTGATTCAAAAAGCACACATGGGAATGGGTCTGAGGCACCAAGAGATCCTGAAATCTCTAATAGAATTGCAATCAAAATACTGGTGGCCGGGAATGAGCGTGCAAGTTTATAACTTTTCAATGGATTGTCAGGACTGCAATAGAGATCGCAATTATGAACCGGACTAGATTTCTGACCATAGCACAGTAAGACCAGCCCAGACACCTCTATTAGACAGCATTAGACTATCTACACGCAGACGTCCGACCAGACAAATGCGATCCCATAAATATTAAGACGAGATTCATTTGGATGTGGCCCCAGCGCTCGGCTGACGCCAGAACTGTTATAAAAGATTTGTGAGTCTTTATCGACACATACGCAATCGGCATGCTACATTCTGACCAGGGTCCTGCGTTTAGCTCTTGAACTTACAAGGAGGCCATGGACAGCTTGGGCATTGCATTGCGGTACTCTAGTCCATTCCATCCTGAGGGAAATGCGGTAGGGGAGAGAAAAAACCGTGACATAAAGCAATCTATAACATCGAGGGTATTAGGTTCGGGTGATGGGTGGTGATGGGTGGGTCAAACATCTAATAAGTCTCCAACGTAGTCTTAACAATCTGCCAAGAAATTCTCTGAGTGGAATCACTCCGTATGAACTTTTGTTTGGTACAAGAATGATAATCGAAGACCTCGATTGTCAGACTTCAGTGGCGGAACAAAAAGCTTTTGGTATCAAAGATCGTTTGGCTGTTTTACAGGACTTGAATGAAACAAGAAGTCTAAGTAACGCAAAGCTAAAGCCAACGGCCACTGAAGAAAAAACACCTGTCCCAGCAAGACCTGTCTGGATTCCAAAGATTGGGGATCTGGTCAGAGAAAAGATCGCGGTGAAGAAGGAATTTGGGCCTTCTTACAGGAAAGCAGTACCTGTCTTAGCTATCAGCGGAACAAGATCAGTAGTACTACCGGCCCTTGCTGGTAAAAAGGAAAACAGAGTTGTATCAATCGACCTAGTAAAACCACAACCATGTGGCCAATAATAAGTAGTAGGCCCAGTGGACTCCCAAGATGTGGCAGAAGACCAAACCTTGCTACAATCCAAGAGGTTAAAACTGAATCACATTTGATAAACCTGCAGTGAATAAAAAAGGACTATGCAACAAAGCCATGGAACTTGTGCCTCTTGAAACCCAAATTGCAACAGTTCGTCAAGAAACACCTATCTACAATGATGTAGCCTTTGACTATTCTAATAAGATGAAGGAAGAAGTAAATCCAAAGATCAATGAAAATCCGGAGGCAATTCCAACAATTGACAGAACTGCATCTGGCTATTTTATCAACTTCAATGACTTTTCTGATGATCCAAGTAAACATGGAGACAAGCCAGCAAACAAAACTTTCAAAGACAAAATTACAGAACTTTTTTATCAACTTGGAGAAACATATCTGATTTCACCCTGGATTGAACTGTGGATTGTGTTATATGTACTTTTCCTCCTGCTCTGGCTCATCTTAGTTTTAAGCTTGGGAAGAATGATTGATTGAAAATACAGTACAATGGACACAGCAAGTCAGAACATCAATTTGGTTCTTAAACCTCACAGATCCTCTCACATTGAAAAAGAGAACTATCGTCAGTGAACATCACAGCCATTCCTATACCTGGTGGTGTAGCATGGGACAATACTGATTGCGAAATCTATGGCCCGGTGAGCTCTTGAAATATCCACATCAGTTCAAGATTTCTTTAAGCGACGTTGTATCACCTAGTACTTTCTCTGATGATTGGGACTTTGAAAATATTAATAATATGATGTCAGATTTAGAAATGTCAGCAAAATTTACAGAACATGATTATTTACAGGGTTCATCAAATTATGAAGAAATGTATTGCTTTAATCATTTTGGGCATAATTATTTGCATAAATCTGCTAATCCTAGAAATATTTTCAGTTATAATCAGTGGAAACCTGTGACCAGCCTGACGCTCCCAGTAACGATCGCTCCCCACGCTCCCTGCTCTCCTTTGGTATCGTTGGGCTGCGCTCTTTGCTCTGATCTGCTCATTTAAAAACTGCTGACTGCTGTCTGTCATAGCGCTGTACTGCGATAAGCATTGTCGAGCATTAGAAATAATTATAGCACTTTAGCTGACTTAAGCACTGTTTTATTCATTTGCGCAGTCCCAGTTGTAGCTCTCGCTGTGTAGCTTTGACTGGAAATTGCATTGCTTGTTTTGTGCATCGATATTTGTAGCGCTTTCATCACAGATTGTTTACGTTATTTAATTTGTCTTTGTGCCCCAGCCTGTTTCTAGTTTCACTTTTGCTGCCATTTTGTTGTTGTTGTGCCTCGGAGCCCATCCTCTACACCCCGCCCCCGCCTCCCAGCTGATCCTCCCTCGCCCCTCCCCCCTCCACTCTCCACTTATGACAGATGCATTTGCGTGCAGCGTTCATGCGCAGCGATCGCGCCCCATGCGCGCCGAAGGTGCGCCAAAGGTAAGCCCGTCTACGCCCGTCTGCACCTTGACCGCGCCCAGCGCCAGACCTCCTGGTCCTCGCATTACCCACTCTACCCGTATAACGTATGACGCCGCTACCCTCTTTGCCCTTAACCCTGAACGCACACCACAATGCTGCGAAGCTGCCCTAGGACACACCCATGGACCCTTTGCCTGCCACTCTTGCAAGTTCGCCTGCATCAGGACCCACACCAAATCCACTAACTACAAACACAGCTCCGACTCTAACCACCTGAAGTGCATCCTGCTGAACACCCGCTCGGTTCACAGACACGCCACTGAACTCTGGGACCTACTCGACACTGCATCACCGGACGTCGCCTTCCTTACAGAAACCTGGATGAACACCTCATCAGCGCCCGATATCTCCATAGCCATCGCGGACGCTTACAAGATCATCCGAAAAGACCGCACCAACCAAACAGGAGGAGGCATCGCCATCGTCCATAAGAACACCATCCGAATCACAACCAGCTCCGACGATAGCCTCGCCACCGCCGAACACCTCCACTTCCAGATCCACACCGACCCCAGGACCACACTTAGAGGCACCCTCATCTACAGACCACCAGGAACCCGCACACAATTCAACGAAGATATCACTGACTTCATCAGCCCACATGCCCTCACCTCCGAGAACTACATCCTACTGGGAGACCTCAACTTCCACCTGGAAAAGATAAACGACAGCAACACCACCACCCTTCTGGACAACCTGGCCAATCTTGGACTCAAACAACTTGTTGACACCCCCACCCACCTTGCCGGACACACGCTTGACCCTATCTTCACCTCCATCAAACACATCTCCTTCGATCACACCACAGCTCTCCATTGGACGGACCACAGCTGCGTTCACTTCAACTACAATAAGACCTCGACCCACAACCCCCCACAACCTGTTCCTCGAAGAAACTGGAACAAAATCACCGCCGACCAACTCTTCACATCGCTTAACCCAAACCAAGCTGCCACCAAACTCACACAATGGATCACCCACAGCGCTGACGAATTAGCACCATTGAAAAACCACCAGATCAAACAAGGTAGCAAAAAGGCCCCCTGGTTCAACGATGACCTTAAGAAATCCAAGAAGTTATGTCGCACTCTCGAGAAAACCTGGAGAAAAAACCCAACCACTGACAATCTGACCACCTTCAAGGACGCCACCTGCAAACACCACCAATTGATCCGATCCACCAAGAAATCAGCATTCAAGGATCGACTCGACAACAACGCCCACAACAGCAAGGAACTATTCAACATCGTCAAAGAATTTACCAACCCCACTGCCGGCACAAATGACATCACTCCCTCCCAAGACCTCTGCGACTCTTTATCCTCTTTCTTCCACAACAAAATTGCCGACATACATAACAGCTTTAAAAACCAGTCCGAAGAACAATCCACTCCACCCACCTCCGAACCAATACAGAACTCTCACAACCTTTGCGTCTGGAACCCAATCACTACTGAAGACACCATCCCCCTGATGAACTCCATCCACTCAGGATCGCCAACCGACCCATGTCCCCACCACATTTTCAACAAAGCAGACTCCATCATCGCACCCCATCTCCGCGATGTCATCAACTGTTCCTTCAACTCCGCTACCTTCCCAGAAAGCTGGAAACATGCCAAACTCAGCGCCCTTCTGAAGAAACCTACAGCAGACCCCTCTGAACTTAAGAACTACCGCCCCATCTCACTTCTCCCATTCCCTGCCAAAGTCATTAAGAAAACCGTCAATAGTCAGTTCGCCGCCTTCCTTGAATCCAACAATTCCCTCGACTACTCACAGTCCGGCTTCCGAGCCAAACACAGCACTGAAACCGCCCTCATCGCAGCTACAGACGACATCCGATCGCTACTGGACAACGGAGAAACAGTTGCCCTCATCCTACTTGACCTCTCCGTCGCCTTTGAGACAGTCTGTCATAGCACCCTCATACAACGCCTCAGCAACGTCGGAATACAAGGAAAAGCTTTGGACTGGATCATCTCATTCCTCGCCGGGAGAACCCAGAGAGTCCGCCTCCCCCCATTCAATTCAGAGGCCACCAAAGTCATCTGCGGAGTACCACAAGGATCATCACTCAGTCCCACCCTCTTCAGCGTTTACATGAGTCCCCTTGCATCCATCGCGCGACAACACAACCTCAACATCATCTCCTACGCAGACGACACCCAGCTGATCCTCTCCCTCACCAAAGACCCTAACACCGCCAAAACCAATCTACACGAAGGAATGAAAGAAGTAGCCGAATGGATGAAGAACTGCCATTTAAAACTAAACTCGGACAAAACGGAAGTCCTCATCCTAGGATCATTCCTCTCTGCCTGGGACGACTCATGGTGGCCACTGGCCCTGCGTACAGCACCCATACCTACAGACCACGCACGTAACATGGGCTTCATCCTAGACTCCTCCCTCTCGATGACCAGACAAGTCAACGCCGTCTCATCTTCATGCTTCAACGTCCTTCGCATGCTCAAAAAAATCTTCCGTTGGATCCCCACCGAAACAAGAAAGACTATCACCCACGCACTGGTCACTAGCCGACTGGACTATGGAAACACCCTCTACGCCGGAACCACTGCCAAACTACAGAAAAAACTCCAACGCATCCAAAACGCCTCAGCCAGACTCATATTGGACATCCCCCGTCAAGCTCACATTACCGGTCACCTGAAAGACCTTCACTGGCTCCCCATCAACAAGAGAATAACATTCCATCTCCTCACCCACGAACACAAGGCCCTCTACGACCTAGGACCCAAATGCCTCAACACACGACTGTCCTTCTACACACCCACCCGCCAACTGCGATCATCCAATCAAGCCCTCGCCGCAGTTCCGCGCATCCATAGATCCACCATGGGAGGAAGATCCTTCTCCTACTTAGCGGCCAAAACCTGGAATTCTCTCCCCACTCACCTCCGCCTTACACAGAACCACCTTTCCTTCAGAAAGCAGCTAAAAACCTGGCTATTCGGTAAGTAATACACACACCCTCCCCCAAGCGCCTTGAGACCCTCTGGGTGAGTAGTGCGCTATACAAATTTATAAACTTGAACTTGAAACATTGTTCAACTCCGCCAACAGGCAGTTCGAAAACATTTTATCAGAAATTCCCATACTTCTCGGGGTTAATTTCACTGATCCAGAAACGTTTTATTTTAAAATTATGAATAGGACAGGAATGAAAAACATGTTGACAAACACTAAACTGATATATTCTGAAAAAGTTTATGAAAAAATGTCTACATTTGGTTTTGAATTTTGGAAAAACAACATTTAGACAAAAAATGTCTGGGGTACAAAAGAATGGCAGGTACAAGGTTTAGAATCATTATTCAGAGCCTGCATGATCCCAGAACAAATAATGTTCCTGAATGACACCATTCAACAAACAAGCTGTCTTGGCCTAGCCAAGATAAAAGATTTAAACAACCCGTCTATACCAAAGCCTATGCCTGATGGAAATAACACTACAGATGAGGAGTTAGACGTGTCCTATATTTTAAAACAAAACAGAACTAATCCTCATTTGAAAAAATGGTTGATCTGGCTCACAGACACTAATAACTGTCAAGATAGATTCCTGAACAAAATACAGGGGTTCAAACAGAATAGGCCAGACCAAAGATATTCCCAGAGACAACATCCAGGCATAATAACAACATATAGTGTAGGAAAACTCTGCCTCGAATGGCTACAGAAATCCACACTACCCGAAATTAAGCAACACTTAACTTTACTTAAAGAAGGTGCTGACTTGCGAGATTTCTGTTAGACTCCACGAGACCCAAGCACTGCAGGAACGTAGCATGCACCAGTCCCCTTCCCCAGCCCACAGGACACCCACAGGATACACTCTATGGGTGCACCGGTAGACCTGAAAAGAGGGTGGTTAGTTGAAAAGACACCAAGTCTTACACCCTTGTTGGTACCGGGACCCGGCCTCCTGGGTCTTTGCACTTCTGCACCTAGGTATAAGCAGGACAGAACAATACCATTTATGTACACTGTACACCCCTATATCCAACCCCCTGTGACCACGCCTTCACAAACACACAACCCTGCTCACCTGTGACATATGCAGGCTCTGCTTTGCAAAGAGATGGAGTACGACAACTGCAACCAATATGGACTCCTGTAGCTGCTCGGGGATACTGGGCAGCAGGGGAAGGGGCCGTTTAACGGATGGTCCTCGTACCAAAAAAACAATAATGAGGGGAAAAAGGTAGGCTTTAATAAGCAGCCTTTACCGAAAAAACCCTGTGAAAACTAAACATAACAAGGGGAGGCTATAAACAAGGAGCCTTCCGTTGCGCTACGATCTCAGCGCGTTTCCCAAACAAACAGCAGCGGAGTGACCCGAAACGTCACTACCGCTCACAAAGAGGCGAATCGCCTACAAAACAGAGACGCGCTCGTGCTTGCAGCGTCCCTCAGCGCTTCAGCGTAGTAGACACGCTGTAGAGAACGGGAGCCCCCGAACCCTCAACAATTGCACACAAAAGGTGCTGACACAATACAAAACAAGGGAAGACAACAAGGGGAATTATACCTGGATACCTCTAACACGCTAGTGACAGACAACACACAACGCAAAAAACGGGTCAAAAGCAAGGCAGGAACTGGAAACAAAGGGAAGCCTCTACACGAGCCCGTGAGAGGGGAAGGGTGAACTACAAAGGATTAGGGGAGCAGAGAGGAGACTCTGCTCAGCACGTTTCTGCAACCAACAACCAGGAAGGGAATCTAAACACTGGCAATATCGAGCACTGAGCCAGAGGTAGGACTAGTTTTTATAACCACTCCCCCGTCCTGTGATGTAAAAGCATGGTCACAAAGAGGGGACTAGCCTGAATCCTAACAGTACCCCCCCCCAACAATCCTCCCCACCGGTCTAGGCTTGGAGGGATGTGATCTATGGAATTGCCGAACCAACCGTGGAGCATGAACCCCCCCTGCCGGTTCCCACGTCCTATCTTCCTTCGAATACCCCTTCCAATCTACCAAGTAGAAAAGACGGCCCCGAACCCGCTTGGAATCAAGTATAGCCTGGACCTCAAATTCCTCTTGGCCATCCACCAGGACCGAAGGAGGGGGTGGCAACACCTGGTCTGTCGGTACGTAGGGCTTGAGCAGAGAGGTGTGAAAAACTGGGTGTACACTGTACTCTTGTGGTAACTTGAGTTTCATCGCTACAGGATTGATCACCTGAACGATGGAATATGGGCCCACGAACCTAGGCTGCAACTTACGAGGTCCCAACAACCTCAAGTTACGGGATGATAGCCATACCTGATCCCCTACATTGTACGCTGGGGCAGGGATTCGATGTTTGTCTGCCTGCTTCTTCATGGCCTCCTTTGCTTCTAACAGGCTCTTTCTCGCCAAAACCCAGATGTCTCCCAGATGCCTACATACGTCATCGATGGCTGGCACGCGTCCCGTGGGCTGTATAGCCATTGCCCTCGGATGGTATCCCAAGGAACAATAAAAAGGCGTCATACCCAAGGCGGAATGCACACTGTTGTTGTAGGCGAACTCCGCGATGGGCAGAGCCGTTACCCAATCACAAGACAAGGAAGCAATCAGACACCGCAAGTATTGCTCCATCGTCTGATTAGTGCGCTCAGTCTGACCATCCGACTGAGGATGGTACGCCGAGGACAGACTGATCTTGGTCTTCAATACCCCACACAACTCAGTCCAAAAGTGCGAGACGAACTGTGCCCCTCTATCAGATATAATCACCTCCGGCAACCCGTGTAAACGCACAATTGATGACATGAACTCCACCGCCATCTCTTTTGTGGTAGGAAGTTTGGGAAATGGTACGAAGTGGGCCATCTTGGTGAACAAATCCACCACCACCAACACGGCGGTGAAGCCGGCGGCGGTAGGTAGATCAGTCACAAAATCCATGCTCAAAGAATGCCACGGACCCGGTGGAACCGGCAAAGGCTGTAACAGTCCTAAGGGTTTACAATGCGAAGGTTTACTAGTCGCACACACCGGACATGCACCGACATACCCCTGTACATCCCTTAACATGGACTCCCACCAAAACCACCTCATACATAGATCCTTGGTCTTCCTCACTCCTGGATGTGCTGCCAGAGCAGAGGAATGACACCACTCCAACACCTCTTCCCTCAACCCAGGGGGAATAAACAACCTGTCCTTCTTATACAATAGTCCGTCTTGTAACACCACCTGGGGTAGGACTAACCAAGGGGCCAGATCCAATTGACTTAATCGGTCTTTAACCAGAGCAGGAAAATCATCCCCTGTCACTGCCCCGATTATTCTCTCACTGGCGATCATAGCCCTACTCGTACATGAAGCACCCTCATCTTTTGCCTCCACGTGTATTCGGGAAAGCGCATCAGATTTCACCTGTTGAGCTGCAGGTCTATATGTTATAATGAAGTCATATTCATTAAAGAATAGAACCCATCTCATCTGACGTGGTGTTAATGCCCTGGCTGAACGAAAGAATTCAAGATTCTTATGGTCAGTGTAGATGGTAATCACGTGACGAGCACCCCACAAGTAATGCCTCCATTCCTCGAACGCCAGTTTCACCGCCAGAAGTTCTCTCTCTGCCACCGTATAGTTGCGTTCGGCTGGCAGTAAAGTTTTGGAAAAGAACGCAATCGGATGCATATGACCTGTGGCCTCATCTCTTTGTGACAATACACCTCCTACCGCACACAAGGAAGCATCTGTTTCTACGTAATACGGCAGGGCAGGATCTGGATGCACCAACACCGGGGCAGACACAAATTGTTTAAGCAACATACGAAAGGCGTCTTCAGTCTCACTGGTCCACTTAAAAGGGACACCCTTTCTCAGGAGGCGAGTCATTGGGGCCACTATATCAGAGAAATGCAGGATAAATCGCCTATAAAAGTTAGCGAATCCAAGAAGCACCTGTATCTGTTTCACATTCGTAGGCACTGGCCAGGTCTCAATAGCCTGAATCTTTTTGGGATCCATACGAATGCCTGCAGCAGAGATGACAAACCCCAAGAACTCCACTTCAGAAGCTCCAAACTGACACTTCTCCAACTTTGCGTACAACTGATGTTCCTGTAACGTCTGCAACACTTGCAACACATGCTCAGTATGATCAAGCCCTTTCTCCGAATAAATGAGGATGTCATCCAGATACACTATGACGGTTTGGTCCAGGTATCTACCAAGAACTTCATTTATGAAGAATTGAAACGCCGCCGGCGCATTGCACAACCCGAAGGGCATCACGGTGTATTCAAATAATCCATACTTAGTTTTAAAAGCTGTCTTCCACTCATCCCCTGGCCGAACCCTTATAAGATGGTATGCGCCCCGCAAGTCCAGCTTCATGAAGATGGTAGCCTTGCGGAGCTGGTCCAGTAACACGGAGATGAGCGGAAGAGGGTATCGATTCTTTACTGTGGCGGAGTTCAATGTGCGATAATCCACACACGCCCTCAAAGACCCTTCCTTCTTAGGTATAAAAAAGATTGCCGATGACACAGGCGAGGAAGAAGGACGTATGTAACCCATTGACAACATCTCATCTATATATGTCTTCAGATGAACCTCCTCAGGCTCAGAGAGAGCATAAACCCTGCTGCATGGTAAAGGGGCCCCTGGTATTAGGTCGATCTTACAATCATAAGACCTGTGTGGAGGGAGATCTTGGGCACATCCTTTATCAAACACATCTTTGTAGGCGGAATACTGTGGAGGAATCCTACTCGTTTCCGTCACCGCACAGGACAAGGGATCAATCTGTTCTGCCGCCACGACATAACAATTCTTTAAACAGTGAACCGAATCCAAAGTGACCAGTCTCTGCGCCCAGTCAATCCTGGGGTTATGTGTTTGTAACCACGGGACTCCCAGTACCACGCCAAATGAAGGTGCGTCAATTAAATCAAAGACCACGGATTCTACATGCCCATTATCACACAATAACCCTAGAGGTTCCGTCTGTCGGGTGATACACCCCGACGTCAACTCAGTCCCATCGATGGCTCTCACAGGCTCTGGTTGTTCCTTTAAGTGACACGGAACCATCAGCTTGTCTGCCATCGAAATATCCATGAAGTTCCCAGTGGCCCCGGAATCAAGCAATACCGACACCGGGACTCGGTTCTGTGTCGATAACAACAGGTGAGCAGTAATCACGAAATGTCTGGGAGCCTGATCTATCGCCCCTACCACTTCATACTGAGCCTTTCTTTCTTTCTCAGCTTTTTTCTCCACTTGTAGGCATGCCACCTTTTTTCCAAACCCCACACCAGAGGGCTTCACTGGACAGTCACGTGCAAAGTGTCCCCCCTGCCCGCAGTACAGACACAAATTCTTCTCTCTCCTCCTTTTCTTTTCCTCTGGAGTCAACGGACCCCGTACTCCACCAATCTCCATGGGTTCGGGAATGGTCTTACTCTCTCCTGCCGGTTTTACCTCAGGTTTCATATAACCACCCCGTGAATATTGCAACCGACTACGTTCTCCTCGCCTTTCCGTCACCCTGTGGTTCAATTTCACCACCAAATCGATGAAAGCCGCACAATCCTCAGGCGGATCTACTACTTGTGACACAATATCCTTCAACTCCTCGCATAAACCCTGATAGAATAATGATGTTCTCTTCTCGGTAGGCCAATGCGTCTCAGACACCAATCGATTGAAGTTAGCTATATAAGACAACAGGTCCTGCCTGCCCTGCCGTAATTTCAACAATTCTGCGTCACTAGCCTGCATGAATGCGTGTTTGGTGAATAGGCTACGCATCAAGTCTTTGAACGCCAAATAATTATACAGCACACGGTCGTTGTTTTCCACTAGAGGAATAGCCCATTGGGCCGCGTTACCAGCCAGGTACGACAATATGAATGCAACTTTCGCGGAATCATCAGGAAAGGCGTTTGTTCTACACATAAAGTGGAGCTGGCACTGGTTCATGAAAGTACCAAATTTCTCACTCTCTCCTGAGAACCTCTCTGGGGGGGCTAAGGGTACTGCTACAGGAGTTGAAACTGTCACTGCTATGGGTGAACTACTGCTTGCCGTACTAGCTCCTGCTCCTCCTACTGAGTACTGAAAAGTGGCTGGCTGGATCACGGGAGTAGGTCCCCTATGCTGTGACTGTTCTCTAGCCCTTACTGCCACTAACTCCTGTTTCAACCCCACATTCTCCTGTTGTAACTCTTGCACTTGAGCCTGTAGGGTATGAACCGCCCCCATAATATCCTGCATTGAGGGCCCTCCTGTATTACCATCATCATCATCCATGCTCGTCCGGGCAGTGCTATGTTAACGTGGGCTCGATATTCTGTTAGACTCCACGAGACCCAAGCACTGCAGGAACGTAGCATGCACCAGTCCCCTTCCCCGGCCCACAGGACACCCACAGGATACACTCTATGGGTGCACCGGTAGACCTGAAAAGAGGGTGGTTAGTTGAAAAGACACCAAGTCTTACACCCTTGTTGGTACCGGGACCCGGCCTCCTGGGTCTTTGCACTTCTGCACCTAGGTATAAGCAGGACAGAACAATACCATTTATGTACACTGTACACCCCTATATCCAACCCCCTGTGACCACGCCTTCACAAACACACAACCCTGCTCACCTGTGACATATGCAGGCTCTGCTTTGCAAAGAGATGGAGTACGACAACTGCAACCAATATGGACTCCTGTAGCTGCTCGGGGATACTGGGCAGCAGGGGAAGGGGCCGTTTAACGGATGGTCCTCGTACCAAAAAAACAATAATGAGGGGAAAAAGGTAGGCTTTAATAAGCAGCCTTTACCGAAAAAACCCCGTGAAAACTAAACATAACAAGGGGAGGCTATAAACAAGGGGCCTTCCGTTGCGCTACGATCTCAGCGCGTTTCCCAAACAAACAGCAGCGGAGTGACCCGAAACGTCACTACCGCTCACAAAGAGGCGAATCGCCTACAAAACAGAGACGCGCTCGTGCTTGCAGCGTCCCTCAGCGCTTCAGCGTAGTAGACACGCTGTAGAGAACGGGAGCCCCCGAACCCTCAACAATTGCACACAAAAGGTGCTGACACAATACAAAACAAGGGAAGACAACAAGGGGAATTATACCTGGATACCTCTAACACGCTAGTGACAGACAACACACAACGCAAAAAACGGGTCAAAAGCAAGGCAGGAACTGGAAACAAAGGGAAGCCTCTACACGAGCCCGTGAGAGGGGAAGGGTGAACTACAAAGGATTAGGGGAGCAGAGAGGAGACTCTGCTCAGCACGTTTCTGCAACCAACAACCAGGAAGGGAATCTAAACACTGGCAATATCGAGCACTGAGCCAGAGGTAGGACTAGTTTTTATAACCACTCCCCCGTCCTGCGATGTAAAAGCATGGTCACAAAGAGGGGACTAGCCTGAATCCTAACAATTTCTTACTGGGACCTTGCAAACAGCGTCAAAAACATTCATATACGCCGGTATATACGCAGCTTACAACGAAGCTTGGAAAGTAACACAAATTAAAACTGCTGAAGAAATACGAGAAATTGATCGTATTCATTTGGAAAATTCATTGTCTGTAGTGGACAATGGGTTAACAACTCTGTCCTACAGAATTTATTCACTGGACAGCATTGTATCATCTGCTATTGATATAATAGAACAAGATATGCTAATGTTACAACGTGGCCAATCCCAATTACGTTCTATTGTACAGTTAGGCTGGAAGTTACAAAATCTGCGTTCAGGCAACGTGCCATGGCGTCTAATCAACACAACGTCATTATTTTCAATCTTTAACCTTACTGATAAACAAATCTCTTTGGCACAAAGAGGGGCAGACTATGCGGTGCTGAGCATTGAAAAACAAGAAAAATTACCATTGACAATGTCAGAATGACCGGTCATTGAGTGGATAATACATGGCACCATTACAATCCCGATAACAACTTTTCAGTTTCAATACTGCCAAAAGTATATACCAGCAGGCCTGTATGAAAGGTTGGGTAAAGGATACATCAAGTCAACCTGGAATTTGCCTTATACACATAGATGTTGGAGTGGGGGCAAGAAAGAGGTATTTCTTAGTGGTAACAACTGTAAAAAATCACTAAGCGGTACACTTCTGTGTCAAGGAATTAACTTGCATGGAGCCTGCGAAGGTTCATCAAATAGCCTTTCATGTCACCTGCACGGCACCCCTACTACACCGATAGAGCCTTTTTTCAGACAGCTTTCCAACGGCAGATACGTTCTAATAAGTGACCACCGCTGTTGTGGCATGGTGCCAGGAAAAGCCTATCTCGTGAGTGTTACTTCCATTGTCACTTGTTGTATGCAAGTATTGTATTAAAACAGCAAACCAGACATGAAAGCGGCAGTATGACCTTCTTTGAATATCTCTTCTATTCGAATTGATACTTTAAGCAGAATGAAGTCTATACTTTTACAAACAACTGTGTCTTTAACCTCGTCTAGAGAAACATATGATCTGCAAGTTGCAAGGACAGCAGCAGAGATACATGCATTATTATCAACAAATTGCACCATGCATTTCGTAGAAATGTTAAGTCAAATCTTAAACATGTCAGATACCAGTGGCATCGCACATGTATTTAAGACAATTTTTTGGGGACTGTTAGCACCCTTGTTTATATTTATGTTTATGTTTATGTTTATGTTTATTAAAACTTTTATAGCGCGCTCTGTTACCACGGGGTATCCTGGCGCGGTGAGTGGATTGAGAACATAAGTGCTGGAGCAAAGCCTGGATGAACTATAGGAGAGGGGCATTGAACAAATGGGTCTTGAGATCTTTCTTAAACACAGAAATGGTTGGCGAGGCTCTGAGGGAAAGGGGAGAGCATTCCAGGCAGAGGCTGCTTTAACTGAAATGGATTGACCTCCCAGACGTGCATATTTGAATTTAGGGGTGGTTAGTAAACATAGATTGGCCGATCGAAGGGCACGGTTGGGAGTGTAGAATGAAAACCTTTTCTGCAGATATGTTGGTCCCTGGCCATGAACTGCTCTGAATGCCAGCACAAGAATTTTAAACAGAATTCGATGTGGTACTGGTAGCCAGTGCAAACTGCGTAAGTGGCTACGCACGCTTGACCTCCTTGGGAGAGAGAAAAGCAGACGTACTGCAGCGTTTTGTATCACCTGCAGGCGGTGAACCATGTACGCAGGTAGACCACTAAATAAGGCATTGGCGTAGTCGAGCCGGGATAAGATCAGAGCTCGGACAGACTCCTTGGCTGCCCTAGGCAGAAGAGGAAAAAATTTCCTCAGGGCACGCAAGGTGCCAAAGCAAATGCCGGTCAATTTTTTTATGTGATCCGCAAACTTTAGATCCTGACCGAACCAGACCCCCAGGTTCTTAGCTGGGCCTCCCGTCGCACTGGGACAGGGCAGGTCCGGGGGCCAAATCTGGTCCTTAAAATTGTCAGGGAAGGAGCCGAAGAATAAGACCTCGGACTTATCTTCGTTGCACTTAAGTTGGACTTGTGCAAGCCACCTGAAAACTTCCGACAGACAATGCTGGACTGCTAATGGATCGGACACACCCTTAGGCCATGTGAATAGCAGTTCTTGGCATCTTCCCGAATTTCGTGCATTCTGTGTTCGGCAGCCTGCCTCTCATCTTGGGACTCGTAGCAGGAATCTTATTTTTGTTCCTTCTGCTCCGATATGGCAAGTCAAGTCACAGACAAAACTGAGGCTACAATGGAAGACACGATCCTAGCAATGCGATACCGAGAACGTACCACTAAAGTCCTCGGCTTGGCTCGGCTAAGAGATCTGAATACTACCTGTTTTCTTTCATTCAGACCAATCTGGCAAGATTGCATCTGTTCTACGATGCCTGCTTTGCGGAGAAGAATGCGTGTTGGACGTTTGTCTCACACTCCCATCAGCAGTACCTATGGATGTCGATACTTTGTGTGGTTCGGTAACGGCTCATGCAACGTGTTGTCCCCAGCGGCTACCCATTCTGATGACGACATTCGTTGAGACCTCACCATTACAATTAGGTGGCGGTGAGGTACGAGATGAAAGCGGCACACAGGTACAACCTTCCGTGGCCATTGCTGATCTAGACACCGATGATGGCAATGCTTCGCACATATGCACTATTTCTACTTTTTCTGACCTGGTTCAACTTTCACCTACTGTTGTGGACGAATTTTTTACCAGCCTATCTGAGTTAATGTTCTCTCCTAACATCGAGAATAACTTTTGAAATAGCGAGCACACAGCGTTCCCTGAACTCTGAATTTGGCCTTCAAGTTTTGATAAACAGAACTTCTAAAAAACATTGAAACTATTTTTCTTCCCGAAAGCTAAATTATTTTTTTTCCACTTCCCAAAATATTTACCTTTTTTTTGGCACATGATACTCTGCTTAAAGTAGAACTATTCTTAGAGAACAAGATTTCTATTTTTAAAACATATCTAAAGACAATATTTTGGCTTAGCCTCTAGCACATGTACAGTCTTGTATAAATATGTGATGAAATGGTCTCGACCTTCTCTTCTGTATTAAGAGCCATTTCCTAAATGTAAATTTCGTGATTCATTCAGTCAACATTCTAAATGTACAAAATATTCATTATCTGAATGACACCACTACTTTCAAAAAAACATACAGTATTATACTAATTTTTCATGTATATACCATTTCAAATGCTTACTATGTATTTTGGGGTGGGCTGGAAAACACATGCATCGTTATATGTTTAGTATTGCTTAGTATTTAGTAATGATGGACATTATACCTGGAGTGGATGTTGTGAATGTATCTAGGACCCTAATTAGGACATTCCCGATTTATGCCCTTATGTGGTTATAACAAATCATATCCTTATAAAGGCATGAGAATCATATCCATATTAAGTAATAGCCAATGCAGTCCAAATACAGCAAGGCTATTCCCATAGACTCATAGAAAGCACAACGCTTTCTTAAACAAACCAAGCCTCCAGCAGCCCGGGAATTCCCCCTGCTTCTGTTTTGATTTGTCATGGAACTCATGAGAGTCCTGAAAGAACTGCCAGTTCTTAGTGACGTCTTATGTCCAACCTTACTTCAAACTCAGCACCTTCCAGGTATAAATATACCAACTTCTGCCTCAAGCAACACACAGTGGTTTGGAGCAGATCGGCTATCAACTTGCCTGACGCCCTGCCGATGCGAGTGCCGAAGGAAGCCGACCTTTCCTGCTGACGCACTGAGAGAGACACTGTCTTTTCTCCTGCCGAGAAATCCAGCTCTGTTGTTTCCCTGACACCCTCGCGGGTTGCTGGGAGATCGAGTCCTGAGAGAGAGAGATACAAGACATCCTTCATTCTATACCCAAGGTATGGAGCTGATTAGACCCTTAGAGAATTCTTGATTCAGATTCTTGGCAAAAACTGGAACTCATCTACTCCTTCCCACATACTAGGCTTAGGTTAGGTACACCGGGGTAGGCGTATCTTAGAAACACCAGTTGAGTATGTTTAGTCATTATTTCATCATTGTATGTATTTTATCCATTTTAAGTATCTTATGGCTTAGAAACCATATAAATGCTTTTACAGTATTATTTCATAATACTCCTTTTACTGTACGCACTTTACTTTATGACAAGTATTGCAATTGTGGCAATTCATTTCTCTTGCATGAGAAAGAAGACTGCTCAATAAATAACCCTTTTATTGAAAATGCCTGTCTCTCTATTTCTCTGCATTTCTGGTGAAACGAAGCATGCACGATTGACTGAGTAAAATAGATATCTATTGTTTCCGCGACTCTGGAGATATTCCTTATTTCAGGGGGAACAAAGTTGTCATGTTATATGGTTGTCAGAAGCTAATCCCTTCTTGTCTATTCAGGAAAGTTAAAACCTTCTTGTTTACTCTAGAAAGTTTCTATTGACCTCTGAGCTAGCTGGCACACACAATTAAGTCTAACATATTCAATAGAGACCTAGTCGACTTCAGTCCTACGTCTAAACTATCGTTTATGTTATTCCAATTCGCAAAGCTTATTGGGAATATAGGAACTACACTACAGTGTAGGGCAATGTTCCTATTGGGTAAAGTTAGAAACTTCACGAGGTGTACCAGCCTTGTGTAGAAAATAATGACTGTAATGATTATAACAGAAAATCTCAACAAAATTAGCTGTACCATCATGTAACTCATCAGAAGAAAACTGCTGATGTTCTAGATCTTCTAACATTTCATACACCGTATTAACGTCCCAATCAATAGATATAGTGCTCGGGGTAATAATGTCATTTAAGGAAAAAAAAAAAGCACAGTTTTGTAACAATTCAGTCGAACCATACACATCAAATAATACCTTGTCCCATACAATCCCATCCGAAACTGGAACAGCTGAAAAGTTCACCAGGGACAAGTCTCTTTGTTTATGGTGTGATGATGCATTTGGTTTTAGAACCAGGTTAACCATGTGTACTGCAGAACGTTCAGGGACAACGTGTCCATTCAGGAGAAGGAAGAACACAGTCACAAAACCAATCCAGATAATTAGGAAAAGCCATACAATTGCTATCCAAAGATGAAACCATGGAGAAACAAAGTATGCTCTTTTCCAACGATAGAAAGCACACACTTTTAATTCACAGGGCAGGGGCTGTGATGGCTGTGGAACCTGTGATTCGTCAGGGAAAACTCATCAATGTCGTTTAAGTATCCAGATGCCGTTCAGTCGATCTTAGGCAGCTCAGTACACTGGTTCAAATGAGAAGAAGACTCAATCTGTGGTGTATTTATGTAGACCCTGTTTATCTCTGGATTCCAAATTGAAATCTACATTTTGTACTTGTAGACTGCACAGTAGACCTTGTTTTTGAAACAGATGGAAGACATACTTCATTTTTGTCTCATGTTGAACAGAGCAGGCTTCATTTGCAATTAAATCTTCCATCTGAACCTCATCTATGACAGCGAGAGGAGAGTGGTAGCTTCCCAGATGTATGTGTGGTTAACTGTTAAGAATTGGTCAGATAGTCTAGTTTGATCACATCATTAGAGACAAACATTTTGTCTCAGTATCCGGCAATGGGGGAGAAGCAGTACAGTTTGTGTAGCTTCAACAGCCAGGACAGGCACAAGAGCTCTGTAAGATGGCCCAAACTCTTTTTTGTCCTCAATCTTTTCTCATACCAGATCCCCGATCTTTGAGATCCAACTTGTGATCCAGCTGTTTCGTGCGGAACAACCTTCACTTCTCCAGGCAGTGAGTTTTACTTGGACGTTGCTTTGTTCGTCCCGGAAATTGTTACATTCCTATATAACAGCCAAATGTTCACTGATGTCAAATAGTGTTTCTGCTGCCACTGTGCTGGCATTATCAAAGTCTGAGACCCATATCTTAACTCCAAATGGGAACTCATAAGGAGTCCGACCACCCAGGGACTTTCTTAGCATGGTATTCAAAACTCTCTAGACCCCATATAGGTCATGAACCCAATTGCGACCAGAGTCTAATATCCTTGCTGTTGAAAACTGTTTTTAGTCATGTTCTTTCCCCTCCATGACCATGTTTTCCTCTGGATAGTATGGATATGAGAAACAAAGAGTCACACCCAAACTTTCCATGGCCTCTTTGCAAGCCCGAGAGCTTAACACCGGACCCTGGCTGGAATTTAATGTGCCCACTGTGTATGTCCCAATGAAGACTCACAGGTCCTTTATTACAGTTCGGTTGTCAGCCCATCACTGTGGCCATACCCTCAGGTATCCAGAGCAGGAATCCACTGCCACCGATATGCACTTGTAAGCCCCATCCAATAATAGGGGGCCACTGTGGCCAAAATATTCACTAGCCAGAGACTTGTTCAAAATAATCATCATCATCATCACTTTATTTGATCTAAAAAAGTAAACATCATAAAAATACATTAATAAAAGCAATACAAAAAAAATCATTTGGTTCCAAAAGTGTCAGTGCATAGTAAGGAATTAATAACAAAACACTATCCTGTCTTGCCCTACCCCACTTCAAAATGACAACATAGCGAAATACAGAAGTAGGGTAAAAACCTCAGCTCAGGGTCCACTAAGCGCTGCTACCTACTTAATTATAATTTCCGCTGATCTGTCTTACTTTCTATACTTTTTCCTAATATGCAATGCATTTCGGCAACACATGTACAGTAAAACCATTCCTTTACATTAAAAATAGATACACTAGGGGGGGCGTGGCTAGCAGCCAAGCATGGCGGCCGCATAGTGTGAGAGCTCCCGAGGGCACTGCAGCCTTTCAACAAATCCGTCACATTTATCCGCCGCCAAGCGCGCCTGAAGCGGCTGCGTTCGAGTCCGGGACACAAGCGGTGTCACCGGTCCAAGTTTCGAGACAATCGGAGCACCGGAGCCTGAGCAGCATCGTGTGGCGAGTTGGGGCCTACAACCAGGGGCGAAGCACCGGCCTCGCGTGAAATCCGGACCCAGGCGGAAGTGCGGCAGAGCCGGCCGGAAAAGTGATCGCACCCCGGTGCATCTCGGAAAGATCAGACCGAGCCTACAGATACTGGCGGAGTCCTCCGGTGGCAATCGGGCTGCCACAAACACCAAGCAGCACCTGAACAGTACGAAGGTCAGTGCAACCCCTACCTGGGCCGCGCGGAACGGGGACAACACCCTACAACGACCCCCCCAAAGAGAACATAGCTGGCGCAGCACCACTACAGGGGGCAGAGGCGGTCGCCGCATAGGAGCGAGGGAGCAGTGGGCCCGCACGGTGAGCCAGAACGGAAACCAGGTGGACGGTGCCCCGGGGGGACGACGCAACACCGGACATATACGCGGGACCACAGGGGGAACCCCCAGGCCCGCTACCAGCAGCGTCGACACACCAGAAGTACCCCAACACGCGACGGCCGGTCCAGTGCACGAGACCCGGTGCAGTGTAGAACAGCGAGGGGGGGAACTCAGTGCCCGCTCCATCCCGGAGAGAGGCTACCGAGGGCAAAACCACGATACGCATCAGCGGCTCCTGGGCTCTCACACCTACATCCAGTGAGACCCACTGCTACCTGGCTGATTCCGCCTATCAGAGACTTCAGTCGACCCACGGGCAGCGGTCACCTGGGGCGTATCTCTGGCACTCGCAGGGCCCAGCACCATGGCGGGAAAAGGCCTTAGGAGCGGATCCACGCAAGCCAAACTGGATAAATTCGCATATGGACACCAAGGGCAACAGCAAACTACAGGGCGACCCTCCACAGGCCATGCCCAGGAAGCAGAAAAGTCGACGAAAATTACACTAGAGGACATCATGAAAACGCTCTCAGAAGTTAAAACCACAGTGGGCGCCATCTCCTCAGAAGTATCTCTGCTGCGAGCGGACTTTCACAAAATGGCGGAGAGGGTGTCGCAGGTGGAAGTGGTCACGAAATCGCTCGTAGAAGACACCTCAGAGCTCCAATTGGCCATGGAAAAGATGCAAAAAGTCACCAAACTCCTGCATGACAAGCTGGACGACCAGGAAGGGCGTTCACGCCGCAACAACGTACGTATCCTTGGGCTTCCAGAGACGGAGGGGAAGGGGGCCATGGACCTCTATGTTGAAGACCTCATCAAGAACAAGCTCCAGCCCAAGGGCCTGTCGCACTTCTTTTCGGTGGAGAGGGCGCACAGAGTCCCGGGGGGCCCACCCAAGACGGGGGCGGCTCCGAGACCGGTGCTAGCCCGGCTCTTCAACTTCAGGGACAGGGACGCAATACTGCAGGCGGCGAGGACTTCACCACCAGTGCGGATTCAGAATGCCACCTTAGCGTTCTTCCCGGACTACACGGCAGAGGTGGCCAGGCGACGCAAGTCCTTCACGGAGGTTAAGAAAGCACTGCGCGACAGAGAACTGCCGTATTCCATGATGTTCCCAGCTAAACTGCGAATAGTGGCCGAGGGGAAGACCTGGTTTTTTGACACGCCGGAGGTGGCTCAAGAATGGCTGGAGGGCTGGCGACCAGCGGGGCGACGACAACGCTCACAGCAAGACCAGCAGCGACACCGTGCTGACCGGACACCGCCCAGTCAGTCCTCCCACCGACCACACCAGGGAGGCGAAACAGAAATAGAATCGGACCTTGAGAGAGATCCACTGGACTCTGGACAAGTGGCTCCGGTGTGACATTTAACTGCTTTATTTTTCAAGACTGTGTGGGCCGCGAGACCGTGGCTCGGACGTAGCTGAGTAGGGTGGGCACAGGCAGTGCCCGGAGGGGACTCACCAACCCTACGAGCAAGTAAGATGTATAGGGGAGGGCTGAAGCACTCTGCACAGTTGGGGAAGCGGGCGGGAGTTTGTCCGTGGAGCAGGGTAGCAGGGAGGGGGGATGGGTTTGAAGTTTATTTGTTGAAATGTTTACTCTTGTTTGTAGTCATCGTTCACCACCTACACAGCAGTATCACCCTGACATTAGCACGTCTCCTACACAGCACGACACTAGTCGACGCATGGGCTATGCCGCAGCACACGTTGTGTGCAAGACTCCTTCATCAGCCTAATGGCCAGGTCACCTAATCACACGCCCGCCGAGGGCCCCTCCACGGCCGGGAAGATTCCCCCACTGCGCATACTGACATGGAATGTCCGGGGCCTGGGTGACAAAATCAAGAGAGGCTTGGTCCTTCAAGCCGTAAAGCGGCAAAACCCGGATGTGGTCCTCCTACAGGAAACCCACCTCACGGGATCCACCTGCAAAGCCCTGGACAGACGGGGGTACACAATGGTAGTCCACGCCGACTTCACTACTGGCTCCAGGGGTACGGGCATACTGGTGAGAAGATCTTCCCCCCTTATGGTGTCCAGCCACGTGGCAGACGACCAGGGTCGCTATGCCGCAATCCACGGCCAGTGGGAGGGCAGGGCCCTGAATGTGGTTCAGTATATATTCCCCCAGCCCTACACTCGGTGGCCTTACCAGCACTAGGCAAATTCCTTCTTGGTCTCCCTGAGGGCGACATGATTGTTGGGGGGGACTTTAACGCAGTCATGGATCCACTTAAGGACACTTTCCCCACCAGAACCAGACCGCGAGGTACTACGCCACTGTCAGACTTTGCAGACGCCCTAGGCCTTGTAGACCTCGGGCGGGAACTACACACAGAGGCCACCCACTACACTTACTACTCAGCGGTACATAACAGCTTATCTCGTATAGACTACTTCATGACACTGGGTTTGGGACTGGATATGGTGGAGAGGGTGGACACACTACCCAGGGGGGTCTCGGATCACTCTCCAATCGTCCTATCGCTGACCACTGGATGGAAACGGAATGCCCGATTATACCCAATCTACCCCAATTTCCTGCAAATCCCCAAGATTCGAAAGAAACTCAAACTGGCGACGTCACTGTATTTTGCTGAGAACACGGGCACAGTAGAGTCGCCCTCCATCCTATGGGAGGCGTACAAAACTGTCCTCAGGGGGGCGGCCATTGCGGCGATCACGGGACACAAACGGGACTCACGGAAGGAACTCACGGACCTGGAACTTGCACTAGAAAGGGCCAATAACGCTCATATGACAGACCCCTCCCCGACCGTGACACACACACTCATGCTCCGGCAACAACAATACCTAGCCCACCTCAAAACGACAGAGAAGGGATACATCGCGAACACTCGACATAGGATCTATGATGTGGGCGACAAGGCGGGACGCATGCTAGCGTGGCTGGACAAGAGAGGGAATGGAGTGAGGGGTATCCATAGGCTCAACACGGAGGATGGGCAGACACTGGTACACCCTGAAGACATAGTAGGCGAACTAGCTCGACACTATCAAGAAATCTATACACCGGGACGGAGGGTCACACGACAAATGGCAACGGCAACGCTCGCAGACATTACCATCCCCAGTATTACACGAGAAGATAGTGAAGCCTTAGAACTAGACCCGACGGGGGAAGAAATCCAGCTAGCGATCATGGCGTTACAGTCAGGTAAAGCACTGGGCCCTAATGGGATACCGGTAGAATGGTATAAGTCCGTGGCTGCAGACCTCACTGCCCCATTGCTGGCCATGTATCTGGAGAGTAGGGACAGACTAGAGCTGCCACTGGATCAACGCACAGCAACGATTGTAGCAATACCCAAGCCCGGAAAACCACCGACAGAATGCACCTCATACCGCCCGATATCATTATTAAACATCGAGGCCAAAATACTAGCTAAACTTCTGGCTACCCGATTGCTGCCCCATCTCAGTACTCTAATCCACCCTGACCAGTCGGGCTTCATGCCCCACCGGAGCACGGCATTGAATCTTAGACGAGTCCACGGAGTGTTGGCTCGTGCACACCTCCTCACGGAACAGGCGGTAATCCTCTCCCTCGACGCCAAAATGGCGTTCGACTTAGTAGAATGGGAATACCTCTTCATGGTGCTGGAACGTATGGGTTTTGGGCCAAAATACATACGATGGATACGGCTGCTTTACACAAAACCCGTGGCACAAGTGGTGGCCAATGGCCACACGTCGCCGAGATTCCCACTGGGCAGGGGGACCAGACAAGGCTGCCCCCTGTCCCCCCTGCTCTTCGTGCTCGTACTTGAACCCTTGGCCATCCAAATCAGATCGACACCTCTATTCGCGGGCATCAAATGGGAGGAGGGGTGGGAGGACAAAGTCTCGCTATACGCGGACGATATGCTCATATACATGACCGCGCCCGAGACCGGCATCCCAGCCCTACTAGACCTTTGTGACACGCATGGGCGCACATCGGGTTACACACTCAACTGGTCGAAATCCACCATATACACTTTAAAAGGCCCAGAGCCAAGACTGCAGGGGAACTGTCCAATGCTTGAGACATCGGCCTCTTTCAAGTACCTAGGTATTGTTGTCGCGAGCGGGGAAGCAGACTTTTTCGTGAACAACCTAAAACCACCCATGGATCGCCTGCGAGCGGATGTTAGGCACTGGGCGGCCCTCCCCCTGACCCTACTGGGCAGGGCGGCATTGTACAAGATGATGGCCCTCCCAAGACTCCTTTACGTACTGGAAAATACTCCTCACCTGGTACCACAGCGTTACTTCCAACAGATTGTGGCACTGGTCACGGTCCTGCTCTGGGACACAGGCCCGGCGCGCATAGCATATCACAAGCTGGTAAGGAGCTGGTACGAGGGTGGCATAGCGCTCCCCAACATCCAGCTATATTACTGGGCGGCCCAACTCAAGATTATAAACTACTGGATCCACGCCCCGAAGGACGACCCGGCCTACCGGGCAGACTGGTCGCAACTTGGGACGGACTGTATGCTGTCCATGCTGTACAACAAGTCGCAACTAAAGGACCTGATCGGTCCGACCAAGCACACGGCGGCGCTGTGGCACATGGCGCAGGCCCATCTGGGGTGGGCAGGCCGACTCACTAAAATGACGCCCTTGTGGGACACGAAAGCGTTGGGGAACCTGAGAGACTGTAAGGGGTTTGAGCGGTGGGACTCAATAGGCATCTCTACGATAGGAGACCTCTGGGACAATGACTCAGTATTACCATTTCCATACTTGCAACGGCAATACAACCTCGGACCCACAGAAACGTTTCGGTATGTCCAGATTAGGCATGCACTACTACAGGCAATCCCTGCCGGCACCACATTACCAGACTCCTCTCCTTTGGAAGATAGATTACTAACCGATTTCATGCTCCAAAGCGCCACCTCCCTTACATACAAAAAGCTGATCAACAATCTCAAAGACCCGACACTAAAGCTCAAAGGGAAATGGGAGGAGGAACTAGGTGAGACAGACGAATTTGAATGGAATGAGGCCCTGGCCTCCCCGAAAGAGGTGGGAATCTCTAGTAAGCTCAGACTGGTACAGCTTAAAATCTTACACCGTATCTATTACACCAGGACACTGCTGCACAAAATACAAAGAGCACCACACCCCTTCTGTTTGCGAGGCTGCGGGGAGGAAGGGACACTGTTCCACACGCTATGGGAATGCCCGCAAATACGCGAATTCTGGAGACAGGTGCTCCGATCCATCTCCCAGGCCCTCAAACTTTCCATTCTACCCGAACCACGTAAATGCCTTCTAAACATCTGGGACCCAAATTACCTGGGTAGATATGAACTGATTTGGGCGTCACTGGCATTAACAGTAGCTAAACGGGATATAGCACAGAAATGGGGGGCGCTGGAAGTACCCACCGCCAGTAGATGGGCTAAAAACATGGACATCCTAATGGTGACAGAGAGAGCGGTTTATGTGCTTCGAGCGGCGCCCCGGAAATGGAACAAAGTATGGGCGGCATGGAACATGTACAGAGGGGAACTTTGTGAGCCCTTGCCAGAGGGAGAGGAATCAGACTCCGAAGGGGAGGAGGAGTAACTGAACAGTTGCGGGGAGAAGGCCTCGGACATATGACACGGCTGCATGGGCGGCAATGACCTGGCCATTTAATGCACTACGAATAGCAGCGCAGGATATTACGAACTGTGGGAGACGTCCAAGGGATACGATGACACATGGTTGGGGGGGTGTGTTGGGAAGTTTGTTCTTAAGGGTTAATTGGAAAGAGATGTAGCCGTCACTGAAGTTGAGGGAAGGGTTATCGAGGGCACGCACTCGACGACCAAATGTCATGTATTGGAAGCTTAGGCAAGACCCATGATACAGCAGAAACTATGTCTTAATTACGAGAATGTAGCCAGTAAATTATTGCTCAGATAAATTGTACGAAATGCAAAAAAACCAATTGGATGTATGCAATTGTTTAACCACTATTCCTTCCTAACAATAAAGTTAAAAAAAAAAAAATAGATACACTATGACATATTAGATAAATAGGGTAATAAAAGCATACAATCATTCTAAGTTAATATAAGGAGAGAAAGTGCAAGTTTCAGATTGCCATCACATTGAATGTTATAGAGATTAGTATTTCGCCGACAGACCTACGGTTGGGATCTCCTGTGCTTTAGTGAGAGCCATTGGAAGGATGCTAAACAGTGACATACAAATTGATTCACCAACATTTAGAAGAAGTATAATGCTGAGCGGCATTGCCTGAATTTATGTTGGCAAATGAGGGGAAGAATACATTTTTACCTCCGAAAAAAATAAAATTTGCAAGAAAAGATGATATGCAAGTCTTTTTTAGAAAGGTGTTCCATCGCACAGGCAGGTCGGCAAGGCTTGAATAGAATAGAGGCCGGTGGGATGGCCCATCATAATCGGAATGTGATTTAGTCAGAACCTTATTAAAATAAATCGGTCGGGATTTGACACAAAGGTTAAGTATGAATTTACATTGAAAGTCATTGTAGGGGCCATCAGATATAATTTTACCATAGGTTTGTCATAAATATTTTCCAATCTCTCTCTCGCTATCTTTTCTAAAAAATAACCTATTTATTCTCATTTTAAGGATTGTCAAACAGTTAGTCAGGTTATTAAACAGAACCTGTAAACCGATGGAGCTTAGAGTATTTTTTACATATTGCAGCAATGTAAACTTGTGCTCGTAATCAAGGTTTTTAGTAATCCCTCATAATGCGCTGGCTCACGTTTACAGTCTCCCTTCTCCACGATGAGTGACACAGTAAAATGGGGGCTAAGCGCACCTTCAAAATCAAAAGAGGCGTCTGAGTTGGATGCGTTAGTGTCAATCCCTTCATCTGCTGATAGATGTCACAACTCAGGACAAAGTACTGGTCTGTTTGTATAGACCCGGCCACCAACAGCATTGCTGCAAAAGTATAATTGTAGCGGCTATGCCAGCCTGTGCAGAAGCCAGGCCCTCATGCGCAGCCAGCATTCCGTATGTTTTGTGCATCTAACTTGCACAGTAGCGGTCGGTAGTGGGAGTGCTGCCAGGCAGTGACGTGGGGAGGGGGATGGGCAGGGTGGGGGATAGTAAACTTTGGAATACAGAAAAAATACAGGAAAGTAAACATAAAAATAAATAAAACGAATTTTGTTGTGCGCACTGCATCGCCAAATGCAATGCAGTGCACGCAACGTAATTCGTTTTACTTATTGTTATGTAGTCTTTCAAATCCCCAAATCCATTCTAACTCCAATTATGAAGATACTATGAGTGTGGGGAATCCAGCATCCATATGCTGTAATTCCAATACTAGAGCCTTAAATCCTGCCAGGTGTACCATGAAATCACCCAGTGACTGCGTGTAGGGTTTTTAGGATGGAAGGTTCAATTCAGCATATGTCCTTTTACGACTGTGCATGTGGCTGAATAATGCTGTTTTTTCCCTACTTAGTAAGGACATGGGGAAATCCAACATACCCTTGGAAACTTAGGCGGAATCAACAGTATCAAGTAAAAATGTCTACAAGGGATTTTGTTTGGAAGGAACAATTCTTTTCAACAGATTCCACAGATTCAATATCAATAAATTCTGCCAACCTATATGTATTTTTTACAAATGCAGGCACTTAATGCACAAGGGTTTTAGTCAAGAACATCAAACACATGAATATCTTTAGGAAAATATATTATCTTGTTAGCCTTCAAAGTTCATAGGGTACATTCAACATTCAAGTTGATTTCAAATGCATACAAATGAAAAAAGGTACATCTTATTTTAACCTATATTTCATAGTATAAATCCTCTCCCAATAAAATCATAGAACTGACTAATATTTTCACTGAATAGCACAGTCACTTAATGTATATTAATACATGAGGAGTTGGATGATTCAGTCGACGTTTCTGTCTTCTATCGTGCGAATCCTTTAGACCATCTTCAGGACAACACAATCTGCATTTAGCAATAACCCCTGATATCTTCATTTTTCAAGACAGTGAAATTTGAATCTTCACCTAATATCTTTTTGCAAGGAAGTCTCTCTACTACTCATATAGTTTTACTCTTCAGTCAATTTCATTGATGCAACAGGAGCGTAACAGGCTGAGAGGATTGGCGCCCGTTACGCTCCTCTTGCAAACAATGAAATTGACTGAAGAGTAAAACTATATGAATAGCAGAGAGACTTCCTTGCTAAAAAGACACTACATGAAGATTCAAATTACGTTTCCGGGAAGCTTTCTGCACAATACTTGCAGTTCCGGTCAAGAGAGCGAGAGGCAGGCAGGCAGTGCAGTGCTGCGGAGAGATTGCTGCCCAGAGAGGTTTGGCGGGCGCGCAAGACCAGTGTGAGCCGCGGGAGGACTGCAAGCCTGCAATACCCGCGAGAGTCGCAGCTGGCCCTGGAGAGCTGCGGGAGACCAGCGAGAGTTGCGGGAGACTCGCGAGAGTCTCGGGAGATCTGCGAGAGTCGTAGCAGGCCCGAGAGAGCCGCAGGAGACCCGTGAAAGTCGCGGCAGACCTGAGAGAGCTGCGGAGACCCGTGAGAGCCGCTGGAGACCCGTGGGAGCTGTTGAACCCAGTCTGAGTCCGACATCTGCCGGAGCTCTGCGGGTGAGATCACAGGACTGCCGGGGCCTGGGGCAGAAGAGCACTGCAGGAGGAGAGCCGTGGTTAGGAGCGGAGGTGAGGCTCATTAATTATCTACTACCCTGAGCCCACCCTCTCCTCGATACCATCACGCTTCCTTGCTCATCCTCCCCAATCCTCCCCCACCCTTTCAACAGCAGCAACAGCCTGGAAAACACACTGGTTTCCAACATCAGTGTCAGAGCCTCATTCAAAAGTCCCCAAACAGAAAGCATACAATAAAAAAATAAAAGCCCTGCCACCCCGCAGTTGTGCTACCAACTCTTGAACTTGTGGACATTTTAGATATTGGAAACCCTCTGCAGCTAACAAAAGGGGTGGTAGTTGCCCAAAGAAGATCCTCAGCTCCTCTTGATCCCTCAATCCACCTCCCTGTCCTTCACCAGCACCCTAACTGCGTCCTCTCTGCCCACTCGGATCCTCGATACTACCAACAATAGCAGGAGCATCTGTGAACAAGTGGCAGCAGTGAGGGTGGGAGGGGGTTGCAGAAACTGGTGGCGACTGGAGGAGGCCAGAGGAGATAAAGAGGCACACAAAAGCACCAGAAAACAAGGTGAAGGAACGGCAGCCAGTGAAGGCTCAGAGTATGGCAGAGTAATGCAGAAATAAGCACAACAAAATCAATGATGTCAGCCCTCCTTCCCCAGCGGTGAAGTAAATACTACTTGGAACTAGCAGAAACCTGGTACTTAGATTGAAATACGTAGGACACAACAACAAATAATAAAACTAATCGACAAAAAAAAAAAACTGTCACCCCCCAGCGGCGTAGTAAAGAGCATTCGGGACTAGGCAGGAGCCTGCAAATGACACTTAACTATGTAAGATATAACAACAAGCAAACGTAACCAACAATAAACAAAATACCACCAAGCCTTCAACTCCTTAAATCTAGTCAACCGTATCACATTAATTGTATAGAATTTAGCGGATAAGAGGACCTGAATAAACCACTAGCAACTTTCTGGAGGTTGGGAAAATACAAACAAACTAAGCACCCTGAACCACACCCCTAATTGTGCTACACATTAAGGAAAAACACAAAGAGAGGAAAACAAGGCATCAAGCCACTAGCTACTGGAGGAGACAAAGAAATAAACACACAAGCAAAAATAGGGGGCGACCCGAATACCAACCCAAAACGACTGTGAAAGGAGAAACAGCAGAGAAGAAGCTAGAGCTAGAAGAAGACAGAGCAACCTGCTAACACAGACTTACCTTGGACGCCGCAGCCTTGCTCCACTGTGCTTGGGACCACACCGCCACCGCCAGGAGTCACGGGGGTGTCGAAGCTGCGCCGGCGGCCCGGGACTACGAATCCCGGCAGCCTTAGCGGCTGCGCGCTCAGCTGATGCCGCGACAGTGCCAGAAGGCGCTTAAAACCACACCGGAGACCGGCGGAGCTGGGGACAGAGCAACCTGCTAACACAGACTTACCTTGGACGCCGCAACCTTGCTTCACTGTGCTTGGGACCACGCCGCCACCGCCAGGAGTCACGGGTGTGTAGAAGCTGCGCCGCCGCCCCAAGACTACGAATCCCGGCAGCCTCAGCGGCGGCGTGCTCAGCCGATGCCGCAACAGCGCAAGAAGGCGCTTAAAACCACACCGGAGAACCGCTTCGTGGGACGCGCGCGGGACGAGCCAGGCGAAGCCCGGGCCAAGGGCGGGCCCGTTTAAGCCCATTCAAGACCGGACAAGGACGGGACGGGCCACCCCTCTTCCATTTGCCCCAGCGAATAAAGGTCAGTCTTCTTTCCATCTGTTTTACTGTAACTGGCCCTTCTTATCAAGGAGTTTAACTGACAGGCCTTTAAAAGCAATCATGACAACTGTACCATCTGAAGCCCCAAATTCTAGGAAATCAACCGGGGGTTCATTATTAGGCACCCTGGATAACTTTCTAGTTAGGGTATCGTCAGCCCTGGCCAAGGATATCGAACTCACCGAACAGAGACTTTCCTTGGAAACCCCATTTGATAAAAGATCTTCATTGGGAAGCCTGGCGAGGGCAAGATCACCAATTTGCCATCTATCTAACTCTCAGGATACACTGCCTCCCTCGGGAGTTGTAGAGCGAAGTGACACATCACAGCTTGTTGTTATCCATGATATTAGTTCAAACTCTCCTCCCTACTGGGTCGGTTGTCCATAATACCGCCAAGGCTATACTCTCCCCTAATATTAAAACCCGCTCAGCCTCCAATGCAAAATCATGTCCTCCTCAGCGAGATGTGAGAGCGGCTGCTAAAAGGAAGCGTACTGGTGTACAAACCACTCTAGGAGGCAAAAAAGCCAAAACTGGTAAAATGGACGTGACCAACGAAGTCCCAGCTGTCAGATTTCCATCTAGTCCACCCCATCTACCAACAATTGCCATAAAAGAGCATAATGGACCAAAAAATGTTCTGGGGGGAGATGTCCAACCTGATATGGGCCCATTGTTTTGGAAGAAACTGGAAAGTATGTTTAAAAAATTCTGTACCCCAATTACCACACGACTGGATTCAATTGAGAATAGATTAGTCTGCCTTGAACTCTCAGTCGCATCACTCCAGAAGCAAGTGGGTATGAGGGCTAATGACTCTACTCTTAGGCAGACTAAAACTTCAGGCCCAAGGCCAATCGATCTCAATGCTGCTGTAGCATCAAAAAGTCGTACTGCCCCTACCCAAAGATCCCCTGCCCTAAACTCTGTTGATGTCTTAGTTCCCAGTTTGCCACCAGGTGCAAATACTGCTACAAGGGACAAACCCCATCAAACAGCTGCTGACAGCCCTGCACCAAGATTTCAAAAACCCCCCTTGGTCCAGAGCACTGATCTCCTGCCCAACATCGATCTTCCACCACAATCAGCGCCCTATGTGGTGGTTTTGGCAGGGGTCCCCGTTCTGGCACAGGGAAAAAGGGAGACCTACGCAGAACTCAAAAACAAGTGCACCTTCTGGCTCAACCAGAAACGACCACTCCCAACAAATATTACAGCAGAAATTCTGTTAGGAGAGGGTACTGGATTGGCAAGAGCACCAAAACCACGGTGGGGGACTCTGTTATTATTAATTTCAGAGACTGGAGGTGCGTCTAATTTATTTGTAATTGGCCCCAAAATATTCTGTTGCCTGGAATTCTTACACTGCCACTGTCTCACTTTTATGAACCCCGGTACCCAACTGCAAGAGACTTATTCCCACAGGACGAATTGCCGAACACATGCCCTTTAGGGAACATCATGCTCTTCAATAGATTTGATGCTCTTTCAGGCCTGGGGGACTGCGACTGATGCTCTGTGCCCCAAACATCAGTACATAATAGTATATCTTTAAACATTGGGGGATCTGTGGAAAAGGGATCTGGACAAGATTTTGCCCAGCCACCACTAGATGTTAGACTGGAGATGACGGGTGCAGAAGATCTTACTGACCTGCTATCCTCTAGTGATGACCTCTCCCTGAATAGGGATTCATCACCAAGAGGATCAGCATTAACCTTAAAAACAGCCCACATTAGTGTCCCTACCCCTGTCCCATCCAACATAGTATGAAAAGGGCCTACGCATGCTCTTGATGGTTCAAATAACTTGGCTAATTTTAGTAATCAGCTACTTAGAATCCATAACCAAAACTCAACCCTAAAAATTCTAACCTGGAACATAGGAGGTCTCGCCGCCAACCAGGATAATTCTGACTGGTGTGCTTTTGTATACCTCCACGGGATATGTATATTCCAGGAAACATGGGCTCTATACATAGACTGGGTTATGTCACGTTTATGGAGCCAGCCTTGAAAGGTCCTAGAGGTAGACCATTGGGGGGATTATGTATTTGGATAGGTGCTCATCTTGGGTTTTCTGTAAAAAGAATAGATACCAACAGCCCTGATATAACCTGTATTATAGTGTTACATACCAAAACACCTAAACTGGCACTTACTAATATCTACTCGAAGCCAGTAGGACAGGGGGGCACCTCCAAAACCCTAGACTCTTTGTCCTCTCTTTTGCACTCCCTCCCGGGAGATGTTGAGTTGATGATTGGTGGTGACTTCAATTGTCATTACCAACCACTTATTGGAGTCCACCACACCTCATCAGATGAGGATGAAATATGGTCAATCCCCCCACCCAAATATTTATCTAGCTAAACAGTGGTCATCCACTGTACTTCAGCTAACCTCCATAACCTATTCTTTTTCTATTAGAGCATGTAATGGGCGTTTTAAGGGGGACAGCCCAGGGCAACCAACCTACAGTGGAAGGGGTCATACCTCTGTAATTGATTATTTCATGATTAGTATGCCCCTATGGCCTAGGATCCTCAACTTCCAAATCTCTAGTCGTACGGAAAGCGACCACAATCCCCTGTCAACTGAGATTAACTTTGACTTGTTAACTGAGGCCAACGAAACTTACGAAAATAGCGACCTCAGAATATCTCAAGGTGGGAGGAGAATCAGATGGGCTAACATGAAGAAATCCACTGAAGATTTGGGTAAATTGTACCTGAGTATAATCCCCCTCCTAGAAAGGGCAAACCTAATCATGACTCATCCATTTGGTAACAGTGTACAAAGGTCCCTGTCAGGGTTGCATGAGGAACTAACTACCTTATTGGTGAATTCCTTTTATAAAACAACCCCTATAAAACCCAAGCCTTTTGTTACTAAACACCCGTGGTTTAATGGGGGTTGTAAAGAAATGAAGCAGGAGCTTCTCACCGCACTTAAACAAGGCTCCCCGGCCGCCGTGACTGAAGCTAGGCGTGCCTATGAATTAATGATTTTTAATGCAAAAAAAGAGTGGGAAGAAGAACGATGGTGCGCCATCAGATTTGCACTTGAGGCCAAAGATACACGGTCTTTCTGGAATCTAGTTCACACATGGAAGAGCTATATTCTACCCCCCTAACACCCAATAGTTTAGTCCCTACTATTTTGACGGATATGGATCCTAATTGCCCCATACCACTTTTCACCTTGGACGAGGTTCTTATTGCAGTGCATTCCCTGCAATCGAACAAAGCCCCTGGGTTAGATAGGATCCCAGGCGACCTCTTCAAAGAAGAACCAGTAGTCTGGGCTCCCTATCTTTTACTACTCTACAATGCAATTTTGCAGGGCCTACCTCTGCCAGCCACATGGTTGGGGGCAGAGATAATTCCCATCTTTAAGAATGGTTCTCCGTTAGAACCATCAAATTACAGGCCCATTAGCCTTATCGATGTCAGCCAGAAAATCTATGCGAGACTACTTTTACAATGCCTACAGGACTGGGTAAACGATAACAATATACTGACTCCCCTCCAGGCAGGCTTTAGGGCCAAAACGTCTACCATTGATCAACTCTTCCGGCTCCAAGTTCTTTATTGGAAGCACGTTGTCCTGGACCGGGGAAGTTTATATCTAACCTTTGTGGACCTAAAGTCAGCATTCGATATGGTGGATCGTAACCAACTCTGGGCAATTTTATCATCAATAGGGGTGCCAGCCTACTTGTGCCACCAATTCAAACACCTAAACGATGGCACCTATGCCAGAGTGCGCTTCGGGAAGTATGGTCAGCTAACAGGGCCCTTTCCGGTTGAGAAAGGGGTTAGGCAGGGCTGTGTTCTTGCCCCCACCCTCTTCTCCCTTTTTCTTAATGGGCTCATTGAAGACCTACTATCAATCAAAGATATTGATTCCCCAAAATTAGCCTCTCTGAGGTTTCCTGCATTAATGTTTGCAGATGATACTCTGCTTCTCTCAAAATCCCCTATGGGCATGCAGAGGGTTTTAAACCAGTTTATTAAATTCTGAAAACATAGAAATTTAGTAGTTAACATCGACAAGACTAAGTATATGGTATTTAATGCCAATACTACCAACTGCCCTCACCCCATGATGGAAGGTAGACCGTTAGAAAGAGTCCCAACATTTGACTATCTAGGGTTGACTCTAACTGACAATATGGGGTGGGGAGCACAAATGGCTAAGGCAAACCTAAAATTAGTACAGACAACTGGGGGAATTTTAAAAGTTCAAAAAAACTGTGCGAATAAAACTATAAGTGCCCCCCTGGAAATCTTCAAAGTTCAAGCAAGATCTTCTTCCCTATATGGGGCGGAACTTTGGGGACATGTTCCTTCTACTGACCTAACCATTACAGAACAACTTCATTAGGCAAATTCTAACTCTGCCCAGAAGCACTCCTCTAGTCCCACTCAGGCTAGACCTGAATATTAGGCCTATAGCCGAAGCTATTGCCTCACGCCCCCTTCTTTATTGGAGGAGGCTGTTGAGCACCACCGTGCTGGAAAGCTACAAAAGGGAATTAAAGGTGCTCCTAGCCTCCCCAGGAGCAGGTAGAATTCCATGGCTATGTTTTATAAGACAGTCTCTTGCTCAAATTGGATACAAAAATCTGTGGCTAAATCCTGAGGTCACATCCTTAACTATTTCTAAGAAAATATTGTCCGGTGCTGTGAAGGACTTTAGTCTCGGGAGGACCATTAGCTCAGTACCATCAATGAGCCTGACTGGCGCCTTCCTGAGCCATGAGTCCATATACAGCTTTGAACAAGAAATAGATGCAATCCAACCTACTTTAGTGAAGAAGCTGTACTTACAGTTTAGATTTGGAATGCTGCCCCTTTACTCTATGATAGACAGGTGGACGGGGGGTCCAGTACATTTATGTCCCGGCTGCAGAATCGAAAATGAAACCACTCTGCATGTTATTCTTTTCTGTCCAGTCTATTCACTCATAAGAAGAAAGTGGATAATACAATTATGTAATAATTTGGGCATAAGGGACTACCAAGTCTTTTTTAGGATTTCTTTAGAATTTTGAAGTCTGACACAAATCCCTTGATAGTGTCTGCTATAACCAAATTTCTGTTTTCTATGTCGTCTATTCGAAGGAAACCACTCAAATGTTATGGCACTTTATGTTTTTAATTGCTGAGACATGGGAACTATTTTGGATCAACAAATGTTATCTTAACTTTTTTTTAAAAAAGAATTTTAAATATATTTACATTTTTAACGTTTTAATAATTTGTCTTCTCCCATCCGATTTCATATGATGTATTTTAATTCTTATACTTACAAATGAACTGTGGAAAAGTGAAAATGTATATTTTATGTACTTTTATGGTTAAAACTAACCAAAATAAAGTTTATTGAGTGACTGAATGAAGCTAGAGCCCAAGCCCATTAAATATTCAATACATGAGATCAGGGCGTGTTCGGGGAGCCGTTCAGCCCAGACAATCAGGGAGTAAGAGAAAAAAGTGTAAATCTGGCCCAACTACAGCTCAACCCTCCAACGAAATTTCCCTCAACTTAATAGAGGTTGATCTAACGGACATTGCATCAACAAGAAGGGGAACCGCCTCCAACTTTAAGGTCTCTCCAACCCAGCCCAAGATCTACACAAAATTCAACTTTTTAAAAGACGTTGGCACAGCGGCCTATTCAAGGAACACGGCACTCAAAGGGCTTGAGTCCCCCCTCAAGCCAGTCCAAGCACTTCATTTGCCACAGCTAACTACAGCCTTAATTCACACTCAAGCCACTTATCCGAGCTTTCTCCCAGCAGAGGACCACACTAACTCAGTTCGTATCAGGAATTCAACTTTAAGCGCACTGGGGCAGATTCTTTTTCTTCCAGCACAATAGCAGAGCCGCCCACGCCAGCTACATATCCTTTAGCCCAAAAAATCGGACTTCTGGCGACCACCGAACACCTAATGAAGCCCTCAGATAGTTAAGGAGAGGATATTCTTGTGCATACTAAAGAAATGATTATGTTTGTGAAATAGAGTCAAATCTGTAGTTGATGTCTGTTGCAGTGAGGGAGTTTGACCATTGTATCCATCTTGGATGTAGAGCTTTTACATTCAGAATACTAGCTCTTGTACCTGCCTCTAAAAATTGGTACTGAGGTCATGACAATAATTTGTTTCTCTTGAACTAGGGCACGCTCTCTCACTACAGCAGTCTGAACTGCTGTCAGAATTTTTGTATCAGTGCAAAACGCACTTCAGCATTTGAATAGAGGTACAATTTATATACAATCAGTATTGTGTTACCTTCATTGAAAGTGATGTTTGTGTAGCATGATGCCCCTGCAATAAGACGGATCACCACCAGGTTTGTTGTATTTACATATGTGTGTAAATGTTTGGAAGCTATCATGTAAGCTTGGACGAATGAGGTAATAGAAAGGTTTTACCCAACCTGCATAGTCAGGAATGTATGTGCTACCAACATCTAGGAATCCTAATAGTGATTGTTGCCTTTTTAACACCTTGGCTGCTAAGGCAATTCCCCTCCTGTGCTGGAAATTGCTATTTGGCTTTATTCATGACGAGCTCAGCTCGTTATAAGCACAGCTCCAGTGTGCCTCATGACGAGCTGAGCTCGTCATGAGCAGGCAAGGGGTTAAAGTTTATGGTGGTTGCATCAACTCACATTTTTCTAAAAAATGGATTGCCAGGGTCTTTCCTTCACTTGACAGCTAGTATACCAAAAATATGGCACTGAGGTGGGCCATTTTTAATTTTGTAAAATTTAATCTGTTGTCCATGTGAGCAAACACCAGAATTATGCGGTCAACTCTGGTCAAGTGTTCCATTAGGTCATTGTCTGTTAAGTATATGTCATCAACATATGACAATGCCTGGTCATCAAATTTCTTAAGTATTTCTGTGACTTTGGCTGAAAACAGCCTGGGGCTATTCTTATAACACAGTGGTAAATGGCAGAATTGTTTCAGATCACCTAGCGCCATGAAGGCATTCAAATATCTTCTGTCAGTCATTATATTTTGGCATGAAAATCCATTCGAGATATCTAATGTTGTTTTGTATTTCTTTTGCACAATGTTATTCGTTAGTACGGCACTATGTGCATTTTATACGGCAAACGTTCGAGTAGCTGTGTTCAAATGTCTGTAATCTAATACTAGATCGTATGCTTGATCTGCTGTCATAACTGGAAACAGCACATAATTCATTGTTGAGGAGCAATAATAATAATAATCCACATTTGTAAAGCGCACAATCACCCGTAAGGGTCTCTAGGCGCTGGGGGCCATCGGGAAGATTAAGCAAGCTATTGCCCAGAGTTACATGGTGCTGGGCTAATCTGCCGCCGGTGCTGGGGATCGAACCGTGTTCCCCAGACTCCGGAGTCAGTCGCCCTAGCCGCGGCGCCACACCTCTTCAGGAGGCGGGGGATCGACTGAGCCTGCGAAACGCGAAAGATGCACAAATAAGAAGCTTTGCCACAGTGCAACGGGAGTGTGACGTCGGTGAGGCGGCTTCATAAAGGCACACCGGAGCGGACAATATGTAAGCGGCCACACCCAACCAAATATTGGGCAGAGAGAGCAAGGGCAGGCTATGTGAGACATAAAAGGAGCCCTGCAACAAGAAAAGCAGGGAGAGGCGACGACGAGAAGTGGCATAGAGCTCACATTGAGCTCCTCCTGCCTATCTGTGACATAGACACTAGAAAGGACTGGTTTCACTACACTAATTCGGTGGCCATCTTTGAAGGTAGCCACGATCACATCTTATATCACTTAACTTTCTTCTCACAACCTGCTCCCTCATACCTCCTTATATCTTTTCTTACCATTCCTCACCTAATTTTTCACCTACTGTACCCCCCTCACCACCAGTTATCCTCACTACATATTGTTTTATTTATTTATTTTATTTCTACCCCCTTCCTGACTGAACTTTGATCTACACACTAAACTCTATAAGGACATTGTGTGCATTTTATTAATTTTTGTTTGGATTTGTTATTTCACTGTTGTACTTTTTGATTTGCACCACATATTTTTCATCCTCTTTAATTCTTTTATTATATGACTGTGTATTACGATATATCCTTCTTCCACTAGGTATCTTATTTTTCATCATGTGCTTTTAATTTATTTGTCAAACTTTTCAATTTTAATTCTTTAATTTGTTTTTGATGATATCTCCCTCTTTCTCCTTGCATTCTGTCTTATTATATATTATGTAGTTACCTGCTCCTCCCCATTCATGAGTCCTCTACTCTGCTTTCTTTATTAAATAACTATCTTCTTTCTACTTACTCGCCCTTCTCTTTCTTTCTTTTTAATCTGCATTTTAGTTATTTTTCTCCTCTTTTATTTCATTTTATTTTTACCTTTACCGCTTCCCTCAGTTATATCATTCATCCCATTGACTCTCTATTCTAGACTACCTTCTAATCCATACCCCCCCTTTACCAATTATTATTTGCACTTTATTTTGTATAGTTTGGATATGTTATTCTATTGTGGCGCTTTTTAACCTATTTCAACGTTAATTCGTGTATTCCTTGACTGCTCAATAAGGTATATTCTCTTTTTGTTATGTATTTTGTTATATTGTATATTTTTATGTTCCTCTGTTTAGACCACCCTCATTTCCTGTCAGTGTAATTGATTTCAAGTTATTGTTCAGATTGCCCTCTATGTTATATCCTTTTGTCACTATGCTTTTGTTTTTAATGTGTATCCTGATGTTACTATGTATAGTTCACCATTATGTCCTATCTTTATAATTTATTCAGGATATATTTAATTCCTTCCCCCGCTTTACAGCCTTATCTTCTTAATTCTCTTGGCTGCCCTTCCTTACATTGTGAAATGTAATTTATATGAATACGTCGCCTCCTTACCTATTGTGCTTATGTTTACATCTTTACATCGTGAAATTGTATTTCCTATGATTACGTTGCCCCATCACCTATTGTGCGTAATTGAAACCCCACCCACACCTCTCACCGTCTGAGTCTGCTTTGGATTCACTTAATCGACCCCCGCTTCCCCATCATCACCTTCTATCTTCACTTCGAGGACCAGTGCGTTCTAATCTACTGTGCTTCCTAGTTCTCCCCCTTCTTTTCTCCAAATCATGCCTCCACTCACTCTTCCACCATCAATCTCAACCCCACACATCTCTAAACTCGGCCCTAACTCTTGGACCATCCTCTACCCACCCAATCTCTCTAAACATAGTAAAAAATAATTCAAACACAAACTTCTCTGTCTCCACCCTGAAACATTATTTGCTGACCACCATAACAGCCTTAACTACCCAATTATCACCAACTTCATCTTCTTCACCAAACGACCATCTAAATGGAAAAGCTTATTTCTACGCCATCTCCTGATCTCCAATTCATGCAACATCCCATACGGTCTAAAACTCTCCACTACACCATCTTCTTCCTTTCCAGGCAAAATAGATATCTCCATCTTCAAATCTGGAACAATACTAATCCAAGCGTCTGAAAAACACCTCGTCATCTTTGAACAACACTTTAGCGCTATATCCCAAACTCTCATAATATCTTCGAATCCTGCCCTCTCACCCCCTCTACCCCTAGACTCATCACCCCCCTCATCCCCGATACCATTACCGCGTCTCTCTGACCTACCCCAACTTTTATTGCCTTCTTCTCCCTCCCCTCTATTGCCTATTCCTGATTTTCCCCCTCCCTCTCCTACTCCCAATGAACAACACTTTAGCTTTTAATCCAAAACCCTTGCACAATCCCGAACCCTGACCTTTCACCCCCTCTACCCCTTGATTCATCACCCCCCATATCATCCCAGTCCCCCTTACCTCGTCTCTCTGACCTTCCCCAATTCTTATTGTCTTCATCTCCCTTCACTTCCCCCTCTTCCCTATGGCCTCTTCCTAATGTAATATGCTCTGGTACATGCGCCTCTCCTTTCAACCTCCTCTCCAACATCCCCCCTCCTTGCACCACATCATACATACACACAACGATACCACCTGCATCCCCCAATTACCATATGATCTCCCCTGATTCCAAAAACACACTCTACTCAACGCTCCTCCCCCCTCTTGACTCCCTTCCCGCTTCTCCCTCTGCCTCTTACCTCCTGGGACCCCAATGTCCCATAAATACACTCTCTTCTATGCCCCTCCCTCCCCTTGACTCCCACATCCCTTACCCCTCTGCCACTTATCCCCAGATTCCCCCCTGTTCCAACAATACACTCCCTTATATACTCCTCCCTCCCCCTGACTCCCTTATCAATTCTCCCTCTGCCACTTACCCCATAGTACCTCCCCTATACAACTACACACTCTCTTCTATGCTCCTCCCTCCTCTTGACTCCCTTACCACATCTATCTCTGACTCAGTTCCCCACTCCCCCTTAACTGCCCCCACATATCCCCCACAATCACCCTCCAACACCTCCATGCTTTCTTCAACAACTCACAATCCATCAAATACAACACCACCTTCTACTTCCTCTATGCCACTTTCACCGAACTGTCTGTCCGAAATGAATACCTTTCCTACATCGTTCTCCTGTTCACCTCTGCTCTCCAAAAATGATCCTCCCCCTCATTATAATCTCACCCCCCCTCCAGACTTTCCTCCTCATCATCCACAAGTTATCCCCCCCTAAACAACCCTAACTCGACCAACAGCCCAATAAATATGGATCCACAGCACTCATCAACACACACACTGGCTTCCCCTACCATTGAACTTGTCCTTATGTCCCTCATCTTAGAACTCTCCTCACTCAGAAGCGATATCTCATTCCTTACTGACCATCTCCTCGCACAACGACACTCTCCTCAACACACCCACATATTGTCCGCCAAACTCTATCCCCAACAGAAACACTCCTCCTTCTAGCTACTACAAAACCAGCACCTTACCCACTCAAACTTCCTCAATCGTCCCTCCCTACAATACTAACATACCCACACCGCCACAACTTGGTGCTCACCCAATAACCTCTGAAGCTAACAGTTCCACTAACTTAACTTCTAGCAACTACACATCCAGCACCTTACCCACTCAACCTTCCTTAATCGTTCCTCCCCACACTACCAACATATCCTCACCGCCACAACTTGGTAGTCACCCGATAACCTCTGAAGCTAACAGTTCCACTAACTTAACTACCTCTCCCTCACCACCATCGTCCACTATCCCCCATACTCAACTGTCTACCATCCCAGTTCTCTTAGGAACTAGCAGACTCACCCTTCCTCCGACTTCCCCCAGACCACCCCAACAACTTAGACCTATCCCCCCTTGTCCCCCCACTACTCATCCAAAAACCTCTGAAGCTAACAGTTCCACTAACTTAACTTCTAGCAACTACACAACCAGCACCTTACCCACTCAACCCTCCTTAATCGTCACTCCCTACAATAGCAACATACCCACACCGCCACAACTTGGTATTCGCCCAAAAACCTCTGTAGCTAACAGTTCCACTAACTTAACTACCTCTCCCTCACCACCTTCATCCACTATCCCCCTACCCAACTGTCTACCATCCCAATTCTCTTAGGATTAAGCAGACTCCCCCTTCCTCCGACTTCCCCTAGACCTCCCCAACAACTTAGACCTATCCCCCCTTGTCCCCCCTCCAAATCGCCCGACCCCACTCCCCTCTGTTGCATGCTGATTAATTGCAGATCCGCCTCCTGCCACGCTACTGAGATTGCTGAAACCATTCTTAGTGAAAATATTGACATTGCATTCCTAACTGAAACCTGGCTCACCTCCCACTCCACTCCCATCCTCGACTTGCTTATACCCCCTGGTTACTCTATCATTAGAAAAGATAGAATCGAACAAACAGGAGGAGTACTCGCCATAATTTTTAAAATTGAACTTAACATCTCGCTCGTTCATCTGCAAGACCCTTCATCCTTCGAATACCTTTGCGCTGATCTCATTATGCCTGACTCCCCCACCACCCGGTTGCACACTATCTATCTTCCCCCTGGAAATAACATCCCCTTTACGGAAGAGTTGACTGATCTTATTATACAATCATCACTCTCAAATTCTATAAATCTCTTCCTCTGTGACTACAACATCCATTGGAACAAAAGTGATGATCCTACTGTCATCCTATTTAATGATACCATGGACATCACCAATATGACCCAACTCTGCCATTCTCCCACCCATAACAAAGGTGCCACCCTCGATGCTATTATGACTAACAACAACCTGGCCTCTCTCTCAAATATACTTCCAGTAGACTGGTCTGACCACTACCTTATTCTCTTCACCATGAATAGATCCATGACTCACCCCGCCTTCATCAGCTCTTTACCTAAGAAATCCACACGCAACTTTCGCCTTATTCCTCCTGGCGAATTGGAAGCCACAATTAAGGCCACTTACTTCTCCCCCCTCTCTCTGACAGCACCACCGACCTAACTAACCATTATAACAATTCTATACTTGATGCCCTCGACTAAATTGCTCCAATCAAACTCAAACAACAACAAAGCAACCCTCCTAAGTCTTGGTTCAATTCTGAACTTAACAACGAAAGACGGACCCTTAAACATTCTGAACGGGTTAGGAGGAATCATCCAACCGTTGACAATATGGCTCTCCTTAGGACTGATAGAGCCCAATACAAAAAACATATCTTTAATGAGGAAGCCTCCTTTTTATGATCACAAATTGATCAAGCCAGAAACCGCCCTAGAGAACTCTTTAACATTGTTAAAAAACAAACCTCCACTGGCCCTCCTAAAATATTAGCTTCTATTGACAGATGTGAGGAAATTGCTAGTTTCTTTACGAACAAAATCAACAAGATCGAACTATCCTTCTCTTCCCTCCCACTCTCACTACAACCTACCCCCACCCTATACACCCTCCCCAACACTCCTAACTCTCCACTTTTTCCACACCTCTCGATCCCTCTCATCTACTCCCTGCTCTCCCCCAACAAGATACCTTTCCGAAAATAAGCCCCCCAGCTAAAAACAATGCCTCATGGAGTGATTTTAGTCCAGTCTCAGAATCTGCGCTCACTAATATCATTTCCAAACTAAAATCCTCCTCCCATTCCAAAGATCCTCTTCCCGCCCTTTTGGTTCAAGAACTTAAATATACCATTGCCCCTATATGGACCAAAATCATCAACTCCTCTCTTTCCACTGGCTGTGTCCCCTCCTCCCTTCAGCTTGGTCAAATCTCACCCATTCTAAAAAACACCACTGCTGACCCCAATGACCTTAACAACCTTCGCCCTATCTCTAACCTTCCATTCCTCTCTAAAGCCCTCAAAAAATGTGTCCTATTGCAATTAGAGAAACATATCTCCTCCTTCAACCTCCCAGATGTTTTTCAATCCGGCTTTAGAAAGGGATGCAGTACAGAAACTGCTATGCTAAATATCATTGACGACATTCATCGCTCCTTAGACAAAGGGGAATCCTCATTACTAATCCTCCTTGACCTCTCAGCTGTATTTGATACCGTCCACCACCCCACCCTTCTCAACACTGTCAAAGACCGGTTCGTATTAGATGGCAATGTATTCAAATGGTTCTCCTCATTTCTTCAAAACAGATCACAGCAAATCAAGCTCAGCCACTTTCTCTCTAAACCTCAACCTGTCTCACTCGGCGTCCCTCAAGGATCCATCCTCTCCCCAACCCTATTCAATCTGTTCATGGAACCACTCACCCTCATCCTCAAACAAGCTAATATCAATTACCACCTCTATGCCGATGACACCCAATTATATTACAAGATCAAATCCCACAAAGACATTCTCCACCTCAATGAGAACTTGACCAGAATTCAAACCTGGTTCCATCGGAACCATCTCAAACTGAACCCAAATAAAACTGAAATAATCCTTTTCTCCCCCAAAAATAACTCCCTTCCCATTCAACTCTGGATAAAAGACATCAAAGCTCTTAACTGCTCACTCTCCACCTTTAATTCTGTCAAATCCCTAGGCATCAGTATCGACCAGAATCTAAATCTCATCCCCACATTAAAAATGCATCCAAAAGTGCGCTTTTCACCCTTCTCCACCTCAAGAAACTTAAACCATTTATTCCAGCAGACGATTTCAAACTTGTTGTCCAATCGCTTGTCCTTATCAGGATTGACTATGGCAACGCCACTTTGGCTTGCACCCCTAAAATCCATCTTGCACTGATTAAATCTGTCCTCAATCTAGCTGCAAGACTCATCTCTGATTGTAAAAAATTTGATCACATCTCCCCGGTCCTCAAAAATCTCAGTTTGGCTCCCAATAGAAGGAAGATCCACCTACAAGATTCCCTGCATCACTCACAAAGCTCTTCACCAAAACACCCCTTCTTACCTTACAACAAAACTACACAAAGCTGGTTGCGCCAGGTCCCTGAGGAGCACAAACTCCCTTGTCTTGATCCCACCCAGACTCAAATGTCAAAAGGCCCAATCCTGTGCGTTCTCTGGTAACAATTTGGAACTCTCTCCCTAAAGATCTTCGCTGCAACCCCTCTTACCCTCTCTTCTAAAAGGAACTCAAAGTACTTCTTCTCAACAAATGCTGGGGTATCTAATGTTACTGACTCTGACCATATTCACTCCTTTCTCTTCCCTTGTCCGCTCCATTTCCCACCCCCTCTCAATCCCTTCATTTTCTCACTCCCCCTCTCTTCACCCCCTCTCTCTCCTAACTTTTAATATTCACGTTCCACTTAATTTTATCTCTGTTTCTTTGCCCCCTTAGCCCTGTTGAATGCATTATCATACTATAACTCTTTCTCGCTTAGTTGTTAATTTTATCTCATTATGTTAACCATCCTTGTAAAGCGCTCTGATACTCTTGGGTCCAGTAGCGCAATATAAACCTTTGAAATAAATAAAATAAACAAATAAATAAATCACACCTTGATATTCAAGTTGCTTAGGATATCGCCATCTTGTTGTTTTGCTGCAGTTTTTATTGGGTATTGTCTTTGAGGTTGTGGGGTTGTCCTCAATGGTATATCATGATAAGGTGAACCGTCATCCCACCCCACATTGTTGTGGTATAATGGAGGAACATATGAATGTTTAATTGATTTTGTAATGGGTTTAGAGAAAGCTGGTAAAATGACAGTTTCTCATAAAGTGAGGTTGCCAGTCTTTATCGACCAGCCAGATCTCATAACACTGAGTGCGTTCCTCTCAAAAGAGGACATGAATAAACCTGGGGACATCCCCCTCCATAAGTAGCTGGACTTGGTTCAACGGATTTGGTTTACCTGGTATCAGATAATCCATAAGGTTCTGGGGAACTACTCTGACTTCTGCCACACAGTCAGCATTGTCAATGTTCATTCCCCGTTCAGAAGCAGAGTCCTCAAAATCCAGGGCATGCCTGACTTTTAGTATGGCTACCATCTTCTTTTTAAATTGAGGTTTGTCTTCCTGTTTGATAATGTATTCAGATGAGCATTGTGAGCCCTACTTTTGGTTCACATGCTCTTTTGATCTCCGCTCTGACCATCCTCTGTCCGAAAATCTATGGATGTATACTGAAAGGAATTGGAGGAACGTGTCTCCGAATACTGATACCTATCAGGTGGTTTTACGTAAGCATGGGCGAATTTTGCAAATTCGCGATCCGCAAAATTCGCGAATTTGTGCGACTTTGCGGATTTTTGTTTTTTTGCGTGTTTGCAGGGTTTTTTGCGTATTCGCGGCGTTTTTTGCGTTTTTGCGGGGTTTTTTGCGTGTTCGCGGGGATTTTTGCATCTTCGCGAGCCACTTGCATAGTGAAGTTACCCATGCAGTCGTTTATGGGAGAGGGAGAGAGAGATAGATAGATAGATAGATAGATAGATAGATAGATAGATAAATAGATAGATAGATAGAGAAAGAGAGGGAAAGAGAGAGGGAGAGAGAGAAGGAGAGAAAGAAAGAGAGGCCGCATCTCTGAAGGGCCAGATTCCTGAGTTACCCCTACAGAACATACAGCTTTTTATTTTTAGCAAAATGCATATGAAAATTGTGCTGTAAAGGTCTCTTTTAGTTTAACCCCTCCTGACAACTCAAAATGGGTGTATTTGCCACCTCTATCTTCTTCCTGTTTTTTATATCTGTAAGTGCTTCCTGATGAGGTTTAATTCCTTGGGCAGGTGCCTCGTTGCCTACTTGTAACTATTCTCTGACCCTGCTTCAAGGGTCAGAGCAGGGTCAGAGAATAGTTGCAAGTAGGCAACGAGGCGCCAGGAAGCAATTAGCAGCCGGTGTCCAAGTTGAATTTAATTTGTTTGTAACCCTTTTGTGAAAGGTTACAAAGAAATTAGGTTCAACTTTTGCACCTGCTGCTGTAACCCTTGCTTGGCTGAAAATTCGTCCCCGCTGATTCGCGGATTTTACTGCGATTTCGCGAGATTCGCGGATCGCGAAATCGCGGAAAATCCGCAAATTCGCCCGCAAAACGGTTTTTACGCCCACCCTTAGTTTTACGTTATCACGGTTACTTCTGTTAAAATAGAAATGTTTATGCTTGCTCATTTGCCTTTCTCCAAGCCATTTTCCGACATGGCGTTGGTGATTTTAGGACTCTGGCCACTTTACCACTGCTGTTCAGTGTAAAGTGTGTGTGCTCTCTGCGATTAACATGGTACGATTGCTCTACACATGTTTGGCCTATTTAATTTACCTGTCAGTCCCTTGTAAAGCGGTATCTCATACACACAGGGCTGATAAATTAAATGCTACTGGTGGGCTTGCAGCGCTGATTGCGCCACCCACCAAAGTAGCCTTTCAAACCTATCTCAGGCCTCTGCCATTGCAGGGCCTGTGCACTCAGTGCTACTGTCGCTGTGACGTGGCATCTAAAGTTCGGGAGAGTGACTATGACCCCACTTTAACTTCATGCTAGTCACCCCTAAGATAGGTCCTAGATAGCCCTATGGGTAGGGTGCATTGTAGGTAAAAGGTAGGACATGCACCTTAAGTGCGTGACATGTCCTGGTAGTGACCACAGCCATTTTAGTTTCTCACTCCTGTGAGGCTGTCCTCTTATTGGGATGCTTTAGGGATTTCCTGATAGGTGTTTCAGTGGTAATTCCTGATATAAGAAGAGCAGCATGGTAAAGTTTAGTATACCTGAACTCAGAATCTAAAGAATCTAAAGATGCATTTTTTCGTAAAGGTGATTTTTACATTCTGTGTTTGATAATACCACTTCTGAAAGGAGGTATTTTCTTGGAATGTGGATTGCCTGTATGGGTTTTGGATGATAGAAAGCTGGGGAGCCGGAGTGGCTCCAGATAGTCTAGGGGGGGTCAGGAAAAGGCTGAATACCCCAGGGCTGCAATCAGGGAAGGGGGAGGAGATTTCCTTGCACCACAAAGGGCCTGGTCTGCCTCTGACCCTGCCCTCTCCACCTCCTGCCAGGAAGTCACAACAGAGAAGGCAGAACTGGTTCAGGCTGGGCAGAGATCAACTCTGCCTGGGAGATCAAAGGACTTGGGAGTATAAGTACTGGGGCTGTGACCCCATGGGGTGGTTGTTCCTGTGCTTGGGGGACTTGCTGCTGCTGAGCCTCAGGTGGAACCGCCACGCAGGACTGCCTCCCTGCTGGAGGGTCCTGTGTGCTGGCACTCCTGGCCCAGCTTTGCCCCCTTCTCCTCTAGGAATTTTGCCGCCAGTGCCATGTGAATGCTACTATCAAATTGCCAAAGAAGAGCGCCTGGGCTCTGCAGCATGGAGCTGCAACTTACGTCGATGGAATCCTGACGTGGGTATTCCCCCAACTGGATGCAGACAGTAGCAGGAGCCCACACCGCAGTGTGGTGCCGAGCAGAAGCCCACCCCGCTTTATGTATATTAAAAACAGTGGATGTCCACCCCACATCCGGTGCTAGTAGGCGGGTGCCTACCCCGCTAATATGTGTATTTTTAAGGTGGGTGCCCACCATGCACTTTGGCGCTGCCGGAGAAGTCAGCGCAGCGGCCCTGGAAGTCAGGCAACCCGCCTGGTTGGGGTCGGCACCTCCTGCATCCAAGACAAGATAATATTTGCCTGGCCTCAGAATTAAAACGTATTATCTGTACTTCACTGTTTAGCTGCAGTTGCTTGGAAAATACCATTGTGGGTGTGCCTTCTTTTGGTTCTGAAATGCACATAAAGTATCTTTATTTTTGCTGTCATTCGATCCGCAGCACTCCTAGCGACTGGGCAGACTGGGCTCCCCTCTGAGTGTATCTGCAGCCGTTTTGCCAGTTGAGGACTCTGGGCTTCATTAATCTTGCCTCACGGAGCCTGACATTTGGGAGGAACTGCGCACCTGGTGTCTCTTCCCGCCCCCTGTTCCCTCGAAGCTATTTACGGCTCGCGGCCCCCGCTCCGCGGGAGTCGCCCGCAGCCGTTTTGGTGGTGGAGGACTCTGGGCTTCATTAATCTTGCCTCACGGGGCCTGACATTTGGGAGGAACTGCTGACTTTTGGATTCATCGCCGTGTGCAGCAAGGGGCTGGGACTGTGAGACCCAGGGTTCATCGCGCCTTACCAACACAGCGCACCTGGTGTCTCTTCCCGCCCCCTGCTCCCTCTCAGCTATTTACGGCTCGTAGCCATTTTTCCGGTTGAGGACTCTGGGCTTCATTAATCTTGCCTCACGGAGCCTGAAATTTGGGAGGAACTGCTAACTTTTGGTTTCATCGCCGTGTGCTGCAAGGGGCCGGGACTGCGAGACCCAGGGTTCACCACGCTTTACCAACACAGCGCACCTGGTGTCTCTTCCCGCCCCCTGCTACACCTATATGATCACGCCCACCACCGTGATCACGGGACGCGTGCAGGCGGGTGCCAGGCTAAGCCCGGGCAAAGGGCGGGCCGTTTGAGGCCGTACGAGAACGGTAGAGACCGGGACCGGGCCACCCCCCTTGTTTTTTGATTTTATTTCAAAACTCCTTTTCTTTTCCTCAAACCCTCGGACTATGGCCACGAGAGAGACAAGGAGCAAGAGCACGCTAGCCGCCGGGACCGCAAAAGGTACACTGGACACCTATTTTGCAAAAGCGGGGTCTCTTCTTATAGATGAAATCACGAATCTTGAAAGGCGTATATCCCAAGAAATAGAATGGGTAAAGAGATCCTCCATGGGTCCCATAGCACAGGCTAAGACCCCAGAAAAGAGATTGGATTGTATAGTGTCAGATAATGGGGATAATGGGGCTAGTGGTACGCTAGACTTACCTGACCTAACCAATTCTACCTTTTATAATAATGACATTGATACTAGCGCCCCCGAAGAGTTAAGCCTACTACACCTACCCCAGCCCCCTCCACCCCTACCCACTGTCACTTAGGCATGAGCGGATTTTGCGGATTGGCAATCCGCGAATTTGCGGATTTGCGAACTCGCAATCCGCAAAATCCGCGAATTCCCGCGAATTTGCGGATTTTTATTTTTTTTTGTGTTCGCCCGTGTTTCTGCCAGTTCGCGAGGGTTTTTACAATTTCGCAATTTGCGAACTTACCTGTCGGGTCGCAAGTTTTGCGAACTTGTTGTTTCTACGTGTCCAACCTGTTTGGGACACTCTTCTTCATCACTGCCACTCTCTGTCACCACTGCCACTCTCTGACTACTCATGCCACCCTCTGGCCCACCCATGCCACCCTCTGTTTCATCACCACACCCTCTGGTTGTCCAGTGTACATTATTTTCGGCAAAGCAAAGCACACCTTCCCTGCCTCAAGTGACCTGAATTAATTTGGGGCTGATTAATGTGTCACAGAATATTTTTTTAGCTGGCACCTGCTTCCTTAGTGCGCCCTGATTAGTGATCTTTTGCACTTGCTAAGTGCTTTCATTGTTGCAAAATTAGTTACAACACCTGCCCTGCCCCAACTGACAATAATGAATTAGGGGCTGATTAATGGATTTTAACTTCCAGCCTGGCTCCTGCTTGTCTCCCTTAGCTGTAATTCATGACCTTTGTGGCATATGTGTAACTATTCTGAGGTTCAGAGCAGGGTCACATAATAGTTTCAACTGGCAACTGAACTCTGGAGGGGCCCCTCAGGAAGCACTACAGGAAATGGCTACTAATGATGTGCCTGAACTTTTGAACCTGGTAAGTAGTTACTTTCAGTTTTGCTTAGATCGTATTTCTGCAATTTCGCACTTATTCGCGGGGCGCGAACTCACGCGAACAGTGCGAGCAGTGCGAGCAAAATCCGCTGCTCGCGGATTTGCGGATTTTGCAGGAAATTCGCAAATCTCGCGGATTGCGGATTTCCCGAAAATCCGCAAAATCCGCGAGCGGAACGGATTTTCCGCCCATGCCTACTGTCACTGTCCCTTTGGCTAACACGGATGACACTACCGATAGAGCTAGCCGCCCAACTCAGGGCGAAAGGGAAGGAGCCATCCCAAAAAGGAAAAGAGGGGCACAAAATCCTGGGGGACGTAAGGTCAAGTTTGCAAAGCACAACCCTATGGCAGAGAGAAATAAACAAGGATCAAGCAGCAAGGGACGCACACCTCCGAATAAAAACATGGCAAAACCCTCTGCGAACCCACCTTCACAGACATCAGTTCTGATACCTTCTCGTCCCAGTGTAACCACAGGTGATGAAGAAATTACTCTCTCTAACATCGGCGCTCTTCTGAAGACATTGCTAAACCTTCTTGAAAATCGCCTATCTAAGATCGAAGCCAAATTAGTGTCCATAGAAAAAGCTACGGTGCATCTAGCAGATACCTTTAAAAAAGATAATAATGCTGCTAGAGGTGGGGTGGAGCCTAGGAATAAGAAGCCTACACCAGCGCCACTAGCAAAGGAACTGGTTTAGCCTCTAAGTCCTTACAAATCCAACAGCCCGCACCTCACACTGCAACCCCTCAGTTGACTGATTGTGTTGCAACTTCCTGTCTCCCTGAGAGGACAGCTGTAGCCACACAGGGAGCACAGGGCATTACCAAAAAACATAGGCCAGTTAACTTGCCGCCGGAGGCGAGCCCATACACAGTTATTCTAGCTGGTGTTCCAGAGCTAAAATCATTCTCTAAAGAACCTGTGGCTGCTCTAAAAAAACAAGGTGGTTAACTGGCTTTACATCAACAGGCCCCTTCCCCAAGGAATATCGAGTGAGGTCCTTATGGTGAGGAGAGTCCCATGGCTAGGCAACACAAGGAAATCAATCAACGGAGATTGTGTCCTAATTAATTTTAGGGATCCCATGACCGTTTCACATACATGCAGATGGTCATATCCTTATCAGGGAACATCCATCCAACCCTTACCTCTATCCTTTTTCTACCCACCACTGACCCGCGTGCGAGAAGAGGAGGGATGGGAAACAGTCCACAGGAGGGAGGAAAGCTGGGGTGACAGAGAGAGAAGAGTCTCCCTTCGTCCTAGACCTCAGCTGCCTGTTTACTTTCCAACCTTCAACAGGTACAGCACCCTGGACATGGTGGACTGACAGAGCGGGACCAAGAGGGGGGAGGCCGTTGGTCGATACAGGGGCTCTAAGGAAAGAAAAGTCACTCCCCCCAAGCATTGCACTGTCAACTCAAGGGGGACGGTCCATTGCGAGGAGCAATATTTCACCAGGGAGGCTCACATAACTACTGCCGGGTCCCCACCCAGTCTGAGTGAACCCACAGTCGAACAAGGGGAAAGATCTCACAGCAACTCACCATTGATGATTCCACCCAACACGGGGACTACTCCCCCTCTGATCCCGAATTTCAGACCACCCCTCCTAAAGATGCTATCTTGGAACGTGGCAGGCCTGGGGTATAAACTGAACTGCCCGGACTGGAGTTCATTCATCGAGGGCAAGGATATATGCCTTTTCCAATAAACCTGGGCGAGAGAGGATGTCTCTCGTACAGGTTTTGCAACATTTTCCATTCCTGCAAGCTGGGGGGGGGGGGGCAGGGGGCGTCCTTCGGTAGTTCTCGCAACCTGGGTGGTGGCTGACCTGGGATGCATGGCCACCGTACTTCCCCTAGGTACAGAGGACATTCTTGGTGTTTTGTTGGAGTGGCCAAACTCGATGTAGACTCGCGGTGATAAATGTCTACTCTAGGCCAGTAAGCATTACACAAGAGTCACGTACCATTGATGAACTCTCGGTCGCTCTCAGCGATATTCCCCAGGGCACTCCCTTCCTGGTAGGAGGGGATTTGAATTGCCACTTTGAGCCCATTTCAGGTTTACTGGATGGACTTTCCCAGGAGGAGGACGCAGTATGGTCTGTACCCCCAACGGCAGTGCCAGCGCCCAGAGCCTGGACACCTCTGGCTGTCCAAATTACTGTCACAACCCTGAAACATGGCATGCGGGCCTGTAACGGATGCACAAATTCTGACATCCCTCCTAAATGTACATACAATAGAGTGGGTAGGGCGTCAAGACTGGATTACATTCTGGTCCCACTTTCCTTGTGGTCACACATCAGCGACTTCCGGGTGACACCTAGGGAGGATAGCGACCACAACGCACTGTAACTGGAATATGCCCTTCCTGGCCTAGATGATAGAGGGGCAGTGGCAAGTGCCCCCGTCCAAGGGCTAGCGTTGACGAACAATTGTCGGAGAGTAAGGTGGGAAAAGCTTGCCTCAAATCCAGAGAAGGTCTCAGGGCTCTATGCCCGGGTCATCCCCACACTTGAAAAGGTTTGTGCAATAACCGAGCAACCCAGTACTCAGGGCACAAACAAACAGCTGTGGTTGATGCATGAGGACCTTATCAAGTCTGTGACTGAAGTTCTCTTTTCGACAGGAAAGAGTGGTGGTGGTCGTTATATAACCCACTTGGTATAATGCCGTATGCCGTAAGGCTAAATCAGACCTGCTGACTTTGATTAAGGAAGGGAGAGACAGATCTGTGATTAAGGCCAGGAGAAGGGCCTACAAGCGCCTGATTACCCATGCCAAGACCGAATGGGAACAGGAGAAATGGGAAAACCTCACTATTTCACTAGCTTGTAGGGATTCTCGAAAATTCTGGCGTATTGTTAATACGGGGTCTGAGGAGCTAGCCTCGGCAATTGAACCCAATATCTCAGCCACGGCTTGGCCCTAAATATCTCCTCACCGACCACCAGCATTGCACTAGAAGGGGACCCCTTTACAGAAAAGGAGGTACGAGCAGCCATTGCAGGGTTGACATCAGGCAAGGCGCCTGGTTTGGATGGTCTACCGGGTGACTTATTCAAACAGGAGCCTGATGTATGGGCGCCTTATTTGATGACGATATTCAACGCAGTTCTGAGGGGTACGGAGGTGCCCGGTACTTGGCTGGTCGCAGAGATTGTTCCCATATATAAGAAGGGATCGCCTCTGCTCCCAGCCAACTACAGGCCCATCAGCCTCATCAATGTACCTCAGAAAATATTTGGTAGGCTGATACTTGATCGCCTCCAAAATTGGATTGAGGAATTCGCCATCTTGAGTCCCTACCAGGCTGGGTTCAGAAGGGGGGTCTCAACCACGGACCAGATCTTCCGTCTGAATCTTTTGTTCTGGAAGACTGCGGCAACCGAGGGCGGCAGCTTGTACACGGTATTCGTGGACTTGCGAGCAGCCTTCGATTTAGTGCCAAGAGACAGATTATGGACCGTCTTGGCGGAGTTAGGGATCTCGGACGACATTCTGTCAATTCTGATAAGACTACACCAGGGGAACTTTGCTCGGGTCAGGTGCGGCAGAAGCAGGGCACTTTCGGGAAGATTCCCCCTTGACAGAGGGGTAAGACAGGGCTGTGTGCTTGCACCGACCCTGTTGTGCCTCTTTGTCAACAGGGTAATCGACCACTTGAATAGGTTGGGTGACATTGACGTCCCCAAGCTCAACGGCAGCAGGGTGCCCGCTATTATGTTTGCGGACGACACCCTGCTGCTGTCTAAGTCCCCTATGGGTATACAACGGGTCCTGGACGGGTTTTCGACTTTTTGTGTAGAGCGTGGGGTAGAGATCAACACCCTGAAAATCAAATATATGATCTTCAACCCTCCCTCCTTAACCGCCCAAATCCTACCATAGGGCCACTGAGATTAGAGAGGGTCCTCACTTTCGAATACCTGGGGGTAACCATCAACCAGAATATGACATGGGACTCGCATCGGACCAAGGCCAACATGAAACTGGTTCAGTTAATGGGTGCCATCTGTAGGATGGCAAGTAGGTCAACCTACAAGCCTTTTGGTCCTCTACTCCAAATCTGCAAAATTCAGGCAAGAGGGGCAGTTACCTATGGTGGAGAATTGTGGGGTCACACAATTGCCCAGAACTTGCAGATTAGTGAGAACAACTTCATTAGGCAGCTGGCAGCCCTACCACCTAGTACCCCCTTCTCCCGCTGAGATTAGTCTTGGGTCTCAGACCTATTACAGAAGAGCTGGGACTAAAACCTATAATTTTTTGGTGCAGAATCTGGAGCACGCCAGAACTAATGAACTATAGGGCTGAGCTCGAAGAGATCCTACGCCTACCTAATGTTACACAAATCCCATGTCTGAGATATATCAAACAAACATACAAGACACTAGGAAGACCAGAACTATGGCTTGATCTGGGAAATGCATGCTGTAGGATCTCACGCAAACTTCTTTTGAGGGATTTTTACGAGCAAAAGCTACTTGTCTCAATTAAGAGTACACGCGAGGGGTCTTTAACAAATTTGTTTACTAAATTTAAAGACTCATATCACCTTGAGCTTGTCCTTGATGGCATCAGACCCGTTCTGACCAGAAAACTATTTATGCAGTGGCGATATGGCACTCTTCCTCTCAGGGCATTTACTGCTCGTTGGGCCAAGTCCCAGCCCTCAACACAGTGCCCAGTATGCCCACATCCCCAGGAAAATGACCTGCACATTATATTTTTCTGTAAAGCTTACCAAAGATCTAGGAAGTTCTGACTTGTCCCACTCCTTAAAAACCTTGGTTTCAGGCACTACCTCCCAGCTTACAGAATACTAAAGACAGAACTATCCCCCCCAATTGTGTTTGCACTGGCAACATTTTAATAGCAATGTGGCATACCCGTAACTGCTGCATTAAGTCAAATACAGATAAATGAATTGTTTTGATGACTCCTAAATGTAATGTATTGTAACTGATTTTAAACCGGCTAACTGTATTGCTTTTAAACTCTGCTATACTTGACACTATTTTAACTTATTTTGAATTGCTGTACTCTTTTATGATCTAAACAGATCGAAATAAAGATTGAAATGAAATGAATAAACAGTTATTGATGTTTATTCTCTACTGTCTGACCGACTCTTTATTTAGTATGGAAGGCTGAGAGGTGGTTATTAATGACCTGGGTGACCAGAAACGGGCCACTTCCTTCAGTTGGCGCCCGTACAGGGACTCCTTCGGGTGATTGAGGGAGAGGCCATCGTCAGTTTGGACTGACGGTTCAGGTATACCTGCACGAGGAGTATCAATTACTTGCAACTGCCCTTTTCATCCTCCTGGACAGTGCCTCGCCCAGTGGTCATCCCTAGTGGAGTCCTGAACGGCAAAACCCTTGGAACTGACCATTTGGTCTGAAGAATTAGCAGTGGAGAATTGGTTATTTTGTGCTACTCATATCAAGTGAGTTTGTTTAGATTCTTTGTGGATATGAGTTTGGTACGGTCTGTGGACCATTTTTTAAAAAAAAGCATTTGAAACTGCTTTGCCAGGCATAAATATTAAACATGCGTTCTCTTTGTGTTGTCGCTGTTGTTCTGCAGATCAGACATTCCAGGATTTCGCGATTTCGCAGCAAATCGCGAAATTGGCACTTTTGTAAAAATGCAGCAATTTTTACAAAAGTACCTGCGAAATCTGCACTTTTGTAAAAAGTGCCCAGGAATGCAAGGAAAAGGTTTATGAGGGGTCATTAGGGCTTATGTAAATAGGTATTTTGGAATCTTTATTTTGTTAGTGTTTAAGTAAAGTGACCTGGGTCACTGTGTAATTTAAAATTATCTTTGGCGATTTTGGTGGTTTTGTGTGGATGTGCATATGTAGGTGGCAGAAAAATAAAATCCAACTGAAAGTCTAGGGGTGGAGAAGGAAAACAGTGTCCTTTCACAGTCTTTTATTTTCGTACCAGGACTTCAGCTTTCCTCCACACCTTTTGTATTAATGCCCCCCTCTTGGGCATTATATACACTTAGAGCAGATGAAAGTCCTTCTTTTTGGGCCTGGCTGGGGATTTGAAAACTTTTATGGGGGCATAGCCTGGGTCTACTGGGTAAGATCTTTATGGAAATGGTGAGGTTTAGGGGTATGTGATAACTTAGGGAGATGCGGAATATTTGAAGGAGGTTTAAGAATTGGGTGGACTTGGGACAGTGTGAGTACTTTGAGTGGGGTCAGCTGGTGGAATGAGGTCATAGGTTGGAATGGATAGGGTTTTTACAGGAACAGTTATTTAAAAGTCAAAGTAGACAGTTTGCCAGCTTATGCCTCAGTTATAATACATTCACGAAGGTTCCAGAAGCATGGAAAATTTGTAAACTGTTTAACATTTATATGTTTTCTTTCAGGATCCGAATGGAAGCAAGTTTATTTGTATTTGTATTTTTTACCATTAGGCGTTTGACAGTCACTTTGATCCTGCAAAAAAACATTATTCTTGCATGAAAATCACACCTACCTTGTACCCCACACTCCTTGGGGCATCAGTGTGCTGTTCTTACAAATAAGTGATGTAATGTACATGCTAGGTCCACGGAGATTATATAACAGTGTACCTGCATAATTATCTGATTTTTTTTGTTTTTTTTTAAACCTTCAGTTTATATTTATCCATATAATTTTTTCTTCTAAGTAAACGTGTACTGGGACCCCTTCACAATTGTACTCTTAAATGGATAACATCTGCTTCCCCTGGCGATTATAAGGATGTTTATCGCTTTATGATTGATTTGCGCAAATTTAATAAAATTGTGGTTCCTAATATCACCGCGCTTTGGACAATGATTCCTTCAGGGATATACAGAGAGTATGAGTATTTATAGCCAGGCATTAAAGAGTCAATTTGATTCTCTTTTAGCTTCCCCTAGGTAATGTATTGGTACAGTATGTTGATGACATACTCATTGCTTCTGACACAGAACAAGGGTTGTAGAGACAATACAGTTAAATTGCTGCTGCATTTAGCTCATCATGGCCCTAAAGTTTCTCTTTTTAAATTGTAGTACAGTCGACAGAAGGTCACCTGTGTAGGTGACCTTCTGTTGAAGGAGGGTAGTACATTGACTCCGGAGCGTATCAGTGCCAATGTAAATATTTCCATTCTACAAACTCAAAAAGATGTGCATGTTTTTATGGGTATCGCTTCCTACTGTCTCCAGTGGATACCTAATAACTCTTTACTAATCAAACCTCTGCTTGCATTAACAACAAAAGAAGTGCATGAGCTTTTGCCTTGGACGTCTGGATTTCATCAGTCTTGATCAATTAAAAACTGTGCTTTGTTCAGCTCCTGTGCTTGGTACTCCTAGTTATGTTTGTGCTTTACATCGACAAGATATCTGGTTGCTCGCTTTCTGTCCTAACACAGAAATTTGGGGATAGGCAATGGCTGTGCGCCTATTTCACTGCTGATCCAGATGCGAGAGCCCTCACGAGTTGTCTAAGAGTAGTCCCGGCTGTGCTACTTCGATCGGACAATAAGCTGGACTTGTGCTTGATACAGACCTCACAGTTATGGTACCCCATGCTGTGGACACGCTTTTGAATAAAACAAAGACACAGCACCTCACCAGTGCATGTATTATTGGCTACAAATTGACATTGTTTGCTAAACACATCACAATCAAAAGATGTGCTACTCCGAATCCAGCCACATTACTACCCCACCCTTCTGACAGTGATGAAATTGACAAACATGACTGCATCTTCTGAACAGAAGAAGAGACGAAAGGACGGGTAGACTTGACTGATGTTCCCTTACCTGACCCACAAGGGGAACTATATGTCAATGGCTCTTTAAATTACCAGATGGCACAACCACTGCAACCTATGCTATCACCACATTGCGTACAGTAGTAGAGACATCACAGATTCCTTATCAGTCGGCTCAAGCTGCTGAGCTCGCTGCTCTAATTTGAGCTTGCGAATTGAGCGAGGGCTGGTTGTCAACATCTATACTGACAGCCTTTAATCTATTTACAGCCGACCTGCCACCTGCTCTAAAGGCTTGCAATGCGCACGCACCCCGTCTTGGGGGGCAAAGCGCTACCCAGCATCTCCTCAACGCGCTGCACGGATACGCCGAAGCAAACCTTCTAGAAGTAAACATCGACAAGACCAAAGTTTTGTCTATAACTGGGAATAAAAAGCTGCACACATGGTTCCTTGGAACGAAGGTTGTCGCAAACTGCTCTGAATACAAATATCTTGGAATTCTAGTCGACAAAGGCGGTCGCTATTCAAACCAACTAGAGGCCATCAGGAGGCAAGGTATGCTGATAGCCACGACACTTAAACAGCTAAAGTCAAACTTGAATGGTCCTAGTCTTCTGCCACTGCTCCGCGTGGCTCAAGTCAAAATAGAGTCACCTATCATGTATGGCAGTGAGGCTTTAAGAGGTACAGATGCTAAACTGTTGGACATAATCATTGCAAAGGCCTACAGACTTCTCTTAAACCTGTCAACCTACACCTCACAAGCCCAGATACGCCTAGGATTCGGACTGACCTGCCAAACGCTTGGAAGAAGAGGGGCATTTCTAAAGTTTTGGCATAAAATAAAGAATTTACCAGAAAACACATTGAGCCATCAGCTCTGTCAAGACTTGAGCAGCCTTTCCAAATTGCCGGCGAAAGCATACTTAGAGGAGTCCCTGACTGTCACAGGTCTAAAAGAATTATGGGAAACTCCACTACCCCCACGTGCAATTTAAGCATGTAGTAAACAAGAGCATAAAAAGACACTCGCATGTGGAAGATAAAGCCACCCTTTCCCACAGGAGTCACGCCTGGATGACACTGTGCACATATAAATCACCGGGGCTACAAGCTTATTTTGGTCTGGGGTATGGCAGGAAAACCAAAGAAGCCTTTTTAAAACATAGGCTTGGAATCCTACCAGCCATACCACATCTACAACCATGGCTAAGAAGGAACTGTGAGTCAAAATGTAGGCTGTGCGGTGCAGGGAACGAAAATCTTGAACATCTGCTATGCACCTTCCCCGGGCTTAAAGAGGAAAGAGTAGCCCTGCTAAAAACTGCTTTTAATGAACAAAGAATTCGTGATTGCAGACAAGCAGTTCTTGGTTGTTTTGATCCAGGTCTTCCACAACTAAATGGGAAGTTGGTGAAATTCTTGAAACTAGTGAAGCTGAAACTAACAAGCCACGAATTGGCCCCTGACAAGACCTAAGGAACTATGGCCAAAATAAGATGCTACGAACAATGGTCACCTCCCCTATCACACTGATTTAATGCACTACTACTTTTATAACTAAAGTTCTCTGTTTTTAACTTTTTCTTTAATTTTTACCTGAGGATACATGCTTTTAAATGTATTTTTGTAATGGTTTTAATTAACCTAAAACAATAAAATGTTTACTTACTTACTATACTGACAGCCAGTTTGCCTTCGGGGTCGCACATAATTCTGGGAGACTCTGGCCTGAGAGAGGGTTCCTTACTTCCCAATGCACCAGAATACAGCATGGACACCTCATATTGAGGCTTTTGTCTGCTCTGACAATCCCTAAGAAATTGGCAATAGTACAGTTTATTGCCCACAGGAAGGTCACCATTGATGTAGGTAGGGGACATGCTATTGCTTATCAGACAGCTAGGGAGACGGCCCAGACAAAGATGAAAAAAAAAATTGTAGCAAGTCCAGCTAGGTGCATTCCCGAGGTTGTCATGTTTGAAGTTACCCTTCAAAGTGTAAACGAGATACAAAGTGCAGCTACAATAGAAAAGTTAGCAGTATGGCAGGAAAGTACAACAGAGTTGAATAAGGAAGGATGTTGAATTGATAAATCAGGGAAACAGAGATGGATGTTGCCAGACACATATGTTCATCCTGTGGTTACTATGGCCCACGGTCCAGCTCATATCAGTGCTAAAGGCATTTACAAGTTGTTAGACCCTGTATGGCAGAATGATAATATCTCTAAGATAGCTGCACACTTAGTGAAGTACTGCATGGTATATACATAAACAAAGGAAGAGTGTCCGTCAGTATGGCGTTAATATAGTGGAGATAGCACGTAAGAATATGAGGCCAGCTGTGGTTGGTCAAAGGACTGGACCAACTTTCAAGAAAAAATGCATGATTTTTTCAGGAAACCCTCACTCACCCTAGTGGTGACATGCTTCATCATCGGGTCCACTGGGGAGATCGAGTACCTCCCCAGTGTGCTACGACGCCAGGAGACTGCGGAGCAGGTTTTGTGAGAGTGAAGAGTGAAAAAAAGGTGTGGTTAAAAATGTCAGAGGTTGTCCCAAAAAATCATTTATTCGCTGGTCAACTTGACATAATAAAATTAAAGACTATGTGCAGGGAAACTATCCAAAAGAAATACTGGTGTTTCCCTGTTAGGGGAAGGTCAACATGTTTCTGCCCTTTAAGTGTGTGAATTTACAGGGCTTTCGTCAGGACCAGTAAGCGAGTGTTACCTCAGCAGGTATAGGCGCGCTAAGGCCTACCCTGCCGTAGGCAGTGAAAGTTAAAAAGTAGCACTATGTGTAAAAATTGGTGCGTTTAAAAGTTCAAACCAAAAGGCTAGGGGATTTACCTCTATTGCGAGGAGCCCAGAAGTCACATTGAGTACAAGTGAGGATTGTTTCACTTATTTTTCCATTATTTCACTATTTTGCGTGCCGATTTAAAGCTCCCTAATTCACGGCCAGCGGGGCTACGCATAACCACTACGTAGCTCTGTTTCCTACGCTACACCTCGGGGATCATTTCTCCGCCTCCTTACTATAGGTAATGTTACAATTACGGGCAGCCGCCTGGCTTCCCACACGGATGGACTTAGCACTGCAAGCCTCCATTTACATTACCTCACAAATTGTGCAACGCCTTGTGTCAGATCACTTGACTCTGGCTCTAGTTGAGGCCCATCACCATGGCTCTTGGGCACAACCTTTAGTCTACAATGCAATCCATCTCGGCCACGGCCATTGATAGGTTTGTTAGCACGTATCACGCCACACCATAGTTGAATGGCAACAAAACTTGATCAATAATGACTATCTGTTCTTGTCTTTATGTTTTGTGTGTTTTCTGTTTGTCTACTTACAGACTTCTGGGCTCCTCGCAATAGAGGTAAATCCCCTAGCCTTTTGGTTTGAACTTTTAAACGCACCAATTTTTACACATAGTGCTACTTTTTAACTTTCACTGCCTACGGCAGGGTAGGCCTTAGCGCGCCTATACCTGCTGAGGTAACACTCGCTTACTGGTCCTGACGAAAGCCCTGTAAATTCACACACTTAAAGGGCAGAAACATGTTGACCTTCCCCTAACAGGGAAACACCAGTATTTCTTTTGGATAGTTTCCCTGCACATAGTCTTTAATTTTATTATGTCAAGTTGACCAGCGAATAAATGATTTTTTGGGACAACCTCTGACATTTTTAACCACACCTTTTTTTCACTCTTCACTCTCACAAAACCTGCTCCGCAGTCTCCTGGCGTCGTAGCACACTGGGGAGGTACTCGATCTCCCCAGTGGACCCGATGATGAAGCATGTCACCACTAGGGTGAGTGAGGGTTTCCTGAAAAAATCATGCATTTTTTCTTGAAAGTTGGTCCAGTCCTTTGACCAACCACAGCTGGCCTCATATTCTTACGTGCTATCTCCACTATATTAACGCCATACTGACGGACACTCTTCCTTTGTTTATGTATTTACTGATTGGGGACTAAGAGTGCCCTTGAACCATGTCTCTCCCTTTGTTGACGGGTACTGCATGGTATGCATGATGCATAATCCTGGAAAGGGCACCTCTACACCACAGGCTGATCTTGCACCACCCACGTTTCCTTTTGAAGTCCTTCAAATAGACTATATAGAATTGGAGGGGTGTAATATTCTGCAGTATGTTTTGGTAGTTTGTTGTGCATTCAGTAAATGGGTTGAGGTTTACCCCACTAAAGATAACACAGCCATTACAACTGTAATGGTACTCCTGAAGGAGTTCTTTCCTCGTTTTGGCTTGCCCCGAGTGATCTGGAGTGACAACAGAAGTCATTTTAATGCAAAAGTGACTCAATTGATTTGTGAGGGTCTTCGTGTGAAGCAGAAATGTCATGTTGCCAATCATTCGCAGTCAGCAATTTTGGTTTTGAAATACAAGGGTACTCTCAAAATGAAATTGGCAAAGATCCAGGAGATGACAGGGTTGCAATGGCCAGATGCTTTACCATTAGCACTTTTGTCAACAAGAACAACAGCTCATTATAGAACAGGATTGTCACCATATGAGGGTGTGTTTGGACTCCCAGCAAATGTCTGGGGTGTCCCACGCCCTGGTCGATTCTCTGATATTGAGTACCCTGTGTTGTTGGATTATCTTGGCCAGTTAACAGAAAGTTTACATTCTATTACCCAACAGGTGTGGTAGTCCCTGCCTTCTACACCAGAGGGACACAGCCACAACATTCAACCTGGAGACTATGTGTTTATCAAGCATTTCCAGTGGAAGAAAAGGTTGGTGCCACGTTGGAAGGGGCCTGAACAGGTCCTGCTGGGGATGCGCACCGCTGTGAATGTTGATGGCTGTAAGAACTGGATACATACTACCCACTGTCGGAGGATTCCTCTACCCATACCCTATGACCAGTGGGTCAAGGATGACATCAGAGACTCCGAGTGCAAACAAGTGTCTTGGTTTGTCCTGTTGAGCGAAGCCCAACTGATGTGGACACAGACAGGATAAGGAAAATAACAATATGTTGAATACAGCTGTTCCTCTGAAAATTCGAGCTATCCAAGAGCCCTTTTCCCTGACTACTCTGTGCCTGGGGCCTTCAGATACAATTTGCACCCTCGGCTGAGGAAAAGTGTATCTAAGGAGAATAAATATTAGTTAGGGATGGACTTTGTAAGATAGGTTGCACTGAAAGATAGTGCAAACGGAGTTAGTTAAGATTATAGAGGGACCTTTGTGTTGTTTTAATACTGGACAGAGGAGATGGAAGTATACTCTGAAGGTGTACCATCTTGATCGACGTGGGATACAAGCTTTGGACAGAGCAAGCTCCAATGCCGGTGCTCAAGAGCGCCAACGTATTGCTGAATAATAGGAGCCTGAACGAGTGAGGTTCTGACGGACACTGGCAACTTGTATATTTCTTTAGCATTTTTCCCCTCTTTTGTCACCAATTCTTTATGCTTCCCTTTGGATAGTTGCTGGAGAAGAGCAGCCCGTGATTCCCGTTGCTCAACATGACATGGTGTAGACCCGTAAAAAGAAAATAGTATATGCTACTCTTGTGATATTGTTGCTAATGATATTGTGTGGGGTGTCATGGGTTTTGGAAAATGGTCAGGATATACCTTTACTTACTAAGGGTACGGTTATTCCTTCAGGCCCGAACGAAAAGGACAACATCGACAAATGTGTTTTTAGATACACATAAGAGATTCTTTGGGAAAGGGACAGCTTGTTATCCCACCAATTCTGTCACTAGTTTATGGACTGCTTATCCATTGTCACTTGTCAAATATACATATTCTTGTACACCCAAATTCACTGAAGTAAAGGTAGTTTTTAGTTTTGGTTATCCATGTCCCTGCTTATATTATAGAAAGCCCCAAGGGATGGGTTATACGGGTTGAGATAACAATACCTATTGTGATAATATTTATATGGCACAACAGAATGTAACATTAGTGGGTCGTCAATACAAAGAACTGTACTAGGGAGACTGGTTATTATCCTGCTTGTTGACCTATCATTATTAGCACAGACACTTCATTGTATATCAATTGTTCTGGAATAGTATTGTACAAAAATACAATGTCCTTGGTGAATTAAAAAGATCCAAGCAAGTTTGGAATGAACTCTAGATATGCAGCCGTAGATTATGAAGGACCACTTCATGCACATCCAGGGTTTTACTTTCTGTCTAACTGTACTTATTCTAATGTTCATAATGGTACAGATGATGATGCTCTTGGGATGGTGTTACCTTTGGGTGTACCTTGCAAGTATAGTAGGCCGAACATCAGATGGGTAAAAAGAACATTGACAGAAAAGTTTGTGAGAGAGTGACCAATATAGAGGTCAATAATTATAGGAATGGAATAGCTTTCGGAGACATTCTTTCTTCCATACTTACATTTTGTGGTACTGCCATTACAAGGGGTGAGTATAACAGAGAGCACTTTAGATGCAAGCTGCAAATTCTGTCTAACACCACTGTAGCAGCTTTATGTGACATCACCACTCAGTTAGAAAGTATGCACATATATTACGAGCAGACTAGATATAGAGTTGATTTCATCCTAGCTAAGAGTGGTGGTGTGTGCGTTGTAGTCAGGGACCAAAGTGTGGTCGGGATCAAGAATATAGAGAAGAATTTTATTAAACACATATTAGATATCCTTGAGAATGTCAAGGGAATGGAATGTGGGAATTGGAGTTGGTCACTTTTCGGTAATTGGGCTGGATTTATGAGAAGGTAATTTACCTGTGGTGCTGGTGCTGTGCTGTGTTCTTATTCAGTGCCTCCCTTTTTGTTGCTCATATTGCACCACCCTTCTCACGCTCATTAATGCTGCGATTATGGTCCAGAAGGAAATAGACGACCTCATGAATATCAATGAGGACATTTTTGAGACTTCTTCTCTCCTTACAGTGTCCCTCTCTGATGCAGAGAATATGGTGTGCTCATACGGAGTTTTTTCCTGATCTCCTTTTTTTCTGATTTTATATTATTCTTGTTACCATTAGAAAATGTTTTAGCTTATGCTAAAAGGAGGGTCTGTTAGAATAGAAATATGTATGCTTTCGCATTGCCCTATGTAAGTTAGCATTCGCTGCACTATTTTCCACTCAGACGCCATTTTGAATCATGATCGAAAACAATCCTTCGTTATTTCGGAGAAAAGGCCTCTGTTAGATTTTGTTTCTCCAAGGTTGGGTTCTACTTCACTAATGAATACACTGTTCTAATTAGTGCATACCTTTCTATCTAGATAGAGATCTTCTCCCGCTTGTCTAGTGGCGGGAACAGGCAGAACAAACTTGAATAATAGATAATGTGTGCCTGGCCTCAGAATCAAAATGTATTTTCTGTACTTTACTGTTTAGCTGCATCTGCTTGGAAAAATCCATTGTGGGAGTGCCTTCATTTGGTTCTGAAATGTGCATTATGTATCTTTATGTTTGCTGATGTCAGTCCCTCAGCAGCACTCCTAGTGACTGGGCAGACTGGGCTCTGCTTTGAGTGTATATGAATTAACAGTTATTGGTTTGTATTATCTACTGTCTGACCGACTCTTCATTTAGTATCGAAGGCTGGCTGAGAGGTTGTCATTAGTGACCTGGATTATCAGGTCACTTCCTTCACCTAAATACCTAAATAGTAAAACATTTCAGTAGATTCCTGAGTATGAGTCCCACCCTGTGACTTTTTTTCTTTGTTTTTCTTACTTTCTAACTGTTCCACTTCTTTTTCATCGAAGAGTGGGATGCTTGCTTAGAGTTATCCTTTTCAGAATTGCTCTTTACTTGTGGTTTTCCTGGTCTGGTTCCCAAATGATCTCTACCCAGTGTGGCATAGGCTTCTTTGATAATTTTAGGCACTTTGTGTTCTTGTTGTGCAGGAGACAAATAAATCTCTTAGGCGTTGGCGTATAGCTAACACGGCAACTTCCACTTTATTTTTTACTCAATATTATGGCGGATACTGCAACACAAGGCCTGTACCTGTTTTAAAACTTCAGGTAAAACCTCCAGAGAAGGGGTGTCATGTGTTCAGGTATATACTGCAGCAAATACTGTACCCCAAGTGGCACAGTTCCTTACCGGGGAAGCTATCCCCATTGGCAAGCACATTTTTAGTAACCTAGACTTTTCCTGTGGGCCCATATGGGGATCTACTGCTTCAAGCTGGTTTGCTTTTTGTGAGATCCAAAATGGAATGTCTTCCCCTTTGGTAGGTTTTTTTCCAAATACTGCATTCAATGTGTGAAGGCTAATGCCTGGTGTAGCTAACTGTCGTGTTATGGCTTGAACTGTCCATGCAGGAGCAAATTTTAATTTTAGCATGACAAATTGAGTAAGACTTATGTATATTGTTACTTGATTATCGTATAATCCCCATAGTTGGCCTGCAGTCACACAATCAGCGCTGGGAAGCAGTGTGTAACCAGCTAGGACTGGCCATGTCAACCTCTCCTTGCTGAGTGGGCCCAGTCTCACATCTTCTATACTATGGGGGAGGGCGCATTTAAACCAATTGGTATTTTCTTAGTAAGATGGAGCGATTTCTATTTTCTCATATGCAGCATATTCTTCAGTTATTTCACCTACTTCATATTCGTGAAATAGCTGAGTAGCATCATCTACAGCCGGGAATTTGACCCAAGAGTAAAATACCTCCATCTTAAATGCTTTGTGTTCCATTATGCAATGAATGTAACCCCCCACCCTCTAGGGTGAAGCCATGTTGTAGTAGTTTTTGAGTGACTGCATGTCTGCAGTTCTCAGAAATATTTTGTGCCATGATATTTAAGTAAATGAATTACAATATTCAGCAAACACAGTGGGAACTATATCCTTTCAAGCTTGAATTTACCAGCAGCCAATACATAGGATATACCTACTCAGCTGAGGAGGATGTTCCCTACCACCACAGACATCTCCGGTTGAAGAGGTGTATAGTGCTCGCTGAGGAAGCACGATTGAGCTACTCGGTTGATTCATACAAAATGTGAATTCAAGCAACATTGGTGTTGCCATGCCGTGTAGTTTCCACTAATCAGTAGGAGCTGCGTGTTTACGGAGGACATAAACTTAGGATGGTGCCAAACTGAGTCCATACATCCTCGTAGGATGTTATACCTTTGGCCAGCTAGCTCACAGTGCCACCATTAGTCCTCCTAACCTGGATAGGGATTTAAAGGTTTTGGCATCAACTGAACATGACAACTCTGTTCCCTCAGGAACCGTAGTGATGGACTTGGACGTTTTCACCTAGTCACTCATGCTCTCTTTTGCTCAGACAAATATACAAAGAATACATGAAGGGGTGTTTTCAATATTTACAGAACCATATTGATTCTTGCATAGAAAAAAGAGCCATGATGATTAATAGACAGAAGCAGGCAAAGGTTACGAGTGTCAACATAGTGAGTAATTTGAAAGTTCCACCATCTTGTTGTGACAGCTTATATATGCATACATATAAAGTGTTATAACAATCTAGCATACTTCTACAATGCTAACCCTAATTTACTTATCTAGGGTGTGAATGTATGGTCTGCCAATAAACCTCCTCTGGATGATCTTACTCCTTTAACTGGTAGGTAAGCTTGTAGAACCCTGCCATGGCCTTGAACTTGACACCTCCTGGAGATGTCAGTCTGCTGCTAGGTGAAAGCTTCAGCATGCAGGGACCCCTCGAAGTCAGCAGAAGTGTCTCCTCTGTTTATGCTAGGAAACAAAAGTCTATATAGAAAATGGCATTCTAGCCTCTGGCCGAGATTGTTATCCGGCTACCATTGTTTATGCTCTACAGATAGCTGCTTTGCCATATGGCTGTAATAATAAACACATTTGGCTCACGTACATGATGATCTTGCACCTAATGCCAAGGCAGTCTGATAGTGTTCTCAAGAAGTGTTCCATGTCAGCAAGGTTGTTCCTTCCAAGATACCAGTCCAAGAGTCACAAATGCAAATGTGTGTCAAAGGTCAATGTGGAAAAGAGAACGCAACTTTAGGAATGGATTGTGTACATGTAAGAATGGCACTACTTCCTACAGGGCCACCTCAGGCATGTGGCACTACTACTGTTAGTTGTCATCTGATGTCTTCAGTGCATGAATCCCTTTTGTAGTCCACCAAGGTGTGACAGCTATCAACCAAGTTAGTCACTTTCCTGTGCCTGTGGTTCCCCTAGAGAAGGATTTCTGGGACTCTGAAAGATGGACAGTTGTGGAACTCATGTCTCATCTTGGGATGTTAGTATTTCCTGAATGGGTGCTTATGTTAACACCCCAAGGTCCATGGCAACCCAAAAGGAGAGTCAGAAGAACCTGGAACCTGAAACTGTGGGCCAAGTGCCTGCTAGGAAGAGGAGGGGTAGCGTGTGTGGAAAACCTGCCCCCGGATGTTCACATGGCGTAAGATGAGGTTGACCCTGGGAGGGAGGCCCCGGAACCTACAGATGAAGATATTTCTGCTCCGGGAGGTCAGGCTGCCAAGGCCAAATGGCAAGCTGAAGGAGGACTGTCCCAGGTAGATTTCTGCAAAGTTCAGAAGACTGGCCCACTTCTGAGGGCCTATGGCAGCAAACCGCTGCACAAAAATTGCAGCACCTCAGATGGTCACTACATCTATTGGGAGAATGGTCTCATGTATAGTGAGCCTAAGGCCCCTGAACTTCAGTCAAGTGTGGGTGGCCCCCAGTGGCATAGGGCCTTCCTACTTGAGTTGGCTCATGACATACCCTTGGCATGACATCAGGGTATGTCAAAACCTTTGACTGTCTGGTCACCAACTTCTATTGTCCTCAAATGAGGACCAGATCACATGCATTATGTAGGTCCTATGTGACTTGTCAAGCCAGCAACAAATCCTGTAGCTTTTCCACATGATGGGAACACCTTTGAAGTGATGGGAGTAGATATTGTTGGACCTCTAGACCACAAGACAGCCCTAGGTAACAGGTTCATCCTTGTCTTGGTGGTCCATGCCTTCCTGTACCCTGATTCAGAAAAGGGGGTGGTGAACAGAGTGTCTGAATTAAGCAGACCACTCTTACCCAGTCCAAAGATCAGGGCTTGATCCATCACCGTTATTTATCTCACTGCACCATCCCAGCTCAGAACCTGGCTATATGCAAATCAGTCTGTCCCTGGCCCAGTGCATCATGGGAACAGGGCAGACTAAACTACCAAGCCAATTCTTTACCAGAAAGGAGACAAGCTACCGGGGACCGGTTTCTGGCATTTCAGCCTTCTTCGGCCCGGCTTGCTTGAATCCTGATGGTGCAGTGAGAAAGGGACTCATGTCTGAGTATACCCTGCCACACCTATAGTGGCCAAAAACGATTCAGAAAAGGGGGTGGTGATGAACAGAGTGTCTGAATTAAGCAGACCACTCTTACCCAGTCCAAAGATCAGGGCTTGATCCATCACAGTTATTTATCTCACTGCACCATCCCAGCTCAGAACCTGGCTATATGCAAATCAGTCTGTCCCTGGCCCAGTGCATCATGGGAACAGGGCAGATTAAACTGCCAAGCCAATTCTTTACCAGAAAGGAGACAAGCTACTGGGGACCGGTTTTTGGCATATCAGCCTTCTTCGGCCCGGCTTGCTTGAATCCTGATGGTGCAGTGAGAAAGGGACTCATGTCTGAGTATACCCTGCCACACCTATAGTGGCCAAAAACGATTCAGAAAAGGGGGTGGTGATGTTGTTAAATATTTTGTCCACCATAAGCGTGGAAGGGTATACTCAGATGTGAGTCCCTTTCTCATTGCACCATCAGGATTCAAGCAAGCCGGGCTGAAGACGGCTGTAATGCCAGAAACCGGTCCCTGGAAGCTTGTTTCCTTCCCAGTGTAAGAATTGGCTTGCTAGTTTGGTTTGCCCTGTTCCCATCATGCACCGGGACAGGAACAGACTAATTTGCATATAGCCAGGTTCTGAGCTGGGATGGTGCAGTGAGCTAAAAAACAGTGTTGGATCTAGCCCTGATCTCTTGACTGGGTGAGAGTATTCTGCTTAATTCAGAAACTCTGTCCATCACCACCCCTTGTTGTTAAATATTCCTGTACCCTGAAGCAGTAGCCCTGAGAACAGTGACTATGCCCATAGTGGCCAGAAGACTGTTGATTATTTACCTTAGTGGGTTTTCCTTAAGCATGGGCGAATTTTGGGAATCTGGCGTTCGCGAATTTTGCGAATTTACGAACTCGCAATCCGCAAAATCCGCGAATTCTCACGAATTTGCTTTTTTTTTTGCCAGTTCGTGAGGGTTTTGTACCAGTTCGCAATTGCGAACTTACTTGTTGGCTCGCAGCGGTCGCGACTATGTTGTTTCTACGTCTGGTTCATCATCACAGGTTCCCAGCACCCTCTGTTTCACCACTGCCACCCTCTGTTTCACCCATGCCACCCTCTGGTACATCAATGCCACCCTCTGGTTCATCATCACTGTAGATTATGGGGGGGAAAGCAAGCACACCTGCCCTGCTTCAACTGACATGAATTAATTTGGGGTCGGTTTATTAATGTGTCACTGTTTTAAAATTCCAGTCTGGCACCTGCTTTCTTATCTGTAATTTGCTTTCTGTTGCAGTGCTATTTTTTTTTCCAGGACCTTTGTGACCTACTTGTAGCAATTCTATGAGCCTGCTGTGAGGGTCATAGCAGGGTGATACAATTGTTGCAACTAGCAACTGAACTCTGGAGGGGCCCCAGTCAGGAAGCACTACAGGGAATGGTTACTAATGATGAGTTTGAACTTTTGTACCTGCTGATTGCTTTCAGTTTTGCAAAACTCGTTTTTCTGTAATTTCGCGGGATTCGCGGGGTGCGAACGTGCGCGAGATCGAATTCGGAAGCCGCGAATTCATGCGAATATGCGATTTGTTTTTTTGTGGCGTGTTAGTTCGCAAGGTTTTGTGCGTTTTAGCGAGCCGCTTGTAGCGCAACGGCGCGAAGTTACCCTTGCGGTTGTTCATGGGCGTGGCCATCTTGTTTGCATGACGTATTTCCGTTTCCGGGCGCGATGTGTAATCTCGCAAAGTGTGCGGCTCGCTAGAACAAATTTGCGTGTGATCGTGAGGAAAATCTCGCGCGAACTTACCCACGCAGTCGTGAACGGGCGCGGCCATCTTGTTTCTCATTCATTGCTATGGCTCTGGGCATGCTTTTTGTATCCTCTCTAAATCTCTGCCATCCTTTGCTTGTTTGAAGTTTTTTTTTATCTATTTTACTTATTATCTATCCCTCTATTTTTCTAGCCCTATATTTTTGTGTTTTCTGCTACTTTTGGTTAATTTAAACTACTTTTTTAAACTCTTTTCTTTTCTTCTCTTCCCTATTCTATTTTCTTTATTATTTATCTTCCTTTCTGCCCAGACCATGGTAAAGGGAGCAGGGAAGCATCCCGAGAAGGGGAAGGGTCCCGCACCCCGTGCCCGGCTCCCGTGCGGGCGTTTGAGGGGGGAGCAGGTCGCACCCTGGGAGATCTTCAGCCCGGAGGAGGTGGCCGCACTAATTTTTTATGTTCAGCGCCGCCTCCCCAGGACCATCATGGCAGGCGGCAAGATCGGTAGCGGGTACGGGATCCGGGAGTGCCGGAAGTGGTGGGAGAAGGTGTGCCGGGCCATGTACCACCACTCTCGGGTCCGGCGCACCTACAACCAGGCCACCCACCGCTGGACGGATGTCCTGGACCGTGAACGTGATCTGCTCGACCTGCTTGGCCTTGAGATCCCCGGGCTTGGTGAGTAGTAGTAGCTATTTCTTTACTACTCTGTTTTCTCCTGCTCTGTGTGTTATTATATTGCAAATTTTTGTTTTTTACCAAGAGCAATAATGCTGCTGATTACATTGTAGGTAAATTATATTTCAAAATCTTCTGTGCATTTCAGGTGCACTGCTCTCCTTCTCAGTAGTGTTGCTACTATGCTTATTTGTTTTCGATTTTGTGTTCATTTCATTGGCCTGTGAAATTATGTATGAGTGTAGTTTAAAGAACTGCGTAATGCTAGACACTAAGGTTCAGATTTTTAATTACCGGCGCATCCCTGCAAAGTAGCAGGGATGCGCCAGTAATTGTGCGCCACGCCACCACCACCCATGGTGTGCCGTATTTACAATGCGGCGCACCATAGGCCCAAAATTTCACCAAAGCGTTAACCATCTGTGCCGTAAAGGCGGCGCATTGCTGGAGTTGCGTTGCAACGATGGCGCAGCTCCATCAATGCTCTGGGGTGCCCTATCTCCCCAATGCTGCGTCAAGCCGTACGTCTGCTTCAAGCAGGCGCAGGGTTTGAGTCACGCATCATTGTCCTCAAAGTGACTGATTGAAATCTTGTAGATTTCCCTCAGCAACTTTTAGGATGCGTTCCTGCACAGGAACGCCCTCCCTTGCGCCGGACCGCCCCCTGATGGCGCAGGCCTGATGCATCTCCCATATGCGTCACGTTGTTAATATACGCCGCACCATTGCGCCTCTTTTGTTCTGCCGCTGCGTCACAAAAGTCACGCAACAATGGAGCAAAAGAGCCGCAAGGGGCTTCTAAATCAGCCCCTACAGACTCAAGTTCAGTCCTTCCTTTGTACACATGGCGATAAGAAGAAATAGTGGTGGTGGATTGATAGTTTGAGTATTTTAATGACTGGTTAATGTAGTAGGAAACTTTAGTGTTGTCGCTGATCTGCAATCACGATGGACTTTGTCTGTCACTTCGCGTGCTACGGACTGCTGCCTGCCAGTCCTAGGCAAACCTTTTTAGTACTTTGTTTAGTGAGTTACATAAGAACTTTCCAAGTAGACGGTCCGCAAATCAAGCAATACTAATAACATAGTAGACCACATGAGATCGGTCAATATATCCCGTGGAATAGTTGTTTATTTGCTATTTTGCCAAAATATTTTGTTATTGTTCTTTTGAAATGTTTGATTTGGTTGACAAATATCATCCATGTTTTCTGGTCTTTCTTTCTTTCATGTTGTACATCAGCTCCCCCCAGGGGCAAGAGGACACAGGAGGAGGAGGGTGCTGTTCAACAGGATGCAGGCCAGGATCAGGCAGGCGAGTGTACCTTTGCTGGCCCCAGTAAGTTTTAATTTTAATATAGAGTACCTATTTTTTCCTAGCGTTCCTCATTCGATTTTTTCTAAATCGTCTTTGATCTTCTTGTAGACTGGATATAAATTCTTATCCTGCCTCAACTATGACTCCCTGTGGTATTACTAGATTATTCTTATTAGTCTGTCTGTGTAGCTAACTAAGATTGCACATTTGGCAATTCCATTGGACTCCCATTCTAGTCAGCAATAGCTCTATGCACTGAGTGCAGTCCTCTGGAATTGTCCCTAATGTCTTTTCAAGTCTTCTAAATGTTTATGCTTTGACAATTGCCAACAATAAAAAGGTGAATGACCACCAAGAAAGAATAAGATACTACTTTACTTTTGGTTTGGATAGGAGGACAATCCATTCTACTACTGTTGCAGAGACAAATCTGCACAAACAGAACTATGGACACTAAATAATGCATTGCTTAGCTTATCAATTATAATAGGCGCTGTTAGACTTTCCACATACCTCAGTGATAACAGACTTTGTAGTTGAACCCCCAATCTCCTTACTGACTAGATAGTGTGGCAGAGTCATTTAGCTCCCAAAGTCACTGATGATTGATCCCCAAATGATGATTAGATTATCCAACGCAGGACAAGAGTACGGAGTCAGAGTCAAGAAGTGTCAGAGGCACGGACTCATGCTTGCAAAAATTCCAAAACCTTTAGCTCAGCCACTCTAGTCTGGAGGACCAAAAACCGCAGAGTCTATTTAAGTTTAAAATCTTTATTAAAAGTAAACACATTTATTAAAATGAAGTTTGTCATAAAACTAAACGTTTAACTGAAAATGGAAAAGTGCTTAGTGCTGACGATTAATTGGACACATTTCTTGTGGTCGAGCCGAGCTCTCACCTGGTTTGAACTTGATCCTGCTTGTGTTCTTAGAAGTCAAGCTTCTGTCTGTTAGGAGAAAAAGTGGTGTGTGTTAAAAATAAAAAGCAAGCATTCATCAGTTGTGCCAAAAAGTGCAGCAAGACAACAGCCTTCCCTGGAAAAAGGGAGATTTTTACTTTAGAGTAGACAGTCACAAATTATTACATTGTTTTCTGTTTTTTTCACATTTCTTTATTCCTCCTAGACCAAATATTATATAGTAGTGAGTGGTGTATTCTAACATTCTTAAATGTACTTTGTAGGTGGAACATCTGGTGGCGGGGCCAGCGCGGAGGTGGTGGTATTGGCCGAGGGGAACAACTCTGGGGACGAGGCGGTGCAAGTGCCCGATGACACCATTGTGCCTGTGAGGGTTCACACGGTGGTGGCAGGCAGAGGTAAGCTATATATTCCTTACTTATTGAGATTGAAGACTGCAGAGTGTGCTTTCTGCACGGGTGTATTATAAATCAACCAGGTAGTAGCCTCCTCTAAATGTACTTCGACTTAGCTGTGAAGTTTTTGGCGAGAAGAATCCCAATCAGATCTGAGATGAACTTGATAGATGGGATGAACGAAAAGCGAAAGAACGTTGTAAGTAAGTGTGGAAGGACGAGAAATGTAATGATGACTGGCAAAGAAGAATGATATGTGTTAGCTTGGTCCCCGAGGTGGCTGGGAAGGAAAGAATATGGTATGGTGCATGGCTGGGTGAATGATGAAGCAAGGATGGGTGGAAGGAGAACAGCCTGGGTGGGTGAAACAGAAACTGTATGTGTGCATATACTTTGAATGGATGGATGCCTGGATCATGATACTATCTGACTCTTAGATAGCATATGTGTATCTAGAGAGAGTAGACAGTCACTGGATGAACTAAGTGTTACTTTGAAGAGCATGTAACACCGCACCCGCACGTCCGTTCCAGTGTAGGAAAGGCAAGGAAAAGAAGTTGTAATTTTGTCCAAATACTACCATGAATAGTAGCAGTAGTTTGTATTGCAACTGCAAGCACAGCATATATCCGGTTATTACAGTGGACACTCCCTACTTCTCTTAATAACTTTAGTTTAGTAGTAGTACGTCATTCATGTGTGGGTGTATCACTGTTCACTCAATAATAAGCAAAGCACCTAAAGTCATCCCATATGTAATCAAATACATCCCATGTGAAGTGATAGATAATCAGATTATTTAGCTTCTTCAATTTCCCTTTCTAGTACTCATTTGCACTGTAGGGTGAAAGCTAAATTAAGCAGTAGCCCTTTTAACAGAGTATTCTCAGTACCACCCGTAATAGAAAAGCAAGAGCTTCACCACCTGCATGTACTGGACCGGTACAGTAACGCAAGTCTGTCTCACTTATCATGGTGTGCGTCTGTTTTTCTCGGGTGCAAGTTCACTGCGCTGGTATTATGCCGGCTTGCATAGGATAATGTACCAATTTTCCTAAACAAGAGAGAAGAAGAAGAATAAGACTGGTGTACTACTGTCATAGTCGACTGTAATGGAAGTCCATAGTGCTCGTAGAATTTGTTCCTTTAACTCCCACTAATGTTAGAGCAAGGATGAAGAAGTGGGAGGTTAGATAGATACTGTCCTCAATAGTTATGTACTGTGCTTTCAATTTGCTACTTGTACTGTGACACAACTTTCTGCTCAATCATTTTGTGTTAATCTTAAGGAGCATTGGTTACAGACTATGTCTTTCTTTCTTCATATAGTTGCTCCTTCCAAATCAAACAGACCATCAAGGAGGGAGCTGGCTTGAATGGCCCGGCAACGGAGGCTGGATGCCACTGTCTCCGAATATCGGCGACTGGTGGCCCTGGAGGAGGAGGACACACAGTCTACCGGTACAACATCCACTGGGACAGCTGCATCCTCCTCCGTGCCCCCACGGGCTGCCAGCCAGCGCAGTGCTCCAGCGGTACGGAGCCAGGCTACCAAAGCCAACTGCCACCGCCTAGCAGCAAAGACAGCAGCTGCTCCCCACAGGAGTCGCAAGGCACGCCAGCACCGCTTATGCCTCAGAGTGTCCTACCTGGAGCAGGAGGTCCAAACGTATAAGACCTTGGTGTAGGGCCTCCGCTCCGACTATGCCACCCTCCGCAAGGAGTATGATGGCCTGTCCGCAAAAGTGAAAAGCACCCTGCCGTAGTGTCCTTGCCCCTTTTTTAGAGACTTTTGGGGGGTGGGAATTGGGATTTGGGTTGTTTTTGGGACTTTTGAAGGACAATCGTTGGGGTTAGGGAGGGTCTTGCGGGAGATTATTTTGTTAGGGCTACAAAAATATACTTTTTGAAACTTTATCTGAGCATACCTATTTTTTACTGCTATTGAGTCTGATGGGTGGGGGTTTAACAGAAAGTTTGTGTTCCTGAAACTTAAGTCTGTGTCATTTTCTTCCTTTAAGTGTAAATGGCTTAATGTTTTCAACACTAAGTGCCTCTCACAGAGTAAGTGAATTCAAAAGTCCTAGGACTTTAGTAGTACTACCGTCAATCTCTCGTCTCTCCTAATACTCCATTATACTACCTCCCACCAAACGCTTATCTTACCTGTAATTTGTGTTTGAAAGTAGGGCTATGCCCAGGGCAGGCTCCACGGGAAATGGCGATTAAGGTTGGTAATCCTGGGCGGATGAAATGTCCTCATTGCGGTGGTACTAGTGGTGTGACACAGTGGCAGTTGCATGCCTATGGAAAAAAAGAAAATGAAACCTGGTTTGTCCTTACTGTAGCATTACAACTGTACGATAGAGAATATAGCAGGTGACAGTACACTAGAACAGTGCCACAATGTAGCCTAACAAATGGTAAAGTATTGAAAGTATAACTAGTACTTGCATAGAATAACTTGAATTTCTTTGACATTGGCTACTACTACAAGAAATAGTACTGAAGCTGAGTAAGTCTAGAATATATCCTTGGATTCCTTCACCAGCCTGTTGCTATGACCTTATCCTACCCAGCAAGTGTGTGGAATTATTGATGTCATTTAGTCACACATCAATCATAACCACACAGCCCGGGGGAAGAGGGTTAGGGTTTGTAAAATGGATGGGAATGGGGGTTTCTTTTTGGGTAGGTTTTGTTGAGAGAAGAAACAAAAAGCACAGCAAGGACAAATAATAATTGAAGATAAACAAATCTTTGGGTACAAAGCTAACTATAAATCTTTTAAGTGACGTAAAGGAAGTGCATGCACTACTGCAGGCATGGTTACTGAAAAGTAAGTATTACTTACGACAACCGTGAATGAAAGAATGCGATAGTACAGGGCTGCAGCAATAATTATGCATTTTCACTTGCCTATCTCTGCACTCAGAGAAACACTTCTTACATTAAATTAGGTTTAAAAAATAGCCGAAGTAAAACCTATAGAATGGCTGTAGGGATCAATTTAGAAGCAGAGAGAGATCCAATAAATGCTGTATCTGTATGTTGTTGTAGTTGTCCTGTTGAATTTGGTAAGTAAGTTGCACGCATCAAACAATTCCTCTTATTAGCGGCACTCCTCCATTCCAGCTGACGCTTCGTCCATCAATGTTGGTGACCAGAAGACACCCTGTCCACTGCCTGCCTGGCGGATGCTGAATTGCAGCTCGCTAATGTGAAGCCTGACTCCATCCTTTTTTTCCCATTGCACAGACTGAAACCCGGCCTGTAATTATTGACGGAAAAACAGGAAGTGATATTAGAACACCACTGATAAATAAATATACGGTATGTACGCTGTGTAGTGTAAAAAGTCACACTTTGAGTTTCCTAATAGACAGTACAATATTTTTGAAAGTGCGTACTGTGTCTGAGTCTCCTTTTGAAGGATAAATAAGTATGGGCAAATTAATTTAGCGGATCTTTCCCCTCAAGCTAGGTGTACTGTAAACTGTGTTTTAGAACAAAATTAGACCTTCCTAGCAGTGCTCCCACCCAGACCCTTACTAAAGCCAGTAGCAAAAATGTAGAAGACCCCAATCAGATCTCAAAAAACGAGGCCTAGTAGAAAACTGGTGACAAAACGTACTTTGAAAGTAAAAGTAGGCCCAAATACCCCCTTACCCACCGTGGATTGTATTCAAACCACTTGCAAGCAAGCAAAGGTATCCATACCCAGCATAGCTCCAAGACTCGCAAACCCCCCCACCCAAACACATGCAATACAAATACTGGTAACCCTAACAAGCCATAAGTTAAGAATAGTGGCAATGGCTTTCTTTAACTATGCCAAATCCCCCCTTTCCCACCATGGATTTTCTTCAAATCACTTGCAACCAAAATTACACATTCCCACGAGTGCTCTAAGACCCCAGAACTCAGTTGCAAAAATCTAGAACACCCCGAAACACATGCAATCCTGCTGCTAGGGCTAACCCTCACGAACCCTAAGTTACAAAAAGAGCCAAAAGGCTTTTCCTTATGGATTTTGTCCAAACCACTTCTATCCGGTATTAGACCTTCCCAGCAATGCCCGAAGACCCGCCAACCCACTCGCAAAAAAGCACAACACCCCCAAACAGTCAAAAAGGAAAATCTCATACTTACAATATTTATCGGCCTTCGGTCCAAAGGCGCTGTGCAGCTAGGTCATAACTCCCGTTTTCCACCACGGATTTCCTGAAAAGCAAATGCTATCAAAATTAGACTGTCCCAGCAGTGCTCCCAGACCCCAAAACTCACGCACAAACACCTGGAACCCCCCTAAAGAGCACCTCAAAGGCAAGCAAGTCAGCAAAAACGCAAAAGAAATTTCACCTCCGATTTGGCACAAACCACTTTTATCCGGTATTAGAGCTTCCCAGCAATGGCCCCAGAGCCGTCAACCCAGGCGAAAAGTAGTAGAAGACCCCCAAACAGCCAAAAAGCAAAAGTACAAAAATGGGGACAGTCATTTTCCTGGGAATTTCCAAAATCACTCCGTGCGCGCACTGTAGCTAGGCCTTAACTCCCCTCTGCCACCATGGATTTGCTTCAAACCTCTTGCAATCTAAAGTATCCATAGCCAGCAGTGCTCCCAGACCCGGAAACCCACGCACAAACACCAGGAAGCCCCCCAAACAGGCCCCCGAAAACGCTAAATTGAGCAAAATGTCAGAAATAGCAAAAAAAATTCTGCATGGATTTTGTCCAAACCACTTCTATCCGGTATTAGACCTTCCCAGGAATGCCCCAAGACCCGCCAACCCACCCGCAAAAAAGCACAACACCCCCAAACAGTCAAAAAGGAAAATCTCATACTTACAATATTTATCGGCCTTCGGTCCAAACGCGCTGTGCAGCTAGGTCATAACTCCTGTTTTCCATCACGGATTTCCTGAAAAGTAAATGCAATCAAAATTAGACTGTCCCAGCAGTGCTCCCAGACCCCAAAACTCACGCACAAACACCCGGAACCCCCCCAAAGAGCACCTCAAAGGCAAGCAAGTCAGCAAAAACGCAAAAAAACTTTCGCCTCAGATTTGGCACAAACCCCTTTTATCAGGTATTAGAGCTTCCCAGCAATGGCCCCAGAGCCGTCAACTCACCCGCAAAGAAGTAGAAAACCCCCACAAGTGCTGAGTCTTTCTTCATTGGGCGTAATCCAGCCCTCTGCATTGAGGGAAATAGGAGTCTGGAGGAGGAGGATAGAGGAGCATGTTCTTGTCAACTTGTGAACCTGAGGAATGCCGACTGCGGCACCTTCAAATCAATAAGCAAACAAGTGAAGACAGTTCTGCTGATGGGCTTGTTTTTGTGATTAGGTGATTAAAGTTTGAATTAAATTAACTGTGCAAAACAAAGAAAGACAGACACACAGGAATAAAAGTGAATAAGGACGAAAAAGAAAGTTTTCAGGGCTCGGTGTCAGGGAATAAGAATAAGAGTTTGTCATCATACTCTGCGAATTCAGGCAGGGTGAGGTCAGTGTCACCAAACAGAGAACAAATTCCCTCATCTACGTTGCTGTCCTCCTCGTCTTCATGCGGCGTGCTTTCTCGTACTTTGTAATCTGGTGGTATGAGGTACTGATTCATCTTGATCATTGTTAACCTCTCCACATTTTTGGGCGAGAGGCGGCTCCGTTTGGAAGTTACAATGCCACCAGCAGCACTGAAAACACATTCAGAAGACACGCTTGCGAGTGGGCAAGACAAGTAGTTTATAGCCAGGTTGGAGAGCTGTGCCCACAATTCTTTTTTCCCATGCCAATACGCCAATGGGTCAGCATTAACATAGACCTCTGTTGAGTCATTCAGATAGTCCTGCACCATCGACTCAAGGTTCTCCAAGGTTCCTCCACTTTGCTTACTTTTTGCTGTGACCTTTTGAGAACCAAACCCAAGCTGAGCTAGCCAATCCTCTTCTGCATCCAATGTTACTGTTGTGTCTGGTGCAGATGATCCGGTTGCCGGTGTCTTTAACGGCTGAGATGTCACTTGTGCCACAGCCACAGGTGCAGAAGTGGATTCTTTTGACTTGGCATGGCCTGCTGATGCTGATGTACTGCCTTTTCCTTCAATTTGCTGCCGTTCTCTTTCAAACCTCTTGGCTGAGAAGGCTAGCCAACGTTTGTACTTTGTAACATCTTGATCACCAAAAGGAAAGAATGCTTGGCCTGCCAGCGCCTTTTTGTAGCATGGATCCAGAATAGTAGCACAAATGTAATGCTGTTCTGAGTGGATCATTTGAAGACGTTCATCACCAAGTAGGTGCTCTAATAATTTCTCCGCCAAAAGAAAAGCGTCTTTCTTTTTTTCATCTTTTTCAAACATAGAAGACACCGCCTTCAGTTGGTGCTCCAGCATGCGCAACAATGGGATAGCTTTTCCCAAATTACAGTCCTCCTTGCTGACTGCACGCGTGAAGACCTCAAAAGGACGAAGCATGTCTGTCAGGCTTTTAACTAGGTTCCATTGCGCCGCATCTAGCCTCAGGTCCTTATGAGCTGTACCCAGTGTTAAGAAATAGTGATCGAGTACCGTATACTGCTCATACAGACGCTCAAGCATGTAGAAGGTTGAGTTCCAACGTGTTGCCACCTCCTGGATGAGTGCTTTCACTGGCATTCGACGTTCATGTAGCAGGCTCCTCAGATGCTTCCGGGCCTTAAAAGAATGGCTGAAATGGTTGTACATTCTTCGGCAGGTGGCCACTAACTCGCACGCTGGACTGTCTTCATCAATCAAGAATTTTTTAACAACCAGGTTTATACAGTGCGCCAAACACGGCACTCTGAAATACCCACCCAGCTCCATGGCCTTAACTACATTGGCGCCATTATCCATGGAAACATAACCAATCTGGCGTTTTTTTGGGGACAGCCAGTGAAAGACCTTTGTGTTAAACTCATTCAAAATGTTTTCTGCTGTCTGACGTTTCTCCAAGCCAAACATGGCTAGTGTTGCATGTTTCCGAGCAGCTTTAAAAACTTGGTCCGGGTCAACACCTGCGTTTAGCTTTGCTTTAACCCCTGAAAAAGAGACCCAGTGTGCAGTGATGCACATGTAATCAGCGCCTGCGCCACTGGTCCACATGTCTGTTGTCAGATGTATAGTGTGAACAGCACTCTTCTGCAAAGCTGCCCCAATCATCTCCACCACATCTTCATGTAGTGCTGGAACCGCAACTCTGGCAAAATAGAACCGGCTAGGAACCTTCCATTTAGGGCAGAGCGCTGCCACTAATTCAAGAAAACCAATCCCTTCTACAAAAGAAAAAGGGAGAAGGTCCAGAGTTAGCATTTTAGCCAGCTTAGTGTTATACAGACCAAGCATTTACGGGATGATGATGATGATGACTTCTTCGACCCAGTTACGCTCGCTGATAAACTTTTTTGCATTGGTGTCTCACTCTCTCCCACACTCTTAGTGTGGCTCACATGGGGTGTGCTGCTGACAGGGGTCCTGGGTGTAAGTGAAGTGTTTGACATGTCTTCTTCCTCCTCGTCATCATCAGATGAAACATCAACGTTTTCTTGACTTGCAATTCGGGCGTCCTTGATCTCCTTTAGGTGCGCAAACCATTGGACAGCGTGCTGTCTCTCAAGATGACCTCTCTGGCCTCCGGTACCATAGTTGGTACAAAACTTACCACGACTAACTGCATGCTTACAAATGCTACAAATGGCGAGGTTTTCCTTTTTTGGGCAAACAATAAAGAAGTCTCAAACTGCGGACATCAAATGTCTTTGGGGGCCGGAGGAGGCGGCGATACTGGTGGTGGTGGTCCTGCTGCTAATGCCAGATGAAGTGGAGGATGTGGATTGCCAAACTTTAGTACGTTTTCACTTTCACCACCACTAATTGAGGTTGAGGTGGATGGAGGTCCCTTCTGGCGAGGAAGAAATATGGAAGCGGTACGTGTTGGTGTACTAGTTAACTCCAATGATTGTGGTGTTTCTTCCATTGCCTCCTCGTCGACAACATCATCACGCTCAGCAGCTTCTTGTGCTAGGGTCAAAATGTCTGTTTGCTGCATGCCCGCTGGGGCTGCAGTGACCTTTATGATGACTGGGTCGTCGTCGTGACAGTCTTCATCAGCAGCAGTATCCGCCACTTCTTGTTGAGCCTCATCACACTCCATAACTATGAGTTTTTTGACGACCTTCCTTTTACGCTTAACTACCTTTGTCAGATCATGGTGTGCCTCACTCTCAGACGGCAGTGATGGTTCCCAATTTAGATCTGTATCATCAGAAGGAGGTGGGCTTGAAGAAGATGTAGACACCACCCTTGATATTTTCCTTGCTAGGGATGTAGAAGACAATGAATGATAATCAGGAGGAGTTGCTTCCTCAAATGATACCTCAGCTTGATTGTTGATTTCCTGATGTGCCACTACTTCGGGAGGAACAACTATTGTGGGCACTTGTGACCCTCCATGCACCTCTGCTTGCGCATCTCATTGCGCTGCCTCTCCTTCCACATGTACTTGGGCTTGTACTTGCACATGTGGTTGTTGTTGCGGCTGTGGTTGTTCAACACTCGTCAGATGAGTTACAACAACCTGTGTTGATTGAGGGACATTGCTGCTACTTTCTTGCGATGAGCCAACATCACTGGTCGATGGTGATTGAACAACTAGACTAAGTGCCTCTCCAGCACTCAAGGGCTTGGACTTAAGTTGGCGTGGTGGTGGTGGTGGCACTGAGCCCAATGGAGCAGGGGTGCTGCTCCCAGCTTGGTCCACAGCAGATCCCGCTGCTGCTGCAGGCGTACTTTTTTTTTTACTCCCAAAAAATGTGGCGGGCGGCACACCAGTCTCCTTGGTAACTTGCTTCTTCTGCTCCTTACTGGCAACTTTCTTGCTAGAGGAGCTACGGGGAACTTTTTTTTGAGGCCATCTTCTTCAGAGCAGGTCAGAACACAGGCCGCAGTTGCACGAGTTGCAGAGTTGTCTGTGGCCAGACGCGTGACGTTATGCTGCACACACACGACGCTGCAGGACTTCTTCCTGGCACTGGTGGTTCTCTTGAGTCTTGTGCACCTAAAAGCAATGGAAGACAGAGGAACATCAGTTCAGTTATACACCCCAAAAAATCGAAAAACACAGAAAAATCAGCACAATCCCATGCCATCCATGATGTTTAAATTCAAGACACCCCACAGAAAGACTAGGCACATGCACCACTCACTACCCCTGGTGAAAAGGCCACAACAACAGCCCAAAAAAACGAAAATCACTGAAAAATCAGCATAATCCCAAGCCCTCCATGATGTTTAAATTCAAGACACCCCACAGAAAGACTAGGCACATGCACCACTCACTACCCCTGGTGAAAAGGCCACAACAACAGCCCAAAGAAACGAAAATCACAGAAAAATCAGCACAATCCCAAGCCCTCCATGATGGTTACATTCAAGACACCCCACAGATAGACTAGGCCTATGCACCACTCACTACCCCTGGGCATAAAGGTTGAAAGCTAGGCAAAATGGTTGCAGACCTAAGAACACTGCCTGCATTCAAAATGTCCCCCTCCCTCCCAGCACACGGCCAGGGCCTGTAGCAGCACTCAAAATGGCCCCCACCCACATGGCCTGTCCCCATTAACACCCCCAAAAATCGAAAAACACAGAAAAATCAGCACAATCCCATGCCAACCAGGCCCTCCACGATGGTTAAATTCAAGACACCCCACAGAAAGACTAGGCACATGCACCACTCACTACCCCTGGTGAAAAGGCCACAACAACAGCCCAAAAAAACGAAAATCACAGAAAAATCAGCACAATCCCAAGCCCTTCATGATGTTTAAATTCAAGACTCCCCACAGAAAGACTAAGCACATGCACCACTCACTTTCCCTGGTGAAAAGGCCACAACAACAGCCCATCAAAACGAAAATCACAGAAAAATCAGCACAATCCCAAGCCCTCCATGATGTTTAAATTCAAGACACCCCACAGAAAGACTAGCCCTATGCACCACTCACTACCCCTGGGCATAAAGGTTGAAAGCTAGGCAAAATGGTTGCAGACCTAAGAACACTGCCTGCATTCAAAATGCCCCCCTGCCTCCCAGCACATGGCCAGGGCCTGCCTCTAGCAGCACTCTAAATGGCCCCCACCCACATGGCCTGTCCCCATGAACACCCCAAAAAATCGAAAACCACAGACAAATCAGCACAATCCCATGCCATTAATGCCCTCCATGATGTTTAAATTCAAGACACCCCACAGAAAGACTAGGCCCATGCACCACTCACTACCCCTGGTGAAAAGGCCACAACAACAGCCCAAAAAACGAAAATCATAGAAAAATCAGCACAATCCCAAGCCCTCCATGATGTTTAAATTCAAGACACCCCACAGAAAGACTAGGCACATGCACCACTCACTACACCTGGTGAAAAGGCCACAACAACAGCTCAAAAAAACGAAAATCACAGAAAAATCAGCACAATCCCAAGCCCTCCATGATATTTAAATTCAAGACACCCCACAGAAAGACTAGGCCTATGCACCACTCACTACCCCTGGGCATAAAGGTTGAAAGCTAGGCAAAATGGTTGCAGACCTAAGAACACTGCCTGCATTCAAAATGGCCCCCTCCCTCCCAGCACATGGCCAGGGCCTGTAGCAGCACTCAAAATGGCCCCCACCCACATGGCCTGTCCCCATGAACACCCCAAAAAATCGAAAAACATCAGCACAATCCCATGCCATCCAGGCCCTCCATGATGTTTAAATTCAAGACACCCCACAGAAAGACTAGGCACATGCACCACTCACTACCCCTGGTGAAAAGGCCACAACAACAGCCCAAAAAAACGAAAATCACAGAAAAATCAGCACAATCCCAAGCCATCCAGGCCCTCCATGATGTTTTTATTAAAGAGACCCCACAGAAAGACTCAGTCCACCCACCACTGAGTACCCCTGGGCAAAAGGCCCCAACAACAGCACAAAAATCGAAAATTACAAAATTGTAGTTGCAGCAACTGTAATGCCCCAAACAATCTCGCGGATTGCAAATTTACCGAAATTCCGAATCCGAAAATCCGCAAAATCCGCAAGCGGAACGGATTTTCCGCCCATGCTTAGTTTTCATATGGGGTATAATGTCTGACAGGTGCCCCGATTTCATGCCTGCTTATATAAAGGCCATGTGGTGAGTTACCTACAGGTTTTCCACACCATAGCATTGCCAGGCCAATGGACTTGTTGAAAGGTTGAACACGATCTTAGAAGGCGTGATTATGTTGCTGTCTGAGTTCTGAGACATACATGGGATATCCTCCTCCCATGCCTTATGTTTGCATATAGGGAGGTCCCACAGAAGGGAGTGGGTTTTAGGTTCTTTGATCTTCTGATGGACATCCTGCAGAGGACCTCTCAGCTTCTTGAAGGAGGGTTTGTGGCAATCTCCCAAGATTTCCTAAAAATGTGTTGTACGTTATATCCTAGCCCTCAGCACCAAGATTGGGATCTACCTGAAAGAAACCTTAGAGAATTTGGAGGCCAGTTTAGGAGATGATAAAGCAATGGTACAACCAGAAAGCCACTTTGGTGGAGTACCAACATGGCCAGAAAGTGTGGATCATGTAGCCTGTGGAGCCCTAAGCCCCCCGGTACTATTGGGCAGGACCCTATGACATTAAATAGAGGAGTGGTGAAATCACCAATTTGATGGGCCTTTAGGCACTGAGAAACTCCTTAAGGCCCTGCATCCAAACACACTCACAGCCAAATTTGAAAGGTATAAAGTAACAATGCTGATACATATAGATGGTGATGATGAAGAGGAGTTTGAATTACTCCCAGTACTTCTGTCATCCAAAGAGCAATATGGGTTAGTGGTAGGAGTCATCCTCTCCTCCAAAATGATAAGAGAACAGCAGAGCGAATGTCATCAGCTATTAGGACAGTTCTTCTCTCTTTTCTTCCTCACCCCTGGACGCAACAACTGGTGTACCCATGAGATTGACAGAGGGGACATGTCAAGAATGAAACCTACAGGCGGTCTTATAAGGTAATAGCCAAAATCAAGGATGAAATTCCCAAGATGTGGAAGATGGTGAGTGATTGAGCCCTTCAGTAGTTCCTGGTCCAGCCTGGTGGTACCGGCATTCAAAGCTGCCCCAAAGGAGACCATCCCTGAAATCACGTTCTGTTTGTATTGCAAAGGCCTCAACTTAGTCACAAAGACTGATGAGGACTCCATCCTCAGAGCTGATGAGCTAATTGATAGGTTAGGGGCTACTGGGTACCTCAGTACTTTTGACTTGAAGTGAAGTTATCAGTAGTTTTTTGCTAAATTTGGGGCCAATTACGATGGTAGGTGGACTTGTAGCGGTTTCAGGACCACCGGCCTGTAAGGCGGATGTCCCGCACCCCTAATTACGATGCGACCGCCTCCATGGCGGTCACATTTAGCAATTTGACTTTGCGGCGGGTGCTGCTGGCTGCAGCACCCGTCTCAATGTTAAATGGCTGTGTCTTGTATTTACATGCACAACGTGGCAGGCACCACGGGGTGCCTGCCAATGTGTGCATGTAAATGTCAGGGGGTACCATGGGTACCCCCCAGTGCACAAACACCTCCCACCAAACCTAGAGGGGCCTGCAATGGGCCCCCAAAACCAATCCCCACCAGCCGCTCCTTGGCGGTTCCACTGCCATGGAAAGGCTGACTGTAGCCCACATTGTAATTTGGCGGGTGGTGCGCACCAGGCACCAACACCATTTTGCGCATTGGGGACCGTCCGCCAGGCAATCGGGGTGCTTGCCTCTGGTGAATGAGTGGCGGGCGGTCTTTGTGTCCATCACAGTTGCCGACTTATTTTCCCCACCAACCTGATTTGGCGGGGGAACTAAATGTCCGATGGCGGAAGGCCCGCCTACACGGCTGGGAATGGCGGGTATTCTGCCATCATAATCGGCCCCTTGGGGTGCAAAGGAGAGAACAGTATTTGTCACATCAGAAGGGTATCTCCAGTTCAAGGTGATGCCGACTGTGTTGAAGAATGCTTCTGCCATTTTCCAAAGGTTGGTCAACTGGGTACTTACTAGGTTGGAGAACTTCTGTGCTGCCTACCCATACGACATTCTGTCATCAATTCTACCTGGGATGACCACTTTTACTACTTGAAAGAAGTGTTTCAGGTCCTGCAACAGACAGTCTGGACTATCAAGGCCAGTAAGTGCCGGATAGGGCCGGGCTTTGTGATGTACTTTGGAATTCAACTTGATGGAGGCCATGTACAAATTCTCTACTCAAATATACAGCCCGTCATTGCTTGGGAGCCCCCAAGAAACAACCCAAGTGAGAGCATTCCTAGCCCTCAATAAGTATTACAGGAGATTTGTCAAGTGATATGGTACCATTTTTGTTTCTCTGACTGAGCTGACTTTCAAGAAGCAGCCAAGGGAGGTGAGCTATTTATATGTGTGCCAAAAGACATTTATAAACTTGAAGGAAGCAATATGTCCAGATCCAGGACTCAGGGCACCTAAATTCAGAAAATAATTCCTTCTGCAAACAAATGCTTCAGAGCATGGTATTGGGGCTGTTCTCTCACACAGCTGAATAATGAAGGCCTGGACCAACCTGTAGTCTTCATCAGCAGGTTACTATTACCCAGGAAGGAAAGGTTTAGAACAATTTAAAGGGTAGCATTTGTAGTGGACTGGAAACTGACAAAATGAAGACCATATTTGTTTGGCAATCACTTCCTAGTTCAAGGGCCACAGACTAAAATGTTGAGGTGGTTCATTTCCTTAAAGGCTGTGGAATTTACTGTGGAACATCGCCCTGGGATTACCCACAACAGTGATGATGGTCTTTCTAGGTTTTCCCACCTTTGGAATGAAAACTCCCATGAGGATGGCTAGTTTGCACTGAATCCTGCTACGAGGCAAGTAAGAAAGGACCATGTAGGGTGTGCCCTGAGATTTAGAGGCTGATTATGATGGCAGGCAGACTTACTTCCGCCCACCACCATTGCAGACGGGACAGCCTGACTGCCTGTCGGCAGTCCCGTAGTAGGCATTACGATTCGACTGCTACCACGGCGGTCACAATGCCTATATGCTGCATTATGGGGGGAGCTGCTGGGTGCAGCCCCCGCAATGTAAAAAAAGGGACACTTTACATATCCCTGCACTACATGGTAGGCACCATGCAGTGCCAGCTTCATGGAGAGGGATATGAAGGTGGGCACAATAGGTACCCCCCAATGCCCACAGGTTAGGGCCAGTAAGGAAGGGGGTCCTGCTACGCCCCCCCAATGTGCCTTTCTGCCTGCCTGTCCATGGTGGGTTAACCTCCATGAACAGACGGGTGGAAAGGGACATCGTAATCAATATGGCGGTTCACCGCCACCATTGTAGGGAATACAAGGCCCTCCGCTGTACAGGTGGGCTCAAGGAGCCTGGCTAATGCATGGCATCCCGTTTTTCCGAACACCATCACAGCACCTGCCATTGTATCTCTCCACCATCGTAATCGGCCCCTTAGGTTTTTTTTACTGGCTGTAGAACTCTGGGCATCTTACCCCTGCTAATGAATGGTGACGAGTATGAGCTTCTCCTTTCAACATGATGAAAATGGCACAACCTTAATTGACACATTTAACTTATCTACATATCCTTAAAATAGGTTCCAAAATGTACCCAGGGCCTGTAAGTTATATGTCCCTAGTGGACTGCAGCATCAATTGGGTCATCCACTTCAGTGACAGTTAAAAAATAACTGCAGGCCTAAAATTCATAGACTGGCTGTTGAAGTCTTAAGCTACAAATTCGATCTGCAAAAATAACCCTGTTTGACAGGTCAAAACCTTCCTTTTTAAATGTTTATAAAGCAACCCCTAAGAAGGCCTTATTATCCGAAAAGTAGGCCATGTAAAAGTTTTATATTAAACATGTCCTTACAGTGAAAAAGCCCCAGCAGCTATTTTCACAATATCCAAGGTTACTGATCCATAGAAAAAATGTGCTACAATATTACATTTAATAATGCTACTTTTGGGAGGGTGTGACTTAATAGCCCAAATGGCTGTTGTGAGCCCTGACTAACCCTGCTAAATCCTTGTCAAATTTAGGATGCATGCCTTTCCATGGTGGAGACTCTGCCATGGAAAGGCATGCAGGATATCTCTGTGGGGGGCCATTGCGGCCCCCAGGGGTTGGGGGTGTAGGTGGCTGCACTGGGGGGTACCCATGGTACCCCCCCATCATTTCCATGCACAAGGTGGCAGGCACTAGGCGATGGGCATTAACATAGCGGCGGGTGCTGCTTACAGCACCACGCGCGGCAGTGTTAATGTCAAGGATGCGCCCACCAGTGTGACAAGCGCATCCTAATTTGCCTGGTGGGAAAGCCGCAACTTTGGCGGTCTGTTCCGTGATCTGTTGAGGCTGCCCACCATCGTAATAGGCCCCTATGTGCTGACCTTGGTTGTGGCGGACCTGTGGGTGTGCAGCTAAATGTCTTCCCTTTGAGAGAAACTAATAGGCTCCTAACAACATGGTAGAAATTAATGAATTGGCTTGGAGACCCTGACACAGTGGAGCAAGGCTCACAGGTGAATATGGGCAGTGGACTCTGAGACATGCCCAGAAAAAGAGGAGCTTGAAACTAGGAGGTGGGGTATTGCCCTGAGTCACCCTTTCACTTTGATACAGTAGTGTTAATTTCTCCCAACTACAGAGGTACCCATATGGGGAGCATAGTGGCAGTGCACCGAAGACACCATCCGCACGATGAACTCCATCCACTCCGGATCTCCGACCGACCCTTGCCCTCACCACGTCTTCAACAAGGCCGACGCTGTCATCGCACCCCAACTGTGGGACATCATCAACACCACCTTCAACACCGCCACCTTCCCGGAGATCTGGAAGCACGCCGAACTCAGTGCCCTACTAAAGAAGCCATCAGCCGACCCCTCCGAGCTCAAGAACTACCGACCCATCTCGCTGCTCCCGTTCCCCGCAAAAGTCATCGAGAAGACCGTCAACAAGCAGCTGGCCGCCTTCCTCGAGACGAACGGATCCCTCGACCTCTCGCAGTCCGGCTTCAGGACCAACCACAGCACCGAGACCGCCCTGATCGCAGCCACCGATGACATCCGAGCTCTGCTCGACAACGGAGAAACAGCGGCCCTCATCCTCCTAGACCTCTCCGCGGCCTTCGACACCGTCTGCCACCGTACCCTAGTACAGCGCCTCAGCAACGTCGGAATCCAGGAGAAGGCACTGGAGTGGACCATCTCCTTCCTCGCCAGAAGGACACAGAGAGTTCGCCTCCCCCGTTCAGATCAGAAGCCACCGAAGTCATCTGCGGCGTTCCTCAAGGCTCCTCGCTCAGCCCAACCCTCTTCAACATCTACATGAGTCCCCTCGCAGCCATCGCACAACAGAACAACCTCAACATCATCTCCTACGCCGACGACACCCAGCTGATCCTCTCCCTCACCAACGACCCACCACCGCCAGAGCCAACCTACACGAAGGGATGAAGGATGTAGCCGAATGGATGAAGAACAGCCGCCTGAAACTGAACTCGGACAAGACGGAAGTCCTCATCCTGGGATCCTCACCCTCCGCCTGGGACGACTCCTGGTGGCCCCCCACCCTAGGCAGCGCACCCAGACCAACAGACCACGCACGCAACCTGGGCTTCATCCTGGTCGCCTCCCTCTCCATGACCAGACAAGTCAACGCCGTGTCCTCGTCGTGCTTCAACATCCTACGCATGCTACGTAAGATCTTCCGGTGGATCCCACCGAGACCAGGAAGACGGTCACCCAGGCCCTTGTCACCAGCCGACTGGACTACGGCAACTCCCTCTACGCCGGAATCACCGCCAAACTCCAAAAGAGACTCCAGCGGATCCAGAACGCCTCAGCAAGACTCATCCTGGACATCCCCCGTCGCAACCACATCTCCGGACACCTGTGAGACCTGCACTGGCTCCCGGTCAATAAGAGAATCTCCTTCCATCTCCTCACCCACGCACACAAAGCCCTGCACAACCAAGGACCAGGATACCTCAACAGCCGCCTCAATTTCTACGCTCCCAAACGCCAGCTTCGATCGACCGGCCACGCCCTCGCCGCCGTCCCCCGCATCCGAAGAGCTACCACAGGGGGAAGGTCCTTCTCCTACCTCGCCACCAAGACATGGAACTCCCTCCCGACCCACCTCCGCCTGACCCAGGACCACCTCGCCTTCAGGAAACAGCTCAAGACCTGGCTGTTCGAGCAGTAGCGGACCCCCCCCTAAGCGCCTTGAGACCCTCTGGGTGAGTAGCGCACTATACAAATGCTTTGATTGATTGATTGATTGATTGCGGGAGGTGAAGTTGCACGAAAGCCTAGACGCTGACATTTTTCTCTGTCATGACCATATCATTGATGAGAAACCTGATTGGCAGTACAGTAAGTGTAGTGCTGCGGGGAGAAACATGAAGAGGGTGGAAGAGACCATAGGGAGAGGGATTGAAGGTGTTCCCCGGGTTCAACATTTGTGTACATAATATCAGCTCCCAAGTGGAGCCATGGACTACTGTTTATTGGCTATGGACACTCTAATAACTGACAGTAACTTGGCTTTTAGGGATGATAGAGATGGGGGCTCACCCACAAATGTGAGTTAATGATTGCTTCTTAGGAGCACCTCCACTCCTCTCATCCCCAAGTTGGTGGAAATAGGCACAGCCACTTTCACAAGATGGTGAAGAGCAGGGCAGCACCCTCTGCTGCACATTGTAAGATTGACTGATTTACAAGGCCTGTGGTAGGGGCGTCTGCATCTTCCCAAAAAGGCCATTGAGGACTCAGACATGGTAATGATTCAATCCCCTCTGCAGAAATACTACAGGATATCTGGGACTCCCTTGTGGGTTAAATGTACAATGTCAGTACAGAGGTATCTCTGCTGCATCAAGACCTGTGAAACTTACTGAACCGCATGTCAGAAGTCGAGAAAAACTAATATGGCATAAACAAGATTTAAAGAAACTTTGGGAGGTGAGGCTGCAAATTGAAAGATCCACTGAGGACACAGATGTCACAGTGCAATAACATTCGCCTAGTCGGTATCTCCGAAGGCATAGGGAAGAATAAGGTAAGGAAACAACACCACCCACATGGTCACTGAACTGTCTGAATCATACTGTATGTTACCATACTTTTTTGTAAAGGAGTTTTGCAATTCAAACCTTAGTTTAGAATTTAAAAAACGTGCATATTTTATAAAGTGCATGGCTGCCAAAAAAAGGTTCCCCAGCCCTAGGCTCAGTAAGAAAGGAAGTCTCAACCAAACAACTGTCTAAAGGAGTGCTGCATTAAGAATACTAAAATGGTTAAAACAACCACGTTTTAAAATGTTTACAGAACACAGAGATTGAATGAGATTCTCTTAATGTCAAAGGCAGCGAAGTCCAGAGTCTAGGTCTGAGAAAAAAGAACGTACATGAGAGTACCAGATCATTGAGTATCTCAGATACGCAGATCTAGTATTTACTAGGAATTTGTGCATATAGACAATGCCTTAAATTACACCCTACGCTTAATAGGTAGCCAGTGTAGAGTATGCAACAACATGAATGTGGAAGCAAAAAAGCATTTTGGAAAATCTGTAGACATCTAAGGTGTGACGCCTACAGATGTAAAGCATTCTCATTGTCTAGCCTGGAAACTACCAGGGCCTGGACCTCGTTTCGAACCTTACCCAGTCCTTAGGAGGAATCCCATGTGTTCAGTAGGAAAGTTTAGGACCTATAAAGTAATGCAAAGGGTGTGCAGACAGAATATCGACTACAAAATATTGAGTTACACAAATATCAAGTAAGTCAAAGTCAAAAGTTTATTTGTATAGGTACTCTACAGAGGACCACAAATTTACATTTTACAAAATTTTTAAAAATAGTTACACATTTTAATCAGTACAATGGTAAAAAAGATTTAAGAAATTTATAAAAGTTGTAGCAGACAAATTCATTTGGAGGCTGTTTGCACAAATCTATTAGTTCATTCACTCGGGTGATTCTACAGAATCGGTAAATCGGGGCGAGAAATCTTGTCCGTGCAATAATTACCTTCAAGTTGGGACACACGTACAACAGGTGCTCTAGGGTTTGGTCTCCCCCTTCACACAGGGGGCAAATCGAAGATCCCTCTGACTGCCATTTTACTGTGTAAGTTAGTATGGGTAAGGTGCCCAGTCTTAACAAGGTGATTGTCCTCCTTGCACCATGAGTCAATGAAAACCCAATATATGGTTGTTTTTGTTTATATTCCAATGAATCTGCAAAAGATTTGTATGTTGACAATTTTTTACAGTGTTGGTGATCTAATTTGTGGCTTAACTTCGGAGTGAAGCATTTTAGGAAAAGTTTCATTTGGGCGTTTGTCCAGCCTTTTAGCATTTCCGGGGTGATCTCTGCCATTTGAAAGATATTCGTCATATTTTTCAAAAACGTCTGATTTTTAAATGCACCCTCGAAAATTTCTTGTCTCAGCAGATGTCTTAATGTGCCCTCCTTTGCATGGAGAAGATTGTAGCTCCACATGATTACATTTGCTACCGCCGTGGCATAGGAGCTCGTGATCGAAAATTCAATGCGTAACGCTAGAACTGGTGTAGAATCTGAGACTTTCATTATCCGTTTTAAAATTTTCCCCTCCTTACGATCCATATAGGACCATTGTGTCATTGGAATGTACTCTGTTGCGTATGACAAAACGGGAGGAATTTTGACTTTATATATTTTTATTAAAGAGGAGAAATGCCGATTCCCAGTTGTCTGATATAGCCTTAAGAGGGCCTCAGTATGCACCTCTGACTTCCTCATTAGATTTTCTATATGTCTTCCATTCGTGATATTTTTTGAAAGGATCCTGCCCAAATATGGATATTCGCTTACTGTTTCTATTTTCTCTCCACCTAAACTCCATCCATATTTGACAGTAGATTTCTTCCTTGAAAAAACCACAATTTTTGTTTTTTTTAAATTGGGGATTAAAAAGTTAGATTTTGAGTAATCATGAAGAATGTCCAGGGATTGTTGCAGACCATAAGGTGTAAGATCAAGCATAACGATGTCATCGGCGTAGAGTAGCACTTGTATGTTTTGTTTAGCAATTTTTGGGGACAGATTCGAGCCTTGTTGTAATTGCTCAGGTAAGTCGCTGAGATATAGGGAAAATAGTAGTGGTGCCAAGAGACACCCTTGCTTTAGGCCGTTGGATGTTCTTATCCTTTCTGTTAATCCCTTTTCGCCTCCCATTTGGACCTGACACCAGGTATCGGTATGAAGGTTCACTATAGTTTGGAGTAGTAAGTCTGGAATGCCAAGTTCCTTGAGTTTATACCATAGAGTAGGGCGATCTACTCGATCAAACGCCGTCGAATAATCTACGAACACTGCGTATACCGCCTGAGATTTGCCAGTTACGTATTTGTCTATTATTGTTTGTATTATAGCAATGTTATCCGTAACTGAATGTTTTGGCCTAAAGCCAGCTTGAAACATTGGAATTTTGTTCAATGAAAAAGCCAAATCTTTTAATCTTTGTAGAACCTCTGCTGCAAATATTTTTCCAGCGGCGTCCATTAAGGCGATTTGCCGATAGTTTCCTGCGATTGTCTTGCTTCCCTTTTTATGTATTGGGATGATAGTGCTTCCTTGCCAAGATATAGGCATTTGTCCAGTTTTAAAAATGTGGTTGAATAAGTTTGCTAGCAATTTGCTCCATTCCATTGGATTTGCCTGGTAGATCTTTATTGGGATCTGGTCAGGACCAGAAGCTCCTGTTTTCCTTGCTTTTCTTATGTTCCATTCTACTGAGATGGCTGTAACTCTATATATTTGTGAGTCAGTGTCTCCATTATCTTGTTCTGTACTTTTCCCCTCAAAGTTAATCGGGTTTGCTTTATATAAGTCTGTTAGATATGTTTCCCAGTCCTTTGGTGTAACAGGTATCGCTTGTAGTTTTTTTTTCGTGCCAGTTAATTTAGCTACAAGGGACCAGTATTTTCGGGAATTCATATCTTTTGCAGCTTCCTGGATGTCCACCCAGTTACGGTCTTGATATTCTTTTTTTCTTTTTTTCTTTTTTCTTCTGAGTTTATTTTTTAATTTATTTATTTCTTTCTTAATTGACAAGGAATGGTTCAGATATTGTGCACGTACCAGTCTGTTCAATTCTTTCTTAGTTATAGATGTTTGGGTATTTTGGGTGTTATTTTTGTTACAGCTCTTGTTCTCATAATTCACACCTTTAGGGGCACATTGCAGTTTGTCAAATAGCAGATTTTTTAGCTTATTGATGATGTGTTCGAAGTTTTCTATTGGATCATCCGAAATAGTTTCTAATAAGAGATCTTTCTGTTCAACCAATATCGTTGTTCTGTCCAGTACTTTCGAGCTCCAGAAAATTCTTCTTTGGGCACTATTTACCACAACAGAGCTTCTATGAAATATTAACTGTCTGCTGGTTGCTGTTTGAGTCCTCCATTCAGTTTTTAAAATTAACAGAGCATGGTCGCTCTCTTGGCTTAGCTGTATTTTTAGGTGGGTAACAGTCTCCATTAAATTCATATTACAAATAATATAGTCAATAATGGATGAACTTCCTTTACCCTGTCTGGTATTCGATGCCGGAATGTCTCCTTCTATGTTTCCGTTCAGAATTACACCTCGTAGTGAGGGGAGTGTCGATAGTAATAATTTCCCTCTTTTGTCACATTTTGCACCCTTGGGGAATTGCGGGGCTGAGGACTCGGCAAATTCGTCATCATAAAGTTGCATCCATTTACCAATTTCTGTATTTGAGATTTTGCCGTTTAGATCGCCTGCTATTATATATGGAATACATGATTGGTCTTCGACAATTTGTGTGATGGATTCCATAATTACTAGAAAGGTCTTATCGTAATTCTTGCCCGGAGGGGCATAGACATTGAACAGCAAAAATGATTGTATTGTTGCTTCATCATGTGTTTTTAGAAGAATCTTTAAGCATTGCAGGTTTTGTGATTTGGTCTGGATAATTTCCTGAGCCCACATATAATCCTCCTTCAGTAATATGGCCAGACCACCCTTTGCGTGGCCTCGAGTGGATGCTATGGCGGGGATGTCATATACGTAGTAGTTATTTTGCGAAAATGTTTGTGTAGCCCAGGTTTCCTGTAGCATTAAAAGGTCCGGGTGGTTGTTTATGGCTTCCGTTAGTTTGATCTTAGTTTTCCCCGCTATATTCCACGATATTATTTTGAGACCTTCGCTAAACAGGTTGTCCCGAGTATGATGTAAATTTATTACTGTTCAAGTTCTCAGATACCCATGACCAAGATGTGATGCTTTCTCTATACTCCTTTCCCTTTGGATCTTGTTGCCATACTAGCCTTTCACCATTTTCCAGTTTTACCTTCAAAGTGTCTTTCCCTGAATACTTAATTCCTGAATACGTTACTTGGGACACGTCAGTTTCTCCCAGAGGATTTTTGTATTGCGAGTTAGAGATTCCCCATATTTGTTCGTCATATCTAGGGGGAAATCTATTTTCTTTAAGATCCCTTCTTAAATAGACGTCGTATCCATGTTTGTGTAGTATTTCTTTTTCATTGATTCTGATTCCAGGTATAACGTTTGACCAGAAGGTTACTGTAGCTATTTTATTATTATCTTTTTGTGGAAAGATTACTAGGTCAATCTCATTGCTATTCAGGGATTCCAAAGGTTTGATGTGGTGAAGGAGATTAATAATTCTTCTTCTGTTTAGTGGTGCTAAGTCCGTTGGAAAAAGTTCTTCAAGTTGAAGTGTTCTGGAGTTTGATGTTCCTACTCCATGTTGGTTGTTTCCTTTATTTGTACTATTGATTGTATTTTGGAGTAGTAAATCTTCAGGGACATTATGCGAGACAAAAACCTTTGCAGCTGGATCTAGTGGTTTCAATTTCTCATCTCTTTTTTTTGAGCTAGCTTCCATATTGCCAGTAACCCCGGGCTTAGTAGGTTCAATTTCTGGCACTTCTTGTTTATTGTTGGCAGTTATGAACTTTTGGAATTTCAGCTTACGATTATTTTTCCTATGTATACGTCTTATTGGTTTCTTCCTCTTTCTTTTTCCTTCTACTTGGTCGGTATTTATAGATTTATTTGTTTTTTCTCCTTTTTTGCTTTCAGATGTATTATTGAAGGAAACTTTTAGGGTATTTTCATCCAAATCTTCATCCTTTGGTATATCCAATTTCTTGACCTTTGCGAAAATTGGATATTGTTTGTCGTTTACAGGTTTTTCTTTGAAAAGTCTTTTCAGGGAGAATATTGGTGTTTCGTGTTGTCGTATTAACTTCTCTTTTTTTTGTTTTGGAATTACTGATGTTTGTGTGCCACGATCATTTTTTTCTAGATCTTTTTCGCTATTTTTGGGACTTGTGTAGTTCCTTTGATCATTGTCATTGGACTTCAGTTGGTTTTTTTCCAGATCAGGGCGTTCTTTCCTTTTCTTTTTTTCCTCTACTAGATGCTTAAGGATACCGATTTGAACATCCAGAGTTTGGTCTGAATTTTCTAGTATATTCCCTAAAAAGGAAAGGACTGACTCGAGTATTTCTTGTAAGGAAAACAAGGCTTTTGACATAGGTGAAACTATGTTAGCTGAGTTGTTGGTTTTTATGAGAAAAGGATCTACCGATGATTCAAGAGTTTGAGGTTGCATTTGATTTTTTTGTAAAGGGGAACTATTTATTATTTTTGACTCATGTTGGTTTTGTGTTATCTTAGAGTTATTAGCACAACATTCTTCCAGGTGACAAGTATTTTCAGGGCCTTTTTTTGGTGTTGAAGATGTTAACTGATTTTCCTCGTGACCCTGGATTTGTAAATCTCTAGAGTTATTGAGAGACTTTTGCATATTGTCGGATATAATGTCGGTTGAGTTTAAGTGTGAATTTGACCCAAATTTGGTTAGCACACATTCTTCTAGCCCTGTAAGCAGTAATGAGTTGGGAATTTCTTCTACCAGAAGTGATTTTTTGTCAATTTCGTCTTTAGATGTTAAAGTAGCGAAATATTCAGTAATGGCCGGGGTCCGTATAATGCGTCCTTGTTTTATTGATTTATCTGATGATTTGCGAACGGCGTCCTCCGTGCCCATACGTTTCATGAAGATAGTCCTGGATCGTAATTTTTTAAAACCCATTTCTTGTTGTTACCACAATTTCTATTGGTATTTAATTACTTCGGATCCCTCGTCGTTTTCATGCAGAAATTAGCACCAGTAGGGGAATTAGTCAGATGTAGGTTTGACTTACCAGGAGCAGATTGTTAGTTGGGTGGCCCGTCCCGTCCTAGTACGTCCTCGGACGGCCCGCCCTTTTGCCCGGGCTTATCCCCGCGCTTAGTCCCGCGCGCGTCCCGCGTCGCGGGTAGCGATGTGTTATTTATACGTCTCGTTGGGGGCGTGTCCGTGGGCGGTTCTCCTGGGGGAAGAGGAACCAGCTGATCCCAGCTAGGAATTCTGGTCCTCGCAGTCCCCCAGGCTAGGTGCGCTCTCAGTGCACACCCTGGCCTCAACCCCTCTGACTCCAGCTGGGAGCGACAGGCAGAGCGTGCGGAATGCAGCTCACGCTCACACCAGCGAGTCAGGGGGAGGCAGCGCCACAAAGCGGTGTTGTTTAAGCGTCAGCTCCGTTTAGGCAGCACAGGTCAAAATCAATATGGAATGGATCCTAGGACAACAAAGCAGAGTTCAGCAGCAGTTCCAGGCTCCAGTGAGTGGCGCCCGCGAAGCGGGTGTCACGAAGTTATATCCAGCTCGTTGGGGGCGTGTCCGTGGGCGGTTCGCCTGGGGGAAGAGGAACCAGCTGATCCCAGCTAGGAATTCTGGTCCTCGCAGTCCCCCAGGCTAGGTGCGCTCTCAGTGCACACCCTGGCCTCAACCCCTCTGACTCCAGCTGGGAGCGACAGGCAGAGCGTGCGGTATGCAGCTCACGCTCACACCAGCGAGTCAGGGGGAGGCAGCGCCACAAAGCGGTGTTGTTTAAGCGTCAGCTCCGTTTAGGCAGCACAGGTCAAAATCAATATGGAATGGATCCTAGGACAACAAAGCAGAGTTCAGCAGCAGTTCCAGGCTCCAGTGAGTGGCGCCCGCGAAGCGGGTGTCACGAAGTTATATCCAGCTCGTTGGGGGCGTGTCCGTGGGCGGTTCGCCTGGGGGAAGAGGAACCAGCTGATCCCAGCTAGGAATTCTGGTCCTCGCAGTCCCCCAGGCTAGGTGCGCTCTCAGTGCACACCCTGGCCTCAACCCCTCTGACTCCAGCTGGGAGCGACAGGCAGAGCGTGCGGAATGCAGCTCAAGCTCACACCAGCGAGTCAGGGGGAGGCAGCGCCACAAAGCGGTGTTGTTTAAGCGTCAGCTCCGTTTAGGCAGCACAGGTCAAAATCAATATGGAATGGATCCTAGGACAACAAAGCAGAGTTCAGCAGCAGTTCCAGGCTCCAGTGAGTGGCGCCCGCGAAGCGGGTGTCACAAAGTTATATCCAGCCCGTTGGGGGCGTGTCCGTGGGCGGTTCGCCTGGGGGAAGAGGAACCAGCTGATCCCAGCTAGGAATTCTGGTCCTCGCAGTCCCCCAGGCTAGATGCGCTCTCAGTGCACACCCTGGCCTCAACCCCTCTGACTCCAGCTGGGAGCAACAGGCAGAGCGTGCGGAATGCAGCTCACGCTCACACCAGCGAGTCAGGGGGAGGCAGCGCCACAAAGCGGTGTTGTTTAAGCGTCAGCTCCGTTTAGGCAGCACAGGTCAAAATCAATATGGAATGGATCCCAGGACAACAAAGCAGAGTTCAGCAGCAGTTCCAGGCTCCAGTGAGTGGCGCCCGCGAAGCGGGTGTCACGAAGTTATATCCAGCTCATTGGGGGCATGTCCGTGGGCGGTTCGCCTGGGGGAAGAGGAACCAGCTGATCCCAGCTAGGAATTCTGGTCCTCACAGTCCCCCAGGCTAGGTGCGCTCTCAGTGCACACCCTGGCCTCAACCCCTCTGACTCCAGCTGGGAGCGACAGGCAGAGCGTGCGGAATGCAGCTCACGCTCACACCAGCGAGTCAGGGGGAGGCAGCGCCACAAAGCGGTGTTGTTTAAGCGTCAGCTCCGTTTAGGCAGCACAGGTCAAAATCAATATGGAATGGATCCTAGGACAACAAAGCAGAGTTCAGCAGCAGTTCCAGGCTCCAGTGAGTGGCGCCCGCGAAGCGGGTGTCACGAAGTTATATCCAGCTCGTTGGGGGCGTGTCCGTGGGCGGTTCGCCTGGGGGAAGAGGAACCAGCTGATCCCAGCTAGGAATTCTGGTCCTCGCAGTCCCCCAGGCTAGGTGCACTCTCAGTGCACACCCTGGCCTCAACCCCTCTGACTCCAGCTGGGAGCGACAGGCAGAGCGTGCGGAATGTAGCTCACGCTCACACCAGCGAGTCAGGGGGAGGCAGCGCCCCAAAGCGGTGTTGTTTAAGCGTCAGCTCCGTTTAGGCAGCACAGGTCAAAATCAATATGGAATGGATCCTAGGACAACAAAGCAGAGTTCAGCAGCAGTTCCAGGCTCCAGTGAGTGGTACACAAATATCAAGTAAAAAATATTGTGGTTCAGAAATATATACAGCAAGAATATCATGGTCAAGAGTATCGACTTACCGTAAGTAATATAGTTGTTAAAATATTGTTTTTTAATTAATGTAATGTATTTTAGTATATTTTTTTTTATTATGTATGTTTTTTGTATAAGAATTGCTTGTTTTTTTAATATATGTGTTACATTTTTAGTAGTTATTAATTTTTTTTGTAGCGGGTTGTGGGATTGTAGGGGAAAAGGGCGGGAAGTAAATTTATTATGTTACATTAACTGATTAACTTTTATTTAGTGATATTTCTTCAATTGAGATTTTATAGCTTTAAATGTGTAAGGTAATCTATTATTAATTAATTAATAATTGGTTGTTAATTATTTTAAATTAATTAATTGGTACTTAATTATGGTAATTATGTGATTTATTTTAGGTGCGTGTTTTGGGTACATATGGGTAAAGGATGTTAAGTAGTATATTTTTTATTATTATTTATTTTTTGTTGATTGCTAATAATTCAATTAATTAAAATATTATTATAGTAATTGTGTAATGAATTTTAGGAGTGTTTTGTGGTGTTTATGGGAGTAAAGGGTGGGAAGTCGTTTGTGTTTAAATAATTAATATATAGTTTTTAATAATGTCAATTATTTGATAATTTTTGGGGGTAATTGTTTATTTTTGTGTGTGTTGCTTCTACCTTTAAAGGGGTAAAGGGTGGTTATTAAATAGCTGTTAATAGTAATAGTTTTTAAATTTAAATATAAGCTTTAATTGTGTTTTATTATTTTGACGTTTAATTTAGGTGTGTGTTGTGTATATTATAGTGTTAAAGTGTGTGTAGTCAATTAATGTTTATTCATTTTTTCTTAATATTGTTTTAATTGATTACTAATTGTGTTAATTATGGAAGTAATTTTAATTTAAAATGTCGAAGTGTTTTGTTTTTGGTGTGGTGTTTTAGGGTGGGAAATAAAATAATTATATTTATGCATTGATTCATTTTATTTTTTTGTAAATATTTTCAAGTTTAAAAGATTTTTTCTTTATTCATTTCTTCATTATTTTATTTGAAATAATATTTGTAGGTTTTTGTTATATGTAATTAATATTATAATTTGAAGGGGATGGAAGCACACTGCTTCACCTCCCAGCATAGTTAGCCCCTTGGCATCCTGGTATAAGCAGTTCTGTGTAAATGCTTACTTGAATTTTTGTTGAAGTGTTTCATCAAAGGAGGTGCTGTTAATCTTTAGACACATGTGTTTCTGGATATCATCTATCATCAGTAGAGATAAAAATAAAATTCATCTTGGGTTGCTGAGAAAGCTGGCACAATCCTCTCAGGTCTCTGTACCTCTCCCTGGCATACAGGTACATCTCCAGGGAAAGGTATCCATAAATACATATGTCTAGAGATTAACATCACTAACTTCCACAAAAATTCAAGCAAGCATTTAAACTGAACTTAATTTACCAGGATGCTAAGGGTCAAACTGTGCTGTCAGGTGAAGTAGTGTGCTCCAATCCCCCTTCTGTTTAATTTCATAGTATGTTTTCTTTGTATATATTGTTAATATTTTATTTTGCATTTTTGAAATTGTTTATTTATTTTTCAGTTCAGTTCAGTTCCTAAACTTTGTTTATTTTTAATATTCTTTTGAATTTTTAATATTTTAGTTGTTTACTGTTTGAGTGTGAATAGTCATTTTTGGCTCTCCGCTATCCAACATTTTCCCTACTGTTGCACTCACTGGCATCGTAATGATCATTTTACCATCCACTATCCAACACTTTCCTTGCTGTTGCCTTGACTGTAGTTGGAATAGAAATGTTTACCCTTTCGCTATCCAACACTTTACCTACAGTTGCACTCACTGGAGTGGAAAGAGTCATTTTTACCCAGTCTCTATCAAGCACTTTCCTTACTGTTGCACTCCCTGGAGATAAATAGTTAATTCCACCCCTCCCATATCCAACACTTTCCTTACTGTTGCACTCACTGGAGTTGAAATAGTAATTTCTACCCCTCCGCTATCCAACACTTTCTCTACTATTCGACTCACTGGAGTGAAAATGGTTAGTTTTACCCCTCCACTATCCAACAATTTCCCTACTGTTTCACTCACTGGAGTTGGAATAGTAATTTTTACTCCTCCGGTATCCAACACTTTCCCTACTGTTGCACTCACTGGAGTGGGAATAGTCATTTTTACACCTCCGCTATCAAGCACTTTCCCTACTAGTGCACTCACCGGAGTGGGATCGTTAATTTTACCCCTCCCGATCCAACACTTTCCTTACTGCTGCACTCACTGGAGTTGGAATAGTACTTTTTACCCCTCTGATATCAAACACTTTCCCTACTATTGCACACACTGGAGTGGGAATAGTGAATGTTACCCTTCCACTATTCAACACTTTCCCTACTGTTTCACTCACTGGAGTTGAAAAAGTAATTTTTACTCCTCTGCTATCAAGTACTTTCCTTACTATTGCACTCAGTGAGTAGGAATAGTAATGCTTACCCCTCCGTTATCCAACAATTTCCCTACTGTTTCACTCACTGAAGTTGGAATAGTACTTTTTACTCCTCCGTTTCCAACATTATCCCTACTGTTACAGTCACTGGAGTGGGAGTAGTAATTTTTACCACTCCTCTATCCAACACTTTCCCTACTGTTGCATTCTTTGGAGTGGGAATAATAATTTTGACTCCCTCCGATATCCAACACTTTCCCTACTGTTTTACTCACTTGAGTTGAAACAGTCATTTTTCCCCCTTCAATATCCCAACACTTTCCCTACTGTTGCACTCACTGGAGTGGGAAAAGGTTAGTTTTACTCCTCCGCTATCCAACACTTTACCTGCTGTTGCACTCACTGGAATTGGAATAGTGATTTTTACCCCACCTTTATCCAACACTGACCCTACTGTTGCCCTCACTGGAGTGGGAATAGTTATTGTTGCTGTTTTGCCATCCAACATTTTCCCTACTGTTGCATTCATTGTATTTTGAAATTTAAGTTTAAATATTTTTTAATAGTTGAAAGTTTTAATTTATTATAGATTTTCATTTTTGTTATATTTTAAATCTTTAATATATTTTTATTTTTTATATTATTTTAAACTTCTTACATAAATTAAAAACAAATAGTGTATTCATTGTTTTAAAGTAAATATAAATGTATAAATTATTATGTTTGTAAGTTTATCTTTTTTTATTAAGTTGGTTTGTTATATTTTATTAAAATGTATATTACATTTATTTCATTTAGTTAAAATGATAAAATAGTTTATATTTACATAAAAATCGATATTTTATACATCTTTATTTTTTTACATCGATTTTTTGTAGTCAATATTTTTGTATGTACCTGTTTAAGTACAGGAGTTGATATTATTTTTACCTATATGTTTTACTCGATATTCTTAACATCGATAATTTTTACATCAATGTTGAGTCAGTGAACCAATGTGTAGTTAAACACCTCCTGAAGTAGGTTTTGTCCGACACACTTTTACCTTTTTTCTCACATGAGTGGCAAGGGCTAAATAAAGTAATCTGAGACTTTACTCCCCATGCACATAGTTAGTATGCTCACTGGGTTTTGGAAGATTATGAATTATAAGATTCTGTTTTCAATGGGTTTTATGGTTTAACTTTAATCAATTCTTCAGAGTACAGTGGTGGGTCCTTTTTATCTATTGGTGAATGTTTTTTCGTGTGAAGGAGAAACACTGGAGTTTAAAAAAAAGGTTATTTGAGGCTGGCATTGGTGTGTAGACTGAATTAAAAAAAATTAAATTTTTAGTTGCACAAATATTAAGTAAAAAATATCATGATTGAGAAATATCGACAGCAAGAATATCGTGATCAAGAATATCAACTTAAGATAAGTACTAATAACTCGGTGTTTAATATTGTTTGCAAAAATATAATTGTTAAAAATATTGGGGTATATTCACAAGATCGTGTGATAACTACCGCAAGAGTAGCGTAATGCAACTTTCAACATCGCAGCCTATCGCGGGAAAATAACACTGTGTCAACGATGAATTCACAACGTGGCGGTAGCATGAAATAGACACCAGATAATGCGGCAAATATCTGTGTGAGAAAATCAACGCCACGCCGCCAAAATGCGCTACACAAATGTAAAAAAACACGTGATGAGGTCAACCCGGTACAAAAAGTAGCGAAAACTAGCCATAGGCCTGCAAATCCCACGCGTCCGGTGGGACAAAGCACCATAAAAAACACAAAAAAATATGCCAGAAACAAGCCAAAGCACGTAGCAACATGGATGCACCCTGACCCAGCACAGAGGCCAACTCGAATCCCACAACCCCCACGGACTACCAGCAAGGAACAGCGGGGTCAGGGAAGGCCAAGGAGAAGAAGGAGAGGAAGACGGGGTGCAGAACACAGGCAAATAAGACCAGCATCACGGAGATGGCAGAACACTACTAGCAACTCACCCACTAGCAGATCACCTGGATTGCCGCCGGAGTGCCAAAGAGGCCAATCCAGGAGGCCAATAGGCGCCGGCATGACATGACTGCCTAAACCGGGCCCCAACCCGTTGCTAACAGGAAGGCAGCAACGGCGACAGGAGGTGCCAGTCCAGCGCCCCCTGGAGGAGCTGGAGGAAAGCCAGGGACAACCTCAACAGGGAGTGCAATGAATAGGGACTGGGGGAATGGGAGGAGATGGGCACAATGGCATACACATCCATGCACATCCACAGTCACCCAGGATAATGTCCCAGGTCCCCTTGGCACACTGCAGCACACAAATATAGCACAAACAGCACACCAACAGTGAAGACAACGTGCAACAATGCGCATAGCCGACACTGCAGAACAGAGGACACAACTGGCTCCACACATGCACAGAAACATGCCTACTACATCTGACTGAGCCGGAAACTGTGAAATGGAAATGAACGTGTACAACCTCATATCGTCATCTAGTCTAAATGTACACTGTCCGCAGAAGAATCCAGCACCCCCCAAACAGTCACAACGTACAATGCCATGCAAACCAGCACAATGCACAAACATACATGTCAACACAAAGTCAACATGCCCCTCCCCTTCACATCGCAGAGGGGCACAAAACACTTTCAGCAGAGCACAGAATACAACACATTAGTGATGCCAGAGAGGATCACCACACCGTCGACACCGATGCCCTACTACAGCCCATGGATATCTCACGCAAACCCCACCAGGACCCTGCCAGCCAAGCTCCTCAGTGGGGAACACCAAGCCTGCAACAGACCACACAGTAGGAAGCACCCACAAGCACAGCTGCCTCATAACACTTCACCCACCCACACATGGCACCCCAATGCTATGTGTCAACACGTCAAAAGGAGGTGGCCCAACAGGTGTGGGTCGGGGCCGAGCCCATGGAATGCGAACCAGGACACATAATTAGGTGTCCACCACCCTTCAGGGCCCAACGACACCACACTAAGGAGACCCACACTGCCATAGAGACACATGCAGATGCACATTTACAATAACGAACCACGCCCAGGGGTGCTCAAATAGCAGTCACACAACCATGTTGGCTATGCATAAGACGGCCCTGGCCAGTCCCCTTACGAATTGAGTGGGTGACAACAGAGCTACATGTCCAAGCTCCACCCTGCTGCCTGCGGTGACATGTCTTCATCCGATGTGCACAGCACAATGTAATGTCGTAGTGCCCAGGACCCTCATGCACACAACACGACCGCAGGGACAAACGCAGATATCAAGTTGACCTGGCTACGGGCACATGCACCCGGCCCCTTTATTGGTAGGCTCACATGTACAGTGACGCCTGTGCTGGATGTGTCTGGGGTGGATGTAAGCCATTCTGCACGGAATGTCTTGTGCTGACAAACACTTGAACATTGGACACCAGTGCAAAGGAAACAGAAAACTCATGCATAACAGAGTCAACTGTGGAGCAACATGGAGTGAGCCGGAGAAAGTGCAGAGGACAGCCAACATACAAACAGAGGTATCCGTGAGTTGCAGTGCACTGGCTTTGGGACACTAGAGATGAGCGCACTCATGTGAAGTAGAAGTCTCGGATTGTAACCTTTTGGTATGTTCCCGATGCAGATGCAGTGGGGTGTGTTGGACCTGCATCATCTTCCCCATCAACGTGTCAGGGCCCCCACACTGTTTGAGGTGACATAGCAGCACAACCCCTCAACAGCAAAAAACACAATCAGCAATGGACAATGGCCTGCGGTGCACTGAGCCACTGGCAACTGTAGTGCTGAGCAGGGTATCAGGCCAATGGTGGCATCCACGACAGGCCTGAGCCACAGCATAAGTCTGTCAGAACCACTGTTTCAACTCTGGCAGATGGCGGTTGGAGGTGGTCCTTGCAGTGGTGGTGTGTTTCTCCTGCGGTGATGCGACGTCTGGGCCAGTATGGACTCGTTTTGGTGTGTGAGCCCTGGTGGGACGCATTTGGGCCCGGAGGCTGCATGCAGCGCAAGGCCACAGAGAAATGGCGTTGATGACCACAAGGCCTACTCTTCAGGGGCCATCCAATGTCTCTGGAGAAGGGGTCCCGGACCTGACTAGCACAGAATTAGTGGCAAAGGATGTACTGCGGCCGGCACAGGCACCCAGCCTCAGGATGGGGTCTTGCGATGCAGTCAGATGGGCCATGCGACCTGAGCTTGTCACCGTCAATATCTGAGGTGTATGTTGTGGAGGGTTGCGGGGGACAGTGGAAGGTGACCTCCAGGCCATTACGCCAAAAGGTTTGATTTTATCTGGACGCAGAAAATGGAGGAGTGGAATGCGACAGCTTCATTGCCACATTCGGTATCAGCTACTTGACAATGAAAACTGCCCCCTAGTCTATACTCTCAGACGACACCAAAGTTCGACCAGAGAGTGTCCATGAATGTGAGGGAACAGACTTAGTGGCCCCATGGCTGAGAGGGGATGCAGACTGCGATGATGCATGTACACTGATATGTACTCTGCCAATGCTAAATCATGATTCTGTGACCTATTGGACCGCAGTTTAGGCCGGAGGCAGCGGTCAGCAGTGGCCCACAGCCACCAGGGCAGTTGCCGTAAGTATACAAACACCTCGGTAACAATGATCCTTTTCTCTCCGGCAAGAAGCAAGGCGACATCCACTTACGCCACTCCTTGCATGCAATGATATGTAATCTGCCTTTGCATACTCGATGTTCAGTTCCAAATTTGCGACCAACTCGAACGCAGCTTAGCCCAAGAGCAGTCTAGGCCGGTGGCAGAGGTCAGCACGGTCCAATCACCGAGTGTCGCCGGCAAAGGTTGGTGGCCTCACCGGCCTGCGTAGTTCAGGTTCAGTGGCGCCACGTGTTCAGTCACCTCCGTGACTGTGCCCTGGCTTTCATCCGGACTGAGCTGCATCTTCCTCTTACTCCTCTCCGTGCGACCACTGGTGTGGACTCTGCCACTCAAGATTTGCAACTAGGTGCTGGATGTGGGACCTACTGGTCAGCAGAGTAGTCCTGGTCCCTCATACATGTGTCACCCGCTGGTGTTGAACAGGGTTTGTGGCAGCACATGTCGCTGGATGGTGTTGAACAGGGTTTGTGGCAGCATGTGTTGCTGGATGGCGTTGAACAGGGGTTGTGGCAGCACGTGTTGCCTTATTGCATTGAACAGGGTTTGTGGCAGCACATGTCACTGGATGGCATTAAACAGGGTTAGTGGCACCACGTCTCGTATGATGTCCATATGGAACTATGCCTCACGGATCGAAGGGAGTCTGGTGCTGTGGCCACTGGCCCAGATCTGGGGTCAGTGCCATCCAGGAGCCAGGACACAGTTTCACATATGGGACCCACTGGGACGCAGAGGACCCCAGTAGAATATGTCAAAGAAGTAATGTGGGCCAGCGACGGTCTGAAATGTTGGCAGGGTCAGGGGCCTTGGCTGGGAGCTTACAAAGGCATGTGGTGGGTCCTCCTTGACACATGCCGGTGTTGGCTGCTGATCATTGTAAAATGGCTGCACAGGGGTGGGCCTGACGGGTTCGTGGTCTGGTGGCCCGGGGTATGCCAGGTGCACAGGATCTCAAGCAAATCTTTGACGGCGGAGAGAACCTCTTCTCTAGAAATTGGAGCCTCCAATAGGTCGTTCCATTCTCTAGATACTCGGGGTAACGGCAAACGTCGTAGGAACTCCCTCTGGGTTTCCGCATCCAGGTTGTCACCCGTATACAACTCGGCGTAAAAGCGTCCAAAAATGTCCGCCTTCGTACCGTCCTGGTGTTGCAACACACCTGCAGCATCTCGGATCCCTCCTATGTATTCCCGCTCCCTCCTATCCCGCAGTTGCCGCGCCAGATGTTTACCAACCTTGTTACCGCACGAATAGGATTGTCGCCCCAGTCGCAAAAGCGTAAGCTCGGCCCTATTAGCATAGTGCGCCTTTAATTTGCCCTTCACTGCCGTCAGCGGGCGGAGAGTCACCCTCGAGGGGTTGAGTTTCTGAGCACGTTCGAGCTCAGCCACCTCAGCCTCCAAGGCCTCACGTTCCTTCCTCCGCATGGCGCTAATCTGCGAATTGAGTCCCAGGCATGTGCCCCTGATCGTAGCTTTAAAGGCGTCCCAAGTGGTCGACAGTGAGGTGTCCGACGGGGGATTAAGGTAAAAAAATTCTCTGATAGCGAGTCGCAATGCTTGATTAGATATATCGTCCCTGATCACCGATGCCGGGAAATACCATTTCCGATGCGACGCACCAGTTGGCGACCAACGAAAGTTAAGCACCACGAGACTGTGGTCCGAAATAGAGATTGGAAGAATGGCGGCATCCACCACGTCCCCGCATAGGGATTGGCTACAGAAAATGAAATCCAAACGGGAATAGGAATGATGCACGTGGGAGAAAAATGTGTAATCCTTTGTGGTAGGGTGGAAAAACCGCCAGCCATCAACTAGTCCCAGCTCCCACACCCCTTGCTGTGTTGAAGCAGAAAACACTCCCGTACCCGCCCTATGGCCCCCTGAGCTGTCCAAATCCTTGTCCCATACCAGATTAAAATCCCCCAGCAAGAACAAATGACCCTCTGCAAAGTCCCCAACCTTCAACAACAGATCCTGCAAATACTTATTCTGATCCATGTTGGGTAAATACACCACCACAAAAGTGCACAGTCGACCTTGAATAAGCCCTTTGACCATCAACCAACGGCCTTCCTTATCGTGACGGACTTCCACAGGTTGAAAGTGCAGCGCAGCTCGGAAAAGGAGTGCCACCCCCCTGTGTTTCGTAGCTGCGGAAGACCTATAAATAAAGGGATAAGCCTTATGGCGGAGCCGCATCTCATCTTTCCGTGCTAAGTGGGTTTCTTGCAACCCCACAATGTCAAGGTGATGATCCACCACATATTTCCACACCTTCTGCCTCTTCTGTGGTGAATTCATGCCCTTAACATTCCACGTCCCTATGCTAATCGGCATTACAGAGATGGACCCAAAGAACTTCTCCTGTCAATCCAATTGTCCCCCTCCCCATACATAGGCAACCCCCGATACAAGGGACGCTCAGGGGGTCTGCCACTCTCCCCCCTCCAGAATCCAAAACTCGCCAGCCAACCACAACAACGTTATCCACGATGCCATTTCGCACACACACCCGCAGCCATTCATCCAGCAGTCCCCCTTTCCCACCGTCATGGGATCCCCCCCAACACCCCAAACTCCCCAACTCCCACCCCTCCCCCAGTCGAAAAACAACCAATAGCAAGCACAAAAGCAAAATTGTGAAAGCAAAGACAGTACTCATCGTGTCCAGAAGACCGGAGTCCGCAAGGGGCCTTCCTTTCAGGAAGCAGGCCGGGGGGACTATTAGCATATCCCCCATGGCCACAGTTGAGGGCGTCTCCTCCAAGAGTACATTCATACCCCCAGACCAGAAGGCCAGAGCCCCTCCGGCACCAATCCATCAGCAAGAAAGAGGTCACGCCGCTCCGGAGCTCTGCTGCGTATCAGCCAATGTAGCCGAAGCCACCGATGCCACCGTGTTGCCCCGCTCCTGCAGGCTGGTAGTGAGGTCCGGTCGCCGCCGATCAGGGGAAGCGCCCACCCTGTGCCAGGAAGACGAGCGGTGGCGCCTCCGAGATGGAGAAGTAGTTGCTTCCTGCGAAGGCGGTACATCCTCCAGGCCCAGAAGGTCCTTCGCCACTCGGAGCGAGCAAATCTGTGCGAGCCGATTCTGCCACCGAAAGATGATTCGAAACGGGTGCCCCCATGAATAAGCGATGCCACGCTCTCACTGGGCGGAACTCCCTTCTTTTCCGCAGTGTGGAGGCCGCTAAGTCTTGATACAGCTAAGGGCGGTGGTCCCTAAACTGCAAGGACGTGATTGCCCTGGCCTTGCGGAGGATACGCTCTTTCACCTGAAAGTCATGGACACATACAAGAATATCAGGAGGGGGCCCCCCCCGCGCCTGGGCAACCCCACTCTATGCACCCTGTCCATTTGAATTTACCGCGTATCCTCCTCATCCAGTATGTGGAGGAACAGGTCTTGGACATATCCACGCAGGTCTCCTGCCTCACCATCCCAGGGCACAGCCCGGATACAAATGTTGTTCCTGCGTGAACGGTTTTCCAAATCCTCCGTGTGCATCTGTAAGTCCAGGTTCTGCTCGGTGAGGCGAATGATGTCCTGCTGCAGCAAGTGCACATCGTTGGCCATACTTAGATCATGGTCCTCCAGAGTCGCCACCCTCTTGCCTATACCATCCACATCCCTCCGCACCTCCCGTAGATCGGAGGCCAATTGCGCGCGGAGCTCGGAGATGTCTTCCTTAATGGAGGTAAAGAGTTCGGTCATAAAAGCCTTCGTCACTGGTGCTTCATCGTCCGATTGCTTCGAAGATCCACTAGCTCCAGGGGATGCCGGCTGCTGGGAAGATTTCGAAGTGCCATCCTTCCCCGGGCGTCCCTTGCGCTGCACGTTAGTCATGGCGGCAAGCAGCACTCCACCCAGGCGCCACGCGGCCAAAACAAGATGGCGGGTCCTGCCGCTCGACCCAGTCTAGAATGCAGGCCCGTGATCCCAATGGCCAAGCTTCGAACTATAGGCCGTAGTACTTCTGAAAAACGCTCACGGCCTACACAGCAGCCCGCAACTTCGCTCCTTAGGCGCCACAGGCGAACAGGGGGAAGCTCAAGCTTGCGGATGAACCAAAGTCCAATGGCGTCCATGCATGAATGCCGTCGCTATCCCGTAGGGCGCTTCCTCCTCGCACGCGGTTCCGGCCCCACCGGAGCCCGCCGACCTGGTACCGCTCACCACCATCAATCTCGGTCAGGGTTACGGCCACCACCCCGTCTCACAGTCACCGGCGTTCAGATGTCTCGGGCCTCCTCTCGGCGAACACTGTTAAACCTCCTCCGCCAAGCCTCGTTGGGCCCGCTCCACACCACAAGCTAGGGGGCTCCAATCCACCCCGTAGCAGGATCTGCCGCTTCGTCGACTCAACGCGGTTCTCCACCTTCTGCCAACTCCGGAGCCTCCAAGCGGGTTCTCAGGAGCTCCGCCCTCCTCCTACATCGGCCGCCAAGACCCAAGAAAGGCCGGGGTCGCGCAGGCCATGAAGCTCAGTCGGTCTCGTGGTCGATTCCGGAGTCTCTCCGCTCCACCGACTGCACCAAACCTCTCCGCTATGCCAGGGAGACTTCCGCAGTACTTTGGAAGCGAAACCGCTCCCTCAGGACCGTGCTATTAGATGCTTTGTCGGATCAGCGCCGGAGCGGCTCGGAAAGGCGTCCTACTCCGCCGCCATCTTGGCCACGCCCTCCCATCACCGTTTTTTAGCTCACTGCACCATCCCAGCTCAGAACCTGGCTACATGCAAATTAGTCTGTCCCTGTCCCAGTGCATCATGGGAACAGGGCAAACCAAACTACCAAGCCAATTCTTATACTGGTAAGGAAACAAGCTTCCGGAGACCGGTTTCTGGCATTACAGCCGTCTTCGGCCCGGCTTGCTTGAATCCTGATGGTGCAATGAGCAAGGGACTCACATCTGAGTATACCCTTCCACGCTTATGGTGGACAAAATGATTCAGAAAAGGGGGTGGTGATGGACAGAGTTTCTGAATTAAGCAGAATACTCCTACCCAGTCAACAGATCAGGGCTTGATCCATCACCGTTTTTTAGCTCATTGCACCATCCCAGCTCAGAACCTGGCTACATGCAAATTAGTCTGTCCCTGTCCCAGTGCATCATGGGAACAGGGCAAACCAAGCTACCAAGCCAATTCTTATACTGGGAAGGAAACAAGCTTCCGGGGACCGGTTTCTGGCATTACAGCCGTCTTCCGCCCGGCTTGCTTGAATCCTGATGGTGCAATGAGCAAGGGACTCACATCTGAGTATACCCTTTCATGCTTATGGTGGACAAAATGATTCAGAAAAGGAGGTGGGGATGGACAGAGTTTCTGAATTAAGCAGAATACTCCTACCCAGTCAACAGATCAGGGGCTTGATCCATCACCGTTTTTCAGCTCACTGCACCATCCCAGCTCAGAACCTGGCTACATGCAAATTAGTCTGTCCCTGTCCCAGTGCATCATGGGAACAGGGCAAACCAAACTACCAAGCCAATTCTTATACTGGGAAGGAAACAAGCTTCCGGGGACCGGTTTCTGGCATTACACCCGTCTTCGGCCCGGCTTGCTTGAATCCTGATGGTGCAATGAGCAAGGGACTCACATCTGAGTATACCCTTCCACGCTTATGGTGGACAAAATGATTCAGAAATTGGGGTGGTGATGGACAGAGTTTCTGAATTAAGCAGAATACTCCTACCCAGTCAACAGATCAGGGCTTGATCCATCACCGTTTTTTAGCTCACTGCACCATCCCAGCTCAGAACCTGGGTACATGCAAATTAGTCTGTCCCTGTCCCAGTGCATCATGGGAACAAGGCAAACCAAACTACCAAGCCAATTCTTATACTGGGAAGGAAACAAGCTTCCGAGGACCGGTTTCTGGCATTACAGCCGTCTTCGGCCCGGCTTGCTTGAATCCTGATGGTGCAATGAGCAAGGGACTCACATCTGAGTATACCCTTCCATGCTTATCGTGGACAACATGATTCAGAAAAGGGGGTGGTGATGGACAGAGTTTCTGAATTAAGCAGAATACTCCTACCCAGTCAACAGATCAGGGCTTGATCCATCACCGTTTTTTAGCTCACTGCACCATCCCAGCTCAGAACCTGGCTACATGCAAATTAGTCTGTCCCTGTCCCAGTGCATCATGGGAACAGGGCAAACCAAACTACCAAGCCAATTCTTATACTGGGAAGGAAACAAGCTTCCGGGGACCGGTTTCTGGCATTACAGCCGTCTTCGGCCCGGCTTGCTTGAATCCTGATGGTGCAATGAGCAAGGGACTCACATCTGAGTATACCCTTCCACGCTTATGGTGGACAAAATGATTCAGAAAAGGGGGTGGTGATGGACGAAGTTTCTGAATTAAGCAGAATACTCCTACCCAGTCAACAGATCAGGGCTTGATCCATCACCGTTTTTTAGCTCACTGCACCATCCCAGCCCAGAACCTGGCTACGTGCAAATTAGTCTGTCCCTGTCCCAGTGCATCATGGGAACAGGGCAAACCAAACTACCAAGCCAATTCTTATACTGGGAAGGAAACAAGCTTCATGGATACATTTTCCAGCAGCACACGCTGTGACAAAAGATTGCCACTATTACAAAATAGAGGAACCTCCGGATGTATACACTCCTTTCGAGGACGTTGAAATCCCACTAACTTACCAAGAGCACATGCTCTGGTTTAATGGTACCCTAAAACATCAAAATCACATCACCAGGCATGGTCCACTAGGTAGACCAGGAGCCACGTGCCAAGTTCTAGCCAGCTACACACGACACCCAGACATTGAAACAATGTCAAGCGAAGAACTCCTTGTTAAACTAAAAGAATTAACAAAGGCATATAGAGAATTAGTTCAATTGGCAAGGGACGATATAAAGTACCTGCAGAAATTGAAGGAGACAGATATAACAGACCAACCATTTGAACTTGCCAGAATCATAGAAAAATCCTATGAAGAACTAGGAAGAGATAGTTTGGGTGGGAAACCAATAAAACCCCAACTAACTGAATATCCTGAAAAAACATTTATTAAAAATATTCTAAACACTCCAAAAAAGAGTTGGGATGGTAATAAACAATCCACTCCCAAGGAAAAACAATTCCAGTCCAGAGGAAGGTCTCCTCAACGGAGAGAAAGATCTCCTGGCCGAGGAGGCAAGTCTCCCCAAAGGGAACCCTCTGAGAAAAGATACAACCTTAGAGATAGGGATAAATTGAGAAAACCTGATAGATATCAAGATATTGATACACGTCCCTCTCGATCTTTTCAGACTTCCTCACAGAAATCAGAAAGAAGAGGACGGTCAGAACACAAAGAAGAGCACGTCATGTCCAAAGACCAGGAACCTGCTCATCAAAGTAAAAATGTACATTTTCCATAGAAGAAGGTAGCCAGTAAGTATGAGCGGAAAATCCGTTCCGCTCGCGGATTTTGCGAATTTTCGGTAAATTCGCGATCCGCAAACTCCCGCGAATTTACCGAGAATCCGCAAATCCGCGAGCGGCGGATTTTTCCTGGGGCAAAAGTTGAAGGCCTGTTGTAACTATTTTAGGATGGCGCCGGCAAGCAGCCAGCGCCATCCTAAAATAGTTACTAAGTTAGCTTCAACGGGAAGCTCTAATAGATAAAATAAAGCAGGTGCTCGATTTTATCTATTAGAGCTTCCTGTTGAAGCTAATTTAGTAACTATTTTAGGATGGCGCTGGCAGCTTGCTGGCACCATCCTAAAATATTTACCATGCCCTTCCTGTGACTTCTTCACAATCTACCGTGGAAAATCAGCTGTGATGCTGGATAAAGGCTTTTGCATCCGTGACTTTCACGAGCGCAATACCCGTGCTGTTTCTGTGACCAGGAGCTTATTTCTCTTCATCTGCTGAACTGATCTTTCTCTGACCTTTTATACACACTAAAAGCATGTGTGAACTCACATGGTAGCCCTGCCCGTTTGGCCCAGCCCACACACTCGCGGTTTGCACCGTCTTCCCGCCATTCACCCACTATGATGGACAGCTCACTCAAGGGACCCCTGCGCCCTTCGGGGCGATTGCATAGTAACACGCACATGGTCGCTCGAACTAGTTGATGCTCAAAATCAGTGACTCATTCATTAGCCCAAAAACAATCATGAGCGTCTTCGAGGCGGGACAGGTGTGCCTCTTCCCAAATCTACTGTGGAAAATCAGCTGTGATGCTGGGTAGAGGCCTTTGCATCCTTGACTTTCATGAGCGCAATCCCCATGCTGTTCCTGTGACCAGGAGCTTCTTTCTCTTCATATTATTGTGTTCGCACGGTTTGCTGCAAGTTCGCACGCGTTTTGTACAATTTCGCAATTTGCGAAATTGTACAAAACCCTCGCGAACTTGCAGAAACCCGTGCGAACATAAAAAAAAAACACAAATTCGCGAGAATTCGCGGATTTTGCGGATTGCGAGTTCGCAAATCCGCAAAATCCGCGAACGCGAGATCCACAAAATTCGCCCATGCTTAGTAGCCAGTATTAAAATTAAACATGCAGAGGATTCTGAGGACACAACTTAAAAACGGAGAGTGGGCCCAGACAATGCTAGACAGCGCAGCAGAAGTGACCATAGCACGCAAGATCCTGATGAATCTTCTGGAGACAGTGGACACGAATGAATACATTCAGGTGGAAACTGCAGACAAGCGAGTTAGCGTGCCCCATAAACTATATGAAATAACATTACGTATAGAGGGAGATAAAACTAGGAAAATAAAAGGTCTCTTTTGGGAGAATCTATCTAAAGGCTATGACATCCTATTAGCTGAAAAATACTGGCCACCAGAGTTTGTCAGGGAGTGCCCTCATGGCAAAGAAAGGATTATGCCTGCCTTCTCAAATCATATTCTAATTCATAAAAAATACACATTCGCAAGAAAATGGGCAGTGGCCCAAGCCCCTGCATTATACAAAAATCATGTAGGATGGGATGAGGACTCTCCTCCCCACAAAATCCAGTTAAAAAACTCAACCCACTGAACAAAGGCAGTACCCAGTTAAACAAGGAGCTAAAAAGCAAGTCAGGGAGATCTTAGATCAACTTGAATATCAAGGGGTGATTGAAACATGCACCTCACAAATGAACAATCCTTTGTTTCCTGGCTCCAAACCAGACAATTCATATTGTCTAGTTTTGGACTACAGACATTTAAACTCCTGCTGCAAAACTTTTGCAGTACAAAACTCACACAGTGCAGCACTAATGAACATCATCGTGCGCAAAAAATATAAAACAACATTAGATATCTCCAATGGATTCTTCTGTCAAAACATTGCACCTGAAAGCAGGTATTTGACCGCTTTCTCAATAATGGGGTCGCAAAAAAATGTTGTTGACTCCCACAGGGATTCAAGAATAGCCCAGGAATATTCTCAGCAAGGGTGACAGAGTTACTACAAATATATGATGATGAGGCATTATCCTATGTCGATGACATCTATCTTACAGACGATGACCTGGAGACTCACTTAAAAAGAGTGAACACCATAATACTTGGGTTTGCCTCAGAGGGTTACAAATTCAACTTTAAAAAGTCAAGAATTGCCCATCTAACAGTCCTATTTTTAGGATATGAATTATCAAGTGAAGGCAAAAGCCTGGCAGACAACTTCCTAGAGAAGTGTGCAGTACTCCAAGCACTAAAAACGCTGAAAAATTTACAATCAATACTAAACTTCCTGAATTTCGGTAGAACATACATTCTAAATTATGCAGAGAGGGTTAAACCTCTCTATGAATTAATAAAACCTGATTTCAAACCAATAAATTGGACTCAGAAACACACAGAAATTTTAAGATCATTACAAACAGACATGTTAGCTAAAACAAAATTGCAAACTCGCGAAAACGTACGCAACCTTGTAATCGGAGTCATCCCAGGAAGATGCGGTTTCACGTACCTGACCTCTAATGAAGGGGAAACGGTACTAATAGCTTACAAATCACACTTGTACACACAAGCTGAAATGACATTCAGTTCAACTGAATTTTTTTTGACTGCGGTTCAAACTGCTGTAGCAAAAGAAAGAGCCCTGGCCCAAGGTAAACGAATAATAATCATTACACCAGTACCTGCCCTAGAAGCAGTAACAAGGGCAAGCATTCCGAATGCTAAAGCTCTACATCCAAGATGGATACAATGGGTTAATTCTCTTGCTGCAACAGACGTAGTATATGAATTCTATCCTAATTTAAAAACACAAGAATTTCTCCAATATGAATACGAATGTCCTCTGCCGACCAAAATCCTGCCTCTGGAACATTACAGCTGTATAATATATACAGACGGATCAGCACAACCCGCAGTTGGGGGTAAACAAGCATATAGTGCTGCGTGCGCGATCGTTAAAGGTCATTGGCACGAAGGAAAATTTAGACCACTGGTCATTAAAACCCAATCTCTAGGAGATTGTACAGCTCAGCGAGCTGAACTTCTGGCATTTAAGATGGCGCTTGAAAATACTGATCGCGAATTCCCCTCACTAATATTGTGTGATTCATATTACTGCGTTCAATCTTACAATGAATACTTGCAGAACTGGGTTCAAAACGGCTTCAAAGATGCAAAAGGTGGCACAATCAAGCATAAAACGCAATGGGAACAAGTAGTTCTTTTACAGAAAGAACTACAAAAGACTCACGTGATACATACACTGAGTCCTCAACGTGATGGCGTTCACGTTGTGGGGAATTCATTGGCTGATGAAGCCGTGAAGGCAGCTGTGCAAACGGCTTCCGTAGCTGCTATCACCCGGTCAAAAACAAAAATAGACAGTGATATAATGCAAGCTGTCAGTGCTTCAGTAAAAGATGATAGAAAAACACTCCAGAAAGAAATGCCCATCTAACAGTCCTATTTTTTGGATATGAATTATCAAGTGAAGGCAAAAGCCTGGGAGACAACTTCCTAGAGAAGTGTGCAGTACTCCAAGCACCAAAAACGCTGAAAAATTTACAATCAATACTAGGCTTCCTGAATTTCGGTAGAACATACATTCTAAATTAGGCAGAGAGGGTTAAACCTCTCTATGAATTAATAAAACCTGATTCCAAACCAATAAACTGGACTCAGAAACGAACAGAAATTTTAAGATCATTACAAACAGACATGTTAGCTAAAACAAAATTGCAAACTCGCGAAAACGTACGCAACCTTGTAATGGGAGTCATCCCAGGAAGATGCGGATTCACGTACCTGACCTCTAATGAAGGGGAAACGGTACTAATAGCTTACAAATCACACTTGTACACACAAGCTGAAATGAAATTCAGTTCAACTGAATTTTTTTTGACTGCGGTTCAAACTGCTGTAGCAAAAGAAAGAGCCCTGGCCCAAGGTAAACGAATAATAATCATTACACCAGTACCTGCCCTAGAAGCAGTAACAAGGGCAAGCATTCCGAATGCTAAAGCTCTACATCCAAGATGGATACAATGGGTTAATTCTCTTGCTGCAACAGACGTAGTATATGAATTCGATCCTAATTTAAAAACACAAGAATTTCTCCAATATGAATACGAATGTCCTCTTCCGACCAAAATCCTGCCTCTGGAACATTACGGCTGTATAATATATACAGACGGATCAGCACAACCCGCAGTTGGGGGTAAACAAGCATATAGTGCTGCGTGCGCGATCGTTAAAGGTCATTGGCACGAAGGAAAATTTAGACCACTGGTCACTAAAACCCAATCTCTAGGAGATTGTACAGCTCAGCGAGCTGAACTTCTGGCATTTAAGATGGAGCTTGAAAATACCGATCGCGATTTCCCCACACTAATAGTGTGTGATTCATATTACTGCGTTTAATCTTACAATGAATACTTGCAGAACTGGGTTCAAAAAGGCTTCAAAGATGCAAAAGGTGGCACAATCAAGCATAAAAAGCATTGAGAACAAGTAGTTCTTTTACAGAAAGAACTACAAAAGACTCACGTGATACATACACTGAGTCCTCAACGTGATGGCGTTCACATTGCGGGGAATTCATTGGGTGATGAAGCCGCGAAGGCAGCTGTGCAAACGGCTTCCGTAGCTGCTATCACCCGGTCAAAAACAAAAATAGACAGTGATATAATGCCAGCTGTCAGTGCTTCAGTAAAAGATGATAGAAAAACACTCCCGAAAGGCTTTCCAGTAAAGTATTCATACATAACTGATGCAAATAATGTTCCATTTGCTCGAATCCCTGGAGTGGGGGATAGGGCAATTCCAAACATGGAACACAGATTAGGACTTATTTTAGCGGCACACGAAGGGCTAGCTTATGCACGTGCTGGTTTATCCGCCACAACATCGTTATTAAAACAGAGATATTGGTGGCCACGCATGAGAAAACAAACTAAGAACTATGTTCTAGAATGTGCAATATGCCAAAGAATGAAAGTATCATCGGTGAAACGACCAGCTCAGATGCCGCTTCTAATCTCAGATAAACCATTAGCGTGTGTTTACCTGATCCACTGTGGTCCCTTACAAAGAGATGGCAACTATAAATATATCATGGTCACAGTGGATTCCTGCACGAGATTCATTTGGATGTGGCCCCAGCGCTCGGCTGGCACCAGATCTGTTATAAAAGATTTGTGAGTCTTTATCGGCACATACGCAATTGACATGCTACATTCTGACCAGGGTCCTGCGTTTAGCTCTCGAGCTTACAATAGAGGCCATGACCAGCATGGGCATTGCATTGCGGTACTCTTCTCCTTTCCATCCTGAGGGAAATGTGGTAGTGGAAAGAAAAAAACGTGACATAAAGCAATTTATAACAGCAAGGATATTAGGTTCGGGTGACGGGTGGGTCAAACATCTAATAAGTGTCCAACGTAGTCTTAATAACATGCCAAGAAATTCTCTAGGAGGTATCAGTCCGTATGAACTTTTGTTTGGTACTAGAATGATTATCCAGGATTTGGATCGTGAAAACTTCAGTGGTAGAAGAAAAAAACTTTTGATATAAAAGATCGTTTGGCTGTTTTACAGGACTTGAATGAAACAAGAAATAGTCTAAGTAACATAAAGTTTAAGCCAACAACCACTGAAGAACCACCTGTTCCAGCAAGACCTGTCTGGATTCCAAAGATTGGGGATCTGGTCAGAGAAAAAATCGCGGTGAAGAAGGAATTTGGGCCTTCTTACAGAAAAGCAGTACCTGTCTTAGCTGTCAGTGGAACAAGATCAGTAGAACTACAGCCCCTTGATGGTAAAAATGAAAACAGAATTGTTTCCATCGACCTGGTGAAACCACAAACATGTGGCCGATAATAAATAGCAGGCCCAGTGGACTCCCAAGAAATAGCAGAAGACAACATTTTGCTACAATCCAAGAGGTTCATACTGAGAGATTAATCACATTTGATAAACCTGCAGTAAATAAAAAATGACTATGCAACAAAGCCATGGAACTTGTGCCTCTTGAAATCCAAATTTCTACCATTCATTATGATACACCAATCTACAAAGATGTAGCCTCAGACCACCAATTGACAGAACTGCATCTGGCTACTTTATCAACTTTGATGACTTTTCAGATGATCCAAGTGAACATGGAGACAAGCCATTAACAAAAACTTTCAAAGAAAAAAATGACCGAACTTTTTCACCAACTAAAAGAAACATATCTGATTTCACCATGGATTGAGTTTTGGACTGTGTTAGGTGTTCTTTTCCTCCTGCTTTGGCTCATCATGGTTTTTTGCTTGGGTAAATTCATTGTTGGAGAATATAGTACAATGGACACAGCAAGTCAGATCATCATCTTGGTCTTAAAGTCTCACAGATCCTCTCACATCGAGAAAAGAGAACTATCATCAGTGAACCTCACAGCCAATACAATACCTGGTGGTATAGCATGGGACAGAACTGACTATGAAATCTATGGCCCGATTGAGCTCTTGAAGTATCCACACCAGTTTAAGGTTTCCTTAAGTGACTTTGTGATACCAAGTTCTTTCTCTGATGATTGGGATTTTAAAAATAATAATAATATGATGTCAGATTTAGTAATGTCAGCAAAATTCACAGAACATGACTATTTGCAGGGTTCATCAAATTATGAAGAATTATGCTGTTACAATCACTATGGTCATCACTATTTGCATAAATCTGCTCAACCTAGAAATGTTTTTACTTATAATCAATGGGAGCATTGTCCAACTCCACCAAAAGGAAGTTCGAAGACATTTTATGAGAAATTTCCATACTTCTCAGGGTTTAACAACAGTGATCCAGAAACGTTTTATTTTAAAATGTTAAATAAGACAGGAATGAAGGGGAGAACTCACCTGCTTTGGGGCCACAGCTTTCCTGCACACCGCCTCGCAAGAGGTCTACACCCTGCGTGGAGTGCCCCCACCGCCGCAGCACATCCACGGCCGCCGAGAGGGGAAGGGCAAAGAAACTACATTCCCCAGCGTCCCCTGCCTCACGGGGATGCCTCCTGACAGCAGAGATTTCCACCCGGAGGCGCTTTAAACCCAGCACTTCCTCCGGTGGAGTGGGGAAGGACTCACCGGCTTTGGGGCCACAGCTTTCCTGCACACCGCCTCGCAAGAGGTCTACATCCTGCGTAGAGTGCCCCCGCCGCCGCAGCACATCCACGGCCGCCGAGAGGGGCAGGGCAAATAAACTACATTCCCCAGCGTCCCCTGCCTCACGGGTAGCCACCTGACAGCAGAGATTTCCGCCCGGAGGCGCTTTAAACCCAGCACTTCCTCCCGCATCGCGGGACGTGCGTGGGCAGAGCCCGGGCAGAGGGCGGGCCGTCTGTGGCCGTCCAGGGACGGCAGGGGACGGGACAGGCCATCCCTCTTACATCTTTCCAGCCAAAACATGGGTAAGCGCAAAATGCATAACTCTCAGGATTTGGGTGGCGGAGACGCTAAGGTGGCTAGAAAGTCTGCCTCAATTATCTCACATTTAACATCTGCCGTGGGGGCTTTATATTCCCAAATTGAATCGGCTGAAAGAGAACTGGGTATCCCCACTAACACTGCTCAGAGGGAAGGAATAACCCCAATACATCCAGCACAACAAGCAAACATCCCTCTGGAGCCCGTTGTCATTATTAATCAAAAGTCCTTGCCACTGCAAGCTCAAGAGGGGAGACGCGTGACGACTGCTCACCCAGAAGCTATTACTACCCTGTACCTCCTATGTACAACAATGGTGCTTCTAGCTTCCCGGGCTCTGATACGAAGGTGGTACCTGTAAACTCATGGGGCACACTCTCCAATTCCCCTGGTACAATCAGTGTGACCCAATCCACTAACTTAACAGATCCTATAGTGCAGGATCTGATTGAAGAAATACTTACAACACGGGTGGAACAGGCTATATTGAACATTGCTAAGGACATTATGATACCCTTAACTTTTGTGTTGCTGACTTACTATCTAAATATGAACAAATAAATTCCTTTTTGGCACAACATGAGGCTCCTGCTATGCAAAGTCAGTCAGACCTTAACTCTCCCGTTACCCTCATGCCACCTGAGTCACAAGTAAGGTCCACAAAAACCCCAGGGCCGCTCTTAAACCATGTACAGCAGAAGAATCGCTTAGATTCCCAGGTCGTGCCACCTCAAACTGTGTGTATTGCTCCAGGGGGGCCTACTCATCATACGAATCCCGCTGGCCAGCAGAGGCCCCAATGCAGTAACAAGGTTGAGGGTCATATGGAGATCGAGACTGTGATACCAAAAGGTGAAAAGACCCTCCAGCAACCTCACATTAATTTACCCCCAGAAGCTACCCCACTTGTAATTGTTTTAGTCGGTGTCCCATCTTTAGTTACAGGAGAGGTTGAATCTTATGGGTCCCTCTTGAATGCCACAAGGAGATGGTGTGATCAAAACTGCTCGGGGCACGATAACATCTCTAAGAATGTAATCATGGTGAGGCGGGTTGGCTGGATTGGAAAAACTGTTAAAAGGGCTAAAGGAGACTGTGTTATCGTTTACTTTGACAGCCCCCTTTTAGCCCCAAGAATGTTATGGGATGGATCTGCCATGAAGAGTGGAGAGGGAAACGTGAGAGCAGTGCATTTTTTTTTTTCCCTGACCTAGGTACCCATCAGCTAGATGTCAACTTGCGCTATTTCGCTACTACTGATCCGTCACGGTGGCAATCGAGTGTATTTAACACTAGGCCTCTGTTTGAAAACAAGACTGATCTAGGTAGGTTATATAAATCCATGCGCACTGATTTAATTGGTATGAGGGTAGGTAGCCCTTTAGCTTTAGCAAACAGGTTTTCTCCACTACGTGACCTAAACAGTAACGACTGAGAAAGGGGCGGTAACGCGAGCAACTTACAATGCCCTACTGACCTTACTCCTGGACCACCCACAGATCCCTTGAATAGAGTAATAAGTTGGAATATTGCTGGGCTGAGGGCAAAAAGGGAGGATCAAAATTGGCTTAAGTTTATTAAAGGTTACAACGTGATAGCACTCCAGGAGACCTGGGAGACACAAAACAACTTTTGGCTAGATGGCTACAAATCATTCTTCCAGCCAGCACGACCTTCAGTATCAGGCAAGCCAGGGGAGGTTTGGTGATCCTCATTTCCGTGAACCTAAAAGGGGTAGTTAGGTTTCTAGAGTCTGATTCCCCAAACTGTTTATTGGTAGAAATCAGTGACCAACCTAGAAGGAAGCTGTTATTGATAAACCTGTATAACTCAAGAGAGGGCATTAATTTTAGTGAACACCTCCTTTTTTTAGAACAATCTATTAGGAAATATAAAAAAGGACAAAACACTTTAATCGATATTCTGTTGATGGGAGATTTTAACACTCATTTGTGTAATTTTAATTTTCAAACTAATGACAAATATAGTATGTCCTCTGCAGCAGTTCCACACTTCGAACATAACCAGAGGGGGGTAGCCCTAGAGGATTTCCTGGCATGCGAGGATCTTTACGAACCCTCCTTTTTCGAAGAGAATGAAAGAATAGCTACCTTTAAGGCTAGGGACAGTAATTCAATAATTGATTATATCTTCCTGACACCCATACTACTGGACCATGTCATATTTTATAACGCCATAGAGTCCCTTTTTAGTGACTTCAATCCGTTCTGCCTGAATCTGAACGCAGGCTTTGCTAGAGTAGACAATTTAAATCCCACAGAGGGAACTTTAAGCTTAGCCACTAGAGATCAAGGCAGACGATTGGAATGGTTTAAAGTAGTACCTGAGCTATTCCTAGGTGGTCTTTGTGATAAAATGGGAGTAGATCTCCAGAAATGTCTGGTGGATACTAATCATCCAGAGGTGAGGATTTTAGCTTTTGAGGCAATCTGTAAACAAGTGGCAACAGATCTAATAGTTCCTTCTAAACCCAGAAGAGAAATAACAAACAGGTGGTTTGACACCAAATGCTCAAAAGCGCATCGTAACTTAAAGTTAGCTCTAAAAGCCCACCCTAGGGACAAAGCTCTCATTGCCACCCTTAGAAATGAATATAAAAATACATTACAGACCCGTAAAAACGATATTAAAAACGAAACCTGGGATAGCTTAACCTCTGAAGCTGTCCTGAAAGATAGTGCAAAATTTTGGGCGATGGTGAATAACCCTTTATTAACTGGGGAAAATAATGGGCGGCTTGAAACGAATATCATTGAGACTGAGTGGCTGGGACACTTTGAAACTATTTATGCAAGTAACGAACACTATAATCCGTTCATACCTCCAGCGAACTGTTTACTCGCCTCCACGGATCTATTCCAGGTAGTGGATGTGGAAAAGGCAATATTAGACACTGCTGCCAATAAAGCACTGGGTCCCGATGGGCTTCCATCCGATTTATTTAAGGCAGACCCCAAATTATGGGCCCAAGTCTTGACAAATGTTTTTAAATCCACAGTAAACTATGGTTTCCCTGCATCCTGGTCCCGCTCTACCATCATCCCAGTTTTTCAAAAAGGGCAACGAGGGGACCCGAGATGTTATAGACCCATCTCACTTATTGACTCCTCTGTAAAAATCTTAGGGAAAGTTTTACTCTCCAAATTAAATGATAGGGTCACGGAAAAGGGGTTATTAGCGGAAACACAGTATGGATTCAGATCAGGGAAAAGTACTGTGGATCAGTGCCTTAACCTGTACCTTCTAGACAATAAGTACACAGCAGCTAGGAAGGGTTCCATGCATCTTGCTTTTATGGATTTGTCCATAGCCTTTGATCTAGTCAATAGGTCAAGGCTTTTGGACAATCCTATTGGACATGGGGATTGACTCCGGTTTGGTGCTCTACCTGGCGGATTTACATCGGGATCTTTATGCCAATGTAAGAATGATGCAAGAGGGTTCTTGGACTAGACTTTTTAAATCGGGGAGAGGGGTGAGGCAAGGGTGTATCCTTGCCCCTCTCCTTTTTACATTGTACATTAATGCCCTTGAAACAACACTGTCACCAGCCACATTAGACGTCCCGCGTATAGGTAGCACCGCTATCCCAGTGCTCCTATACGCGGATGACGCAGTCCTGTTAGCCCGTACCCCCAATGGCTTGCAGCACTTATTGAATTATTTTGGAGACTTTATGTCTTCCTTGGATCTGGTCATTAACTCTTCCAAATCCCAGGTTATGACTAATGGATAAAAATATGGCTTAACTCAGACTTCATTTTAAATCAACAAATCTTGAGGGATTGTCTGTCCCTTGAAAATGCTAAAAACATCAAATGGCTCTCATATGTTAAGTCTCAATTTACTAAGTTAGGAAGACCTGAAATTTATGAAAGGCCCACCTCCATTGTGAAAGGAGATATAAACTGGGTCAAAACACACTTCATGTCCTTAAGAACTCAGGAGCGGGAGGCGGTGGAACTGTTGAAACCTACAGTAAGAGCTTATTCCATGATTGCTACTCCAGATTCTCTTGAACTTTATTTAAAGGTAGTTAATAGCCCCTTTCATAGATGGCTATTAACAAAATTTAGGTTCAACCAAATTCCTTTTTTGTTGGGAACAAACCTGGCCTGGAGCCCTGCTGATAAGGCTTTACTCTGCGATTGCGATAATTGCTCTACCCAGGACACCACTCATTTTATGTTTTTTGTAAACACTACTCAATCATAAGGAACAAATATATTATCCCATTGCTTAAGGGTATGGGGCTACGCCAAGTTAAACCTGCTCTAATGTTTCTGCAATTGTTGCAAAATGTATGGGTCATTTTTAATATTGGGAGCTACTTGGTGGCAGCTGGGAGACTGAAAAAGTTCAGACCCATAAATCACGTAGAATTATGATGTTCCATTTTTTACTAGGGATTATTGTATTCTGGTTATGTAGCTTTGCACCTTTTCCTGCTAACTAAATCATGCGTGGCATTTGGCTTTTAAATCTTATGAACATTACCGATTTATATAATACTCACTCATCGATTGTATGTATTTTAATGTATTTTTATACTGTGTCCTTTTATGATTTTAATCTAATCGCATAAAGTGTATTGAATTGAATTGACAGGAATGAAAACAATGTTGACAAATACTAAATTGATTTATTCTGAAAAATGTTATGACAAAATGTCAACATTTGGATTTGAATTTTGGTAAAACAACATTGAAACAAAAACCATCTGGGGAACAAAAGACTGGCAGGTACAAGGTCTAGAATCATTATTTAGAGCTGGCATGATCCCAGAACAAATAATATTCCTGAATGATACCATTCAACAAACTACTTGTCTTGGTTTAGCTAAGATATAGTACTATCGATGTGGAAATAGACGTATCCCATTTTTCTCACCAAAACAGAACAAATCCTGATTGGAAAAAATGGTTGATCTGGCCCACAGACACAAATAACTGTCAAGATAGATTCCTGAACAAAAGACAGGGGTTCAAAATGACCAGGCCAGACCCAAGATATTCCCAGAGACAACATCCAGGGATAGTTACAACATACAGTGTAGGGAAATTATGCCTTGAGTGGCTACAGAAATCCACACTGGCTGAAATTCAGCAACACTTGACTTCACTTAAAGAAGGTGCTGACTTGCGAGATTTCATAATGGGACCTCGCAAACAGCGTCAAAAACGTTTCATAGCGGCCGGTATATACGCTGCATACAACACAGCTTGGAAAGTAATGCAAATTGAAACAGCAGAAAAAATATGAGAAATTGATCGTATAAATTTGGAAAAAGCACTTTCTGTAGTGGACAATTGGTTAACGACTATGTCCTCCAGAATATATTCACTGGTCAGCATTGTATCATCTGCCTTTGATATAATAGAGCAAGACCTGCTAATGTTACAATATGGTCAGTCCCAATTGTGTTCTATTGTACAGCTAGGCTGGACGTTGCAAAACCTACGTTCAGGCTACGTGCCATGGCGTCTAATCAACATAACGTCATTATTTTCTATCTTTAACCTTACTGATAAACAAATCAGTTGGGCACAAAAAGGAGCAGACTATACGATACAATTACAATTCGGATAACAACTTTCCAGTTTAAATATTGCCAAGAATATATAGCAGCAGGCCAGTATGAAAGGTTGGGTAAAGGATACATCAAATCAACCTGGGAATTACCTTACACACACAAATGTTATAGTGAAGGGAAAAAGGAGGTATTCCTTAGTTGTAATAATTGTAAAAAATCACTAAGCGGTACACTTCTGTGTCAAGGTATTAACTTGCATGGAGCCTGCGAAGGGTCTTTAAATAACCTTTCATGTCACCTGCAAGGCACTCCTGCAACACAGATAGAGCCATTTTTCAGACAGCTATCCAACGGCAGCTACGTTCTAATTAATGACCACAGCTGTTGTGGAATGGTGCCAGGAGAATCCTATCTCGGAACTGTTACTTCCAGGGTCATTTGCTGTATGCAAGTATTGTATCCAAACAGCAATCCAGACATGGAGGCGGCAATTTGGCCTTATGTGAATATCTCTTCTATTCGAATTGATACTTTAAACAGAATGAAGTCTATTCTTTTACAGACTACTGTGCCTTTAACCTTGTCCAAAGAAATGTATGATCTGCAATTTGCAAGGACAGCAGCGGAGATACATACCCTTTTATCGACAAATTGCCCCGTGCATTTCGTAGAAATGTTAAGTCAAATTTTAAACATGTCTGATACCAGTGGCATCGCACATGTATTTAAGACAATTTATTCGGGACTGTTAACACCATTTGAAACAGTTCTGGGAAACTTCCCAAATTTTGTTCATTCTGTCTTTGGCGGCCTACCTTTAAGTTTGGAACTCGAAGTAGGAATTTTATTTTTGTTCCTTCTGCTCCGATATGGCAAGCCAAGCCACCGACAAGACTCCAGCAACGATGGAAGAGACGATCCTAGCAATACGCTACCGAGACAAAATCACTAAGGTCCTCGGATTAGCCCGGCTAAGAGATCTGAGTACAACTTGGTTTCTTTCATTCAGACCAATCTGGCAGGATTGCATCTTACCTGTGCTTCGATGTCTGCTATGCGGAGAAGAATGCGTGTTGGACATCTGTCTTACACTACCATCAGCAGTACCAATGGATATCGATACTTTGCTTTGTCCAGTAACGACTCATGCAACGTGTTGTCCCCAGCGACTACCTATTCTGATGACGGCATTCGTTGAGACTTCACCATTACGAGAAGGTGGCGGTGAAGTACAAGAGGAAAGCACCACCAAACAGGTACAACCTTCTGTGAGCATTGCTGATCCAAACATCGATGATAGCAATCACGCTCACAGTTACAGCATTTTCAAACTTGGTCGAACTTTCACCTGATGTTGTAGACCAATTTTTTGCAAGCCTGTCAGATATGATGTTCTCCCCTGAACAACGAGAATAATTCTTAAGAAAAGAAAAGAATAAAAACGACAAGCACACAGTGTTCCCTGAACTCTGAATTCGGCCTTCAGTTCTGTTAAGCAACTGAAAACATTTGGAACTATTTCTTCCCCTGAAAGCGAAATTATTTTTCTTTCACATCAAAAATATTTACCATTTTTTCCGGCACGTGGTACTCTGCTTGAAGTAGAACTATTCTTAGAGAACGGAGCTTCTATTTTAGAGACATTAGAGACAATATTTTACCTCGGCCTCTAGCACATGTACAGTATCGTATAAATATGTGATGAAATGGTCTCGACCTTCTTTTCTGTATACAGAGCCATTTCATGTGTAATTTTCGCAATTCATTCAGCTGATATATATATATGCATTTAACTGAATGATAACCCTGCTTGAAAAACGTACAGTACCAATACTCATTTTTGTGTATAAACCATACACCATTTCAAAAGCAATTTATGTATTTTGGGGTGGGTTGGAAAACACACATGCATCGTATGTTTAATATTGCTTATTATTTTTAGTAATGATGGACATTAATACATGGAGTGGGTGTTGTATTTCTATCTAGGACCCTAATTCGATATTCCCGATTCATGCCCTTATGTGATTATAACAAATAATATCCTTATAAAGGCATAGGAATCATATCCATATTTAGTAATAGCCCATGCAGTCCAAAACACGGCAAGGCTACTCCCATAGACTCCTAGAAAGCACAACGCGTTCTTTAAACAAACCAAGCTTCCAGCAGCCCGGGAATTCCCCCTGCTTTTGTTTTGATTTGCACAAGAACTCCTGGAGTCCAGAAAGAACTGTAAGTTCTTAGTGACGTCTTATGTCCAACCTTACGTTAAACCCAGCACCTTTCAGGTATAAATATACCAATGTTGCCTTTAGCAAACACCGTGGTTGGGAGCAGAGAGACGTTCTACTTGCCGGGAGCCCAGCTGTTGCTAGAGCCAAAGGAAAACGCCCCTCCCTTCGACGCACTGAGAGAGACGCTGTCTTTTTCTCCAACCGAGAAAATCCAGCTCCGGTGTTCCCAAGTCACCCTCGCGGGTTGCTGGGAGATCGAGTCCTGAGAAACGAGATACAAGACCTCCTTCATTCTATAACCAAGGTACGGAGCTGATTAAAACCTTAGAGAGAATTCTTGATTCAGATTCTTGGCAAAAACTCAACTTAACTTAAAACAGCAACTTACTTACTCCTTCCCACGTTTTAGGCTTAGGTCAGGTACACCGGGGTAGGCGTATCTTAGAAGCACCGGTTGAGTTTGTTAGTCAATGTTTTTATGTATGTATATATTTTATCTATTTTAAATTATCATATGGCTAAGAAACCATATCAATGCTTTTACAGTATTATTTCATAATACTACTTTTACTGTACGCACTTTACTTTAAGTATTGCATCTGTGGCAATTCATTTCTCTTGCATGAGAAAGAATACTGCTCAATAAAATAACACATTTTATTGAAAACGGCCGTCTCTCTATTTCTCTGCACTCTGGTGAAACTAAGCATGCACGATTGACTGAGTGAAAAAGCTGTCTATTGTTTTCACACGACTCTAGAGATATACTCTTTATTCTGAGGGAGCAAAGTTGTCATGTTCATGTGGTTGTCAGAAACTAATTCCTTCTTGTCTAAATCAGGACGGTTAACCCTTTCCTGAACATTCAAGAAAGTTTCTAGTGACCTCTGAGCTAGCTGGCAAAAACTAATTAAGTCTCACATAGTCAGTAGAGACCTAGATGACCTCAGTCCTATGTCTACACTGCTGTTTATGTTATTCCAATGTGCACAGCCTATTGGGAATATAGGAACTAAACCACAAAACAGCATAGACTCTGGGATTTGGGGTCCATGAACGCACTCATAATCTGCAGGTTTCTTTTAAGTGACCCAGGTTGTTGGCTTAATACTGGTGGCAACATCCTTGAAGGGGGACAACCTGGGAGAGTCTACGCCTGGTCTAGTTTCTTGGTGCACATAAAGAGCAGGTCTAGGTGCATGTTACAGAGTGGTGAAGTTCTGAACCCAGCGATGTGACTCCAAGGGTACATTATCAGGGGTCCACCTCACAAGAGGCATGGGCGCCTCATGATGGTGTGTGCCATTTGACGGTTTGCCTTCATTTATGCTGCATCTGCCAGTATCCACTGCCTTTGGTCTGCCTACATTCTGCATGAGTGTCATCCTCTAAGTCCTCTTTGTCCCTCAATGTGTGGGTAGGCCCAGCAGGGCTGATGTGCCCCCAGGTCAGTCAAATGTTGCTGCTTAAGGAATTTTGCTCAAAAGCAATGCCAAAGGGGGAAGTCCATTATTATTTAATACATACTTTGTGAAGTTGGTCTGTTACAGGTTTTAGTTGAAACCATATCGCCACAGTGGTCAGAGTGATATCCTGAAAGAGAGAGCATGTGGCACCCTGGAATACGACTTGGTTGTGCTTTCAGCCTGACTGAAGAATCTGCTCTTTATAGTCTTGAAGGATTGCAGCTTGGCAAGAACATCTCTTTGGCGCAACCCCTCACCAGGTGCTGGTTGCCCCACCCAATGGACTCTCTCCAGTTTCACTTCTGCATAGTCATCCCTAAAAGAGTTCTGAAAACAGACCTACCACAAAGGCCTCGAAATCCAGTCCTCCACCCCTTCCTCCAGGCCGTGGATGCAGAAATTGTCCCACCTGGAGCTAGTATTCAAATCTTCACATTTGAGGAGGGCCATTTGCAGTTGTGTATGAATTAGTTCCATCTTGTTTGTCAGCTCGGATATTGTCTCTTGGAGTTTTGGTTCAAGCTCAAGTGTGCACACCCCGAGTCAATATCGGCTTGTAATGAGGAAAGTTGAGTGTTGACGTCTGCCCTAAGAGCCTCCAGAGAGGAGGTCAAATCTGCCCTCAATTCCTCCCTGAGTTGCTTTTTAAATTCACAAAGAGAGTACAAAAGGTCATTCTTCATGAAGGTCATGGTCTTGCTTGAGTGTGGAGCTTCGCACAAATCTTCAGATGCTGCTGGGCAAAAGGAACTCAACACCCTATTGGATTGTGTCCTTTTTGGTGGCACAGAGGCTGCCGGTAGCAGTGGGTGGAGAGCCACTGAGCAGGTGGCTGTCTACTGGTCGACCAGAAAAAATCCACCTGGGGGCTGTCTGCCATGCTAACGGAAATGGTTAGTGGAGTGCAGGCTATGAAGGTGGTGTAGGCAGGGAACTGAAGCGGTGTAGGCCAAACAGGTACTTTCCTTCCTTATGAGGGGGGACACAACCACCAATGGAGAAAAGGTGAGACCCTTGGGGTAAAGAGGATCATTCAGGCTTGTTCTTTGGCAACTCTGAGCTTGAAGAGTGCTGTGATACCACGAAAGAGGGTCACTGCTCATGGTTTTGTACTTCCAGCAATAAAGAAAGATCCCTGAAAGAGATGTTCTTTTCTTGTTTATAAGTGGGGTCTGCCTTCCCCTAAGCTGCTCAGCCTTCTCTTCAAATGTGGCTGCCTGTCTTCATTCTGAGAATGTGAGGCATTCCTCTGGGCAGCAATGCAGCATCTAGGCCCTCACAGGGAAGAGGCTGGATGTCATCAGATTGCAGAGTGGCCAGCTCAAGAGATTAGTACCTGGGGTTAACAGAGCAGGAATATAAGGAGCTCCTACGTTTGCAGTGGAAAGCAACCCCCAGACACCCAGGGGACCAGAGTAAGCCCACTGAATGCTGCCTCTCACCTTCTTGTACTCTCTGGGAGGTGTTCACTCAAGAGCTGACAAGATGGGCGTGAGACATTTCGCACCCTCCCCCATTTTAGGGACAGGCATAGGTCCAGATGGAAGGTGGTTGGCAAGCATCTATGGTCCCTGTTGTTCCCCTTGAGAAACTCCTTTGTATTGGCACGTTACAAATGGGTCTCCCACATCACAGGGATCTCTAGCATCTCCACTATTTCACCTGCAGTAGTGGTACTATTTGGGGTGCCGCCATGTTTCCATCGCACTGGTGAGGTAGCAGTGGGAAACCTGATGATGCGCTAGTAGTGGCGCTATGGAAACCATGTTGCCCATTCTTCCGGCAAGTAAATCAACCTGGCTTTGGATTAATTGGGGTGGGCCAGCAAAGTTGGCTGTGGAGCCTCTGTGGATTACGTCCACACAGTAATGATGGTCGGCCATGCCCCAGTGGGTGCAGTTCTTAACTGCCAAATCAACCTGGCAAAATACATCTTTTGCCAAGCCCAAACCTTCCTTTTTAATACATATATGTCACCCCTAGGGTAGGCCCTAGACAGGCCAGAGGGCAGGATGCAATGTATTTATAAAGTTGGACATGCACTTTTAAGCTTTACATGTCCTGGTGGTGAAAAACACTTACATATATTTTTCATTACTGCAAGGCCTATCTCTCTTTACGGTAACATTGGAGTTGCCTTATTTCAGGTTATAAGTATCATTTCCAAATAGGAAGAGGTAACTGGTTCATGTTTGGTGTCTCTGGAATCACAATATAAAATCCTGTGAATTCAGATTTTAAATTGTAATTTAGAAAAATTCACTTTTAGAACGTTAGCATTGTCCTGCCCTAACCATTTAGTGCTGGTAGTCTGTCTCTGGTCACATGACTGGATGTAGCTGACAGTTGAGCTTTGTGTATTCCTCTTAGACAGTCACACACAATAGGGAACTAAGTGTGCCTCGATCGGTCATCACTGGCCAGGTGGGAGGTAGGAGCTGGGCACAACTTCCACTTAGACCTGAATAGACTGTGTCTGGAATTGACACAAAGAGCTTTACATAACCTGTATTTAGTCTGGAGCAGTACAGGACAGGCACGATGCCAAGGGACATCAAAGGGAAACCTCTAGAAGCTTCTCCCCCACTTCAAAGGCACAACTGGTTGTAAATGCTGGACCTTAGACGCTACCACTTCAGTACACTTCTAGACTTGTGGATCCTCGGCCAGGTAGAAGGACTACTGTTCTGCTGAAGGACTGCCATTCTGCTGGATTAACTCTGTAGGACCCCAGCTTTGCTGCATTTGCCTGCTGCCGGCTACTTCTTGCCTTGGTGAGAAGGACTGGACTTACATCACTTGAACCCAGAACCCAGAGTGACTCCAAGGGCTAGTTGGTTGGCCTTCGGATCTGAAGCGTAAAAGAACATAACAGGCTTCCAACAACCTTGCATCTGAATTCTGCTATCTGTGAGTCTACCCTCCCAAGTGGTGTCACTCCAGTCCTGGAGCCTTGGACCTGGTCTTAAGGTGATTGGCCAGCCTTTGTAGATCCAGCGGAGCCAATACATCTCCTTTGCTGTGCAGTGCATCCCTGAGCAGAACTGTTGCATCTCTGCTCCTGCTTGAATTGGATCCGTTGCGAGGCTTGCATCGCTAACACCACCTGCTTTGCCTTCTGATCCACCACTGCACCACACATCCTCAGTGCAGACCCTCACATCTGTTGTCAATAGCAGCCTCAATGACTAAGATAGACTCTACATCGCAGCCTCCCAGCTCCTCGAACCCAACGTATCGCCCCAACTGCACAAAGCATCACCGACTCCAGATTGCGCACTCCAGGCACGTGTCAACCAGATCCTTAACATTTACCCAGCAAGAACTCGCACTGCTGCTTCACTGGATCTAAAAACTGATGCAGAGCTTTAACTGCATGATGCATCTTCAACGCCGATCAATGTATTTCTCTGCAAACCAGGATTTAAGGAATTCTGTTCACAGGGCCGAACTGGGTCCAAGTAGCCAGCTCATACTCTATCTCAGTTGGCTTGAACTTGGGATTTTGTCCCAATCCAGTACAACCAGAGAGCCAGAGTTGGCTCTTTATGCCTTTTGGCACTATTTGCTCAAAAAATTTGATTTTAAATGTATCCAGTTCTACCAATTTTAATTTTCTTTTATTTATTAAAATCAATCTATTTAGTTAATGCTGTTGTGGGCGTTTTTTGTGGTGTGTTTCCACTGTGTTACTGTTTAAAGTAATGCACAACAGCATTACACATTGCCCCTAAGTTTAGCCTGACAGTTCTGTGCCGTGCTATCAGGGGGTTGAGCACAGGGTAATTTGGGGTTTTCTTGTGTCTTAACCTGATCAGGATTGTGTTTACTGCTAGTCCAGGGCTCACACACAAGTGTACCAGCAACCCAATTTCTTACACTGGTGGTCAGCACTGAGTATTAGACTTTTGTTAGTGCAGTGACATCCCATAATTTTTTCTTACACCACCACCCAACAAAAATAATCTAGGACCAATTCGGGTAAAATTCTCCTTAATTGGCCTTATTGTTTTTTAAAATTTTCTATCTGTTGTTTCTGAATCCACCTCTACAACCATGGTGTTTGAGCTGGCAAACATGGGGCCCTACAGTATGGCCCATCTCAAGGATTTCTGTCGGATGAGGAGACTTCCAGCAAAGAGCACCACTAGGAAGGTAAAACTGCAAAAGGCCCTATTGTGTTCCAACAGCCTGCTGAAGGAGATGACTTGACCCCTAATTTGGAACTTCATGCCAGGGCTGGTGAAGAGGAGGGGCGAGAGAAAGATTTCAGGCTGGAGATAGCCTGGCTCAGGATGGAGAAGAAACTGTCCATGGAGGAGAAACTAGCTATGGAATGGCAAGCTCATGAACTGAATTTGAAAAAGCTGAATCTCGAGGCCAGGCATATAGAGTCCTGCAGTGATGGTAGTAGAAATTCAACAGTGTCTGAAGCTGACAAGAAGGTCCACATAACTACAGAACCTGTGCCCAACTGTTTGGTTAGAGGATGACTTAGACAAGTGGCTTGCCTCATATGAGGTAGCTCTAAAGTTACACAGGATTTCAGATGAGCACTGGGGGTGGCTTGTGGAAATACATGCTTCCAATGGGGAGGGACACACTGCTCACACTAGGAGTGGAGAATCAAACCAGATATGACACCATGAAAGCCATCCTTATCATTAAGTTTGGACACAGCCCAGAAAAATATTGCATCAGGTTCAGGGACAGCCAGAAGATGCAGAATCAGTCTTGTGTAGACTTCTTGGACTATGCCAGAAAGGCACAGAATGGCTGGATGAGGAGCATCAAGGTTAATGATTATTTGGGGCTGTACAAATAAATCTTGAGAGAGCATATGCCAAGTACCTGTTTACAGAGCTGTGACAGCACCTGGTTGACAGCAAATTGACTGATCCCAGGAAGCTTGCTGAGGAGGCAGACATCCTGTTCAGCACCAGAGTGTCCAAGAAGATACCTGGGAGCGAGTTCAGGTTTCCACCAGCATTGTGAGAGGGAGGTTACAGATGGCCCAGACAAGTCCCAGAGTAAGGGAGAGGACATTTTTCCCATGTCCCATCTCAGAAGCAGGGGGTGGGCCTGGTGGGCAGTGGCCCAGGGTGCCCCTTTCCAATGTGTGCTTTGAGTGCTCCCAGTTAGGACAAAAGCAGGGAATCTCTGTCTGTCCAATCTACAGGGATGGCTAAAATGGCCTTTGGGTAAGTAGTCTCCAAGGGCAGGATATAGACCATGCCATGATCTCCCTTAGCTGGAAGATAGGCTCAGAAGGTGAGCCTGTGATCCCTGAGAGTTGGAATCGTCACTGCCACCAGATGAAAGTGAATGATGTCCTAGTCACTGCTCTGAGGGACACCAGAGCTAGACAGACCATGATAAAGAAAAGGCTACTATTACCTGGAGCAGTATATCGACTAGGTGTGTTGGTAGCTCAGGCTCAAGTAATGGAATTGTTCCACCCTATGACCCTGGTATCCCTGGAGTGGGTTGGCAAGGTGAGCCAGAGAGGGTCATAAGTAGTCCTGAATGTCCATATACTGCATTCTGGCTAATGAGTTGGCCCCAGTGTCCACAGAACAGAGAGGGGCATCCACCCAGGGTACCCTGATAGTCCCATTTTCTAGGAGCACCACTCTCAAGCGGAGGGTACAGGAGCCAAGATGGAGGGGCCCGGTGAAGGATTGCTCACTCATTTCACCTATTCAGCCTCGGGGTACAGATCAAGGGCTTGGAGACCAGTCTCAGCATAACACCACTGAACTGGTGGCAGGTATAGTGGAAGTGAGGTGTAAAACACCTGGGACTCTCCCGCCCACTCTGAGAAATCTCAGAGGTCAGAGAACCCTGGATGACCTTGTGCCTGGCTCTTAACACTGGCAGCTGTCAGTGGGCTCTTTTGGTTGCTGTACTTATGGGCAAAGTTTTTCCTGGGTTTGAAACAGAAGTGCGTTTCAAGGGGTGGAGTGGGTCATCACTTTGTTGGCCATGGCGGTTCTGTCTGCCCTCCTGAGATGCATCTGTGAGCAAGTTAAGGTTAGGTGCTTCACAGATGGGATCCACAGGTGATGCGAATGGTGCCCCATGTGTCAGTTCAGTGGCTCAGAAGAGTATAGACAAAAGGGTCAAACTGAATTTAGAAGGACATAGAGCTGACAAGAGCTTCAGTGTAGGGCAATTGACCATGTTCTATCACCTTAGCATGGAAAACTAAAAAGGTGTTGATGAGTATCCCCTGGTTTAAGATCGAGAGAGTGTTTTGCTAGACCTGGCCCTCTCTGCAATGGTGCCCCCAAACATTTTGCCTTTAGACCCCACCGTTTTCGTACCTCATTTTTGATAGACTATGTGCACTTTACCACTGCTAACCAGTTGTAAACTGCTTCTGCTCTCTGTTCTAAGCATGGTAATATTGGCTTATTCCCAATTGGCATATTACATTTACCTATAAGTCCTTAGTAAAGTGGCACTAAATGTTTTTAAGGACTGAAAATGAAAGGTTACTAGTGGACCTGCAGCACTGATTCTGCTACTCACTGCCTTTTAAACATGTCTCAGGCCTGCTTTTGCAGACTCTGTGTGTGCAGTTTTTACCTGCTATAACGACCTGGCAAAAAAATAAATGTGCCTGGCCCAAAACGCCCTTTAATACATATGAGTCACCCCTAGGGTAGGCCCAGGAGAGGCCAAAGGAAAGGGAGTAATGTGTTTACATTGTTTGACATGTACTTTTGAGTTTTATATGTCCTTGTATTGAAAACCCTTACATTTGTTTTTCAATACTGCAAGGCCTATCTCTCCCCTAAGATAACATTGCAGTTACCTTATTACAGGTTATAAGTGTAACTACTAAATAGGAGAAGATATCCTGTTTAGAATCCTAACATATGGTGAAGTCAGATTTTACATTGAAATTCTGATAATGCCACCTCTGTTCAATTTGAAATCACTTGTAGAGTGTAAACAAATGTAATCCTAGTTTTGATCAAAAATACGATAAGATGAACAACATTTGACGTTATCTAAATTTCCATATTCACAGTAATCCAATCTTCAAGAGGAAATGACCAAACTTCACATGGAGCATGTCACGTTTGTTTATTAAATGAACCAAGTAATCATATTTCTTGCATGAAATAAATATTCATCCCAATGCATTTCAGGCTTTAAACATAGCCTTTCTTCAGGAGAATCTATGAAAGAATGAAATGTGTGTCTTAAGGCATGCAGCATAATATATTAGAACATAGGAAGTAACGAACATACAAAAAAATGAAGCTGACATAACCAAAAGAGCATGCTGATAACATCAACAATTATTAAAATGTACAAGACTCCATACGTGAGAAAAAGGACGATGCTGTATGTCAAGTAACATGTAATCAAAATAAAACACATGTGTAATTGAATCAACAGCAATTAAAGGCAGACACCAAAATCAAAAACAATGTGACTGTCAAATTAGAAGGTGAGGACAACAAGAACCAGGAAAAGCCCAAAGTGAAAAGACTAAAATGTGTGCACCTTTAAGGACCAAGTGGTTTACTGAGCTTAAAATAGTAAAGTGATTGATTGAGGGCAAAAATGTTGCATAACTTTCAGCAAGAAAAGCATACAGAACGACCATGAATAGGAGAAGGACGACCGCACGGTCCGTACTGTGTTAAAGAAAACATACGTGAATAATGACCCATAATGGGGCCGAAATGGCGAAACTTATGTGAACAAAAGTTGTGGCTTTCCCGCTCACGGAAAAAAACAGAAGGCTGATCGGGACAGGTTCATGTAACCCACAAACGAACGAACAGACTCCGTAGAGAAAGCAAATATGCATGCCGGGATGACGGGCATGCATCAATGGTGGCATATAAGACTAAACCCGGAAGTGAAAGCAGAGAAACCGAGTGAATAGGAACAGGTAACTCCGTAACGAAAGTTAAAGGCCCCACGTGCAGGCTGAAAAAAGCCTGTTATTTATCACTTACAGGATCACTAGTTATTCACTCTTTCTTTCACCATTTTTGTCCTTATATTTTGATTGTTATGTTTTATATTATCAGTTATCTTGGGATTTCCCTGGATGGGTAACCCTTTTTTGAAGTCTGTTTTCAGTTTTTTCCTTTTTTTCCAGCCTGCAGGTGGGGCCTTTAACTTTCATTACAGAGTTACATGTTCCTATTCACTTGGTTTCTCTGCTTTCACTTCCAGGTTTAGTTTTATATGGCGCCATTGGCGCATGCGCGTCATCCCGGAATGCAAATTTGCTTTCTCTATGGAGTCTGTTAGTTTGTGAGTTACTTGAACCCGTCCTGATCGGCCAACTGCTTTTTTCCATGAGCGGGAAAGGCACGACTTTTGTTCACATAAGTTTTGCCATTTTGGCCCCGTTATGGGTCGCAGTGGCGTAACAAAACCTTAGGGGGCCCCCCTGCAATATACTGCAAGGGGGGCCCCTTATTCGATCACTACCACCTGCTGGTTTAAAGCACCTGACCCTCATAATCTACCTCAAACCTAGCAGCAGGGTTTTCACTAATACAAATGGCTTCAAGGAAATCAACAAGTTCTGCAGTGAGAAAGACATTAGGGCATATAAAAACTGTTTTTGGTGTTATTGATTTACAAAATGGAGCTATATGGTAAAAAGGGGAAATGCTTGGTGACATGAAGGGATTCCAGCGCACAGTAAATTACATTTGCAATGCACCAATGGACCATGTTACAGGTCATTTTAATCTCACACATTTCTCGGTCAATCTTTTCCAGTCAGCCTCTCATCTTTAGCCCTAATTCTTTCATCACCTTTTCTGCTTTGAACAGTTCACCTAATCACTTATTCTTCCAGCACTGTTAACCTTTTGCAGCATATTTAAGCCTCCCTCCTAATAGCACTGATGTAATTTACCTTTGTCAACTTTTCAAGGGAGTGGGGGTCGAACGAGCATAATTGATTTTGCTATGGTTTCCAGCAAGTATACTCATTTTGTGAATGATTTTAAAATAGAAGTAAATCCTGCTAGCGACCATAACTCTCTCGTTTTGAATTTGTGCCCTGTGATTGAGAGAAGCAAGCCCATTGAGCAGCCAACGAAATATAGTTTAAATCAAGGCTTAACTATGAAATGGGACAAGGTTGATGTTAGAAACCTAGAGGAAACTATTTTTAAGGCAAATAATTCAGAGATAGTTATCTGTTTAACGTCTACATCTGAACCAGAAACTATAATTCAGAATTTTGAAGCTCTATGTGAAAATGTGGCCACTCACCTTATTATACCAATAGGAAAGGGAGTTTCAAAGGAACATAAATGGTTTGATGCTGAGTGTTCAGTAGTAGAAACATTTCTAAAAAGGGCGTTATCCAAGTACTTCGGAACAAGGATTTGGTAAAAAACGCAAGGAAATCTTTAAAGGACACCATCACGAAACGTAAATTGGAACTAAAAAAGAAGGCTTGGGATGATTTGGAGAAAGCCTCAGATTTAAGGGATAGTAGGCTATTTTGGGAAACAGTGAATAGCCCTTTCCTTAATAATGATGAAAAAGGCAGTATGGTTACCCATCTACCAGGAGAAACATGGGAAGTTCATTATACTAAAATGTTTAATCCAAAAGGTGTCTGTTTGATTACTAATGGGGAGGGGCTTATTGATTCTCATCATGAAACAGTGTTAGCACTTAGCCTCTCACTTTCTCTCCCTGAAGTCGAGGAGGCTTTAAGGAAAGGCATTTTATTAAAAGCCCCGGGCCCTGATGTGTTGTGTTTTATCTAGGACCCCGATCAATATTGTGACCTTGTGCCCCTATACGGCTATAATCAATAGATATCCCTATAATGGCATAAACGATCAGAGCCATATTTCAGTAACTCGTCTCTGCAGCTCATTAAAGTATATGACACAGCAGAAGCCACTTCCTTAGATTCCTAGATAACACTCCGAGTTCTTTCAACAGACAAAACCCCCAGCAACCTGGGAAAGCCCCGCTTGCTTCGTTTTGATTAGTAATAGAACTCTAACGAGCACTGTAAGAATGACCAGTTCTTAGTGACATCTTTATTGACGTCTTATGTCCAAAAACTTACGTCAAACAAGGCACCTTTCAGGTATAAATAATACCAACATTGCCTTAAGCAAACGCGATGGTGGTGGTGAATACAGGAGCAGAACAGCTGTCCCTTGCAGAGCCCAGCAGATGCAAGAAGCCCACAGACGCTGCCCCTCCTCCTCCTTGACGCGCTGAGAGAGACTCTGTCTTTTCTCCTGCCGAGAAAATCCAGCTCCGGCGTTTCCAGCCTACCCTTGCGGGTGACTGGAATATCGAGTCCTGAGAGCAGATACCAGACCTCCAACATTCTATTCCAGAGGTACAGGGCTGACTAAACCCTTAGAGAGAATTCTTGAAGCAAACCCTTGGCAAAACCAACTTAACTTAAATTGCTACTTACTTACTCCCTCCCAAGTATTAGGCTTAGGTCAGGTACACCGGGGTAGGCGTAGTTAGAAGCACCAGTTGAGGACGTTAGCCAAATGTATATATGAATGTATATATTTTACTCATTTTAACTATCATATGGCTAAGAAACCATATCAATGCTTTTACAGTATTATTTCGCAATACTCCTTTTACTGTACGCACTTTTTATAATAACAAGTCTTGCAATTGTGGCAATTCATTTCTCTTGCATAAGAAGAAAGACTGTTCAATAAATAATACCTTTTATTGAAAACGCCCGTCTCTCTATTCTCTGCATCCAGGTGAAAGTAATTTTGCACAACTGACTGAGTGAAATAGCTGTCTATTGTTTCACACGACTCTAGAGATTGACTCTTATTATGAGGAGCAAAGTTGTCATGTTTATGCGGTTGTTGGAAAACTTAATCCCTTCTTGTCTGAGCCAGGGAAGCTGATCACTTCCTATTCAGTCAAGAAAGTTTCCAGTGACCTCTGAGCTAGTTGGTACAAACCCAATTAGGTCTAACATAGTCAGAAGAGACCGAGAAGACCGCAGTTCTACGTCTACACTGCTGTTTATGTTATTCCAATGCGCAGGGCCTATAGGGAAAATAGGAACTACACTACAGAGCAGTACTGTTAGATTTATTTAAAAGTAACCCTTATGTGTGCTCTCCACTATTACTTAATGTTTTTAGGGCGGCTGTGGTCGGGAGTATTCCATCGTCATGGAAAGAGGCGGTGGTTGTACCGATTTTTTTAAAAGGAGACAAACGCGACCCGTGCTGTTACAGGCCAATATCATTAATTGACGCATCCTGTAAGTTGATGGGGAGAGTTATATTGGCCCGCTTGGAGACATGGGCAGACTCTTCTGGCCTTATTGTAGATTCCCAGTATGGATTCAGGAGAGGCAAGGGGACAACAGAACAATGTCTTAATCTTGCGCTACTGATGGGTAAGTATATGAAGGCATGGGGTGTTTCTATACCCCTGGCATTCATGGACTTATCCAGTGCCTTCGACACTGTATGTAGAGACAAGCTATGGCGGATGATGGATGCTATGGGGTTTGAGGAGCCTTTGGTTAACTTGCTTCGTAGATTGCACGCTGCTACCACTGTGTCGATTGGATATGGCCCGGGTGGGGAAAAGACAAAATCAATCCCATCGGCTGAAGGTGTACGTCAGGGCTGCATTTTGGCTCCTTTTTTGTTTTTAGTTTACACAAATGGTTTGGAAAAGTTGTTGTTAGAGAATTTTTCAGACTTTCCTAAAGTAAATGGTAGACAGTTACCATTGTTATCCTCGGCTGACGACACTTTATTAATGACTCTAACTGCTAATAGTATGCAACAGTGTTTCAATGCATTTAATGACTTTATGGAGGACTTAGACCTTAGGGTCAATTTCACGAAGTCTTTTGTTATGGTATGTGGATCTAGAGGGGTAAAAACCCGTAGGTTTGTCGTAGACAACCTGACTATTGATAAAGTTGAGAATTTTAAATACCTAGGTAATTTATTCAATAGAAACTTGAGCTGGGACCCACTAATAATGGCCCGTGTTCAAAAAGCCACACGATCTATAGAGGCTCTTTTTCGTTTTGTGAGCAAATTGGGCCAAAATCCAATTGCGGAATTAAAGACCTTATATAAAGCCAAATGTCTGCCTATCGCTACTTATGGGGAGGGGGTGTGGGGGACACATAAATCTACCCATATACAAGATATGGAGAACAATTTTTTAAAGCGGCTTTTATCGCTTCCAACTAGTTCACCAAATGATTTCTCCTATATGGAGTTGGGCATTGATTTTGTGGGTGACACTATTTGTCTCTCACCATTACTCCTTTGGGGGAAAATCTGGTTATCTGAGGACTTGCAGCTCACAAAAACAAATTTTGAAAGATTGCCTAATGTTGGATCGCGTTATGCGGATCCCACGATTGTCATATGTAAAGGAAACTTTTCATAAAATTGGCCTAGGTCATATTTATGAATTCCCAGAATCTATTCAGCAGGTCATAAAGACTGTAATTAGGAATGCCTATTGTGATACTTTGGGTCACTTAAAAGACAATGAACAACCACTATACCAAAAGGATAAATTGCAGCACCAATTTTATCTATCTTTTACTATACATAAGCAATGGCGTTTTTTTCTGACACGCTTCCGATTAAATACATTGCATTTTCTTTTTGCTTTTCCGAAACAAGGGGGTTGGTGTGAGAGGCTACCCCCTTGCCCATGCGATAATAAGGCGCAACAATGCACATTGCACTTTGTTCTCTTTTGCACTTTATATAAAAATCCAAGAAACCGGTTTATTAAACCAATATTAATGGATATTCGTCCTTGTAATTATAAAGAAGGCTATGAGTTTTTAAGATCGTTGCATACCGCTGCTATTTGTAGTGCTATGCTCAGCTTCATTAAATTGTTGAAATTACCAAAAATCTTGATACTCTAGTGGGAAGAGTGAGCAAATACCCGTTGTAACGATTGCAAGAATAAGTAGATTGCTCCTTAATATTGCATATTTGTGACTTGATATTTTTTATGATCTATTTTAAATTTTTAGGGATTGTAATTGTTTCTGGTGACCTGATGAAAAATGGTTAGGAAATTTATTGTATATCAATATTTTTGATCTTGTAGACTTGAAAACCATTTGCAAAATTTGTATTATGAAAATGTATACTTTTATGATTCCTTGGTTGAATCGAGATGAAGTTTTATGATGATGATGATGACCTTTGTCATTCTTATTTCTATTATTCCCAGTTTCCCCGCCCCATGCTTCCTGTTCTCTTCTCTCTCCCAGTTCTCTTAATTTCACTTCCATCTTCCGGTTTCATCAACTTTTTTGAGTTTCCTCTTCAAACACAAGATTATGTCCCTCATTCTCATGCTGCTGTCATGATCCCTCACACTTTCCCTACTTGTTCTGACAATTTTCCCCTCTGCTCTATTACTCTCAGGTTTCTTTTCACCTCAGTCTCTCATTAGTCAACTCTATCTCTTCCAATTTGCTGCTTACCTTCAACTCTGATTCTCTGATTCTCTACAATATACCTCTAACGTTTTGCACTCACCTCTATCTCTCCTGGTTTTACTTCCACCCTACGCTCATTCTTCTCCCCCTCCCTTCTACTTGCACACATGACATTCTCCAATATCTGTACCACCCCTCGCTCTTAAATTTAATTTTACCTTTGACCACTAAATATCACTCCTCAGTTTATCTCTTACTTTCCAGTTCATTGTTCTCATTCTCTCACTATCACCTCTCAATCCTACTCTCAGCACTGTCTCTGATCTTCTTGCTTCTGCATCCTCAGTTCCTAAACTATCTTCAACTTTACCCCTTTCGCTTATTTTTAAACTCCTATCACACTTGTTTCCTTCACAGATACCTCGCCTATTCCCATGCACCTACTTACTTCTTGTTTCCCTTACTTTTAGTACTCTGGATTTTCCTTTCAGCTCACTCAACTTCAGCTTCCCTTACTCCTTACCCTTTTTATTTCCATAATTTACACTTGTGTCATCTCTCCTTCACATTCCATACCTTCACTCATCCTTACCACTTCGCAATGTATATTTCACTCCCTTTCAGGTTTACCATCCACTCTTGCACATCTTTCCCTCATGGACTCAGGCACCTCCTCATACTCTTTGCCATTGTTTAGCCTTTGGTCTTCCTCTTTCTATTTTTTCTGCACCTAACTTCCTTTTTTTGAACTCCCTTTTTTTTTCCAGTCAGATTCTTACTTTATGTGTATTTTTGTCCCCTTCATTTTTCTTTCTGATTTCTTACTCCTCTCGTATTTCTTAGTTTTATCTCCTTTCTTATATTTCTTATGATTTTGCTTTAACACATGCTTTCTTTCTCATGTGTTATTCCCATACCTTTCATTCTCTTTCAGAGAGGTGTTTTCCATTTGGTTTTTTTTCTACCCCTCACTTTTCATTTCCCCGTTTGTTGTCTCTCCCTTTGCCTCCACTTCATTGTTCCTTTTCCTTAACCAGTCCTTTTCTTCTCTCTTTCTTAATTTTTTTAAATGTGTTTATTAAGCAGCAGACACATATAAATTATACATCACCCTAAGCACAGGGGAAACAACGCATTGAATAAAATAGTTCAGTTCAAGCCGACTTTTCCTTAGTGTTCCAACAGAGAGTAAAATTTGAACCTCAAGAAAACAACTCTCCACCCAACCCCCCCCTGAAGCCCAGCATGGTTGCAGAGAATTATTACATCTTCAGACAGTACATTGCTATTATAACAATCCTCCTCATCAAGCCTAATAGTCCTTTCACACCTTAGTACTAGGAACGTACAGCGCTTTACTGTAAGTCCGGATTCCCAAGGAGATACTGTTGCGTGTTTATCTAGGTTCCTGATCGATACTGTGACCTTATGCCCCTATTCGGCTATAAATCCATTTATTCCCTATATTGGCATAACCGTTCAAGTGCGATATTCAGAAAGTCATCTCTGGCCTCACACGAACAGAGCCACATTCCAGAATAGTTCTCTGCCACTTCCTTTGCAACCAATTAGTGCAATGACAGAGCAGAAGTCACTATCTGATATTCCTAGATTAACACTCCGAGTTCTTCAACAAGATAAAAACTCAGCAAACCTGGAAATCCCCGCTTGCTGTGTTTTGATTAGTAATGGAACTCTAATGAGCAACTGATAGCTATCACTTCCTAGTGACATCTTTAATTGACGTCTTATGTCCAACAAACTTGCGTCAAACCAGGCACCTGTCAGGTATAAATATTACCAACGTTGCCTTAAGCAATTGCCTGTCGCTAGCTGTCTGGCGCGACCCTGTTGCTGCAGCCTGCTGCCCATCGCCCGAAGCTGCTGATACCATTATCGCTGCTAAAGCGCGAACAATGGTGTGGTGTAACTAGGAGCTGAACAGCCGTCCCTCTGCGAAGACATCCAGCAGAAGCCAGCTGCCCGCGGACGCTGTCCCCCCTCCTTCTCCTCGACGCGCTGAGACGAGACGCTGCCTTTCTCCCGCAGAGAAATCCAGCTCCAGCGTTTCTAGTCTGCCCTCGCGGGTGACTGGGATACCGAGTTCCTCCTGAAGGCGATACCAGACCTCCATCATTCTATTCAGAGGTATGGTGTTGACTAAACCCTTAGATGAGAATTCTTGAAGCAAACCTTGGCAAAACCAACTTAACTTAAAGCTACTTACTTACTCCCCTTCCACGTGTTAGGCTTAGGTCAGGCACACTGGGGTAGGCTTAGTTAGAAGCACCAGTTGAGTATGTTAGCCTAATGTATATATGACTGTATATATGTTTTATTACTTTTAAACCATTGTATGGCTAAGAAACCATATCAATGCTTTTACAGTATTATTTCGCAATACTTATCTTACTGTACGTACTTTTTATAATAACAAGTCTTGCAATTGTGGCAATACATTTCTCTTGTACGAGAAGAAAGACTGTTCAATAAATGTTAACCCTTTATTGACAAACGCCCGTCTCTCTATTCTCTACATATCGTGAAAGTAAACTGCACTAACCTGACTGAGTGAAATACATGTCTATTGTTTCACACGACCCTAGAGATTGACTCTTGATCTGAGGAGCAAAGTTGTCATGTTGCACGGTTGTTGGAAAGCTGAATCCCTTCTTGTCTGTGCCAGGGAAGCTGATCACTTCCCATGCAGAGAAGAAAGTTTCCAGTGACCTCTGAGCTAGTTGGTAACACACCCAATTAAGTTTAGCATAGTCAGTGGAGGCCTGGAAGATCCGCACTTCTACATCGATACTACTGTTTATGTTATTCCAATGCGCAGGGCCTAGTGGGAAACTAGGAACTACACTACATGGCGCCCAAACGTTTGGTAAGGCGATAAACTAACGCAAGACGTTAGAGTAACTCAGTCGTGCATATTTCACACCCCTTTCTCCCGTAAATACTCCAATAGACGTCTGGAGTGGGTGAAAGGTTAAAATCCGCCCGAACTCAGTAGGAAGAGATTCCTATGTAAAGCTCTGGTTTATTCAACGTTGAAGGATACAGTGTTCCAAAATATTGTGCACCTAATCTTTGTCTCCTTTGAGACCTACTCTGCAAACCTTGCATTTCTACAATGCCAGGAGAAAACGGAACCACTGGGGCCGCAGTAGATGCGACTCAGCAAGGTCCCGAACACACAGACCCGGGTGCAATTATCATCCCGGTCCACTTAAGAAAGTCTATAACGTTAAAACTTATAGAAAACGGACTGACACCTCAAGGTGGCACAGTAATTTTCGTGATAGAGGCACACGAATATCGGCAGACAGAGGTATTCTATTCATGGATAAACTTTCCAGCGGCAAACGCTACAACAAAAGAGTTTCACTATTACAAAATAGAGGAACCTCCGGAAGAGTACGCTCCTTTCGAGGAGATTGAAATTCCACTTAAATTTCAAGAGCACCTGCTCTGGTTTAATGGCGCCCTAAAACATAATGATCACATTACCAGGCTCGGTCCACTAGGTAGATCAACCAAAGAACAAAGAGCGTACCCCGCCAGTTGATAACGTGGTCCCAAATCTGGGATCCCAATATATGTGGGGTGATAAACCTAGAAGTTGGCACTGCACATTACAAGATTTAACATGATTCAAACATTTGCACGACAAAGTTTCTTAGCAAAATATAACTATTTTTATTTTAGTGTAGAAAACATTTATATACACCTATAACACATGATTATTTTATAAATATTGCACAAAACACATGATCTATTTGAAAAAAGATAAAAATGACAAAATTGCATTCTTTTTTTGACCTACCCAGTAACATTTCATGCTTCAATCATACTATCATTCTTTCAGTTTTTCACGGCCTAATCTTACCTAAAGTTCAGACATTCCACTCTCATACCTCAATTCATACAAATTGTTCTGTTGTATGCCACATAAAGATGGTAAATATGTGGCATAGAGCAGAATAACGTTCCAGACAATTAATCTTATTTCGGCACCTAATTGGTACTACATAGTGTGCCGTGTTCCTGGAGCCACGAGCCGACGCGCGTTTCGGTGAATGGCCAAATGGGCCACACCTTCGTCAGGGCTGGGAGATGTTGACTGGGAGGAAGCGGGATAATAAATCTAAAAATAAAGACACAATGCCTTAGTATTTATCTATACAACAGTTGGGTTAATAAAGACATATATTATCCTAATGCATTTTTCTTTACCAAAAAACATAAATAAACCGTTGCTTTTGAGAACATGATTATCATCTTCAATCTCATACTTCTGTAGTGGCTGTTACGGCGGTGTGCAGTGCCAAACAAACATAGGACCACTCCCTAAATCAGACTCCCTAACGGTGAGATCTGTGAGAGGCAATTTAGATAACCTAGGCTAAGTAACCAAGAGAGAACAATCAAAACATTTTTAGCATCTTCCATACCCCGCATTAACTCGCATTATACAGTATACTCATTCTTGAACACATGTTGACCAAACACAGAAAAACATTTAGAAGGCAACCTATTGGTCTTTCCAGGGCCTTAGATGTAGAATAAATTAAATTAAATTAAAGTAGGTGCAGTGAACAAACACAATATGGGATCTTATTAGGTTGTTTTTGACTGAATATTGGTGCACAAGATGGACATTATTTACCTTTTAATGGTTTCTAATCTAGGAAACGGTAACAAGGCTCACAGCACAGTTTTACGTGTATTAATTTTACCTGAGGTAGTTCGTTGGGGGGTTTTTTCTTAGAGCAAAGAAGGGGCACCAGAAATTTTCGGCAAAGCAGGAAGCTATTAGAGAGAATATGTTTTTAGTTTATGTAGTCTCCCAATCGATTTCCTCCCCCCAGATTGCCAGTACATTTTTATTAGTTCCATTACCTGAATACTGATTATTGTTTGTCAGATGAAGAATTCCACTGAGTTGCGATTTATAGGTAAGCAAGATGCCGTAGATAGCTGCACTTAGAAGTATTTTCAATGGTGTCAAGCAGGCGTCCCTAAGGTTAAATAATACTATGAATTTACATATTGGCCATAGTTCCCTTGATAAGTGATTGTAATTATTTTCTAATTAATACACACCACGAGTATTGAATCCGGGGCGGCTAGTTTGAAAGCTCTGTGTCCCCCAACGTGGCCGGCAAGTATCTGCCTAATAAAAAACAGTAATAGAGTAAATTAGGTATACTGGCGCGTTTTGTTTGGAGAAAACCGAACTATCGGTTAGTGTAACTTACTTGACTGGAGGAGCACAGTCCGTAGCTAGATTTCCGTCGACCCTTCCCCACAGGAGACAAAGTTCAATAGGGCGCTTTTACTCAAGAGGTCCTTACACGAGGCTGCCTAGCGTTTAAGGAACAAAAGTATGAGATTGAAGATGATAATCATGTTCTCAAAAGCAACGGTTTATTTATGTTTTTTGGTAAAGAAAAATGCATTAGGATAATATATGTCTTTATTAACCCAACTGTTGTATAGATAAATACTAAGGCATTGTGTCTTTATTTTTAGATTTATTATCCCGCTTCCTCCCAGTCAACATCTCCCAGCCCTGACGAAGGTGTGGCCCCTTTGGCCATTCACCGAAACGCGCGTCGGCTCGTGGCTCCAGGAACACGGCACACTATGTAGTACCAATTAGGTGCCGAAATAAGATTAATTGTCTGGAACGTTATTCTGCTCTATGCCACATATTTACCATCTTTATGTGGCATACAACAGAACAATTTGTATGAATTGAGGTATGAGAGTGGAATGTCTGAACTTTAGGTAAGATTAGGCCGTGAAAAACTGAAAGAATGATAGTATGATTGAAGCATGAAATGTTACTGGGTAGGTCAAAAAAAGAATGCAATTTTGTCATTTTTATCTTTTTTCAAATAGATCATGTGTTTTGTGCAATATTTATAAAAAAATCATGTGTTATAGGTGTATATAAATGTTTTCTACACTAAAATAAAAATAGTTATATTTTGCTAAGAAACTTTGTCGTGCAAATGTTTGAATCATGTTAAATCTTGTAATGTGCAGTGCCAACTTCTAGGTTTATCACCCCACATATATTGGGATCCCAGATTTGGGACCACGTTATCAACTGGCGGGGTACGCTCTTTGTTCTTTGGTTGATCTTTTTTCCCCCCTCGACCCGCCTTCATCCAACTAGAAACCCATTGGGGAACCCCCTTCTTTTGCCTTCTTACTCACAGCCTTGTGCTGTGGGGGTATTCCGGGTGCCTCTCCTCTAAGTAAACCAATTGAGATAGGTTGTGATAGATGTTTGTCATAATTTGAATGGTGTGGTGATTGAGGAATACATTGTGTGACCAATATAGATTAAGGAATACATTGTTTGACCTATAAAGATCAAGGTACATAGAATTCATAGTATAGAATCCACTTTACCTGATATAGATCCATCTGAACCGGATCTACAATGGATACTATAAAAACGTTCGGTTTTACGGATGATGACTTTGCCAAAATGCTAGGCCTTCCGACAGATGGCAACCAGGACTTCACCATTCCTAAAGGTCTAAACGGTGACTGGAATAAACTGTTGAACCTTCGCAAAAAATCGAAGCGAACAGAATTACATGCCAAATTCATGCTCGACTACCTACGAGCTGGTACTATCCCGATTGGACTTAGAGTCCGGAATATCCCCGGGATGTTCATTGAGATCAGACAGTTCCTGGAGCGATGGGCTCTTATTTCTAACCGTTGCTCCAGGGACTGGATGATGCTCATTGTAGAAACAGCACGAGCCGTGATAGACATCCTGAACAAGGAAATCCGTGAACTGGAGGATAAACTAAAGGAAGGTAATGCTGTAGATGATGGCAAAAAGAAACTAGAGGAAATTCAATACGAACTAGAATCCTTCTCTGACTACCTCCTTAAAAGAAAAACTGAAAAACTAAGAAAGGATATTCGAATGTTCACCCAAGAAAGGGCATACCCCTATCTGGCTACCGACTTCTATACAGCTCAGGAGGATAGTGCACCTCGGGGACAAACCCCTAGGTGGGGCCAGGGAAGAAAAGTTACCACCTTTTCAGAAACTACCGATTCTGAAGGGGACAACCCTGATGACTATGATCCCATTTACGATGAAGGTCATAACCCCAACCAGGGACACAATACTAACCGGGGAAACAGAAATGGTAATTATAATCACCAGCAAAACCGTTTTTTAGGGAACCGCCGGGGCAACACCCGTCCCCCATCAAGAGCACCTCAGACGAGGAATTACCGTCAGGGTCGCGGACAGCCGCAGATGTACGTACAGACTCGCCACCATCAATATTGGCGAACATAAGGGGGCTCCCTGTGTTCAACATATCAAGTGAGACTATTGATCCAATGGCTATCCAACTCCTAACGAGGGGCTTATCCTTTGTACCATCAGCAAACTTCAACAAGTTTGAGTTAAACAAGGATCTGCAATTATTCTTTAGGAAAGTGCGCCTTCAAAAATTCTTCCTGGAAACCCAACCTCCCAATAATGAAAACAACAGATCCGGGTGCAAACCCCCATCTTCATTTACACCAACGTTGGAAATGGTGGGTCCGGAAGTGAACATCTTTGAAAAGATAGTTATGAACAAAATCAATAAAGTGACCAAATATGTCCCAATACCAAAAGCAAACCTGCCCCTATCTGAAAAAATGCCCTTAAAGAGCTTGAATTGAATAAAAACATCACAATCAAACCATGTGATAAAGGGGGTGGGATTACTGTATTTGACACCAAAGATTATAAAAGAAGAATGACCGAACTGCTCTCCGCGTCTGGCCATTATATTCGAATTACCAGAAATCCTGAGAACACCTTAAGTCAAGTCAAAACCACTTTATTCGATTTAGTTAAAAATCATAAAAGCATTCTACAATCATACATCAAAAGGCAGAAAAATTCATGAGCAAATACAAGAGCATCATTCAGTAAACATTTCATAAAAATACATGATTTAAAAAAGCGACACTGATAATTCATTAATATACAAAAAAATACATCATAATGGATAAAATACTCAATAAAATAGACATTTAAAAATGAGAACAACATCCATTTCATTTGTCTTCACAAGACACTAATATTTATATCTTTCAGTCTTTTCCTCCTGCTCCTAACCGCAGCGACAAGATAATTAGCCACGCTCCACATAACCCGCGTAGAATCCATTAATTGGAGGAACAGGAGAGCAGGTTTTGCCTGAAGGAAAGCTTTTTCCTTCAACAATGGTACAAGGTATTTCTGTCTGGGCTCACTGAAAAAATCACAAAATAGCATAAAGTGCATATTGTTTTGTGCAGAAAAACTATCACATTTACAAACAGGGGCATCCTCCTCCTTAAACCAACCGTGACTGTCACACAAAACTGTATAAATCTGGTTAAACCGAAGTTTAACCAGAAGCCACCTATGAAAGGGGATGGTGACGATGGTAAGGTACGGTTGGATAGTAAGACGCGTAATGGTCAGATAATGGGCTCTGACCGTGGGCTTAAGTAATTGGCATTCTTCCCTCACCACATTTTTCCTATTTACAAAATTGGCCTTCACCCAGACTGAGTCTGATTTCTTAAGACCCTGAGGGGAAAAGAAAATATCAGGGCGGCCCAAGTCCAAAGAGCACTTCTTTACATGTGAAAGCCAATTTATACTTTTATAGTTGTCCAAATTTAGACAATCCGCCAGAATTTTATGGTTAAGACCCAGATTTTTATTGGTCCAAAGCCTTATCCATAACAAGATAGGAGCCATAAGAAGGGTATCCGATATATAACCAAACCCCACTTCCTGGTGGACTGAAAACGTAGCTGTGGATTGGGGAAGCCCTAGGGTGGAACGCAGGAATTTATTTTCTTCCCTTTGAATTGGATCGCTATTTACATAGCCCCACAGACCAGCGCCGTACCTGGCTATTGCCAAAGATTTTGCCCTGTATAAATTAAGTAAGGCACCTGTTGGCTTCCCTCCCAGTCTCCTTGCAAAACTTAGGATGGCATTGGTTGAGCTTCTAACCGCTTTAGTTTTGGCTACAATTTGCGGAGCCCAACTCCCCTTGTTATCAAAAATTACGCCCAGATATGTGAAGACTTTAACATTTGTGATCACATCGCCATTACAATAAAACTGTCTAGAGTTGTTTTTACCAGTCCCTATAGCCATGACATGTGATTTGGAGTTGTTTATCACTAGGTCTAAGGATAACATAAAATCATTAAAAGCATTTAAAAGTTTTTGTAGACCAATGGGTGTCCGTGCTATTAGAGCGGCATCATCCGCGTACAGAAGAACCGGAATACGAGTTTCCCCTGCACGCGGAGTGTCCAAGGTCGCAGATAAAAGAGTTTCCTCAAGTGAGTTAATATACAGGGTAAATAGCATGGGCGCAAGAATGCAGCCCTGCCGCACTCCCCTACTGGATTTGAACCAGGCGTTACGATTACCTTCCTGATCCATTCTGATCGATGCTTTCAGGTCTTTGTGTAATTCTGCCAGAAAATATACAAGGGGGGGGTCCAAACCCAGCTTTAGTAGCATAGTCCACAGTCTAGCTCTATTGACCAAATCGAAAGCTGTGGATAGGTCCATGAATGCAACATAAATTGACCCTTTTTTGACAGTTGTGTATTTCGAGATTAATAAATGAAGATTTAGGCATTGGTCCTCAGTCCCCCTCCCAGCACGAAACCCATATTGGGCATCTACTAGAATGTTATTTTCTGTGGACCAGGTGTTAATTCTAGCAAGCAGGACTTTGCCCAAAATCTTCATTGATGAGTCCAATAATGAAATTGGCCGAAAACACTTTGGGTCATTTCTTGAACCCTTTTTAAAAATAGGTACTATAATTGCACATGACCATGATTTTGGTAACCCCCCCTCATAGACACAATTAAAAACATTGGCTAAAATTTCAGCCCACAATTCAGAATTTAATTTGTATAGGTCCGGCGGCACCCCATCCGGGCCCGGGGCTTTGTTAGCAGCTGAACCTAAAATTGCCAGCTCTACTTCTGATTTGGTGAAATCAAGAGTCACGGGAGAAACAGGGGAGTAAGGTATTTTAAACACCTCCGGAGTTTCATTGGAACCATATATGTTGGAAAAGTGATTAATCCACTCAGCTTCCGGTATATTGATTTCAAGGTCCTGATTAGATGTATGAGAGAACAAGGGATTATTAATTATAGCCCAAAATTTGGAGCTATGTTTAAGGGTTATGGGGTCCATTAAAGAGTCCCAGGCTTCATCTTTAATGGCCTTTTTTCGCAGTTTAACTGCCAAAGTATATTGTCTTCTTAGGTCTGCAACCAAAGATCTATCTCTGGGCAAGTGTTTGAGACCTTTCAATAAAGCTGCGTGTGCCTGTGAGCAGGGGTGGTCAAACCACCTACACACTGGGAGCGAGCCCCTCCCTGGTTTGGCTCTAAGGTCTTTCTCCACTCTAGCACAAATGCCTTCAAAGGCACTCACAACTTCCCCTCCCCTCAACTCTCTATTCAAACAAATCCCAAATTCAACTCCCATATCCTGCACAATACGACCGTGAAAATCCTCTGGGCAGATTTTGCACCATTTAAGGCGTCTGCCTTGGTCTTTACTCCTCACATCTCTTAAAGAGGTAGTCCTTACTACTCCTTTGTGCAAACCAGAGAGAGTATCTAGAACCAATAACACAGGGTTGTGGTCACTAAACCCACTGACAATTGCATTATAAAATAATACATAACGAAGGAGCCCTGGGGTCATAAAAAAATAATCTATAATCGTTTCACTGCCCCTTGCGTTATACGTAACCACCCGGGTTGATATATCTGAGAACCCTGGTTCATATAAATCATTTGATGAAAGCATGCTTTCCATTGCCACACCCTTTGGACTATGTTCAAAGTGTGGCGGTAAGGTGTAATCAGGAGCGTTTTCATCAATAATCTGGCAATGGGACTCACACAAATGCACATTAAAATCACCCATCATAATACACTGGACAAAAGTGGTTTGTTTTGACATGTATTTAGTTAAAAAGTCTGATAGACTATCTAAAACAAAATTAGGGGGTCCACCCTGCATGGAGTTATAACAGTTGATCAATACAATCTTATTCTTGTCTGCCAAACATATTTCCACCATCTGGAAATAGTGGGAGAAGCTAGGGATTTCTCTGACATTACCAGCAATTTTAACTGAAACAAGAAATAGCAAACCTCCTCTGTCCCTGCCCGATGTAGAACCCAGGGCCTCAACAAAAAAGGAAGTATATCCTTCTACCCAGAAACCTTTATCTTTCGTCCAAGTTTCTTGTAGTGCTACAATATCATGGTTCTTCACTATTTGTAGCCAGATAAAGTCATCTTGTTTCGCCCGTAGGCCCGCAATGTTCCAAGATAGTAACCGTAAATGCCCTTCCCCTAGCTGAAATGGGTCATTAATTACGGAATCGAATCTAACAACAGGTAGGGTCACATCAGTATTAACTTGAAGTTGGCAAATCGAGTTATCCTGTTTGGGTGCAGATGCTAGTCATTCAATATCTACGCTATCAGCTAGTGCTGAAAACATGTTTGACAAAGGTAGATTGTTAGATGGTATATTCCTTGCAACATTTACAGCACCATTAACTTTGGTTGGCTTAGTTGTCCATACATTAAAAGGCATGGGTGAGATGAGGTTATCCTCTGCCCAGGTGTTTGCACTAGACCGTAACTTAGTATTCTCATTCACGGCTAACCTATGTGGACGAGGATAAAAGAAACCCAGAGGCATCGCCCGTACCCCTTTACTTACGGGATCAAGAGGAGAGTCATCCCAGAAAAGTCGACTTGCGACGTTCTTAGATTTAAAATTTACAATGACACAATCTCCAGTGACCTCTTTCTTACTTTTACCCACCCAGTTTACCCGTCTGCTTGTTACAATGTGATCTGCGATGTTACTTTCTCCCGTGCAGTTGGCATTACACCATTTTTTAACATGCCTGAGCAGAGACTCGTGTTGTTCAATCACTCCATCTTCAAGTTTAGGTACATTAACCAGGATAGCAACAAAGGGTGTTGCATCCGGAGGTAAATTTATTGGCGGTACCCTTTTTTCCGGGGCCCCCCACTGGCCTCTAGGCCTTGTGGAACAACTTTCACCAGGAACAACCTCTGTCATGGGAATGTATATACCGTTATCAACTTTTCCTTTTAGTGGCACAGGTAAAAGAGGGGTATTAACTTGTCTAGTTACTGGCACAGGTAAAAGAGGGGTATTAACTTGTCTAGTTACAGGTGGGTCACCAACTTTAGGGGTGATGGCTTTAACAATTGAGGGACAGGGAGCCAAAGGCATAGACAAAACAGGGGCCCGAGCATTAGGAACTTCATTTATACGATCACATTTTGATATAAGGTTCTTAACACAGTCCTTCAGGGTTTCATTTATGTCCGAGGCTATCTGGATTAAGGCAGTCTCAAGCCTATTTGTAAACAGTTTTTCCAATAAAGCCATAATGACTTCCTCCGTCAACAGGGCTGGCTGGGAAGAAACAGCCATCAAAGGTGCCGACCCTTCAGCAGTCCCGGAGTTCATAGGGGGGTTAGGTACCACAATTTCAGATATGGCCGGGCATGGAAGAACTGTAGCCGGGAGTGACACAGTGGATCTACAAGCCTCAATGATCACCCGAGGCTCCAAAGGTATACAGTTTATGGGTGAGGCATGAGAAGTTTCACCAGTCCCGGGACTAGGAGCAAGGCCCAGTTCGCGCTCGGACTCAGCAATCTGAGATGATAATTCCCCCACCTTGGTAGTAAGATATGTGAGTATACTTGTAGTATACTTAGGCACCTTAGCTTTGGCTTCATCCGCCGCTGGTGTTGCCAATTTGCGCTTACCCATTGTGGAAGATGTTAAGGACCTGGCCCGTCCCGTCCCTGGTCGTCCTTGGACGGCCTTAGACGGCCCGCCCTCTGCCCGGGCTCCGCCCGGCGTCGCCCGCGCGCGTCCCGCGACGCGGAGGGGTGGGCTGTGCTTTCTAGCGCCTCCGGGCGCGAAGCCGGTGTCAGGCAGGAAGTCCACGCAAAGCCCGCTGGGAGCTGTAGTCTCCAGCCGCTCCAAGGTGGACGATGGCGGCGAGACCAACAGCGTTACCAACCCAGGGGCAGGAGCTGCGTGCTGGCGTGCAGGTCCGGTGAGTGCGCAGGCTGGAATGAGACCCCCGCTCCACCGAGGGGTGGGCTGTGCTTTCTAGCGCCTCCGGGCGCGAAGCCGGTGTCAGGCAGGAAGTCCACGCAAAGCCCGCTGGGAGCTGTAGTCTCCAGCCGCTCCAAGGTGGACGATGGCGGCGAGACCAACAGCGTTACCAACCCAGGGGCAGGAGCTGCGTGCTGGCGTGCAGGTCCGGTGAGTGCGCAGGCTGGAATGAGACCCCCGCTCCACCGAGGGGTGGGCTGTGCTTTCTAGCGCCTCCGGGCGCGAAGCCGGTGTCAGGCAGGAAGTCCACGCAAAGCCCGCTGGGAGCTGTAGTCTCCAGCCGCTCCAAGGTGGACGATGGCGGCGAGACCAACAGCGTTACCAACCCAGGGGCAGGAGCTGCGTGCTGGCGTGCAGGTCCGGTGAGTGCGCAGGCTGGAATGAGAACACCTTAAAAAAACGAATTCTAAAACTTGTCCAAAGAGGGGTTGATCAAAAATACATATGTGAGGCAGAAGCAGAATTCCTTACCCCGAGCAACACCAAAATGCCCATCATATATGGGCTGCCTAAGACCCATAAAAGCAGCATTGATCCCCCCATGCGACCTATCGTCTCTACCATTGGCTCTGCCACCGAGCCACTGTCCAAATATATCGACAGATTTCTAAACCCATTGGTAACTGAATTAGACTCGTACGTAAGGGACACAGGACATCTCATCCAACAAATAGAAGGACTACCATTCCAAGAGAACTCTGAAATAATGGTCACTCTTGACGTTGAATCATTGTATTCTAATATACCCCAGAAAGGAGCATATGAAGCCATTGAAAGCATACTCTCCAGAAAACCCGAGATCACTAACGATGAATTTATCTTGCAATGCCTAAGGATAGTTCTCTTTGAGAATTACTTTGAATTTGATAATAACATATACAGGCAGGCAACTGGAGTCAGTATGGGGGCTAGTTGTGCCCCAAGTATAGCGTGCCTATACATGGGTGAATTCGAGAAAACAAACATATTCAATGAACTGGCCCCCTTCTTCGAGAACGTCATGAACTGGAAACGGTTCATTGACGACATCTTTTTCATCTGGAGGGGGACGGAAGAACTACTTTCTGAATTCATCCAATGGCTCAATTTAGCGGATGCTAATTTGAGATTTACAAGTCACACTAGTACCGTCAGAATTGAATTCCTAGACATCTGGATCGAGCATGACAAAAAAGCTATTAAAGTATCACTCTACACGAAGCCTACGGCTCGGAACACCCTACTGCAATACTCCAGTTTCCACCCACGGAGCCAGAGGGATAGCATCCCATACAGTCAATTTCTGCGCATCAGGAGAAATTGTTCTGATATGCAGAGCTTCCTGACCCAAGCAGATATCCTGCAGGAAAAACTTCGATTTCGAGGCTATCCTGCCAGACTGATTAAAGAGTCCTTTAAACGGGCCAGATACACTGACAGAGAGGCGATGTTTATACCAAGAAACTCTGAAAAAACCAACCAACTTGTGTGTATAACTCGCCACTCGGAGATGAACCACAAGATAAGACAGGCCATCAACTCGAGTTGGCATATTTTGAATGTAGAAAAGGAGAAACCACACCTGACTCGACCGATTTTTGCCTTCAGAAAAAATCCCAATCTAAAGAATCATCTGGTCAGGGGTAAATTCAAGGAAACGCTGGAAAACACTCAAACCTCTGTGACCGGACTGGAACCCATATACGGAAACCACAAATGTGGGACCTGCCACACTTGCCCACAAGCGATTGTGGGAGAAACGGTTAGCACCAACAACCGTACGATATCTGTACGACGAAATGCAACCATGACAAACTGTCGTACAAGCAATATCGTATATCTAATCTTATGTCCATGTGACCTCCCATATGTTGGGGAAACGGGCAGAGAGTGTAGAACGCGAATAGGGGAGCACAAATCGAATATCAGGAATGAAAAAACCACCGCCCCCCTGGTTACCCACTGGCTTGAAAAAGAGCATAGGGAACTTGATCTTCGCTGGTTTATCCTCGAAAAAATAAAAGCAGACCCAGGCACTGACCCCATAAGTCTGAGAAAAAAACGTGAGGTGTTCTGGATCTTTTATTTAGACTCTGTAAATAGGGGACTCAACGAAGAATGCCCTTGGCATCAGGCGTTCCTGTGAATTGGGATTATTGTCCAGCTGAGGAATGTATTGTTTACATAACAAATCTGTACAAAGTTAAGAAGCAACCATCTCGCCTTAAATTAAATAAAGTATAGTGGGTGATATCCAACCACAATATTTGCACAATAGTTGTAGATTACCGCATTCGGATTTATTTATTATATGGATCGGCCTGCCTCCTGAAAAGGAATATTTAAGTGTCTCGCCAAATAGGTCCTAAGGTCTAGATGCCTAAGACTACCCTATTTTGACCCTAAATAAATATATCGGCTCTTCGATCACAAAGTGGATGGTGGACCAAGATTTAACCAAATTAAAAGAATGGGTTTAAAATTTAAAATTTAACAATTCATTGATATTATTGGCCAAATATAATTATAATAAATCGCGCTAAATGAGTGTAAAAGAAACAATGCTATCTTCTTCCAAAGACAGGGATTACGGCTTAAATATTGCTATTCATAGAATCGTTCGTTCCCCATTCAAAGATGGCCACCGCGGACAATCACGTAGTCCATTTTTTACCCTATTTTCATTGAACAGCTGACTGACTGCTTGGTTGGCGCGAGAATCGGGCTATTTAAAACCGCGTAGGCTTGGTGCCTGTGCGAGTCTCGCCCCGGCTGAGGATAGGTCGATTCAGTCTATCGACGGAACCCCACTTATGGACGCTTTTTGAAAGAATACCAAGTAAGTAGGCTCTGTCGATGCCCCCCGCAGGCGCTAAAATAGAACGCGTAAAGTGTTTTTTTTCATCCTGCCTCTTTTTTACTTTTAAACTTCAGGCAGCTCCGCTTAATGACCTGCAAACGAATGCGCCTGTAACAGAACTTGATGTATGGACGCCGCGGTAGAAACGCCTAGTAAGTGTGTCTTTGCTGAGTTCTTACGCTTCACCAAAACTAAACTAAGCGTATAGTTCTCCTCACCCTCCCCTCTTTTTTGTTTTTGTTTTTGTTATCAACTGGCGGGGTACGCTCTTTGTTCTTTGGTTGATCTTTTTTCCCCCCTCGACCCGCCTTCATCCAACTAGAAACCCATTGGGGAACCCCCTTCTTTTGCCTTCGGTCCACTAGGTAGACCAGGAGCGACGTGGCCGGTTCTAGCCAGCTACACACCACATCCGGACATTGTAAAAATGTCAAAGGAAGAGCTGTTAGTACAGCTAAAAACACTAATTAAAATACATAGGCAATTAGTCCAATATGTAATGCGGACTGCAACAGTCCAGCCAGCTGTTAATATACCACAGCTGACCCCTAATCAGGGGAACACTAATAAAATTACACCACAGAACATACAGTCATGTCTTGGTAAAACACCCGTAAAACGGGAAAAAATTCCTTTCTGGTTAGCACAGAAAATCACTCAAATAGAGGCAGTATTTCCTGATACTACCCCTATAGAGAAACACAGAATCTTGACAATCTGCCTTCCTATGGGAATCGCACCACACGTGGAGGACTGCGACACTTGGGGTACAGTCTTTGCTTCCATTTACACAAAAACACACGGTGTTCCGTCTATGGCGGTAATACCAGAAGTGCTAAAACAGATTCAAAATGAATACGGTCCAGAGCCCGCTTTAACTCTAGGTATGAAACTACTGAAAGACTTCAAGCAGGTCTCGGCTATATTATTAGCCAACATAAAAGGAGAAGCAGCATCTGTGGCGATATAAACCAGAAGTTGAAGGAAACGGATATAAAAGATCAGCCATTTGAGCTTGCAAAAATCATAGAAAAATGCTATGAAGAATTAGGTAGAGACAGCTTGGGTGGGAAACCAGTTAAGCCCCAACTGCTCGAAAATCCTGAAAAATTATTTATTAAAAATAATTTAAACACTCCTAAAAAGAGCTGGGATGGAAATAAACAATCCACTCCCAAGGAAAAAGTTTTCCAGTCCAGAGGAAGGTCTCCTCGACGGAGGGAAAGAACTCCGACTCGAGAACACCAGTCTCCCCAGAGGGAGCCCTCTGAAAAAAGATATAACCTTAGAAATAGGGGTAATCTGAAAAAACCTGATAGATATCAAAGTATTGATACACGTCCCTCTAGATCTTTTCCACAGAATTCGGAAAGAAGAGGACGGTCAGACCCAGGAGAGCACACCAAGTCCAAAGACAAGGAACCTGCTCAAAATAAGAAATCACAATTTCCTAAAAAGAAGTTAGCCAGTATTAGAGTAATCAACCATGCCGAGAATACTGAGGACACAGTTGAAAAACGGGGAGTGGGCATTGACAATGTTGGACAGTGCAGCAGAAATCAGTATAGCGCGCAAGATCTTGATGAGTCATCTGGAGACAGTGGACACGAATGAATACATTCAGGTTGAAACTGCTGACACCAGACTTAGCGAGCCCCATAAAATATACGAAATAACATTGCGTATAGAGGGTGATAAGCCTAGGAAAATAAGAGGTCTATTTTGGGATAAGCTCTCAAAAGGCTACGATATCCTGTTAGCTGAAAAAGATTGGCCCCCAGAGTTTGTCAGGGAGTGCCCTCATGGCGAAGAAGTGATTATGCCTGCCTTCTCGAATCACATTCCGATTCACAAAAAATATACATATGCAAGGAAATGGGCAGTAGCCCAGGCACCGGCATTGTATAAAAATCATGTAGGATGGGATGAGGACTCTCCTCCTCACAAAATCCAATTAAAAAGTGAACCAACTGCCCAACGGCAGTATCCCATTAAGCAAGAAGCTAAAAAACAAGCCAGGGAGATCTTAGATTAACTTGAATACCAGGGGGTGATTGAAACATGCACCTCTCAAATGAACAATCCTTTGTTTCCTGTCTCCAAGCCAGACAGTTCATATCGTCTAGTTTTGGACTACAGACACCTTAATGCATGTTGTAAAACATTTGCAGTACAAAACTCGCATAGTGCAGCCCTAATGAATAACATAGTTAGGAAAAAATACAAAACGACATTAGACATATCTAATGGGTTCTTTTGTCAAAACATTGCACCGGAAAGCAGATATTTGACCGCTTTCTCAGCATTTGGGTCGCAGAAAAAATTCTGTCGACTCCCACAGGGGTTCAAGAACAGCCCAGGACTATTCTCAGCTAGGGTAACAGAGTTAATACAAATATATGATGATGAGGCATTATCTTACGTAGATGATATCTATCTCCCAGACAACGACTTGGATACTCACTTGAAAAGAGTGAACACCATTATACTTGGGTTCGCATCAGAGGGTTACAAATTCAACTTTAAAAAGTCTCGAATTGCCCATCTGACAGTACTGTTCTTAGGGTACGAATTATCAAGTGAAGGGAAAAGCCTAGCGGACAACTTCTTAGAGAAGTGCGCTGTACTCCAAGCTCCAAAAACGCGGAAGAATTTACAATCCATTCTAGGTTTTCTGAATTTCGGAAGAACTTACATTCTAAATTATGCAGAGAGGGTTAAACCTCTCTACGAACTAATTAAACCTGATTTTAAACAAATCAATTGGACTAAAAAAACACACAGAAACTTTGAGATCACTGCAAACAGACATGTTAGCAAAAACAGAATTAGATACACGTGACAACACACGTGATCTTGTAATCCGAGTCATCCCAGGAAGATGCGGATTCACGTACCTAACCTCTAATGAGGGAGAAAAGGTACCAATTTCAATTAAATCTCACTTGTACACACAAGCAGAAAAAACATTCAGTAACACAGAAAGAACTGTGAAAGCAGTGCGAATCGCATTAGCAAATGAACGAGAACTAGCACACGGCAAAAGGATTAATATCCTTACAGCGGAATCCGCCTTCGAAGCGCTATTCAGCCCAGTAAACCTGCCTACAGTGTCACTGGATCCGAAATGGATACAATGTATAGATTCTCTAGGAGCGGAAGATGTGAAATACTATTTTGCCCCGCAATTCGAAGAACTGAATGATTTAGAATATGAAGAAGAATATCCTCTGCCAATCGAAATTCTACCTCTCCCACAATACGCCTGTATAATCTATACAGACGGATTTGTACAGCATTTCAACGTAGAGAGTAAATCCTACGATGCAGCATGTGCGATCATTAAAGGTCGTTGGCTGTGCGGTAAATTCAGACCGAAAGTAACAAAAACTGAATCTGTAAGAAACTGTTCGGTTCAGAGAACTGAAATCAGATGTTTAAAGATGGCGCTCGAAAATGCAGAACGTGAATTCCCGACACTTATCGTGTGCGATTCTCATTTTTGCGTCAACTCTTACAACAATAAGCTGCAGAGTTGGATTGAAAACGATTACAAAGATGACACAGGTGCCACAATAAAGCATAAATTAATCTGGAAACAGGTAGCTCTTTTACACAAAGAACTACAAAAGACTCACGTGATTCACGCACAGAGTCTTCAACAAGATGGCGTTCACGTTGCAGGGAATTCATTGGCTAATACAGCCACAGCGGAAGCAACTAACCCGGCTTCCGTAGCCACAAAAAAGCGTACAGATAAATACATAGACGGGGAAACCATGCTGGCAGTAAAAACGACCGTAAAAGGCGACTGTGCAGCACTACCTGTGAACTATCCACTCAATTATGCATACATAATCGATGCAAACTCCGTTCCTTTTGCTCGAATCCCTGGAGTGGGGGACAGAGTAATTCCAAACACGAACAGGAGAATATTTTTAATAGCAGACGCACATATGGGTTTGGGTCCTAGGCACAGAGAGATCAAGGAATCACTGACTGAATTACAATCAGTATACTGGTGGCCGGGAATGAGTGTAGAACACCAAATATATGCAAACAACTGTGAAAACTGCAATAGGGATCGCAGTAGTGAACCATGCTACCGGCTACCAATCAGAAGGAGCGTAACGCTGCCTACACCCCATCCTGCGTCCTATTAAACAGTTAATGCAAAAAGCACTTAAAAGATGAGGCCCCCAGCGCTCGGCTGACGCTAGAACGGTTATAAGAGATTTGCGAGTCTTTATCGGCACTTACGCAATTACCACGTTCCATTCTGACCAGGGTCCTGCTTTCAGCTCTCGAGCTTATAAGGAGGCCATGGCTAGCATGGGAATTGGGTTGCGGTATTCTTGTCCGTCGCACCCCGAAGGGAATAGTGTGGTAGAAAGAAAAAACCGTGACATAAAGCAATCTATAACAGCGAAGGTATTAGGTTCAGGCGCTGGGTGGGTCAAACATCTAATAAGTGTACAGACTAGTCTTAATAACTTGCCAAGAAATTCTCTAAAAGGTTTCAGCCCATACGAACTATTGTTCGGAATTAGAATGAACATTCAGGACCTCGATAGTCAGATGTCAGTGGTACAAGAAAAAACAACAGACTTTGATGTAAAGGATCGTTTGGCTGTTTTACAGGAACTGAATGAAACAAGAAAATCCTTAAGCAACATAAAGTTAAAGCAACAGCCAGATACCACTGACGAGGCACCACAAGCAACAGCCCCAGCAAGGCCTGTCTGTATTCCAAAGATTGGGGATCTAGTCAGAGAAAAGATCGCGGTGAAGAAGGAATTTGGGCCTTCTTACAGAAAAGCAGTACCTGTCTTGGCAGTCACCGGAACAAGATCAGTTGTGCTACCGCCCCTTGCTGGTAAAAAGGAGAACAGAGTTGTGTCCATCGACCTGGTAAAACCACAAGCATGTGGCCTATAATCAACAGTAGGCCCAGTGGACTCCCAAGAAACAACAGAATACCCAAACTTGCAACAATCCAACAGGTTCAAACTGAAAGACTCATCACATTCGATCAGCCTGCAGTGCACAATGAAGGACTATGCAATAATGCCATGGAACTCGTGCCTCTTGAGACACAGATTGAAACGGTTCGTCAAGAAACACCAGTCTACACTAATGTGGCATCAGAAAATGCTACCGAAAGACAGATTGAAAGAACAATCCCATCAATTGACAGAACTGCCTCTGGTTATTTCATCAACTTCGACAACTTCTCTGAAGATCAAAACGACCCCGAAGTGATGCCAGAAACAAAAAAGACTTTTAAAGAAAAAGCAACAGAACTCTTTCATCAACTGAAGGAAATATACCTTGTTTCCCCTTGGTCAGAGTTCTGGTTCGGTCTAGGTGTATTTTTCCTCTTGCTTTGGCTCATCATGGTACTGTGTTTGGGAAAATTCATTGAGGGAAAGTATAGTACAATGGACACAGCAAGTCAGAACATCAACCTAGTCCTGAAACCACACAGATCATCCCACGTGAAGAAAAGAGAACTGTCAACAGTAAATGTCACAGCAATTCCAATACCTGGTGGGGTAGTATGGGAGAAAACTGACTATGAGATATATGGTCCGGTCGAAATCCTGAAGTATCCTCATCAACTGAAGGTTTCCTTGAGTGACTTTATAAAACCTAGTACATTCTCTGATGATTGGGACTTTAACAGTATTAATGACATGATGTCTGATTTAGTAATGTCAGCTATATTCACAGATCATGATTATTTACAAGGTTCATCTAGTTATGAGCAGTTATTCTGTTACACACACTATGGTGATCACTACTTGCATAAATCTATGCAGCTTAGAAATGTTTTTATGTATAATCAATGGGAACATTGTGCTACACCACCTAAAAGCAGTTCTAAAGCATGTTTTGAGAAATTCAAATACTTCTCAGGGTTTAACACCAGTGATGCACAACGTTTTATTACAAACTGTTAGATAAAACAGGAATGAAAACAATGCTGACAAATTCTAAATTGATATATTCAGAAGCATTTTATGATAAAATGATGACATTTGGTTTTGATTATTGGAAAGATAACATTGAAACGAAAACAATTTGGGGTACAAAAGATTGGCAGGTACAAGGCATTGAAGCACTATTTAGAACCTGCATGATACCAGAACAAATGTTGTTTTTAAATGACACAATACACCAAACATCCTGTCTTGGCCTAGCTAAGATCAAAGACCTTAAAAAAACGTCTATACCAAAGCCAATACCTGAAAATGCAACTGCAGATATTGAGTTAGACGTATCACAAAGTTTACATTTTAACAGAACACATCCTGATTGGAAAAAGTGGTTAATCTGGCCTACTGACACAAACAACTGTCAAGATAGATTCCTGAATAAAACACAGGGGTTAACAATGACCAGTCTAGACCCGAGATACTCCCAGAGACAACATCCAGGGATAATAACAACATACAGTGTAGGGAAACTCTGCCTTGAATGGCTAACATCATCCACACTGGCTGAAATTAAGCAACACTTGTCTTTACTAAAAGATGGTGCTGATTTGCGCGATTTCATTCTTGGACCACGCAAACAGCGTCAAAAGCGTTTCATAGCGACCAGTATCTATGCTGCTTACAACGAGGCTTGGAAAGTGAAACAAATTGAAACAGCTTAAAAAATATGAAAAATTGATCGTATTAATTTGGAAAAATCACTTTCTGTAGTGGACAATGGGTTAATGACTCTGTCTTCCAGAATATATTCGTTGGACAATATTGTATCCTCTGCCTTTGATGTGATAGACAGAGACTTGCTAATGTTACAACATGGCCAGTCGCAATTACGTTCTATTATACAATTAGGCTGGACGCTGCAAAATCTTCGTTCAGGCTATGTGCCTTGGCGTTTAATCAATACAACGTCATTATTTTCCATTTTTAACCTTACTGATAAACAGATCAGATTGGCACAGAAAGGAGCAGACTATACAATCCTGAGCATCGAAAAACTCGAGAGATTACCATTGACAATGTCGGAGAGTCCTGTCATTGAATGGATAATACACCGAATTATCACAATTCCGATAACAACTTTCCGATTTAAAAAGTGCCTTGAATACATACCTACTGGCCAGTATGAACAATTGGGTAAAGGATATGTAAAATCAGAATGGAAATTACCATACACACATTCTTGCTATAGTGACAGCGACAAAAATGTATTTCTTAGTGGTGACAACTGTAAACATTCACTTAGCGGTATACTTTTGTGTCAGGGTATTAATTTACACGGAGCATGTGATGGAAATTCTAACAACCTTTCATGCCACCAGCTAGTCACACCTGCAACTCAGATAGAGCCCTTCTTTATGCAACTTGCAAACGGGAGTTACATTCTTAGAACGGATCACAGATGTTGTGGCCTTGTGCCAGGGAAAAGTTATCTAGTAAGCGTAACATCCATGGTCAAATGCTGTATGCAGGCATTGTTCCCGAGTGGGCCTGCAGACACAGTGACTCCCATCTGGCCTCGTCTGAACCTCTATTCTATACAAATTGATACTTTAAGCAAAATGAAGTCTGTGCTTTTGCAGACAACAGTGCCTATAACGTCATCAAAAGAGACGTATGATCTTCTAGTTGCAAGGACAGCTACTGAAGTTCATGAACTTTTATCAACAAATTGCCCCGTGCATTTCGTAGAAATGCTTAGCCAACTCCTTAACATGTCTAGTGCCACAAGCATCCCAGGCATATTTAAGTCGATTTTTACGGGACTGCTAACACCTTTTCAAGCAATTTTGGGAATCGTTCCTAATTTTGTCCACTCTGTTTTTGGCGGCATACCATTATTTTTGGGACTCGTTGCAGGGATTTTATTTTTGACCCTCCTGCTTCGTTATGGCAAGCCAAAGCTCAGACATAGCTCCCATGGGAATGGAAGAGACAATCCTAGCAATGCGCTACCGGGACAGGATAACTAACGTCCTTGGATTGGCCAGGCTGAGAGATCTAAACATGACCTGGTTCCTTTCATTCAGACCTATATGGCAGAACTGTATCTTACCGGTACTTCGATGTATGCTATGCGGAGATGAATGCGTGTTGGACATCTGTCTTTCACTTCCATCAGCAGTACCAATGGACGTGTATACTTTGCTCAGTCCAATAACGGCTCACGCATTGTGTTGTCCCCAGCGGCTACCAATCCTGATGATGGCATTCGTTGAGACTCCTGTACTACGACTAGGTGGTAACAGTGGAGCGAGTGACAAAAGCAGCATCACCCAGGTACGACCTTCTGTGAGCATTGCTGATCCAGCCTATGATGACAGCAATCATTCTCACACCTGCCAAGTTACAGCACTATCGAATTTGGTTGAACTGTCACCTGATTTTGTAGACCAATTCTTTAAGAGCCTGTCTGATACGATGTTCTCACCCATACAAAAATAATAACTTTGGAGAAGCTTTCCGACACACAGCGTTCCCATGAACTCTGAATTCGGCCTTCAGTTTTGATCAACAAAAACTGCTAAAAGCGTTGGAACTCTATTTCCCAGTTCAAGCAATAATTATTTTGAATTGAGCATTTTTAATATTTACCTTTTTTGGCACGAACAATTCTTTGCTTAACGTAAAAACTATTCTTAGAGAACAGAAGCTTCAAACTTCTATTTCTAAACACATCTAGAGACATAATAAGTTACACCAGCCTCTAGCACATTTATTGCAATGCATTTATATGTGATGATTGATCTCACCCTTCTTCTGTTTCAGAGATACTTCATGTGTAATTCTTTTTGCATAATCGTTCATTGATCTCCTATGCAATAATTTTTGAATGATTTCTATGCTTCAAAAAACGTACAGTACCTAAATTTCACGTATTACAAATACGCCTATTTCAAATGCATTTATGTATTTTGTGGTGGGCAATGTTACACATGCATCCAATTGCTCTAGTTTTAGTAATTTGATGGACATGAAAACGTGGAGTGGGTGTTGCGTGTTTATCTAGGTTCCTGATCGATACTGTGACCTTATGCCCCTATTCGGCTATAAATCCATTTATTCCCTATATTGGCATAACCGTTCAAGTGCGATATTCAGAAAGTCATCTCTGGCCTCACACGAACAGAGCCACATTCCAGAATAGTTCTCTGCCACTTCCTTTGCAACCAATTAGTGCAATGACAGAGCAGAAGTCACTATCTGATACTCCTAGATTAACACTCCGAGTTCTTCAACAAGATAAAAACTCAGCAAACCTGGAAATCCCGCTTGCTGTGTTTTGATTAGAAATGGAACTCTAATGAGCAACTGATAGCTATCACTTCCTAGTGACATCTTTAATTGACGTCTTATGTCCAACAAACTTGCGTCAAACCAGGCACCTGTCAGGTATAAATATTACCAACGTTGCCTTAAGCAATTGCCTGTCGCTAGCTGTCTGGCGCGACCCTGTTGCTGCAGCCTGCTGCCCATCGCCCGAAGCTGCTGATACCATTATCGCTGCTAACGCGCGAACGATGGTGTGGTGTAACTAGGAGCTGAACAGCCGTCCCTCTGCGAAGACATCCAGCAGAAGCCAGCTGCCCGCGGACGCTGTCCCCCCTCCTTCTCCTCGACGCGCTGAGAAGAGACGCTGCCTTTCTCCCGCAGAGAAATCCAGCTCCAGCGTTTCTAGTCTGCCCTCGCGGGTGACTGGGATACCGAGTTCCTCCTGAAGGAGATACCAGACCTCCGTCATTCTATTCAGAGGTATGGTGTTGACTAAACCCTTAGATGAGAATTCTTGAAGCAAACCTTGGCAAAACCAACTTAACTTAAAGCTACTTACTTACTCCCCTTCCACGTGTTAGGCTTAGGTCAGGCACACTGGGGTAGGCTTAGTTAGAAGCACCAGTTGAGTATGTTAGCCTAATGTATATATGACTGTATATATGTTTTATTACTTTTAAACCATTGTATGGCTAAGAAACCATATCAATGCTTTTACAGTATTATTTCGCAATACTTATCTTACTGTACGTACTTTTTATAAAAACAAGTCTTGCAATTGTGGCAATACATTTCTCTTGTACGAGAAGAAAGACTGTTCAATAAATGTTAACCCTTTATTGACAAACGCCCGTCTCTCTATTCTCTACATATCGTGAAAGTAAACTGCACTAACCTGACTGAGTGAAATACATGTCTATTGTTTCACACGACCCTAGAGATTGACTCTTGATCTGAGGAGCAAAGTTGTCATGTTGCACGGTTGTTGGAAAGCTGAATCCCTTCTTGTCTGTGCCAGGGAAGCTGATCACTTCCCATGCAGAAAAGAAAGTTTCCAGTGACCTCTGAGCTAGTTGGTAACACACCCAATTAAGTTTAGCATAGTCAGTGGAGGCCTGGAAGATCCGCACTTCTACGTCGATACTACTGTTTATGTTATTCCAATGCGCAGGGCCTAGTGGGAAACTAGGAACTACACTACAATACCCTGTCAGTGGGGCCCAAAGACCCTCGGACGTGAGGTCACAGGCAGCTAGTCAGCATAAACACCCAGCTGATCCCTTCAATATAACAGGTCACAAATCCACCTCTGTACAGTCGGAACAGCTTAAACACCCAAACACTGCACCACGGCCTCCCTTCTTTTAACTCCGATTTTCTTGCTTTTCCATGTCACCATGCTTGAGTCCTAACTCCTATACCCTCAATGTTGTCACATACTTATCCACACTGGATTATTTATGACCCTCAGCCTAAGTTTATAGGATTATTTTCAAACCTTGCAATAGAATGCAAAAGCCAAAGCCGCAATAGAGAAAAAATCTTACTCAAACAACAGGTACTGCATCAACAGGAGCAGTTCAAGTTTCTCACAAAGCAAAACCAAGGGGGGTGATGGACAGAGTGGTGAACATTGCAAGCACTCACCCCTAGTCAATAGATCTGGGTTTAATCCATCATCATTGTTTAGCTCACTCCACCACCTAAGTTCAGACATGGCCATATGCAAATCAGTCTGACCCTGTGCCTCATGGGAACAGTCCAGCCCGAACTGCCAAGCCATGTCTTCCCTGGACCAGAAACAAGCATCCTGGGACCGGTTTCTGGCTAATCAGCCGGTGTAAGCCAGGGTAGCTTGAATCCTGTGGCAAAGTGAGCAAGGGACCCACTTCTGGGCATACCCTGCCAACTTAGAGCGAACAAAGGAAAACCAAACGGGATGATGGACAGAGTGTTGAATAGTGCAAGCACTCACCCCCAGTCAACTGATCTGCAAACCCAGATCAGTTGACTGGGGGTGAGTGCTTGCAATGTTCAACACTCCGTCCATCATCCCCTTTTGGTTTTGCCAAGTTTCTCACAAACACATAAAAACTAAGCTGTCCATAGGTATCAGCAGTGCAACCTTCATTCACACAACCATAGCAGGTACTATTCAGGTAGCAGCATTGCAAAGGAGAGGAAAATGTCCTCATGCAGGTTATGCACAAGCAGCACTGATGTAAGTTTTCTTCACACAAAAGAGAAATGGCACAGCAATGTACTGCAAGCTTTCCTGATGCAAAATAGGCATATCAGAGGCAACTTCTGTGAAAGCTTCCTTCACACAAAGAACAGGAAGACCACAAGCAACAGCACTGCAAACCTTCCTCACAAAGTAAAGGTACAGAATGGACATCAGCATTCAAATCGCTATCACATCAGTGCATTACTGGAAGCATCAGTGCAAAACAGGTCCAGCAAGGGCAGCCGACGTGAAAGCATCTCTCGCACTAAACATGAAAAATAAGAGCAGCAGCTTTAGAAATCTCCCTCAAGAAACAGATACAGCCCAGGAAACATGAGTACCTCAAATATCCCTCACAAGATTGATACACCATGGGAAACTCGAAGCAATGACAGTCATTGGAGAGGTACTGTAGTGGCAGCAGCTGTGCAAAGATCTCTCACCCAAACAGGTAGAACACCACAGCAGAAAACCAAGCCTATGTGACAAAACATGTGATGAAGTATGAAGGGATAGGTGTGGACAGGTGCCAACATGCTATATGTGACACTGTCAGTCATTCCTGGCATTTTATCCAAAAGCACAGTGCAAACAAGGACTTCTGATCCCATGTTTAAAAGCTAAAGACAAAAGTACAAGTTCCAGAATGCACAGTGATCTTGGATAAAAAGCTAGAACCAGATAAGGTTTTCATTTGATGGCAGGATACTCTGGGTGTAAGTAACAACATACACACTACTACGTCAAATTTGCCAGGCACAAATCGTAAAATGTGATGAAATATACAAACTCAGTGTGCTATCAGGTGCATTGGGTTATGCATTTAAGAAGCATTATTTTTAATCTAGTAGCTTTCAGAGTTATAATAAATAGGTTTTAGAGATACCTGCAGGATCAAATATGCTTTTTAAAGATCATTTCTTTTTATTTTACCAATGGTTCCAATTCACCTTATGGGGTGTGCATGGGTTCCATTCCAATATGTGTTTTTTGGTATCTGTATATTATTTTTTTCCGTTCAGACCATTTAAATGAACATAAAAAACTTAGTTTGGAGAGTTCATAATGATCTAAGTAAAGCGGTAAGCCAGGGGACTCTGCGCCATGTAAAACAAAATGTGGATGGATGATTGGCACTGTGTCTCACTTAGTGAATCCAGTGCTGATCACACAAACTCCCAGGGTTGGATTTTGCATTACAGGCACCCAGTATGGCATTCTTTGTTGACACTCTGCCCCACTGCCCATGACCTCCTTCTACATGGATTCCCTCACTACCTCCCTCCATTGTACAAAGAGAGAAACGGCATTAATAATTTTGGCATTTTCCAGACTACATATAAAGTTAAAAGCATATTTATAATTAAAAAGTCTATTTGATAAAAAAAGGGGTTTTAAAACTGATTTCCGAATATCTTTATGAAAACTACAAAAAAGAATAAGGTGCAACGTGGAGTGCTTGAATTTTCCATCAAAAGGACAATTTGGTATTTTATCCATTTTTGGGAATGCAACTAAATAATGTATTGAACCCATCCTCAATCTAGTTAAGTAAAATCTCTGTTGTACATTTCTCACCATTATTAAGTATGGTTGTATACCCCTCATAAGTGGGCGTTCACAATTGGAAACAGCACTAGATTTGTGGCTGGCACTTCTTTCGCTTTCATTTTTAGCGGCATTTAAAAAAACTTGACTTCAACTCTGTTTTACTAATTTCGTGTATAAGTATGGGGTTCTTCTTATCGATGGTAACTTCAAAATATTTTTGCAATCCAAAAATATATTCCTGCCACTGTATTTTTCTACTTTGGTCAAGGGTTAAACAGTCCATGATTAATTATTTTGTAAATTTTGTTTCTTCCTTAACCCAAAGTCCATGCCAGAAAGTGAGACCAATCGATTTTATGGAGTCACCTATATACGGGGCTGAAAGTTCTTTATGTATTATGTAATTGGCTTTTGCACTAGGAACTGCCAACAGTCTCTTTAAGAACTTATTTTCTGATTCCATGGATCCATTATGTTGTGGTAACAGCTAGAGACATATTTAACCTAGATGTCAAGGCTGACCCTGATTGTTTATCTGATATCCCCAAGAAAGAGCTAAAGTGTTGTTATATGAGTAAGAAAACTAATTTTCCTATTAGAGCTGAAAATCTTAAAATGCTCTCTACAACCCTCAGGAATTTCATATTGCGTAATTCAATATGGGTATTCCAAGTGCCACTCCTATTAAAAAGCATGCCCGAATAAGAAAAGGTTGAAGCTCTCTTAATAACATTCCTATTCACATAATGTAGTTTATTTCTGGGTTTTGTTTTTCCTACATGTCATGACAAATGTTTTCTTTAAATTTAATTTAAGATCCTTATCAGTCATGAACAGAGCAAAATTCTCAATGAGGGATTGCAAGCCATTTGCTGTCCTTGAAATTAGGACAGCATCGTCAGCATATAATAATACTGGCGTGGGGCGAGTTCCAATTTTCGGGGCATTCACAGTTAGATTTTGTAAAAAGGGATCAACATTATTTACATAAAGAGAAAAAAGGAGGGGTGCTAGTACACAGCCCTGTCTAATGCCACACGTGACCCTAAAATCAGGTGTGCATTCCCCCATTTTTCCAAACCGTACCCTAGATGTTAAATGGGTATGGATCTGTGATAAATAAATAATCATGTCAATGAGTGCTCCTAGCGCTTTCAAAGTTTCCCATAATTTACAGTGATTGACTAAATCGAAAGCGCTAATAAGATCAACAAAACAGAGGTGTAGTGCTCCCTCCTTAGCTAAGGTATATTTCCCTATTATTAGTTCTAAGTTTAGGCACTATTCTACTGTGTCAATGCCTCTTCTGGAGCCGTATTGAGCATCAGTTAAAATATTATTCTCACTAGCCCAGTTTTCGAGTCTTTCCTGCATAATTTGTCCCATAAGTTTTGACGTGGAATCGAGAAGAGATATTGTCCTGTAGCAGTTTGCTATTCCTCTATCTCCTTTTTTGAAGATGGGTACAATAATACTTTCAACCCAGAATGCAGATATAATGCCCCGACGGGTGGTGTTAAAAAATTCAATAAAATTGGCACCCAGAAATCAGTTTTATACTTTTAAAACATCAATGGGTATAACGTCTAAGCCTGCAGCTTTTCCATTCGCACATTTCCGCCGGCTAATTCAATCTCTTCTAACGTTACAGGTAATTAGTTGACGGGTTCCGCTAATATAAAATCACCTTTTTTGTCCTTAATTACTTCTTTTTACGTCTGGATAAAAAATACCCTCAAAATGTGATATCCAATCATCCGGAAGTATCACAATATCAATGTTTGATCCTGAGTTCTCTTTAAAAAAAGGGTGATTAATTGTTTTCCAGAAAAGCTCAGAATCTTTCAAATTTGCCGCCTGTATTAATTTCTCCCAAGCGCCTTCTTTCTTTCAGGGTATTTTTATACATTCTCATCAACGTATTAACCCTAGCACTATCCCTTGGCTTTTGCTTAAGGGCCAGTTTCAAATCCCCATTCAGTTTTGAACATTCATGATTGAACCATCTTGGGTTGCAATCATGAATCTTCTTTCTTCTCTTAGTTGTTAGATTGTTGGCAATTTCACTAGTGATATTACAAAAGGCCATTACGATCGCAGTATTTGTAGAGGAAATATCTAAACAGGTGTCCAGATCTTTTAGTTTTTTTGATTTAAGGTTTTCCATGAATGAGGTGGGATTCACCCCCGTCCATTTAATAGAAACACCATTTCCCCCTGTGTGATAATATCATTATCAATAACCTTTCCTAAATCTTTTTGTATCAGATTTTGTCTCAGTGATACTGTTAGCGAATGTTGGTCACTAAATAAGCTAGGAATGACCCGCACTTTTAACACCAAATCACTGCAATTGGCTGATACAATGATGTGATCAATATTCGAAGATGACCTTGCTCCTACAAAAGTTCCTATATTTAATTCCCCATTCTGTAAGATGTGGTCTAGGGTTACAAGATCATATTTATAAACAGGATTATTAATAGTTTTTCCATACAAATCATGAGAAAAATGAGAGATCCTTTCACCATATTTATCGCAATATCCACAAGGTTCTCTAGATTCAAAAACACATTTAGCACAGTTAAAATCACCCGCCCAGACTAAAACATAATCTCCTTCTGCTACTCCAGGAAGCGATCCAAATCATTTTCTAATTCACTTATGACCTTGCCATTTGATTTATCAAAGATATTATTATAGAAGTTGATGTCAATAATACCATGTTTCCCTACTGAATGGAAATACAAAAGCTGGTAGTACTGTGATTTTATAAATGTTTTCTTTAAGGCTAAGGGCGAGGTGACGGCAATCAGGGCAGCTAAGCCGCCCTTTCCTCTTTCCATCCTAGATGGAGATGCATTTGTGCAAACAGTTTGATAAACGTTTACAGAAAAGTTCTCTGTACACCAGGTTTCTTGAATTAAAACTAGCGAATGCCCTTCTAACATTCAGCCAGTCATCGTCAGTGACCTTATTTTTAATCTCCTCTACATTCCAGGTCATGATGTTTAGAGTTTCACCTAGGGATATACCAGATCCCAATTTTTGCAGATTGCTAGTGGGGGTATATTCAGTAATACGTATTATATGCTTAGCCACTATCTCAACATTCTGAACTGGGACAGTTAAATCAACATTTCCCAGAATTATATTTCGGCTACAGGTATAACTTACTTCTTTATTATTGGACGAGTTTGATGCAACAACGTCGTCCTCTGGGTGTGGGATCAGTTTAACTTCAGCCTGATTAAGCGGGATCGATACAACAACATCATCCTCTGGATGTGAAATAAAATTGACTTCAGCCTGATTTAGCGGGATTGATACAATAACTTTGTCCTCTGGATGTGGAATCGAATTCACTTCAGCCAGGCTATAGCTACTAGTAAAATTCCTTTCTGAGTATTTAACTTTTCCCATGGCCTTCTTAGTCAGTCAATTTCACTGCATCTTCTGAGTGGGGCATATCTATTATGCAGTGAGATACATTCTGATGACTGGAGACTCAGTCTTACATGGTTATGGCTATCGATTGGCCTATAAAAAAAAAACAAAGGAACAGCCATTATACGTTCGATGTTTTTAGAGCGGTAGCCATTATCATTATTCGGCAAAGCTTTCAGCAATTTTCCCACAAGAACTCTACTACAAAAATGTACCACCACACAATCATCCCAACATGATTTTCTTGAATTTCCCACCCAGCTTACTCTCCTTATCATGATGATCGATTGCATTAAAATGTTCACCACAAAGTTAGTATTTATGGCAATCCAATGGGCCATTTTATTATTTAGAGTCTCGTACAGTTCCTTCTGGTTTTCTGCCAATTTTGGCACATTATTTGAAATAATGACGTAAGGAGTCGCCTGTGGTGGAAGATTTAGTGATCCCTTGGTGGAATTTTCATGATGCTTATTTCTATCGGCTCTTGTAGATCGGGGATTCTGACTTGCCCTTATAGGATGGGTATTGTCATTTTCTTGCCTGGTTTGAGGTGCACTGTGGGAAAAAGAATCATCCATTTGGGTCACGGCAGCAATGGTCGAGTTTACTAATGTAGTGCTACGCCTTATTTCTTTATTTCCAATTACACTTTCCGTTACATTATAGACTGGCTTAGTAATCTTAGACTTAGAAGGTAACATTCATATAACTGTATCTGTTAGATGGGCCATGTCCTTCTGTATCAGTTTAATCTCAGACATTAAGGGTCTTTCAAAGCTATCCAGTTTTCCGTGTAATTTCTTGAACGATGACTCAAGATTGGGCTTTGTTTGATTTGTGGTATTACAGTCTCCACTAACCAACCCTGGATTGATTCCACCCTTTTTTAATTTTAATTTAGGTTTAGACTTATAGATAGTAGATTGCTTCTCCACAGGGCTTTTGACAATTCGAGGGGGCTGTTTCTTCTTTTTGGCAGGTGGAGATATCTGGGAAGAATCATCTGTAGAAACTGAAATCTCCAGGGATGTAAGCAATACGCAGGGGTTTGATTTATTGGCATTGGCACCTGGAGCTGCAGTTATAGCAAGTGTCTCTATTGCCTCACCCGCATGGAAACTCACAAAACTACTTCAGGAACAGATAGGAGCTTCCAGAAAATAGGACTTCCACAGAGTGGAAGGTGAAACTGAGTGCACCAACACTTGATCTCAACTAAGAGCAGTGGAGAATGTTAAGAATCATTTGTTTTTATATGGAACCTTCTTTTTCCAACCCAAGCTCTGGCCTGGAGAATGAGAAGTTGTATTTGTTTACAGTCTTGCTCCCCTTCTGAATTTGAATCTGAAAATGATTCACAGATTTACTTGGACCATCAGAAGAGCTGATAAGGACAAACAAGGATCATGCTGGTCCCCTCTTGTAAAAAGGCGTTACCACATGCAGCTCAATAGGTCCAAACACATTACAAGATTCACATCAGAGAGGGTGAAAGAGCTCAGTGAGTCACTATCAGATAGCCCCCAGAGACCATAATTTTATTTTCAGTGGCTTTTTGCGATCTTTTAGAAACCCACAGGCATTTAACATTCTGTGGAAACTAGGCTCACAGACTTGTAGCATATACTTTCGTATTCTGAGAAGGCCTTCAACAATGCCATGCCCTAAAAATGCTTTGTCTGCCTCCTTTGAACATACATGTTCACTACTCAAATGTCTCTGCCCTACCCCCAAACACTCTGTGCCAGCTTTTATAGATCCTCATGTCGTAATTTGGCAATGATCAGGTTAGCGTTTAGTTTTGCTACACGTATTTTTCCTTATCTTGACTATAGTCGTCGGACGCCATTTTGTATGTATCGGCGGCCATTTTAGTGAATGCGTTGCCTCATGGTCAGCATGTCCTTTTGTCCTTCCTCTGTACCACTGACCACTCGAGTTTGCCCAGCAACAGGCTATTTTTAGTATTGGTCAAGCTCACACATGCGCAGTTTAGATTGACCAGTCATCACTTAGGAATGTTTCGCCAAACTGACCAGTGGTGTTGTAGACCCTCCCATGAGTTGGCTGTGTTTCAAAATTGACCATATATGTACCTAAAACTCTGTAACTGTGTACCGCCTATGTTTTTATTGCTGTAAAACTGTATAAAAGAAGGATTTGCACCGATGTTCGGTGTGATACCTCTTGCATTACTGAAGGGTGCTGTAGGAATGTACCACCACCCCATGGGGTCTTAATAAACTTGTCTTTTGCATTTTCTAATTTCCGTGCCAACATCTGTTATGGTGTAGAGGGTATTCTGCGGAGTATGTAGACCTGGAGAACCCAATACCACACTCAGTTTGACTTTAAATACCTCAGTCATCCCTGATTCAACCTACAGACACATTCCCTTAACAGTAGGTATGTATCGGGAGCCCACAACTGCCTCATAAAAGACCAAATGTCCTTTCACTTTGAGGGCCTAATCTAAACCTTAGTGCCCATGATGCAGCTGATATTTCTACAGCATCCCTTTCACACTTAACATGGATCCGTCATGTCTTCAAATTCGACATTGATGGCTTTAAGGGTTAGCTATTTTTTTCTACGTTGACTTGGTTAAAGAATAGCTCAAGTTTTAGGGAATTCTAAAGGAATGTTGAGTCTATTAGTTTACTGCAGGATTTGCTTTCTACCTGACACTTTCTTGCTGCGTTTCTTTCCTGCCTGATATGACATTTTAACATGGCTAGGCCTAAAGCCATGGCTTAATCGTGGAGGCTTTCACTGGTCCTTCAGGGGTTTGTTGTTAAATTATGGGGGGGGTTTCACAATTTTTTGGCATATGCTAAAATAATTTTTCACATGAAACAATAAGCCAATAACACTGAACACAGTTGGAGAAAGTATAGACCAGGTAAAAAAATGTTTCCTACATAACTCTTTCCAGTGTTGTGAACTCGAAATAATATTCCATTTGAGATAAATCTCATTCCTTACACTGGCCAACAAGCCATCAGCTATTCTCCCACTTATTAGATTGCATCACAAATTCTCATGTACAACTAGGTCATTATTTCACCAATACCATGGGGCAGATTTACAAGCCCCTTGCGCCATTTTTAACAAGGAAACAAGTGTTGTGAGACTGGCGTAAGGGGCTTGTAAATAAACCCCTATGTTTTTACTGGTTATATACCTTGGGGTGGGGGGGGGGCACAAATCTCCATTTTTACAAGTGTTTTCCAGGTTGTCATCTGGTCATATCATTATTAGACTTATTTCTTCCGCTGATTTGACAATTCGTCTTCCGTGGGTAGATTTGTACCTATCCAGAATGAGGATATTCTACATCTGGTCATCAGTAATGACTCTCTTACACGTTTACTTCTTTTTTTCATGAGCAAGATATGCCTCAAAAACTTGATGTGCTACCTGGAGATTCCAAACTACGACCTCAGTGGTATATATATATCTTCTTGTGACCCCTGACCCATGTCTGAGTTCTGGGACAATACAATCATTTTGGACACAAATCTGACCCGCTCAGTATGGTAGGGGTGATGTATGTGATGTAATGAAGTAATATGTTGTTTTGTAACAGTTAGAATGTTGTCTTATTGAAAATGTGCATATTTAATGGATCTTTTTCCCATTCTTTCACCAGAGTTTCTTCTCCACACTCCATCTGGGGAAATCTAAGCCTCCTCTTTACAAAGAATATTAGCTACGACTCTTGCCCCAAGACCTTGGCAATTGCCCAAACTCTAACGTCCATCCTATGGCACTTTTTCTGCAGTGACGGCTCACAGAGGGAGTGCTGTGAGGCGGAGAGGCCGGGGTGGGGCAGGGTGGGGGTAGTGAACTCAGACATACAGCAGAACTGAGTAAGGTAAGTAAAAAAATAAATAAAACAATTTACCTTGCGCGCTCTGCATCGCCGAGTTGGTGATGGAGAGCGTGCAAGTTAAATTGTTTTATTTATATATTTATTTTCTTACCATACTCTATTCCGCCGTATGTCGGAGTCAACTACCCCCCCCCACCCTGCCCCTCCCCTGCACTGCCTCACCGCCTCGCAGCACTCCCGCTGTGAGCCGCCACTGTGTTTCAGATTAACCTACCACATGATATTGTACTTCGCACTTGTGACTCTGGAGGGTTGGTTGTGAATTATTGACATGTGACCCCTTGATGTGTGTTGGGTGGTAAAAATTTGTTATTAAACGGGGAATCTAAATAGTTGAATTAACTGTTTTTTGTCAGAGAGGTTGGTGTAATGTGTACACATTGGGCCCGATTCATAAAAGTAAACTTACACTTTTGTGTAAGTTTACTACTTTTCAGTATTCAAAAAGGTAAACTTAGACCTGAAGTCTAACTCTACTACTTTTTTGTATTCACAAAGGTAAACTTAGACCAAAAGTATAACTTTACTTGTAGTAATGTACCTTTGTGAATACGAAAGGTAATAAAGTTAAACTTTTGTTCTAAGTTTACCTTTGTGAATACCAAAAAGTAGTAAACTTACACTTAAATGTAGGCTTACTTTTGTGAATTGTACCCTACATCTCTAGTTAATCACTATAATGTTATTGATGCTTTCATCAGATTGATGGTTTCTAGAGGCTACCTCAAACTACAGGAAATTTCAAATTAAAACATGATTGGTTATGCATATGAGATCTCATTTCATAAATAGCGCTGTGTAGGCTGATGCATCTTATAACTTTTTTGAGCTTCTTATGCAAGGAATCTTCTACGTCTAGGTAGATGCATCCTTTTTCTGGTTTGTATTAGTAATGTCATGGTCTTATTTATCCTACAATAAAGCTTTAAGACTGACAGTTACTTAATTAAAGGTTTGTCAACTACCTTTGGGGTACAGGGTACACCCACTAAGGGAAGGCCTTCCTCGTGGGTTGAATGCAAGCTGGTTTTATGGTAGATGTTTATAGGGTTGTTACATGGGCATTCCTGATCACGTTTATATCTCACTTTAGTTTGGATGTCTGAGTGTCTCTTGCTCCCATTGGGGTGGCTGCACTCATTGTGTCCTCTGTCCTTTTGGGGACTATTTCATGTACTGGTGTCTTTTTATTTCATTTTTGTTAGGTGAAATAAATCCTTTTTCTCAAATGTCTTGCACATCTGTTGGAGTCGCAGGCATTTTCAGTCCATTTCTAAAGGATGAAGCTTAAGTAATGGAAGAATTTCTTTTTTCTTTTTAGAACTGGATTTTGACAACATAGCTGTCAAACAGACCAATTATTTAAAATGTTGCTTGCCAGGGCTTCGGAGCCACCCTTTTTAACCATTGTTTTTCTTTAACATGTCAATCATGTTCTAGCTGAGCCAAACGGAGCAATCATCTTTCTCCTATTGCTATTGTCTGGGTGTATCCTTCCGGCTCCATGCAAGTACTTTGATTGATTTAAATGTTGGATTACATTGCATTCATAGCACTCTATTTTCGTCCCTGCTGACTCTTCCTTGTGTGTCTATCTTTCCCTGCATGCAAACCCAAAAGTTTTCGCTCTTTAACTCTGAGTGCAGTTCTGGTGTATGCTGTCAGGCAAAGAAGCACTGCCCCCTCAACTTCATGGCAGGAAAGCCTTCTTCCTTAATGGGTGTACCATTCACATGCATACCTTCTGCTTTCGATACCTCATATGTTTATTTCACATTCAACCTCCTTTTCGCATTTTTAGCTGCAGTTATACAAATGTGATGTCTTTAAGCTCTTTTCTAACTAATACCACTACTGCTGTCTGAAGGACACAAACTTGTGATCTGCTCAGGTTTGAATGTTTCAGTGACAAGTGTTGGAGATGGAGCTCTATTCATGCAGGTTCTTGTGAAAAAAGCAGTTTTATTGGAAGTAAGCAGAGCTCACATGTACTACAACCGTCGGCTCAGATGCCCAGTCTAAATAGCAGTTACAACTTACCTATCATCAATCTCCAACTACATTCCTTCACCCATAAATATTACCCACCCCAAATGATTCTACAGCCCCATCTCCCACTTAATGTTCACTTTTTAATAGCCTTTCTTCAAAAACTCCGCCTTTTATAATATTTGAGATTGATTCTCCACACTTCCCATTTCCACCTGCTACATACAGGGAGGACCTGGCTTGGGAGTTCGGTCTGGACTGTTCCCATGAGGTAATGTAATGTATTTGTCTTGTAAAGCGCTCTGCTGCCCTGAGGTGCCATGGCGCTGTAGACCGCTGGGGAACCCATCCTGGCTATCCCTGTGAGATGGTCCCTACTGGGTATCTCCATGGTGAAACCAGGCATCCCCGGCGAATGTGGGGGGCCGTTGTGGAGATGAGGCAAGCTAATGCCCAGAGTTGCCGAGTGTGATCCCTGGTTAGAGTAGGCACCGAGGCAAGAATTATCGAGTCAAGGCTGATTTGCAAATGGCTGGGTGTAGACTAGGGTGGCATGGTGAGCAAAAGAACAATGGATTTTACCTAGATCTATTGACTGGGGGAGAATATTTGATTTGCTCTGCATTCCGTACATCATCTGTGTGTCTTTTGCTCCTCTGCTCCTGGCACTTTAACTCCCAGCTCACCACACAATCCCAGCACTTCTCTCATGCTATTACTCCAACCATAAGAGAAGTGCTGGGTTTGGGCGAGCGGCAGGTTTCATTCTCCAGCTGGGACTAGGAGCTTGTGCTCCTGAGCCCTGCAGATATCTCCAAGGAATTGCCAGGAGATTACCAAGTGTACCTGTCGCTTTGGCCGTCTGTGGATAGCCGGCTAAATCAACATGCGCACTTCTAGTGCCAACTACTCCTCCTCCCCTTGCTGTTGATGTTGGGACTAGCTCCTGACCCACCGCAGACTCTACAAACTTAAGAAACTTGGGCGAGTCAATGAAAAATAGAAAATGATATTAAAAGTATTTTATTTATCATATTATTTTTCATTTTCTGGCTATGAACAGTGGGGCAACGGTCCTCCGCTATAGCCTCCGCTATAGCCTTAACCTTCTCCTCTATCCTCTTGCCTTATGGAGCTTTTTCTTTCTGGCACCAGAGGTGTTTATTTTGTCCCTTCTGTTATTCTCCTTTCATCCTGCTGCACTATTCCTCCAGCATCTTTATAAGTAAATCCAGTTGCCAAGTAAGAACAAATGCACCTAGTCCTGTGGAAACAAACCTGGCAACTTAAACTCAAGAGCCACATGGCTCACTGCTCCAATCCAATGTACCATGCAGAAGCCCAACATCTCCCACTTTGCCTCTCTGCCTTGATTTGTTAATGGCCACTGGCTTCCAGGCCCTCTTCCACACTCTCCTGTGCAATAGATGGGTCCCCATAAGCTCAGTCTTATCGCATATGTCCTAACTATTTTCAGGTCTTTTTTCACTATTTTCAGCAACTCTCAGCCTGTTGGTTGGACAAGGTAATTTTTCCCCAGATGGATTAAAATCAAGTCAGGCCTTGGCCTACATTTCCCATTGCATGGGAAGCAGTTGGCACCATCTCATTCCTGCTTGACCATGCCATAGCACTCACACCTTGATGTCCTCTAACCCGAAGGGTTTAAGTGGGATGAAGGAACTGGGATGGCCTGTGAAAGGGGTGGGGCTATATAATTAAACATGTATCTTAAACATATAAACTTAAACTTGCACCAGTTTTAACTTTGTGCCACTTAACTAGACTGTACACCCACCCTACCCCTACTAGGTTCTGTTCTGTGGATGTCACACTTCCTTGATTGCCTTGGGGCTCATGGTGTTCTTGCTACACCACTTGAATAAATATCCTAACAGTAACGTGTCTAAATGTAGATTATATTTGTGGAAAATTGTAAAAAGTGAGCATTAAGTACCTGCCTGTACATCGTAGAGTGTTGTAACAATACATGTTTGTTCTAAGGGCACACAGCCTATCCACTACAGTGTTAGGTGATTGTGGCACTTGGACAAGAAAACCATGTCAGTATTTAAAATCCTTCTGTTCAACACACATGTACAATAATATACTCAGGCAGTTATCAGCATGCTTTGTAGAGTTTGCACAGTGGCAATTGCATGGTTTGTATATGGAGTGGATAGAAGTGCACAGTAACAGTATATTTGTTAGCCTATTTATCGATGTATATATAACTGTGGCGATTCTGTGTCCCATTGTGTGTCTCTTGTGGATGTTGTCACATGGCATGTGAAATGCTCTGATGCCTTCGGGTCTAGCTAGACCTATAATAAATGTCTACTATTCTTGCTATGTAGGCTGTGAACATTTACTGTTGTATAGCACTCTGACTCAGATGCTCTGTATTGACTTGTTATTTTTGATGTGAACATTTACTGTTAGAAAGCGCCATGATACCGTTTTGGTCTAGCTAGGGCTATATAAAACTCTCAAATAATGAAACTGTACCAAATACCCTTTCTGAACATGACTCTCAGTGGTAGCAGTGTACGAGCAGTCAAAGGCTCCCTCAGGGGGGGGTAAATATAGATACAAGTTAGTGAACATGACTTATAATTTAAAGCAGATGCAGGAATGTCAATAAATCAATGTCCAGTTACTTATTTTTTATATGAAAATGTAGTATTTTATTTCTATCCCTTTGTTTTCAAAGAAATACCATCATTCAAAAGCAATAACACAATCTCGTTGAGGTCTGGGCTTTAGTGGTTGTGTGGCAAATTCCTCTCTCACCTTTTTCCTGCAATGTAGTTTGGTTTATTCCCCATTCAATGATGGCTGCATCCAGGGAATACTCACTAGTAGGTCTTACTCAGGAGTCACCCTTTGACTCTTAGGAAATAATCAAAAGTGTCTATGGTGCCCCAGCACCTTCAGCAGTCCATGGGGCCCAACATGTCAGATTCAAGTCTTCAGTGGTCCAGCAGCAAGGAAGCGATCAACATTCCAGCGGGTGCCCTGACCATGGGCACTTGCAAGCTCTGGTCCTGTTTGGAGAAGTCAGGCTTCTTGGGTGTCATGCTACAGCACCCAGCAGGTGCAGCCTCTCTCCAAAGCAGTGCTGGCAGCTTCTTCAGTGATCAGAGATACGCTCAGCTTACTTTTGCATAAAAAATCTGTGTTCTCTGCACGGGTGAAGGAGGATTGATTTTCAGGATCCCAATCGGATCCTGGCAATGGTGTGACATCCTCCTCTGTGTCCTACAAAGCCCTTGGGGTTAATCAGGTGCAGATCTGGATGCATGGTCTCGACCTGCATGTCACAGCTTATACTTTCTTGGGCGAATGCTTAAACTTCTGGCAAACTCAGTACTGGCCTCCCCTCCCGGGATGCAGGGTTGCTGCAGTACTTGCGGGCAAAGTATAGACTTTTCCTATGCAATCAGCCATAACACGGCTGTCCCTCTTGGCATATGGGGTTGCTGCTACGGCATACATGAGTCATAGCGCGCTTGGCTCATATTCACTGTAATGGTGGCTCCATCTGGCATACGCAATGAGGTGGTATAGTCTTTCCACCACTCGCACAGTGCTCAATGCACAGCTCTGTTGAAAGTGGCTTACAGTTGTCGCTGAATCACTCCTGTACATGGGCAACGATTGATCAATGCACTGTTGTCTACTAACACCTCACACAGTGAAACGTATCAGTAGGGCTCCCCACTGGACCTTGCTCTCTCCAATGCTCTCCTCTTCCTCACAAACACACTAGTCTTGTCAAGTAGGAAGGAACTGGGCCTCAGGGCAGGTGGTCTTGGTTTCCGTGGGTGATGTCCCTTCAACCAGCAGGGAGAGTACCAGGCTTTGGCCCGAGTCCTATTCAAAGACAGACATCTTGCAGAGCTTCCCCATCTCACGCAGTCCATTTGGCTACTTGGCAGATGACAAACGTTTGGGTATCAACCTCCCCATCTTAAAGTCCATTCCCAGACATGAAAGGTTATTTAGGGTCTGGGTCTTTGAAGTTTAAAGTTGGGGTTCAGCTTCTTTTGAAGTGCACACTTTTCTCTCTCTTGTTGCTCTTGAAAGGCTGTCTGTCCCAGCAGGAGAAACTCTGAAGTTGATAGTCCCACAACACAGGAGTGACTAGAGTTCACACCTGGATGTCACCCACAGTAATAAGTGTAATCTTTTATGATTTCCCTATCAGCCATCTCTGTCCTGGAATGTGCCCAGGCCCGTTTCTTGTGATCCCTCACTGAATCATAAATCACCCTTTTAAAGTGGGCAAGAGGAGTGTCTCTCTCTCTCTCTCTCTCTCTCTCTCTCTCTCTCTCTCTCTCTCTCTCTCCCTCTCTCTCTCTCTCTCTCTTTCTCCCCCTCCCTCCCTCCCTCTCCCTCTCCCCCTTACCCCAGTGTGGCCAACTCAGCTCACAGGAAAGCATCAATCCACAAATCTGACGGAGGAGATTCCTGTACTCTTCATGTCAAATCTGACTGAGGGGATTTGTCTACTCATCGTGTCTTCTCCAGGCAGTCCAAGACTTTCAAAAATGGAACCCAGGGTCCTCCATGTAATGTACCACTGCAGGCGCATTAGCAGTCAGTGTACATATACAGCACACATATTGTCTATTACTGTCACCTTCATGTATTGTGTCACCTCAGGGGCACACATATCGAGCACACAGTCACTTTGTGCACACTGCTCAGTACTACATCCTTTCTGTATTGTACCATGGTGTACTTTTTCCAAACACATATTGCCAGATAGATAAAGTCAGCCTGGCATATGGAAAGTAATATAAAATTAAAACCATATTCACCTAAATTACAATGGTATGTCAGCAACAACTGGAGCAACCACTGGGAGTCTGCATCCCCTTGAGTCGTTTAAAAGTGTACCAAGTTTTAACTAACCAAACAATAAATAAAGATACTCATGTACATTGCAAGCACACACACACTCACCACACGCATGCTGCACAACACTTCACTCTTCATGAATTAGACTTCTCTTAAGCACACACATACACCCACCACATGTGTTCACTGCACTCACTTTTCACAGCACTTCATCTCTCAAGAGATGTATTCCTCGCAGGCATACATACACTCAGTGCATGCACTCACCAAGTTTGTACTGCACAGCACTGCTCTAGCTCTGTACTGCATACTTCCAGGCACACATACATCCAGTGCAGAGTTACGACTCATCCTCTGCGCAGCACCCTACACATCCTACATCTACCTGATGTAGGCCAAGGAGGCGTTAAGCGTTAAGTAGTTGAACTTTTAAATAGGTGAGTGAGCCTGTAGGCTTCACTCCAGTGACACAGGCTAAAAAGAACCTGTTCACGCCAACTGATGACTATATGGTATGCTACCACCAGCAAGCTTGCAATGCTTAGCTCTTGGTGAAGGCAGTAGCCTTCTCTAAGTGTGGGCGCAAAATCCGTTCCGCTCGCGGATTTTGCGGGTTTTCTGCAATTTCGCGGTCCGCGAATCGCACGAAATTGCCAAAAAATCCGCCCGCGTGCGGATTTGCAGATTTTTTTTTTCCAGTAGAGGGTGGCATGTTCGTGGATAAATACAGGCACAACTCATTCTGGCATGATGCTCCTGTCACAAACATTAAACCTCAACAGGAAGCACTTACAGATATACATAAAGCAGGCGCCCGAGTTGAAGCTCAAATTCGTGACAGTATCTCGACTTGCATATTTTATGAAGCAGCCAGCCAGGGCTATTTAATGCATTTACTACAAACTCGCAGCATCCCTCAATCTCACAGTTTATGAGAACTCAACTTTAACATGACTTTTTTACACAGTGGAATGGGAGGCCGGGCACATAAATCTTCCCTGGTCCTTACTTGGGCTGGTGAATGTTAAAGCTACAAATCACGGCCAGTCCACTCTCTGGTAATTGGTTACCCCGCTGCGTTATTTCAGCCTCCCTTTTACACTTTCGCAGGCCCTGTGCTTGTAAGTGTCTGCCAAGCAATTTCCTAGTGTAATAAGATTTTTTTTTCAGGGTAATTGTTCTAAGCGCATGGAATTTATTTACACGCCTCATCTGTAAAGGAATTATGCTAATTAAATAGCGGGGCACTCAGCCTTGCTGAGGGGCTCCCCACTCTGGCTCCCCCTCGCTCACTGTGGTCTCCGAGCCTCGCTGCCTTCATGAAAGGAGTGGCTGGCTCCCACACACAGACTCATGCAGGCCTTGTTACTAATCAGCTGGGAAGTGATAGATCGCGTGATGATCTGGACAACACCATTTTGTCTTAATGACAATAAACCACTGGCCTCTAACCTCTCCTGCCAGGCCCAATAAATAGTTACAAACCTCCACGCAATCTCCTGTCTGCGTGTGAGGCCGTAGATGGGGAGTTAGTAGAAAGGGGACGGACCAAGTATGGGACGCAATCTGGGACATTTTTTTGGGCTTCTGGCTCGGGCGACGCTCAGCAGCGCTACACAAGGCAAAGAAAGTGCTCAACTTAACTTTCTTGTGCTGAAAAGTTGACTCGAGCATTGAGTCGCACAGTGCCAAACCCCTGATAGTGAACACAATGAGGTCATAGCAGGGTGAAGCCTGCACATCCAGCCCTATGTATGATTCCAACAAAGATAGCAAATGCGCATTTATTTATTTATCTTAGGGCAGAGGGAACACATCTTTTACAATGGAGAGACTTTTCCGTCTCAGCACTCTATTTTGCCTCTGACAGCCACTGTAATAAACTTGTATTGTCATCACTCATAACTAATTTATGCCCCATTAGAAACACCTGGATGTGACTCAATTCAAATTATGCACAAGACAAGAGTAATATGCTGCCTGAAAAAAACAGAAAAGTGTCTTGGAAAAAGTAAACACTCATAGGGGATGGAAGATTAACTAAAGCATGTAGTAAAAGCAGGAACAACATGGTTGCCTTAGTGTTTTTTTTATGCTCATTGTTCTAAAATCTATCAGTTTTTTTGCATAAAAAGTTCAGGACATGAATGCTTGGCTTGAAAGGTACCTGTTTAAAATTCCTTTTTAATTACTACTGAGTATGAGACCCGGAGCGACCTGGCCCACTTATAGCCCTGTTTAACCCCATTTGCTAAGCCATACCCTCGTCTCTTCACATTATTCTCAGATGCTTTTTACTTTGATGTGGCCACATATTGACACTTCTTTTTGTTTTCCCACAACCTGCCATCCTCCAGTGGGTTTGAGGAATATTACTCACACATTAATTATGTTGACCCATTTCTCCTCCTTCCCATACATACCCTAACATCCCATTCAGACTTCCACCTCCTTAAACACCTCAGCATGTCTTCACCCCATACCAGACTTTGTGACCCTCTTATTCTCCAATTCTGAGTGAGTGTGTGCTGACTTTTTGTCCTGCATCCGTCCCTGCAGATACTTTTGCAACACCATTAATGGGTGGTGACCCATCACTCTTCTTCCCTCACCTGTGAACGTCCTACCTGTCTCTTTACCCCTTATCTCCCAGTAACCTCTAGAGGATCTTACCGAGCACATAGTAGTATTATCTGACTTGTTCAAATTAAACTAGGAACCTTTATTCCTTTGATTTGCCATGCTCCTCAATGCCTCGCCTTTATCCTTTCCACTTCCAGCCGCACGCCCTCTAGCTGTAACCACTCATAAGTTTCTGCTACGACTACCTCCAACACCAGGGCTAGCTTTAGAGCTGTTGGCCCCTGATGTGACAGTCGTTTTTTGCCCCCCGTGACCACCTCCTCAGATTCCTCACGTCAAAAGTTCCCCTCATCTTTCCATTGAACCTCTCTCGCAAATGTTTCATTTGTTTTAAAGCACTGATAAAGACTGTTTTTTTCTAATAAGAAGGTATATTTAACCAAACAAACCATTTTCACCAACATTAGGAATAGATGATGAAAGACTAGGGTGAAAAAAACAGAACCTCCTAACATAATTTATGCAGTTTGTATGCAGTTCTTTGATGGCAATTCATAACAGTCACTGTTCTATATAGAAGGGCTCTATCTTTTGAACTGTGGAAACCAGAGGATCTCTTTGACAAAAGCAGGAATCCACTCAGCTATCCACATAAAATACAGTTCTGTGATATGCATGGAGCGGGTACTTTGTAGCAGGAATATTATCCCTCTGTGCTACTTGATGGAGAGTCAAAAAAACTAGTACTAGACAAAACTCTGATCTCTGTCTGTAGCAGGAACATTAATTTCAAGACTCATCTTGACATTGTTAATGCTGCCTGAAAACTGAATGCACTAGGCACTCTGCTGCAGATGTTTTTAAATTGTAAGTTATTGCTAAACACAGCCCCCTCCCTGATGTCAGCACCCCCTTTTCAGGTCAGCGACCAGTGCGGCTGCACCAGCCCTGTCCCACACCTAAAGACCCAAAAACCTGTATGGAGACTTTAAGTTCATATAAACCTGTCTCCAAGGCTGTTGTACTGTCCTTTGCTTTCCCTTTCACTTATTTCCATCCTTCCATCACCTGCCTAACAAACTCTCCCCATCAGTTCAAATTTCCATAGGCTTTTTCCATAGACTGCTATCCTTGCCATTATCACTGCAATGATTCCCGGCAATGGTCGTATACCCACCAATTAATGACATTTCAAGGTTTATCATGTTGTAGCTCCTTCCCTGCATACCTTCCCAGTCTTGAAACATAGAAACAGAGATATGGTATTGATGTTCAATTAGTTAAAATCATTACATCTAGTCGCACCCACAAATTATAAGACAAGAATGAAAAATAGTTATATCTGACACATCCCAATATGAGAGTTGGGGCATTCCTGTATTCATCTTCCCAAGAACCTAACATTTCATAATATTTCTAATCTAACCCTCTCAAGGTGTCCCGTTCCCCACTTCGTAATGTCCTTTCCCCAAAATCTGCATTCCAGATACAATAACAACAATGTAGAATTGTAAAAGTCTTGTCATTTTCTGTAACAACATCCCCGTCCACTGTCTGCCTGTTGGAAAGTGGATTATTGGGAGGGGAAAATGTAGGTCTGCCACTGGCAGTAAGGCCACTAACAGAGTATAGGGCTCAGAATAGGTCTTAGAAAAGTATTCCTATGCTCAACCCTTGGTAGCTTGGCTACGAGTAGGCAGGCAGGCTTAACATCAAAGACAGGTATGTAAAGTATTTAAAAACACCAATTCAGTAAATATTCAAGACACTACACATAATAAAAATCAAGCACCAATTTATAACAATAGGAAATATTTTTGTCTTTAAAATGACACCAAAACGACACACATCCAATGTAGGGAACCAGAGTTATGAATTTTCAAAGATTTTGCATTATATAGCACTTAGAAACTTATAGCACCATATTGGCATATCTGGTCACGATAGAGCAGCTCAAATTCAAAGTCTCAGGCTGACCATGATGGAGCCCTGAGCAGCTACTCCCCGCGGAAGGTCCCAAACACTGTTTTTACCTTTGGACTTAGAAACTTTTCTGGAGCTTTTTCTCGCACGGTCCCTCGATGCTCCTCACCAGGCCGGATTCGGTGAGAGTTCACTGGCCTCGGAATTCTTCTACCCCCATTCAAACTCTGAAAGTCAGACTTACGGAGCTTTTAGCGGGACGAACCTGGATGGCATGGCCCGCTCGCATTTCAAGGATGGCGGCTTTGCTGTCCAGGTTGAGTTGGTCCCCCTATGGAGCTTTTTTCCAAAGTAGCTCCCAAGTTCTTCAAACTTATGGAACTTCGTCCAGAAGTTCCCCAAAGGCTCCCAAAGTGTCTCAAACTCACTCCAAGGGTGAGGAAGCTCCAAGATGGTCCTTGAAAGTTGAGGACTTCAGTTCCCACAATCCACTTGAAAAAAACACTTACAAATCCCCTGCTAGTTCTCCAGGTTGAGGATCCTTTGTGGTGATGTGCCAGGTGAGCTCTGTAAACTTGTAGCTTGCTGGGAGTACACTCTTTAGTTCTTTTACAGCAAAGTAATCCACTGGGCTATAGTTTCAGCTGGTGCAGTCTTTAGAGGGTAGGCCTTAGAATTTGCACCCAAAATTCTCAGTATGGCAACGTCTTGCTTTCTTAAGTTTCAAGCAGCAGATCTGAGAGACTCTGCCCCTCTCAGTTACTTATTCCAAGTGCTCTGGGTTAAACAGGAGGTCATTCCTGAACAATGAGAGCAGGGCAAATCCCCAAGGATATGACCGCATCCTGTAAAGTGTGAAATTATGTTGTCCCAGAGTGCACGAAAACTTTCGGACTTTTAATGGCCGATTTTCCAACAGGGAGGTAAGAGCTGGCTAAACACACCCCTAGGAGGGCTACTTTCCATAGCCTCTCCCCTTTGCATCTACTCATTCTTTCCTTAATCCTAGCTCTGGCTTTGGGTCAAGAGAGTAGAGTTGTAAATGACACCGAGGCCATCCCCTTCCCTTTGAAGACCATGGTTTAAGACTCCTCCCCCTGCTCTGGCATTCCTGTGTAGCAACACACTGCCCTCTCCGCAGAGCTGGTTAACCCCAGGGGCTCTTTATCATCTCTTCAAGGCAGCCTAGCTAATCCACTTAACTCTGACTAATCAAGACAGACCACTGGAAGGCTGAATCTGGACTTACAAACAAGAAAGTCTTATAACTTCGGCGGAACTAGGTGGTGCACTAGAGGAATGGCCACACTGGAGTGAGGCTCCCGCAGCTCAGTGCCATAATCCGACTAAAAATCTAGCCCAGATGGCCCCAACTGGTGATTAATCGTAACAACTGAAAGCCTACACATCCGTGCGTTGATCCTGAAAGTTTGGTGCAGGTGGCGTGTTGCTAACTGCCGCCATTACACTGCTGTACAAACGCAGCTGTTGGTAATCTGAGCGCCTGGAGCGACAGATGTCCGAAACCGACTACTGAATCACCTTGCTGCCCACGTGGCGGCTGGGCCACACAGCGCTTATGGTCCTTAATCCTGGCATACCTACTAATCGCAGTGAGTGCACAGGCAGCCCACCCCCAGGGCAAACTACTGCGCCCTTCATCTGGTGTTAGCATTTCAGCCTAGTGAAGAAACACATACTAAAAGAAACAGCACACAACTGTGTGCTACAACCGGCGCGCACAATACTCCTTCAATAATTCCGTGACACTTGCTGAACCTACCTGTGCCCGGCATAGTGACAGTGGGACCGGCAGAGGGGTAGTCCATGGCGCTTGAGCTTAATACAGCAGAGGACATTACCAGGCCTTCCAGTTTGAAACAACCTTCAATCCACTAAACCCCTGCATAGAGCAGTGACATCTTGCGCTGCGTCAGGCCGAGGGGCCCAGCCTCACGCTCTCCCTGATACTCTGCAGCAAGCTCTCACTGGAAACGACAGTGCAAGTTGCAGTATCTCCTTACCCATAGAGCTGCTAGTGGCGCAGGTAGTTACCATAGGCGGCTGCGCGGAAGGGGAGCCCGGACACTGCATACCAGTCAACTGGCACTACTTCTGTAGCCGCACCATACCAAATATGAGAAAGCCAGACACACAACAGCTGTGACTGACGTTTGAGGCAAGGAAAAGCAGTCACATGTCACAGGATGATCCTGACGTGGCCAGAGGTGCTCCCGTGCAGGAGTTATCCCACGCACCAGAAGATGACATGAAAGCCATACTGCTGGAGGTATACGAAAGTCTCACATCCATAGCCGAAAAGATGGACTCTATGAATCATCAGATGGACGCCATCGTAAATAAACTGGAGGTCCATGAAGACCGTATCACAGACACGGAGCGGCACATCTAAGATACTGAAGACACCACAGTCCATCTCCAGGCAAACGTGGCACACATGGACAAGCTGCTGAAGCTCATTGCTGCGAAAAATGAAGATTTAGAAGCACACAGTAGAAGGAACAACATACGGGTCCTTGGTATTCCCGATAGTACCAACACTGGTGGAAGAGTACATAGAAAAGCTAGGGCACTCAGATCACTTGGACCCAGAACTAACCGGGAAGCATGCCTTGCCCCATTGAAGTAATCAGGGTTCCCAAGGCCTACATGCTCCGAAGACAACCCACTTACACTCAAGAACTGTTGGCACGGAAACTGTAAAAGGCAAAGAACAAGTTTATTAAGACCCCATGGGGTGGTGGTACACTCAAACAGCACCCTTCGGTAATGCAAGAGGTATCACACCGAACACCGGTGTGACCCCGATTTATATACAGTTTTGGGGCAATAAAAGATAGGCGGCACAAGTTTAGAACACATTTAGGTGCATATATGGTCATGTTTTGGAACACAGCCAGCTCATTGGAGGGGGCACAACTCCGCTGGTCAGTTTGGCGCACATTCCTAAAGGCTTACTGGTCAGTTGGGACTGCGCATGTGCAAGCTTGACCAGTACTAAAAATAGCCTGTTGCTGGGCAGACTGGAGTGGTCAGTGGTACGGACAACGGACTAAAGGGCACGCTGGCCACGAGGCCGCTTATGGTCTAAGATGGCCGCCGCAACATTCAAAATGGCGTTTTCATATATAGCCAAGTTAAGGAGGACAACGTGTAGTTTCAGCTAATCGCTAACGCGGCCATGCCAATTATGACAGACAACCCTTTTAGCGTTTAGCTGAATCTACCTCATAGTGAACATAATCAGGATGCTCGTCCTCGATGTCTATTACCATTATTTGGGTCACTTCTTTATGAAGCATCATTCTGTCATGAGCAAGAGCTCGTCTTGATGGTATGCAAGCTGATAGGCACATAGAACATAAGGCTGGGCCACATTGGATACATAGGCATATAAAAAACATTGCTCCCACGATTATACATAGAATTGTCAACAGTTTCAAGCCCCAGGTAACAAGCATGGACCAGAACCATCCTGAAAGTGTCCAAGTTCCATTGTCCGGATGTATCTCAGCTGCGATCTTGTGGAGCTTTGATATGGCATCATAAACAGATGGAGAATTGTCCGGTATGTATACACAGCAGCTGCTTCCGATAATTCTGCATGCCCCCCCACGGTCAGCCAAAACTACATCCAGCACCATCCTATTTTGGAGCGTAACAATTCTGGAAATCTGTAGCTCCTCAGTGATGTTTCCCAAGGCAATGGCAGTGTCATTCGCTACAGCCTCAACAACACGTGTCATTCGTCTTATTTTCCGACTATTCAATGCAGACCCCACGAAGGAAAATAGTCCCAAATTAAAGTCCACATACTGTTGCAAAGCAGTATCGGTCTGGTCTATGTCATCCAGAACAACAGTCCGCTTAACCCTATTCAGGACAAAATCATGATACAAGGTATAATCATTGTGATACATTGGTGGGGCGATGAATACAGGAGGTAGCACAAACGATACGTAGCACGTGCCCAACCATCCCAATGGAAGCTGATGGTAACCCTTCGTTCCACTAATAAAATACGTGTTTCGTGATGCTACAAATGAGATGCCATTCGGGCTATCAAAAGTAAGAGTAGTGTTACATTCGCTTTTCCCCACTGCAATCGAACCCTTGTTCCTAATACACAAATCGGCTTTAGTAGAAATGACATTAATGACATGTGCACTGGATACATTAATATTTCTTTGATTGCTATACACACGTGGGGCAGACACGTTGTCGGGTCTGTACTCTTCCCATTCAAATCGAGTACCCTCAGCCCGTGGAAACCCATCCTTGTCATGGGAGCATAATTTATTCAAACGGAAAAGCACCCCCCCTTTGGTTGGCCATCTCAAAGTAAAGAGGAGGGTATACCAGGCGTTGCAAGATCCATTATGTGAAAACGGAAGTGGAATGAGTGGGGTGCCCCCTCTCTTCTGGTGCCCCGGCAACATCCCACACACCCAGCAATTCGAGGTATTGGTCATATTATGTGTGTGATGAAGAATCTGAATAAAACTGTTGTTCAGATAGGTTTGCCGATGTCGTTCTTCATGATAGGGTAATGTAAAGTGAAAATGTTCAGATGGAGCCGGGGTAGTCGGCAGCAAATGTTCACGTGCAGGCACCACAAGTTCAACTACCCAGGCTATTACAGCTATCACCACAATAGTCAGAACAAAGAGAATGGCACCTAATATTCGTTTATCTTGTGATGCCGTTGATGCCATAGTTCAGGAATGTTCGTGCAAAGTCACAAATAGCACAAATTGTTCACAGAGTCTCAGATACACGTGCGTGTATACCTAAAAAAAAGAAAAATGCGGTGTTGAACTCCGAGGTAGCCGTTGTTTTCTTCTCCGGGCCAAGACGGGTGTCGCTACACTGGCAGAACTGATCCCCCCCCTTGGAATACCCGGTTTCCGTTTCACAAACCTGGAGCGGTAACCAACCAGTCATGTAAAAAACAAAAATCTTCTTATCGAGGACGCAGGTTGTAGCGCTCTCGTCCGGCAACAGCGTGGTCCGGGAAGGCTCCCTCAACTTCGGCCGACGTCACAGCTGGGCTCTTTTCTTTCTCCAAAATCTCCTTGTAGTCGGTCAGCACAGCAGGAGTCACCAGATCCGGAGAGACACGGGGGCAATGTGTCGAATGCACCCACCGCTTCCTGTTGGTCACTCGTACAGCGGTTCGGGTTGCAAGGAGGACCTGTTCGGGGCCCTTCCACCTGGGCTCCAGACTGCTCGCTCTCTCAAACGACCGAATCATCACGTGGTCACCAGGGCGGAGATCATGGCCCTCTCCAGTAGAGTTGTCAGGGAGCGCTTCTCGAACCTGTTGATGAATAGAGAGTAAATCATTTGTTAATCGTGCCAAATAGTCGTTCATCATAACACAAGGCACATCATGTATTAATCGCGGCTTAGGCACCCCCCAGATATTCATGGGGCGCCCAAACACCAGCTCGTAGGGTGTAAGGCCAGTTCGTGAATGGGGTACTGATCTAAGAGAGAGCAGTGCTAGCGGCAAAGCATCTGGCCACTTCAACGATGTAGACGCCACAATTTTGGCCAGCTTAAGTTTTAACGTAGCGTTGTACCGCTCAACCAGACCTGCCGACTGAGTGTGGAATACAGCGTGGAACTTCTGCTAAATCCCTAACCCCTTCAGTACATACTCCACAATTTTTCCAACAAAATGAGGCCCATTATCGCTCCACAGAAATTTGCAAACTCCAAAGCGAGGAAAGAATTCCTTAAGCAACACCTTAGCTGTTGTCAAAGCCGTATTGTCTTTCGTGGGGAAGGCCTCAACCCATTTGCTAAAGGCACATACCACCACTAGGACATACTTCAGGTTGTTGCAGCGCTCGAGTTGGATGTAATCCATTTGGAGTACCTCAAATGGTGCAGAAGGTGGAACGAACCCTCCTTTCGGAGTATGGGTCCCCTTTCCAGGATTGTGTTGTAAACAAACCAGGCAGGTCTGCACTACTCTCTTCGCAGTATTAGCAATCTCAGGATGTTCCCAAACTCGTGTTAACAACCGAGTGATTGCAAGAGCTCCGACATGCGCCAGTCCATGTGTCATCTGGACCATCGCCTGCAAGTAAGCCGCAGGCAATTTCCATTTCTCCATGTCTTTGCTTCTCCAACAACCCTCGTCATCTAGTACCCCATCTGCTGCCCATGCCGCAAGTTCAGATTCAGTAGCTGATTTTTGAATGTCCAATATTTCTGCTCTAGCATCACTCCATCGCTCAGCCTGCGATTGTATCACATACATGGGGGAGCTAGTTCGGGACATAGCCGTTTGTCTCGCTATGCTGTCTGCAAAGGCATTTCCTTGGCCCACTTTATCCGTGATCTTTTTGTGGGCACTGCATTTTACTATCGCTACTTTCTTTGGGCCAAGCAACGCGTTTAGGAGATCACGCACTAGCTCTCCGTGCATAATGTGTTCTCCGTGAGATGTCAAAAACCCACGCTCTCTCCAGAGTAGCCCGAAGTCATGTGCCACTCCGAAGGCGTACCGGCTGTCTGTGTATATGTTCACACATAGACCAGCACTCAGTTCGCAGGCTCTTGTTAAGGCTATCAGCTCTGCTGCCTGAGCCGATTTCTGTGGTATCCTAGCTGTTTCTACCACTGTCTTAAGTGTCGTGATCGCATAGGCTGCGGAAGTCGTGCCATCTGGCAGCCTTAAACATGATCCATCAACCCACAGTTCCCCATCCACATCTGGAAGTGGCATATCCTGTAAGTCGACACGACCCTTTGTCTGTTCCTCGGGCAGGAAAACACAATCGTGATGTTTTTCTTCCTGACCCTCCTCGGCCGGATAGGGCAAAAAAGTGGCAGGGTTCAAAGTAGCGCATCTTTTCAGTGTAATATGTGGCGCCAAAAGTGTCAGCTCATATCCTGTTAGCCGTGCACTTGTGAGGTATTGGGTCTTTGTTTGGTTGAGCAGAGCATCTACTGTGTGAGGAACTAACACCAGTAGTTTGTGCGATAACACTATTCCCTCACTCTGTCGTATGGCTACTGCCGTTGCTGCTACTGCTCGAAAACACCCAGGCAACCCTCGTGCTACAGGATCCAGAATGGCAGAGAAGTATGCACATGGGCTCTGCTTATCCCCGTGTAATTGCACTAACACTGACAACGCGCACCCATCATTCTCGTGCACGTACAATGTGAAAAGTTTCGTGTAGTCTGGTGTGCCTAACACGGGTGCGGAACAAAGGGCCTGCCTCAACTGTTCAAAAGCCTTCTGACATTCATCTGTCCATTCTAAGGGCATTGGTGTAGCTTTGGACAATAACGCTAGCAAGGGTTTTATGATGTGTGAAAAACCCATGATCCACTGTCTACAAAAGGACGTCAACCCTATGAAGGCACGTACATCTCTCTGCGTGCGGGGGACAGGTGTGTCTAGAATCGCTTGAATCCGATCAGATGTTAACGCACGCCCCTCCTTAGACAACAGATGACCGAGGTAGGTCACCTGAGGTCTACAGTATTGAAGCTTTTTCTTCGAAACCTTATGATTGTTCTGTACCAAAAAGGAAAGCAACGCAAGTGTACTTTCTTCACATTGGGCATAAGAGTCAGCAGCAAGCAGGAGGTCATCCACGTACTGGATGAGAGCAACACCAGTCTGCAATTTAAAGGAATCTAGCTGCCTTTTCAAAGCCTGGCTGTAGATGCTAAGGCTTTCAGTATAACCTTGAGGAACACGACAAAATCTATACGATTTATTATTTAACGTGAAGCCAAACAAGTATATGCTATCAGGATGAACAGGGATGGTTAAGAACGCATTTTTCGAATCAATTACACTAAACGTGGTGGCCGTGGGTGGGACCAATGTAAGCAAGGTCGTAATATCGGACACCACCGGGTATTGGGGAATGACAATTTTGTTGATCTCTCGCAAGTCAATAATAAAGCGATAGACTTTGTCGTCAGTATCTCTCTTAAGGATCGGAAGAATAGGACTGTTGCAAACATTATAAGGACCTCCTCCACGACCCCTGCAGAAATTAAATCCTGAACAATATGTGTCAATGCAATTTCACCTTCTCTCGAAATCTTATACTGTGGCACTCGTGGTAGAGGGGCCCCCTCCTTAACAGTAATATGTATAGGTGGAATACGCATCTCTCCCACATCCGTATCTGAGGTCGCCCATAAAGTATGCGGTAGAGAGGCCAAAGCTGGAATATCTAAGATAGCATAAAACCTATCGGGGTCAGGATAATTGTCATTCAGAATAACCCGCACTCCCTCAGGAGCGCACCGTATTGTTGCTCGAAAATATTTAAGCAAATCAATACCCAGAATATTATCTGGTGTATGGGGTGATAACAAAAATTGACCAAAACTGAAATATTTGTCAAGACATAGTGCAAGGGGCTTTGACAATGGGCTAGGGGAGGGTGTGCCATCGAACCCTACACATGTAATCATTTCGCCAGACAGGGGAGCCCTCGGAACCAAGTTTTTCGACAAAGCGCTACGTGTAGCTCCTGTGTCGACTAGAAATTGATCAGTAGAACCCAGAATACCCGCTGTTACATATGGACCCTGCTGATCTACCGGCACTTCAACTGATTCCTTACCCCATCCTACGCAGTCCTATGCATGCACATAATCCTGGTGCTCCACATTCTCACCCTCCGAAATCTGATATTGATTTCGTCTATCAAACGTGTTTCGCTCATCCTGGCCACGGCCCCTCTCCTCAACCCTTCCACGATCACTTCCGCCACCTCTCGCTCCCGTATAACCTCCTCTCGACCTACCACCTCCTCGACCACGCTGACTACGCTGCTCACGAAGTACCGGACAATCATCAGCCCAATGCCCAAACTCCTTACAATAAGCACACTGATCCTCCGCTATATCCGTACGACCATACGACGTATTCCCTCCACCTCGTCTACCTCTATCACTCCCTCTGCCCTGTGTTCCCCGGACCTGCGCCAACATCACCTTCGTTTTCAATTCCTTCGCCTTTTTCTCAACACTTTCTTTAGCCTCCAATTCCTGCCACTCATAATACTGAGCCATAGTTAACAAAGACGCAGGGGTCGCCGTGGCCCAGGAACTTTCACTCGATTTCAATCGTTTTGCAATCTCAGGTAGGAGATTAGCCACATACTTATCTACAAACAAATGCCGACCCGTATCGTCTGTTAAAGATTGACCACTGTAATCATGGAATGCCTCCTCGAAACGTGTGAAGAAATCTGAAACCGCTTCATCGAGTTTCTGTTTGCACGAAGTTAACATAGTCCAATCGATCTTTTTAGAGGGAACAAGCGTCTTCAATTTAATCAAGATAGCTGCCGGAAGATCTAGAATTAACTGGCAAGGCTTACATGCCGGTTCCCTATCTAAATCAGCAGCATTGATCTCTTTCCATGTGGCCCCCAATATCGTTTCATCATTATTTTTACGAATTTGCCTCCACATATCAGGTGGTAGAATTAGCCCAAAGAACAAATCTATATCCACAAGAGTCATCACACAAGACGAAATAGCCCCTTCCAACCCTTCATAAAATGCCGCCGGATTTTTCCGAAGATCAGGTAAAGAATTTTTCAATGCCATAACATCTGCTCTATTCCAGGGCGTGTACACCCAATTGTATACAAAATACCCCTTCGCATCCTTTGACAATTTATCCTCATCCGTACCTTGCCCTTTAGGAGGGACATACAAAGGTGCAGCTTCACGCATAGGCATAACATGCAATGCAGAACTCTTATCTGAACCACGGAGAGAATACTGCTTAATCTGCTCGTCAGGCTCCGACTCAGCCTCCTTTTGCCTCCTCTTTCGCTCCTCCTGCAATCTGGTCGTTTCATCCTGCAGCTGGATCAGTTGCTTGAAAAGGTCATCAACATCTGAAAGATCAAATACACCTTTAACCAAATTCTCACGATGCACTGACACAGATTTTGGTTCTAGCGTGTCTGAAAGTTCTCGATACGCGGTCACAACTTCATCCGCCAAACTAGACAAAAAATACATTAATTCAAGATCCGACCATGCGCTCTTCTCCGCAATCAACTCATCCTGAGAAACACATTTCTTATGCACTTTACGAGCCCAACTGCGTAAATGTGCAGACCTCGCCGCAGTAAACCTGAGAGCGGATACACCCTTCTGGTCCGACTTATCCTGTCCATCATCCTCCGAATCTGCAGCTGGAGCCGTCGGCGAAACGTACGGAGGCGGTGACCGATCTAGCAATGAAAAATCATCAATTTCATTATTAAGGACAGGATAAAGCGGTCGGCGAATAGGAAATTGACCAGTCGTTTGCAATTTGCGTTCTCGTTCCTCCCTTTCTTTCTTCTCCTGAGCCTCCTTTTCCTCAAGCTGTAAAGCCTTATCCCGAGCAGCCTTGCGCTGCTCTTTGTCCGCCAAGGCAACTTCACGCTTCATTCGCTCACGCACCGCTTTCTCCCACATTCGCACACAATCAAACATATTTTGTCTAGACCTGCGTTGAAACAAACATTGCTCCACAAACTGTACTTTTCGTAAATCGAACGACCCATGTAGAGGCCATTGCAATTCGGGATCGGCCTTTGTATACTTATGCCATAATTTGCTGTACATAATAGGGGGAAGGCCAAATTTTATGTACATCTCGCGATTTGGTGTTCCTTTTGGGGGAGCCGGCTGTGCTTCCGCTAACCTAATTGTGGTACCATTTCCAAGACAGCACATCCCTCGGAGTGTGCTGAAAACAGGCATGTTCAAAAAGTATCACGAAAGCGTGACACCGTACAAAAATGGCACTTACAATACTTCACACAAATGTGCCGCTCAGAGGAAAAAACAAAGTTAGAGAAACATCTCTACATGCCTGCCTATGTGAAGTGCACTACACATATAAGTTCAAAGATCACAAAGTCACAATGTTAGCTAACTCAAATCAAAACGTAGATCGTAGGACTTCGGCAAGTGTCCGAGGACTACCTTACCGATCACAAATCATAGAACTTCAGTAAGCGTCCGAAGACTACCTTACAGAACACAAATCTTACCCAAATTCTCAAATATCCAGATTCCAACTGCCAAGGTCTTGTAATTCAAATCAGCCAAACGGCACTTTCCCAGCAACGCAGACACTCGAAAACTCAGTCGGAGACCGGCGCCACCTGGAAGGTCAGATCGGAAGGAAAGGAAGAAACACCGTTGGAGCCAAGACTCGGGTCACTCAGTGGCAGCGCGCGTCCATGGCGAGTTTCCAAGCCTTCGTCACGACCTCTCCTTCGGGCATCCGAGTCGCCGATGAGTCCCTGGTCGTGGTCGCCAATTTGAAGTAATCAGGGTTCCCAAGGCCTACATGCTCCGAAGACAACCCACTTACACTCAAGAACTGTTGGCACGGAAACTGTAAAAGGCAAAGAACAAGTTTATTAAGAACCCATGGGGTGGTGGTACACTCAAACAGCACCCTTCGGTAATGCAAGAGGTATCACACCGAACACCGGTGTGACCCCGATTTATATACAGTTTTGGGGCAATAAAAGATAGGCGGCACAAGTTTAGAACACATTTAGGTACATATATGGTCATGTTTTGGAACACAGCCAGCTCATTGGAGGGGGCACAACTCCGCTGGTCAGTTTGGCGCACATTCCTAAAGGCTTACTGGTCAGTTGGGACTGCGCATGTGCAAGCTTGACCAGTACTAAAAATAGCCTGTTGCTGGGCAGACTGGAGTGGTCAGTGGTACGGACAACGGACTAAAGGGCACGCTGGCCACGAGGCCGCTTATGGTCTAAGATGGCCGCCGCAACATTCAAAATGGCGTTTTCATATATAGCCAAGTTAAGGAGGACAACGTGTAGTTTCAGCTAATCGCTAACGCGGCCATGCCAATTACGACACCATTATCGCCAGGCTTCTGAATTACGAGACCCAGACACTGCACTTAAGGCGGATTGGTGTCAGTACAACGCGAAATATTACATCACATTCCGTTACAACGGAATTTTTACAACGCAGGATCCATTACATCGGATGCCATTACAACGCATGGCATTACATAGCAGATGGTATTACAACGCATGGCATTACATCGTAAGTATAGGTAAGTATACCTTTTTTTAAAAATGTTATTAAGTTAATTTAATTAATTTAATTTAATTTAATTAATTTAAATAAAATACATTTTAAAATAGCCATTAATTTAATTTAATAAAATAATATCTATTTAATAAATGTAATTTTAATAAAAAATGGGAATAATTTAATTTAATTTAAATAATAAAATTAACTTAATGTACATATTTTTAAAATTGATATGAAATTTAATTAATTGAAATGATTTATTTAATTTAATTAATTTAATTTACAAATGTAATTAATGAAATAAAATTATTTTAATTTATTAAACATATTTTAATTAATTTAAAAATGGTAAATATAATTTAATTAACCCAAAACACAAACCCCTGTACCCCAAAATCCAAACCCTGCCCTAAAACCTAAAAACACCCCTGTACCCCAAAACCCAAACCCTGCCCTAAAACCTAAAAACACCCCTGTACCCCAAAACCCAAACCCTGCCCTAAAACCTAAAAACACCCCTGTACCCCAAAACTCAAACCCTGCCCTAAAACCTAAAAACACCCCTGTACCCCAAAACCCAAACCCTGCCCTAAACCTAAAAACACCCCTGTACCCCAAAACCCAAACCTTGCCCTAAAACCTAAAAACACCCCTGTACCCCAAAACCCAAACCCTGCCCTAAAACCTAAAAACACCCCTGTACCCCAAAACCCAAACCCTGCCCTAAAACCTAAAAACACCCCTGTACCCCAAAACCCAAACCCTGCCCTAAAAACACCCCTGTACCCCAAAACCCAAACCCTGCCCTAAAACCTAAAAACACCCCTGTACCCCAAAACCCAAACCCTGCCCTAAAACCTAAAAACACCCCTGTACCCCAAAACCCAAACCCTGCCCTAAAACCTAAAAACACCCCTGTACCCCAAAACCCAAACCCTGCCCTAAAACCTAAAAACACCCCTGTACCCCCAAACCCAAACCCTGCCCTAAAACCTAAAAACACCCCTGTACCCCCAAACCCTGCCCTAAAACCTAAAAACACCCCTGTACCCCAAAACCCAAACCCTGCCCTAAATCCTAAAAACACCCCTGTACCCCAAAACCCAAACCCTGCCCTAAAACCTAAAAACACCCCTGTACCCCAAAACCCAAACCCAGCCCTAAAACCTAAAAATACCCAAACACCCCAAAACATATACATCAGTACCCCAAAACATATACTCCTATACTCATACTTATTTAAAAAATTACTTAAATTAATATATTTAATTTATAATATTTAAAAACGAAATAAATATTTTTATTTATAATTAATAATAATTAATTCAATAATATAATATTAAATAAAATAAAAAAAATTATATACTTACCAATACTTACGATGTAATGGTATGCGTTGTAATAGCATCTGCTATGTAATGCCATGCGTTGTAATGGCATCCGATGTAATGGATCCTGCGTTGTAATAGCTGCGTTGTAACAGCATTACGTTATAATAGTTGCGTTGTAAGAGTAACATACCCTTAAGGCAGTTATAGAGAAGCACCAATTGATCTTTGAAGGCACTCACTTCACCATTTACCTGGACTTCACAGCCAGGGTGCAGGAAGAACGGCGCATGTTCATGCCTGCCAAAAAGAAACCGCGAGAGGCCCAAATAGACTAAGCACTCCTGTACCCCACAAAGGCAAGCAGACTTTTTTTTTACTAAACAGCACTTTAAGCGGGTGTAGGAAGGTGAATATCTGACTATGGTTGCTCCCAAACTTTTTGCCTGGTGTTTAGCTGGTTTTTGACTTCATTGGCCTGGGATCCTGCTATTCAGGGCCCCAGGCTAATTGTTCTCTCCTTAAAATGGACTCCATGTACCTTAGGTACATACACAATTGGAAATGGTTCACCTTATAGGCCCCTGTAACAGTGTACCCCAGGTACCCAGGGCATAGGTGTATCCAAGGCCTACCAGGGGCTGCAGCATGTATTGTGCCACCCGTGGCCTGGCCTCCATATTTGACACAACTGGCTGATCAATCAGCTGGGGTAAGTTGGTGTAATCACCTCTTACTTAGATATAGTATACCTATATCTAACCTAACTGGACACATGTTAACCTATAAGCCACTCCTATGGAAGCCCTCTATAATCCTGGAGGCAGAGTGCTTGGTTTCATGTGAGAAGGTGCTCTGGCATGAGCTGAGCCCATCTGCAGCTGTCGGGAACAACTCCCTTAGATGTTCCCGGATATTGCCATACCATATACTCTTAAGTGCATTATAATCCTTGCGGTTACTTGCTAACTTTGGTTTGGCTTTATCAAAACATGTCGAGTAAGGTGTCATACGAATTGGGATACTACCCCCTCGCCAGTTCTGGCGACGGGGTAGCATTCCACCCTTCTAGAAGGGCACAACATGTACATAACCTGAACCCCGGTTAAAGTTAAACTCGAGCCTCAGCATCACAAAATGGATGCTGCCACCACAGACACAAGTCTGACCTCCTGCTGTTGGGAGTCCTTCCAGAGAGGGAGGCTTGGACAAAGGAATTCCTGCCTTGGGAGGTGCTAGCACCGCCCCAGACAGGATTTTGTGTATTGGGTAGGACAGGGCTGAATAGAATGAGACATGCCTGGGGCACACAAGGTGTCCCTGTGCATAAGCCAGTCCAAACCGGTGCTGGGGCTTTCCAGCCCCAGTCCTGGCGCGGAGCTGGACAAAGGAAAGGGTGTGTAACCACCCCCTTCCTGGTCCCACCGAGAGGAGGGACCTAGCAGGTGATCCGGCCCCCAGATATGGAATAAGAGTAGGAGCTGTGTCCCAAGACTTCAGATCATCCTGAACTCGACTTGAACCTAAGAAGAAAACTGGACTTCGACATTCTGCTGCACAGAAGACTGAAGAGCATCTCCCTTGTGGCCAATGAGTGACCACCCTGTGAATACAGGCACCATCCAGCAACTTGATGTCTGCTTTGCCGCCGCCTTCCACCGGAGCCCGAGCCCAGAGCCCAACAAGACCCAGACTCCCAGACATCTCAGAGCCCGATCCACAGTCCCTGCAAAGAAGAGACCCGTGGAGGCACCGAGAGACGTGGGACCGGACCTCTTGAAAGACCCCCAAGAAGTTGACTGCGCAGCACCCTCGGCACCCTCAACACTGTGCTTTGAGGTTTAAGAAGCCCCACCACCGAGCAGCATTTGCACAGAAGATCAGCCCCCTAGCATCTCTACGATCTGCGTGCCGCCCTTTTGCACTTTGCCACTCGATATGCCATCCCGGCCACTTGCCACATGGCTAGCGGCCATCTTGGCGACGAAACCTACAAACAACACCACTGGTCTGGTTGCTCTAGACTGGCCCTCGCTTGCCTGAAAAGGAGCACCCGCTCTGACCTTGCTGGTCCGAGTGAGAAACTTGCATTGATTCCTGCGTGGCTTGTATTAGCCAAGACCTGTTTGCTCCGATCAAGAAGCCGACACCGCCATCAGCTAGAGCCTCTGTGGGACAGCTTGTGACCAATGCCTGGACATCCTTGACCTCTTCGTGTCCACGTGGCTGCAGAGACAATCTTCACCTCTTCTCCTGTTTGCACCCAACATCGCCTGGTTCCATCCTGGTTCCACGGTAGTCACTGGCTAGTGACTTTGAACATTGTCCCCTCTGCTTTCAGGTCTTCATTTCTTCAGATCCACCCCTGGATCCACTGGAACTCTCCTCGAGGACCCGCCTGCAGCATCTTCATCTTCAGGCACCATAGACCTGTGTAACAAAACCCACACTACTTCGCACCTGTGCACCCGCTTCTTGTGGGTGAGGTAACTCAGCAACGCCAGTGTTCCTACACTGGTACACACCTCTAGTGTCTAGGTCTAAAGTTTTGTCCTTCTAGGTCAGTCAGAAGGTTCCTAAAACACTAACTTTGTAACTTTTACACACCATTGACATTGCATTGGTGTATGCGTGTGCTTTAAGCGCTGCACCCGAGTCCCGCGGGCCTTTCCCGACTTCTTCAATGTTAGTCCCGAACAGCTCCAGCGATTCCCCAGGCCCTAGGCCTATTTCCTTTTCGATTTTTGGTACTTATACCACTATTTTAGTATATGGTTTAGGTGGCCCCTAGGGCTCATCCATATTGTGCAACTTTTGTATATTTAAACTGTGTTTTGTTTTAACGCATTTGCTTCTGTGCTCATAAAGAGTATAGGGGATTTGTAGTAAATAAATATATATATATATTTTCAATATAGATATGTGTGGTGTCCTTTCATTTGGTATTCAAGGGGATTGTGTATGGTAAAACAGCTTGCTTCACATGCCTTTACAGAGTTTAGCCTAAGACTGCTTTGGCCACACTACTAGGATAGCTGGTCTATAAGGTTGACTTACAACCAATCATCATAAGGGTTGCTTGGCATAGTACAAGGTGATCACTAGAACTAGTGAGCATCATATACCAGGCCAACTTCTCACATTGGTGGCAGCGGTGGGATATGAGCTTGCTGTTGTTTTACCATTACAATCTTTGAAAATATCATTTGAAAGATCATACAGGTACCTGCTAGGTACATATAAAACAAGACTAGTATACTTAAGTTCTACTGAACTTAGTTGTTGTAGAGGATAGGGAGTAGCACACCCTGACTACAACTACTAGATAGGTTTAGTAGGTAAGCACCAGTGTAGGTAGATTGCAACATATCCACCCACACTGGAGCAATGTCTGGAGCAGAGGGGTCCACTGGACCTGTCCCTGTTGAGAGTGACCCTACAAGGGCACCATCCACATTTGCTATGTTAAACTTTAAAGAACTGAGGCAGATCTGTACCTTAAGAGGTCTCAAGACGGGTCCAACCCCTACCACAGACCACCTCAGAGAGCTTTTAGACCAGTCTGAAGCTCTAAAGACCTCTAAAGCAGACCCCACAGGGAATGCTGATGGAGGCTCTCCCACTGAAGATGATAATACTGTCACCCCTGTCCCTGTTGTCCAGATAGATGAGGAAGACCAAGTCACTGGGGATACTCAGCTTGAGGAAGAGGAGGAGGAAGAAGAGGAGACAGAAGGGGAGAGCAGTGAGTCTGATGATGGCAGAAATAGTCAGGTGCCAGCCAGAAGGCTTAGCCAGGCTAACTTAAGTGTATTTGGGCCTGAGTTAGGGTTTAACCCACTCAGACCCCCAAGTGGACTTAACAAGGAGCCCAGGAGTAGGAGGAATCACTCAGGTGACTCCAACACCTCCCAAACTTCTAGAGGTTCTCATGGTCACTCCAGAAACGGGATGACTAGCCCTCAGAGAAGGGAACATGAGGCCAACATGAGAGAGGCTGAACTTAGGATCCAGAAGCAAGAATTATAAGTTGCCCTGGCCCAAGAGAAGCTTGCTAGAGCAAGACAGCCTAGAGAGAGTGGACTGGGATCCACTGGTGGCAGCACTATCCCTAAGGATAAAGACAGGTCCTATGACAATAGAAACCTGAGTAAGATTGTGCCCCCCTACAAAGCTGGGGATGACATCCACAAATGGATGACTGCACTTGAGAGATCCTGCAGAGTACACCAGATCCCTCAGGAGCAGTGGGCAGCAATCTTGTGGCTCTCCTTTGAAGGTAGAGGCCGAGACAGACTCCTCACAGTTAGTGATGGGGATTCTAGAAACTACCTGATCCTGAAGAGTGCTCTGATAGATGGGTTAGGCTTAACCACTGAACAGTACAGGATAATGTTCAGAGAGACCCAGAAGACACAGACTCAGGACTGGTCTGAATTTGTTGAAAGTGCCACTAAGGCTCTGGAGGGCGGGTTGCTGGGAAGTAAGGTTACAGACTATTCAGGATTGTATAATTTAATTATGAGAGAGTAAATCTTAAGTAATTGTCAAAATCAGCTTCTACATCATCACCTGGTGGACTCTGATCTGACCTCTCCACAAGAGTTGGGTAAGAGGGCGGACAAATGGGTCAGAACCAGGATCAGGCCTAAGAACCAGGGTGGTGACCAAAAGAAATAGACTACCAAGCCTCAAGAGAAAGGTGGGGATAAAACCAAAGAGAAGACTTCCCCAGGGCCCCAAAACTCCAAGGAGGGGGGTGGGTCCCAAGACACTTGCTCTACACAGAAAAAGCCTTACTGCCATGCCTGTAAGCAGGTTGGCCATTGGAAAACAGACAGCTGTTGTCCAAAGAATGACAATAAGGAAAATATACCTCCAGGTAAAGCTCCAACACCTCCTGTCACTATTAGCAGTAGTCCCCCAGGTGGTGGGAGCACCCCCAAGCATTTGGGTGGGTTTACTTTTGGAACACAGGTGGACTCTGGCCTAACCAGGTCCCCTACCTCAGATACTCTTATCTATGAAACTGGCATGGGGTTTGCCAACTTCACTGCTTGCCCAAACACTTTGAGCAAGTACAGACAGGAGCCCCTCATCAATGGCTTGAAAGTTGAGGCCTTTAGAGACACAGGGGCTAGCATCACCATGGTGGCTGAATGTCTAGTCCCCTCAAGGCAACTTTTACCTGATGCCACATATCAGGTGACAAACATTGATGGAATAGAAACCAAACATCCCATGGCAGTAGTCAATCATAGCTGGAGAGGTGTCACTGGCCCAAAAACAGTGGCAGTGTCAGCAAACTTGCCTGTAGATTGTCTACTTGGTAATGATTCGGAAATCTCAGCCTGGGCTGAGGTTGAACAGCAAACCCATTCTAAAATGGTAAATCTCCATGGAAAGGTTAGTGGGGCTGTGATGGCTACAGCCCCAATCCAAGATGTCCTTCCTGAAAAGGTTGGTAGGGCTGAGCAAACCTGAGCCCCATCTTTAGCTAACTTCCCTCCTGAAAAGATTAGCAGGGCTGTGATGGTAACAGCCCACACCCAAACGGAGTCCCTTCCTGAAAAGGTTGGGGGGCTGTGAAGGCCACAGCCCAAACTCAAACTGATTCATATGTTGTGAAGCCTGAAATGATGGATCACTCCACACAAACAGAGAGCATTGAGGAGGAAGAGAAATCTCCCTCCCACCAGACTTTAGGAAAGGATCAGCCTCCTCAGGGAACTGATCTTACCCCTGATGAAGGAACTGCCCCAGAGGTGGTTAGGCCTAGCCTGGCAGAGCCTCTGATGTCAGTGGACCCTTCTCAGGTGGGACCCAGGCTGGAGCAGGTAACCTGCCCCTCTCTACCTTGCCTTAGTCAGCCCAGGGCAGCAGAGGACAAGAAGGACAGTGAGACCCAAAGGGCCCCCTGTCAAATAAAGCACCCCCATCAGCAGATTAGGGGCACCGAAGCTAGCAGCCCTCGCCAGGTGACAACTTTATAAACTCCTGAGGGATCCCCCTTAAAATTAGTTAGGGAACTCCCACAGATGGATTCTGTTGGGCACAGCCAAACCTGGGACCCAAAGGGTCCAAACCTGCACTGTCCCTCCAGTAAGCCAACCAAAGGGACCCAGCCTCCAGCTTTAGGTAGCCAGAGGTTGACCCTGAGAGCACAGTGCAACTCAGTTAAAGAAAGAAAGGCCTACATGCTGGAGAGTGATTGGAGGAAGCTGAGTCCTACATAGGAATCTCTTTTCAGTGCTCCATCTCAACATCAGCCTTTAACTTTGCCAAGACACACCACAGGTAGAGATTCCCTATGATGGAGACCCTCAGATACCCTTATGGTGAGGGATTGCTTAGTGGACCATAAGACAGGGGGTAACCAAGCCAGTGCTGGTACTTCTTTATATGGCCACTTAGGCAATATAGGCTTACCTGGTCAAGGATAGCCTTATCTCCTTTCGTTTGGGGGGGGGGGGGGTTGTGTAGGAAGGTGGATATCTGACTATGGTTGCCCCCAAACTTTTTGCCTGGTGTTTAGCTGGTTTTTGACTTCGTTGGCCTGGGATCCTGCTATTCAGGGCCCCAGGCTAATTGCTCTCTCCTTAAAATTGACTCCATGTACCTTAGGTGCATACACAATTGGAAATGGTTCACCTTATAGGCCCCTGTAACAGTGTACCCCAGGTACCCAGGGCATAGGTGTATCCAAGGCCTACCAGGGGCTGCAGCATGTATTGTGCCACCCCTGGCCGGGCCTCCATATTTGACACAACTGGCTGATCAATCAGCTGAGGTAAGTTGGTGTAATCACCTCTTACTTAGATATAGTATACCTGTATCTAACCTAACTGGACACATGTTAACCTATAAGCCACTCCTATGGAAGGCCTATACAATCCTGGAGGCAGAGTGCTTGGTTTCATGTGAGATGGTGCTCTGGCACGAGCTGAGCCCGTCTGCAGCTGTCAGGAACAACTCCCTTAGCTGTTCCGGGATATTGCCATACCATATACTCTTAAGTGCATTATAATCCTCGCGGCTACTTGCTAACTTTGGTTTGGCTTTATCAAAACATGTCGAGTAAGGTGTCATACGAATTGGGATACTACCCCCTCGCCAGTTCTGGTGACGGGGTAGCATTCCACCCTTCTAGAGGGACAAGACATGTACATAACCTGAACCCCGGTTAAAGTTAAACTCGAGCCTCAGCATCACAAAATGGATGCTGCCACCATCGACACAAGTCTGACCTCCTGCTGCTGGGAGTCCTTCCAGCGAGGGAGGCTTGGACAAAGGGTTTCCTGCCTTGGGAGGTGCTAGCACCACCCCAGACAGGATTTTGGGGTATTGGGTAGGACAGGGCTGAATAGAATGAGACATGCCTGGGGCACACAAGGTGTCCCTGTGCATAAGCCAGTCCAAACCGGTGCTGGGGCTTTCCAGCCCCAGTCCTGGCGCGGAGCTGGACAAAGGAAAGGGGGTGTAACCACCCCCCTTCCTTGTCCCACCCAGAGGAGGGACCTAGCAGGTGATCCGGCCCCCATATTTGGAATAAGAGTAGGAGCTGTGTCCCAAGACTTCAGATCATCCTGAACTCGACTTGAACCTAGGAAGAAAACTGGACTTCGACATTCTGCTGCACAGAAGACTGAAGAGCATCTCCATTGTGGCCAAGGAGTGACCACCCTGTGAATATAGGCACCATCCAGCAACTCGACATCTGCTTTGCCGCCGCCTCCCGCCGGAGCCCGAGCCCAGAGCCCGACAAGACCCAGACTCCCAGACATCTCAGCCCGATCCAGACCCCCCTGCAAAGAAGAGACCCGTGGAGGCACCGAGAGACGTGGGACCGGACCTCTTGAAAGGCCCCCGAGAAGTTGACTGCACAGCACCCGAGGCACCCTCGATGCTGTTCTTTGGGGTTTGAGAAGCCCCACCACCGAGCAGCATTTGCACCGAAGATCAGCCCCCCAGCATCTCCACGATCTGCGTGGGGCCCTTTTGCACTTTGCCACTCGACGCGCCATCCCGGCCACTTGCCACGTGGCTAGCGGCCATCTTGGCGACGAAACCTACAAACAACACCGCTGGTTGCTCGAGACTGGCCCTCGCTCCCCTGAAAAGGAGCACCCGCCCTGACCTTGCTTGTCCGAGTGAGAAGCTTGCATCGATTCCTGCATGGCTTGCATTAGCCAAGGCCTGTTTGCTCCGATCAAGAAGCCGACACCGCCATCAGCTAGAGCTTTCGTGGGACAGCTCGTGACCAATGCCTGGACATCCTTGAACTCTTCGTGTCCACGTGGATGCAGAGACAATCTTCGCCTGTTTGCACCCGACATCGCCTGGTTCCATCCTGGTTCCACGGTAGTCACTGGCTAGTGACTTTGAACATTGTCCCCTCTGCTTTCAGGTCTTCACCTCTTCAGATCCACCCTTGGATCCACCGGAACTCTCCTCGATGACCCGCCTGCAGCATCTTCATCTTCAGGCACCATCGACCTGCGTGACGAAACCCGACACTACTTCGCACCTGTGCACCCGCTTCCTGTGGGTGAGGTAACTCAGCAACGCCGGTGTTCCTACACTGGTACACACCTCTAGTGGCTAGGTCTAAAGTTTTGTCCTTCTAGGTCAGTCGGATTCCTAAAACACTAACTTTGTAACTTTTACCCACCATTGACATTGCATTGGTGTATGCGTGTGCTTTAAGCGCTGCACCCGAGTCCCGCGGGCCTTTCCCGAAGACTTGACTGTTAGTCCCGAACAGCTCCAGCAATTCCACAGGCCCTAGGCCTATTTCCTTTTCAATTTGTGGTACTTATACCACTATTTTAGTATATTGTTTAGGTGGCCCCTAGGGCTCATCCATATTGTGCAACTTTTGTATATTTAAACTGTCTTTTGTTTTAACGCATTTGCTTCTGTGCTCATAAAGAGTACAGGGGATTTGTAGTAAATAAATATATATATATTTTCAATATATATCTGTTTGGTGTCCTTTCATTTGGTATTCAAGGGGATTGTGTATGGTAAAACAGCTTGCTTCACATGCCTTTACAGAGTTTAGCCTAAGTCTGCTTTGTTCAACTAGTGAGCATCATATACCAGGCCAACTTCTCACAGCGGGACCGAGGAAACAGAGTAGACAGTTAACTTTGGAAACTGTGGCTTTATTGGTTTTAACAATTTTTTTCTCCTGGGACTGGGTCGGTAGTATGGAAGTGAGGCCTCTTGATCCTTCTCTGGGGACTCGCTCCCTATTAGTCCTCATAATCGCCTCTCCAGGGTTTCCCAAGCTCGTTGGCAAAAACAAAGAAAGAAAGAAAAAAGCTACTTTTGAATGGGGTGTATATTTATAGTGCACAGGGACAGGGTGTGAGGAGTCACTCGGTGCAGCACAACTCTAGAATACTCGGGTGCCAGTAGTGCTCAAGGAAGGGTAGTGCATGGGAGTAGTCGGTGTTGTCAGGGCGGCTTTAAACCTTTCTCCCCGCCCAGCCCGCGATATGAGAACGTACCTGTGCTAGCCACACTTCTCCTGAAGTGTGGCTGGGCGGTGTGTGGTGTCGTTGGCCCCTGGCTGAAGGTAGACTTCGGGATGATATCTCCAGGCGCCCTCCTCCGTTCTTCGGACTCTGTAACCTTGTTTCCTCCGATGCTTCGGTCTTCCTCCTCGGCACGCTTGTCTCCTCCACTGCTACAAACTCGTCTCCTCCGGGTGTAAAACACACCTCTCGTGTCTGACTTCCGGGATATTCAGCGTCTGTGACGTCATCGAAGGGGGGGGCAACTGTTAAAGAAACAGGGTCCCGTCTCGGTCTCCGGCAGGCAGAATGGTGAGACTTTCGTTTGCTGTGGGGAAAGAGACGATGAGGATCTATTGGTAGGTCCCAAGGGAATAATTTCCCCTATCATGCTCCCCGGTCGACTCTCCTCATCACACACCACCCCCCCTGGATTCTCCCGATTGGGGAGAGGAAAGAGAGAAGTAGTCAGCGTTGTTATCATCTTCTTTTCTGTGGCACACTGTGAAGGTAAACAGTTGGAGGGTCAAAAACCACCTCAGTACCCTTGGATTTTGGGAGATGTTCTGGCTCATCCAGGTGAGAGGAGTGTGGTCGGTGTACAGGGTGAATGGGTGTCCTTCCAGATAATAACTCAACTTGTCCACAGCCCAGACTGGGTCGGTAGTATGGAAGTGAGGCCTCTTGATCCTTCTCTGGGGACCTGCTCCCTCTTAGTCCTCGTCGTCGCCTCTCCAGGGTGTCCCAAGCTCATTGGCAAAAACAAAGAAAGAAAGAACAAAGCTACTTTAGAATGGGGTGTATATTTATAGTGCACAGGGACAGGGTGTGAGGAGTCACTCGTCCTCGTCACACGCACCAAGTGGATGATTTTTTAAAGCGTCTAAAGCATCACAAAAATCCTTCTGCCACACCAACCTCATCACCTAGGTCAAGACTCCGGCCACAGAATAGCGGACACTGGCAGCAAGATAAAGTCGCTTGTCGAGATATTGGTGCCATCACAATGCCCATCCTAGACAACGCACATCTCTTGGACACAGCTGCCTGGCAGCGTGCATCAAATAAGTGACTTTTTGGGACCATGGGACATTCAGTTCCCGAGCACCGCGGCCCTCTTGGAGCGAGACCAGTCCATTGTCCTGGCTCCCTGAGGGCAGGAAACACACGTGCATGACCCTAGGAGTTCCTCCCCGTGGGCACTCTCCCTTTATTCTGTGCTGCCGATTCACATGCAGTTGTTCTTGCAGTTACAGGGATTGAGGGAGGGGTCGAGGACAGTCTTTCTGGTATGTTTGTGATACCTCAGTGGGATGGGGAGGGAATGGGGATGTTTATGTTTTCTGAATTCTATCATAGCACACACAACACATGTGATGAAAAGTTGTATTGCTGCTTCTTCTATCTTCCTCACAGACACAGAGTAGTTACCATATAGTTCACCATAGCACACTACAGCACATGGCTAGCCTAATACCTTCCCAAACTGTACAGATCCTCCTTTGGAATGTCAGGGAGCTGGGAGACCTTAGAAAATGCAGCTAAATACTGGCATACTTGGATAGACATCAGTCCCATATTGCAATGCTTCAGGAAACTCATATCAACCCCAGACATAACAATACCTTTGCAAGCTAATGGGCAGAACACAGAATATTCTTGTCTTATTCCTCGTACTCTAAAGTAAAAAATCGAGGAATACAATTCTGAGGTTGTTCCTTTTCGACTTTTGTGGCCACCTTTTGGTGCAACATCATCTCTGTTCATAATGACAGAAGCCTCTTGCATCAGAGAATATTTTGACAGATCACCTTTGATCCACTTCCATGCACAGTGTCACTCCAGTGTATTTATCTAAAAACCTAAGCCAGGTCTACTGGCCCTTCTTCATGTTCTGATTAATTCTCACCCAGGAGTGGGGGTTTGACACTCCCTCACCTCCAAAGCGATGTATTTATAACATGCTCTTTCTGGACCGCCACGTTACTTGCAGACGTCAGTTGCCCAAAAATTGGTAGCCATTGCCACTCAATCAAGTTCTTTGCCCAGGAAGGTCAGTGTTGTAGCTGGCCCCTAAGAGTTTGCTGGTGCTAGAGCTTTCTAAGTTCCTGCGCTATATGTTGTAGCATCCTTTTCAGCCGTGCACACTTGTTCTGCCCTCCAGTATTGCCTACGAGCAGAAAGCCATCGAGGTAGAGCAAAATTTGTTCTGATGACGCCACTTCCTTCACCATCCATTCCAAAAGCTGTTGCACCATTCAGATATGGCATAGGCCATCGAACACCCCACATGCATGGCATTATTGACAAATCAACTGTTTTTAAACTGAATCCCTAACAGGGGGACATCTTCTGGGTGAACCGGCAGCAGCAGGATACCTACCTGGAGGCCTGTCATTTCTATCTCCACTCCCATCCCACAGCTCCAACAGCTGCATCAGCATTTTCCATTTAGCACGCTGAACATTCTTCTATGCACTGATTTGCCAAAATGTCCTTTCGGGCATGACACATCGTGAATCAGAAAGTATTCACAGTTTGCTTTTCTTGGTACTACCCTTAGCAGGTGAATCATCAGGTCCTGAAAACAGCCGGCTATCCTACTTGCCTTCACCTTTCTCTGCAGCTTACCATGCCCAATAGTCTCTGGCCTTTCAACTGATTTCAAATGTGTCAGACAGATGTGTTCTATCATGCAGCTCTGTCTATGGTAGCTGGAAATCCACCTCAACCCCCTTCCTCAGGATGTCAGTGGGCGGCCTATCTAGTTTCTTCAAGCCAGTGCTCCAGCTCCTCCCTCTTAACTGGAGTGCTGGACTTTCCCCATACTCCCTTTTTCTCCACCACTACCACTTGCATTGTTGCTCCCTCCTTGATCCTCAAAGCTTTGCACTGGTGGGTGCTTTTTACAACCGTAGAGCACATATACTTAAACTTCTGCGGTGACTTGAAACAGTGTCCCTTAATAGATAGAGCTTCTTTCGTTCCTGTCTTAAATTCAGGCCTTTACCCCCCTGCATCCCCACTCCGTGGCTGGTCTGAAAGTGCATCTCTAGCAGTGGTAATATGTGTGCCATATAAACTACTGTTTGCATAATGTACTGCAGACTATAATCTCTGGTCTATCTCCCCCATGGCGTTTTAGGTTCCAAACCTCTCTCCGCTTTAAACGTATGCTAAACCTCTGAAACTGGCTGGTGCCTTTGTAATGACATGCATATACTTAAAGAGTGCCATTCTGGTCTCTGGATATCTCTAACACAAGATGCTTGAGTACACTGTGCACTCTGCCATCCACATGTCAACATTGCTGGGCACTCTGCTTCTTTAGCCACCTCAAAATCTTCTGTCATGGACACTTCCTCGCCCCATGCCTTCCAAGGTATTACGGTATTACCTTGAAGATGCCCATGTCCTCAGAAGCCAATATTTTTTTCCTTTGTTTGCTAGCCATTAGATGCCACAGTAGCAGGATGGCTATGGCTATGTACAGCAAACACACTAATACCGTTGTGTCATCTTTGTCCGTAGCCCGTACCTCCACTTCTGTCTAACCTTTTCTTACCTCTTTCCTTTCACTTGTAGATCCCTCCCCAATCCGTGCAGTTGGCTCCTGTGTTGTTGGTATACCCTCCATACCTTAATGTCATCCAATGTTCCCTTTCCCTACTTGCATTGCCCCATCTTACCTGTCTCTATTTCCCTTTTATAATTATGTTTTATTTTTCAAAATGGCTCAAGACTTCTATCAATTCAAATACACCTGTTTAAATTCACTTTGTCCCCTCTCCTTCATCTCATCGGTCCCCCCGACTGTTTCCACTTCCTAGTAAGCCACTCTTCCCCCCTCGACGCTCCCCCCCCAGTCCCATGCACTCATGCTCTCACCCGGTGACCTGGGCATGAGGTGAAATGATCGCTCAGGCCTCTTGTCACTTGCACCCCTCTCCTGAGACTTTGGCCCACAGGGTGCTTCTTTTGTCTACCTCAGTTTTCACCTCACCGACGTATCCTGTAGCTCAGCATCCCCCTGCCATCTCTCCCGCTCCTACTCCCCTCTGTCCCCACCTTTCCCCTTTGCCACTGCTCCCTTGGCATCACCAGCACAGATGCCACCCGCCGTTTATGCCCCTCACCTGCAACTCTTCTTGTGACCAGAAACTCCGAGTCTTCCTATGTGTTGCGTCCTCTGATGTGGATCCACTCACCAACTCCATCAGCTCCATATACCTCACCAAGAAAGCCATTGACTGACCTGTAGTCCTTCTCTCTCTAAAGGGACTTCCGCCTGTCCCTTGCACAACACCTTACAGTGCTCTTCTGCCATCACCTTCATGCCTTTTCTCTATCCTCACCCCTCTTGAGTCCCCTTCTTCCCTTTCCTCTTTGCTGTCCATGCTCAGCTCTACCTCATCCATTCTTCATAATACAGGGGCACACATCTCCCTTCTATCCTCTTTTGCACTGGTAAGAACGCCTCTAATACCCCTTGCTGTTCTCTTCTGTTGCTGACAATGAACTATTGAGATGAGTTTGTTTATTGTACAGTTAATTAAATAGCAAACGAACATCTCATTAGTACCTAATAAAAAGATGAGTTAAAATCAAGAACACATTAAATAAAGCAGACAGTACAAAGGAAGTGTCCATTGAAAAGCAGCATATTTGCTAAATGACAAAATATATCAAAGTCGTTATAGCGCCAGAGTAAAGTGCAAAAAGTAAATAACAGAATATTCCACGGTTACTTCAGATGCAATCACTCGGATTTCAGCAAAAGTGCATTCATACTGTGACAACAAAGGACCGATTATATATAGAAGAAAGATCTCTTTCTAATTGTTCCGAGTATCAGGAGGCATTTTGTGACCCTTAAAAGCATGTGCATTGTGCAATATATAAAGTAGCATAAACTTCAGATATATTATGCGATCACTGATACCAGCGAGTAGTTTGGTTTAAGTTTATTTGTTTGATTAAATAAAATCTTACAAAAATGTGACCTTAGAGAAAATATCAGCATCAATACACATTTAAAACATCGTGCAATTAGTATATGTCAATAAAAAGAGAGAGAAAAAAAGAGAAAAATATAACTAGATAAAATTTTCGTTAAGACTTTTGCCAATCACATTTAAAATTTTTACAAAAGCAACATTCATTGGTAGGTCATTCGGGTTTAAGCACGCCATTATTGCTTGTCTACAGGTTCTTATTTCTCGTGCATTAAACAACCTCCTGAGGATTAGCCTCCTTTCTGAGTCTATGGCAGGGCACAGACATACCAAGTGCACAATGTCTTCTTTTCCCCCCTTGCACAGTCTACATAACGTATGCCCCTCGTTTGACTTCCAGGGTGGAAGATGACACAAACCTGGCCATAGACCAAAGCGTGCTCCTATAAATGTTCGCTTACTTTGGACTGACCATGCAGTATGAAGGTATGGTTGGACTTGTTTTTTTTTTGTAGCCGTTTATGATTGGCCATGAGTGCTTACGTTTTACTAATAGAGCTTTGTCTTTTAGCAGCGATAGGTGAGTAACCAGCTTATTGATTGTTTTTTTAAAGCTTTCCTGCGTTATTGTGTTTTCCCGGATTGCTGATATTCCAAATTCTTCTTTTGCGTTGTTTAGGTATTTCCACGCTTGCAGTTTCTGGTTATCTTTCACCTCTCTCCACAAAGCTATAGACAATTGATTATCCAGATCATTCTTTGCTCTATTCCAAACTTTTAATATTTGGCCTTGCCGGACATATAGCTGATTGTTCATACCGAATTCCATCCTTATTTGCGCTTGTGAGGCATTACATGGTAGGGTGAATAATATTTTATAGGTTTTTGCCACAGCATTGTTGATAAGTACGGCATTCTTCCCGTTTAGCACTTCAGCACCATATGTTAAGGATGGTAATAGCAGCGAGTAGTCCGTTGGACAAAATAGTATTTTTTACCAGCCATTATTTTTTTTTTTCGTATATTGGCAGTTGACCGTTGTGTCTATGGACTGTAGACATGCAATGCCCGCTTGCCTGCAGGAACGAATTCCCTGCTGGTTAAAAGAACGTTTTCAAGAATGTTCTTCTTTTATCAGTCCAGGACATACACACCCAATGTGACAATGTTCTCAACTCCTTTGTTACACAGTCTACGGGTTCTTGGTAATATGCGGAAAGCCTGGGTTAGGGAGATAGCTTTTCTCTTCAGGTCCGATTCATGCAGTTTAAAATTCGCCCGATGGTCAGAAAGTACTTCCATATATTTTTATGTTGTTATCTGCTCCAATTGTTTTTTCCAAAGAACTATTAATACTTTTACTTTAGTTTCCTGCTAACTTCCATGTTCTTTGTTTTCTTTAGATTGACTGTCAATCCATTTGTTGCAGAATATATAAAAAGTTGGTCCATAAAAGTCTCTGCAAAACAATTTTTGTCTGGCTTAGTAATATGACATCATCTGCATATAAATGATTAGATATGGGCATAGAGCCCAATTTTGGAGGATGGGAATTTACTCTATCTAGATCAGTCTGAAGGTCCTCTAAGAATAGATTGCATAGGTACGGAGCAAGAACACAGACCTATTTTAGGCCCATTGCGTCTCTATTTGCTTTGATAGTCTAGTTCTATCTCCTATTCTTAGCCTCACTCAGGTATCTGTGTGTAGTAGCTGTATTGCCTTTAAAAGAGAGGCCGAAATACCCGAAGGGATAGCTTGTGCCATAGGAGATTTCGACTGATGGAGTCCAAAGCAGCCTTGTAGTCCACATAGCAAAATAAGGTGTCTGGTTTTTGTTTTTCCATTTTATCCATTATTATTGATATTGCCAGTAGGTTGATTTTCATTTGCTGAGATTTAGAAAATCCTTTCTGGTTAGGAGGAATGATGTTGTTATCATTTGACCATTCTACTACCTTAGTAAGAAGCAGATTGGCAAAATATTTGGCCTCAACATCTTGCAGAGTAATTAGGCGATAATTCTCTGCCTGTTGCTTAGATCCTTTAAGGTTTCTTTATAGAAACTAACAGTTGAAAACAGGAAAAATTAAAAATTAGATGGAAAAAACAGCCTTTTGTGCCAATGTTTCCTCCTGCAACTTCTTCTAATTATGACAGATGTTTGAAAGCAATATACCGTTACATCTGCTGTACCTTTCTGGTTGTGGGGATATATAGGACTTGTGGGTTCACCAAGAACCCGACGAACCCAGAGCAAATAACTGAGTAGCGTCTTGCAATGGTTACTTATTATATACTGGGTATATAGCAATTCATTTGGGAAAATGTTTACAGTGAAAAATCAGGATGAAAGACACCTATGTAAAATAAAAAGTTTAGAAACAGTAGCTTTTTGCACATTTCCGAAATTGTGAGTACCCATACTAGCATGAGATTTATAGGACATTTTTCAAAAATACTTCTTTTTTTACACATTGTCTTTCATTTGGAAGGCAGAAATGCATCCAAAGTCAATAGGTAATAACAGTTGCTCTATAATTCTGTGTTACCCCAAGACTCTCGATGAAAATGGTACCTCACTTGTGTGGGTAGGCCCAGTGGCTGTGACAGGAAACGGCTCAGAACACAACGTGAACATATTTCATTTTACAGTGAAAACTAACCCTTTTTTTGCAAAGTGGCTAGCAGTTGAATTCGAACCCTAGTTCTGCTGGTACCTGGGGAAGCTTGGCAAACCTTAACATTTTATGAAACTAGACACACAGGGAAATCCAGGATGGGGTGATTTTTCTGGCTCCCATCAGGTTCTGTTACCCAGAATCCCTTGCACACCTCAACCTTTATAAAAAAAACTTTTTCCACAAAATTCTGCGGTGAAAAGTTCTGGAATCTGCATGGATTCACAAAATTTCACCCACCCTGCATTTCCCAAAGTCTTCCTAGGAAAATGGTATCTCACTTGTGTGGGTAGGCCTAGTGCCCGCGACAGGAAATGGCTCAAAACGCAATATGGACACACCACATTCTCACATTGAAAACTGACCCTTTTTTTGCAAAGTACCTAGCTGTAGATTTTGAACCCTAGCTCTGCCAGCACCTAGGGGAACCCTAGACATTTTTGAAAACTAGACACCAAGGGGAATCCAGGATGGGGTGACTTGTCTGGCTCTCACCAGGTTCTGTTACCCAGAATCCCTTGCAAACCTCAAACTTATTAAAAAAAACACGTTTCCCTCAGATTTTGGTGGTGGAAAGTTAAGGAATCTGCGTGGATCCACAAAATTCCACGCACCCAGCGTTCCCCCAGGTCTTCTGATAAAAATGGTACCTCACTCGTGTGGGTGGGTTGAGTACCCGTGACACACAAGGGCCCAAGACGTAGTGAGGAGACATCAAATTACTTATCACAAAACAACCTGGTTTTGCAAGTGGGAAAGTTATGGGATCAACGGGCAGACACAAATTTCCTACCACCCAGTGTTCTGATAGAAATGGTACCTCACTCACGTGGATTGGTCAAGTACCTGTGACAGGCAAGGGCCCAAAACGTATTGAGGCAACATCATAATTACTTATCACAAAAAAACTGGTTTTGCAAGGAGGGTCACCTGGGTTTTTGGCCCCGGGCTCGGCGACCATCTTGGAAAACCTAACAAAACCCTCACATTTCTGAAAACTAGACACAGGGGGGAGTCCAGCGAGACCTGGGGGATCCACAAAGTTCCATCTACCCTGAATTCCCCAAAGTCATCAAAGAAAAACGGTACCTCACTTGTGAGGGTAGGCCTAGTGCCCGTGAAAAGAGAAACGCACAAAACGCAACATGGACACACCATATTTTCACATTGCAGATGGACCCATTTTTTTAAGTGCCTAGCTGTAGATTTTGAACCCTAGTTCTGCTGGCACCTAGGGAAACCTAGAAAACCTATACTTTTTAATTAAACAAGACACCCAGGGTAATCTAAGAAGGGGTGACTTGTCTGGATCTCACCAGGTTCTATTACCCAGAATCCCTTGCAAACCTCAAAATCTGTCACATAAAACACATTTTCCTGATATTTCTGTAGTGGAAAGTTCTGGAATCTGCATGGATCCACAAAATTCTACCCACCCCGCATTCCCCAAAGTCATCCAAGAAAAATGGTACTTCAATTGTGTAGGTAGGACTAGCACCCGCTACAGGAGACAACACAAAACACAACATGGACACACCACATTTTCACAGAGCAAACTGACCCTTTTTTTGCAAAGTGCCTAGCTGTAGATTTTGAAACCTAGGTCTGCTTGCACCTAGGGATACCTAGCAATCCTATATTTTTTTAAAAGCTAGACACCCAGGGAAATCCAGGATGGGGTGACTTTTCTGGCTCTCACCAGGTTCTGTTTACCAGAATCCTTTGCAAACCTCAACATTTGTAAACAAAAAAAAAATCCTGATATTTCTGTGGTGGAAAGTTCTGGAACCTGCATGTATCTACAAAATTCCACCCACCCCGCACTCCCCAAAGTCTTCCAAGACAAATGGTACCTCACTTGTGTGGGTAGGCCTTGTGCCCGCGACAGGAAACGGCCCAAAACGCAACATGGACACACCACATTTTCACAGTGAAAACAGACCCTTTTTTGGCAAAGTGCCAGGCTGTAGATTTTGAACCCTAGCTTTTCCGGCACTTAGGGAAACCTAGCAAACTCATACATTTTTGAAAACTAGACACACAGGAGAATCTAGGTTGGGGTGACTTATCTGGCCCTCCCTAGGGTATGTTAACCAGAATCCCTTGCTAACCTCAAACTTTGTCAAACAAAAAACACATTTTCCTCACATTTCAGTGGTGGAAAGTTCTGGAATCTGCGTGGATCCACAAAATTCCACTGCAAGAACTGGAGTGTAGCCACACTGCAACGAGACGCACAACTTACTCCTTGCTTAATGGCATACAGTATTTTCACATCTTGTCCATATTTAATCCGAATTTTCTATTCGGTGTACTCCAAAACATCAATTTCATCTAATATTTTTCTGTCACATGTGAGGCACTTTATGTATTTGAAGTTTTCTGCTGTTCAAGATATGCCGATCCAGGCCTTTCTCAAGAACATGACATATACATAAACCATACTCGGTAGTGGATCATTTTAACACAATGTATTTCAGGCATTTGGAAAGCCCTTCCTCAGGGATTCACTGGAAGTATCAAGATATAGATTTTAGTGCACGTTTTCAGACTTCTGTACATTAATTTCAACATAACCGCAAACAATCTATTTCATGTTGTACTAATAACTGACGCTTTTCCCTCTAAGTGCGTACTAATGTGCCCAAAAAATTGCGGCCTACTGAGCTATCCCCAACGACCATTACTCTCCGACACTTAACCTCCGATTGTAAAACAACTGCCCTGATCATTCCCATCATCTGATATTCCACATTTCTCAAAAATGACTTATACCCGTTGTTCAAAACTTCATAAACAATCACCCATACCTCTAATGTTAAACAGATGAATCTCCTTTTCAGCAGGTTTCTCTCCTTGCACCAAACAATGTTTTACCCCTTCTTGCTGTTTCCCATTCAAAAATGAATGATTAACCCCACCCCTCTGCATCAACCACCTGCGTCAGATAAGCCACGCCCTTCTACAACCCATGACTCCAAATCCCATAAGGGACCACTGAGAACACCTCATTACCAACACTTCTCTCCATCAGAAACTCTCCAGGTCACACCCTGGAGTACACTTGGCAGCCCCCCTGATTTTGATATATTCCACAAAATTTCACCCACCCCACATTTTCCAAAGTCTTCTGAGAAAAATGATACCTCACTTGTGTGGGTAGGCCTAGTTCCCGCGACAGGAAACGGCCCAAAACACAACATGGACACACCACAAATTTGACAGTGAAAACTGACCTTTTTGTGCATAATGCCTAGCTGTAGATTTTGAACCCTAGCTCTGCCGGCACATAGGGAAACCTAGAAAACCTATATATTTTCGAAAACTAGACACCCAGGGGCATCCAGGATGGGGTGACTTGTCTGGCTCTCACCAGGTTCTGTTACCTAGATTCACTTGCAAACCTTAAACTTTGATAAAAAGAAACACATATTCCAGACATTTCTGTGGCGGAAAGTTCTGCAATCTGCGTGGATCCAAAAAATTCAACCCACCCAGCGTTTCCCCAGGTTTCCTGATAAAAATGATACCTCACTTGTGTGGGTAGGTCAAGAACCCGTGACACAAACGGGCCCAAAACATAGTGAGGAGACATCAAAATTACTTATCACAAAACAACCTGGTTTTGCAAGGGGGAAAGTTATGGGATCACCAAGCAGACACAAATTTCCTACCACCCAGCGATCCCCCGGTCTCTGATAGAAATGGTACCTCACTCATGTGGATTGGTCAAGTACCCGTGACAGGCAAGGGCCCAAAACGTATTGAGGCAACATCAGAATTACTTATCACAAAAAAACCTGGTTTTGCAAGGAGGTGCACCTGGGTTTTTGGCCCCGGGATCGGCGACCATCTTGAAAAACCTACCAAAACCTACATATTTCTGAAAACTAGACCCAGGGGGGAGTCCAGCAAGACCTCGGGGAATGCTGGGTGGTAGGAAATTTGTGGATCCATGCAGATTTCAGAACTTTTATACACAGAAATTTGAGAAAAATATAATTTTTTTACCTAAAGTTGAGGTTTGCAGGGGATTCTGGGTAGGAAAATGTTAGGGGGGTCCACAAAAGCCATACCTTGCTAGACTTCCCAGGGTGTCTGTTTTCAGAAATGAGTGGCTTTGGTAGGTTTTCCTAGATGGCCGCAGAGCCCGAGGCCCTTACCCCAGGTGACCCCCCTTGCAAGACCAGGTTATTTTTTATATTTAATTGTGATGTAGCCTCAATACGTTTTAGGCCCATGCATGTCACTGATACTTGACCCACCCACGTGAGTGAGGTACCATTTTTATCAGGATACCCGGGGAAATGCTGGATGGTAGAAATTTGAGGTTTTTCCGACACCAGAATATTATGACACATTCATGCAAGGGAAATGCGTGAAAGTAGTCAGTCATAGTCATAGTTTGAGGTTTGCATGACATTGTGAGTAAAATATTTGTTGAGATCCCTGAGAGGCACACCACCTAGCACTCCCCATTTTTTATGCTTTACAGAAATATCTGATGTTGGTAACTTTTCCCTAGAAACAGACTACGTCTTAGCACAGAAAGACATATAAGACAAATATGACTTTCTATCCATCTGTTCCTCAAGGACACACACAAACTGGTTGGATTTGGCACAAGGGTGAGTGAAAGGTTCAAAATATAGATTTTATTAAAAAGAGATTTCACAAAAAGGAAATGCACTCTTGATAATTAAAAGGTTAAAAACTTGAACCAATGACTCACAGCTTGTGAGCTGTAAAGCCATAACAAGGCACCAGCCTCTTCATAGGCCATAAACACTCTTTTCATACTTGACACACACTTTCACACCACCAGTTGCGTCTCCAGCACATTACAACACTCACATCCACGACAATGTGGACACAATGTACACCTTGGCAGAGAGAGACAGAAAAGACAAATATTACTTCAAAATGAACAATTCCTTAAGAATTCACACATATTTGTTGGATTTTGAACAAGGGTGAGTGAAGATTCAGAGTGTAAAATTATATTAACAAGAGATTTCACAAAAAGAAAATGCACTGTTAATATTTAAAAGGTTAAAAACCTGAACCAATGACTCACCCATAGTGAGCTGTAAAGCCTTGGCAAGGCACAGTCCTCTTTACAGGCCATTCACACACCTTTCAAACGTGACACACAAGACCATTCACACCACCATCCGCGGGCTCAGCAAATTAATTTTTATTTATTTATTTATTAATTGATTTTGTTAAGCGCGACAGCTACCCATAAGGGTTTCCGGGCACTAAGAGACAGAACAACAACATAAGGCAGAAGAATCTAGAGATCGAAGAGCCAGGTCTTCACTGCTCTGCGAAATCGCGTGTGACAGTTTTCCATCCGTAAGGCAAGTGGAAGTGAATTCCACAGTCTGGGTCCTAAGTTCGAAAAGGAGCTACCGCCCAATTCTGGTAAGTTTGAACCTAGGTACATTGAAAAGATGGTGAGATGAGGAACGGAGAGAGCAAGCTGGAAGGTAGGGGCTGACAAGGGCCTGAAGGTAGAGGGGTGCTGATCCGGCTTTGATTTTGTGCATAAAGCTCAGAGCTTTAAACTTGATCCGGTTTTCAACACGAAGCCAATGTAGCTCTCTCAGGCGTTCTGTAATGTGGTCATGTTTACGACAGCCACAGAGAAGCTGAGCTGCAGCATTTTGTTCTAGCTGAAGGCGACGTATGACGGCCTTTGGAGACGCCAGATAGGGCACGTTGCCGTAATCCAATCTGGAGGTCACCAGGGCGTTCACGACAGATCTCTGGGTGTTTTTGGGGATCATCGAGAAGATTTTACGCAGCCATCGTAGGATGGTAAAACAGATGGCTGTGACTCTGTTGACCTGATCTTTCATGGAAAGACCCCTATCGATGATTACTCCCAAGTTTCGCACTTGTTCAGATGGAGTTGGAAGGGGACCCATGGAAGTGGGCCAGTGAGTCAGGTTCCAGAGATCGGGTTTGTTGCCAAGAATCAGGACCTCCGTCTTTCTGCCGTTTAACTGAAGTAAATTGTTGTTCATCCATTCAGCTATCTTGCTGAGTCCAGTTTGCAAAGGGGAGGGGGCCGTGGGATCAATTCGAGAGAGTGAGTCATCGGCATACGAAAAAAGATTTAATCCTGAACAATGTGCAACATAAGCCAAAGGTGTGACATACAAATTAAAAAGCAGAGGGCTAAGGATAGACCCTTGGGGTACCCCATGGGGGGAGGAGTGGCTCTTAGAGGATGATGACTTAGAGAAAATTTGAAAAGTGCGGTCAGACAAGAAAGATGCAAGCCAGTCCAATGCTTTGTTGCCAATGCCAATGGCAGCAAGGGATTTGAGAAGGATACTGTGTAGCACAGTATCAAAAGCTGCGCTGAGATCGAGCAAGATCAGCACAACTGTTTCTCCTCGATCCAGGAGCACACGCAAGTTATCTGTAACGCCCAGCAGGGTCGTGTCCGTAGAGAAACTGGGGCGAAATCCCGATTGAGAAGGATGTAACAGATTGTTGTCTGTTACAAATTTTGAAAGATGGATGTGGATGTGTCGTTCCAAGACTTTCGAGAATGCCGGTAGTAAAGAAATGGGATGATAATTGGCGGGTATTTTGGGATCCGCCTGTGGTTTCTTCAATAGCGGGGTAACCATGGCATGTTTCCAACAGCTAGGAACAGTAGCAGTATCGAGTGAATGGTTTAGCATCTTGCAGATGGTGGATAAATGTGAAGGGTTCAGAGAAGGCAGAATAGGGGTTGGCAACGGGTCCAGCGGGGATCCTGATTTAATTTTGCTCAGTGTTTCTGAAAGAGTTTCAAAGCAGAGATCAGGCCACGACAGCAGTAGTGGCACAGGTGACCCAGAAGAGTTGGTGGGCACATTCCTAGTCTGAGGGGAAGTGGAGGAGACAGGTATTTGGTTTTGAGCAAGGATATCCTGATGTATATTCGTGATTTTGGAAGTGAAGTATTGGGCAAGATCATCGCATTTCGTTTTGGATAGTTGGGGAAGTGTAGCCGTGGTCTGTGAACCGGCGAGCTCCTTCACCACATTGAACAGGGTTTTTGATTTATTTATTGCTGCATTTATGGATTTGTTGACGTGGATGGCTCTGGTTGTAGCACACGCCTTATGATAGCATTTCAGCTCAGTTTTATAGGCGGTACCAGATGTAAGAGAGTCTTTCCTTCATAAGCGTTCTAATTTCTTACATTTTGATTTGTGCAAACGAAGCTTCTCATTGTACCAAGGGGCGGGTGCTTTGTGAGTAATCCCTTTCTTGCGGGTAGTGGGAAGACAGGTATTTAAGGCTTCTGAGAGCCAATCGTTTGCAGCACTGGCCTTCACATCCATATCATTGGACGTAAATATATTCTCTGGCTTAAGATCAGATAGAATTGTATTGAAAACATCAGGGTCGAACTTTTTCCAATCCCTTTTCTGTGAGTAGGTATTAGGTTTGTGAGTGGGTGTATTTACATAATTTGTGACAGTGAATTTAATTAAAAAGTGATCAGACCAGATGATTGGCACAGCCATGGAACACTTTACGTGGATACTATTAGAGAAAATTGGGTCTAAAAGGTGATCGCCTTTATGAGTGGAGCCCTTGTTAGATAGGCTGAGGTTCATGGAAGCAAGGTCTGCTATAAGGTTGCAGGCCAAATTGTCCTTCTGATCATCAAGATGTACGTTCAGATCACCGATGACAACGAAATTGCTAGATATAGATACAGCCGGGGCTATGATTTCAGAGAGTTGTGACTGCCAGGCGTTGCTAAGACCTGGCGGGCGATACACCAGTAGACCTGAAAGGGTGATTTTAGGTTGGAGAGCAAGCTTAAAAAACGCTGCCTCACAGCCGTTTAATGGAGCAGGATCCAGATGGCATTGATAAATATTTTTAAATATTATTGCAACACCGCCACCAATTTTCCTGGGGCGATCATGCCTTACAATCGCATATTGAGCAGGAAGAGCTTCTGCAATATCTGGTCCGGAGCTATCACGGAGCCACGTCTCTGTAATAAAGAGTGCGTCAGGAGATTCATCCATGAGGAGATCAAAAATCTCACGTTTGTGTTTGGGTAGGGAATGGCAATTCAAGCTGAGGAAAGTGTAGCTTGAAGGAGAAAGGGTTGCTGCTCGGGAGGCTAGACTACGGCATCGTTGTGGAGTATCCGATGGAAGGAGCAGTGGGGGCAGCATTGTGGGAATTGATCTAGCAAATTGAAAGTAGCTGTCGGATGGTCCGAATTAGGATTGAGAGCGAAAATTTGATCAGTGTCATAGCATAGTCGAGGACATAACGTTTGACCAGGGGGTATGGCCCCTGGGCCCGGAAGGGCGCGGACGGGCGCAGACAGGCTTGCCTTAGGCGCGCCTTCGGCGCGCTGAAGGCGCGCCCACTGCGCCCGTCCACTGCGCGGATGGGGAAAGCACATTTTTAATAGGAAGGGAAGTAAGGGAGAGGCGTGGCCTGTTTGAGGGGGGCGTGGCCAGTGGCCTCTGGACAATGGCAGCAGCGAGGATGTTGCGGTACCGCTGCAGCTCTACAATCAGCTGCGCGGGACTGCTAGAGCCTTGGAAGTTTTTACAATGCAAGTGCCCAGAAGGGGGAACAAGTGAGTAAAATACAGTCAAAATACACAATTTAAAAGAAATCACAGGTTTCGCTATCTCCGGGCTTCCGCCTCAGGAGTTTTGTTTGTCTCTGCTTCGCGCTCACATTCAGCGCGATTTAAAGGTTTTGGTGGGGGGCGTGGCCTGTTTGAGGGGGGCGTGGCCAGTGGCCTCTGGACAATGGCGGCGGCGAGGAAGTTGTGGTACCGCTGCAGCTCTACAGTCAGCTGCGCAGGACTGCTAGAGCCTTGGACATTTTTACAATGCAAGTGCCCAGTAGACAGCTGACAGCGCCATTCAAGGGCCCATCACTTTCATATGCCCACATGACTAACACAGCAATCACACCACCTGGTGGTTGACATAGTGTCACACTGCCAGCTGATGCATACCGCCAGCCAAGCACCAGCCCATGTACACTGCCAGCCAAGCGCCAGCCCACTCATACCACCAGCCAAGCACCAGCCCACCCACACCGCCAGCCCATGCATACCACCAGTCAAGCGCCAGCCCACACTGCCAGCCAAGCGCCAGTTCACACACACCACCAGCCAAGCGCCAGTCCATGCACAGCCAAGCGCCAGTCCACGTGCACCATCAGCCAAGTGCTAGTCCACGCACACCGTCATCACATTTTTTTAACAAGAAAGAAAACACAAACCAATTGCACCTAGAGACAAAACTATAACTACAAAAACAACAACAGTAACTAAAGACTTCATTCTAATGCCAACTGTGAAACTGAACAACTATATAAAACCATACAGACCAGGCACTACACTATTATACTCACGGTTGCTCCCAAAAACTCTTTTGAGTGTGATACAATCAGAAACATTTGGGCACACACAGCCCAGGATTAGAAGGGCAATCAACACAGTGCTTACGACTCTCCTTCCGCATGCCTCTTCGCAAACAGACTCCTCATCTCTTACAAGGATTGTTTTATTTGGGTGTGGGAGGTATTAAGTCAGGAAAGTGGCTATCTTTAAATCTAGCCACATTTTCCTCCACTCCAACTCCAGGGACACTTGCATGTTCCACTACAACAAGGCTGCCTATCACAGACTCCTGGAAACTTAACAAAAGTCATCTTTGATGCAGGAAAACACTCCTTGAACACAACAAAAGTATTAAAAGTTGCTAAATTGAAGAGATGGATGGATCACTTCTCATACCAAATGTAAGCCTTATGAACAGCAGTGTAAGGTTCCAACCTCTGAACTACTCTCTTGATACCACCCATGTGCTTATTGTAGTCTACAATGCACACAGGTTTGCGCACTTCAGCAACCTGACCCCAAACAGTCACAGGTGAAGTACTGTCATCATGGATTGTAGTCAGCATGTACACATCCCTCCTGTCCACAAATTTCACAGCTAGCAGGTCCTCACTATGGGCAAGGTTCTGCACGGTCTGCAAGCTCTTTTGGGTAACCTTAACGGTTAGAGCGGGTTGTGCCACAAGCAAAAGTGTCCACTTTGAACAATTCCTTAAACAATTGCACAGCAGTGTAGAAGTTATCAAGGTACACATGGTAGCCTCTGTTAAACAGTCCTCTAGTAAGTTCCCACAACATTTTCTCTGAAACTCCAAAAGTGGATGGACAACCAGGGGGGTCAATAGTGGAAATAATAGACATATTCAATCCTACTCTCAGAAAACATATACATCTTAATTCCATAATGTGCTCTCTTGCTAGGAATGCACTGCCTAAAAACCAAAGAGCCCTTGAACAAAACCAAAGACTCATCAACAGCTATTTCTTTCCCTGGAGTATAGATCTCTGAAAATTGATCTACAAAGTGATCAAGAAAAGGCCGAATCTTAAAAAGATGGGCACAGTCAGGGTGATCTTGTGACAGCGCCAAAGCATTATCAACAAAATGCAGCATCCGAAGCAAAAGTAAATATGAATCATGACTCATAATTGCAGGAAATGTGGCCATTGCCATCAAGGGACTGTTAGACCAATATGAAGCCAGGGATGGCTCAAAAGCTTCTTCGTCTCATCCAAATTTGTGGAAGTCCACTGGGTAGCTCTAGAGTGGGGGCCTAAGTCTGGCACTGTTGTCCCTCAAAAACTGTTCAGCATACTAATTAGTCTGCTCAACAATCTCTGCCAAAAATACATCATCCATAAACAACTGAAAAAACTATATAGGCAAAACAATTCACAATCCACTTTTCACCCTGCAGCACCACTAAAGGCAGGAAACACCAGCTGTACCATGTTTAGATCAACCTAGAGTCCAGCACTTCCAGTAGGAAGCCTTGCAGCCTCAGGCTGGCATCCTGATGTCTCATGTTGCACCATCAACACATCAGTTTCCTCCTCTAAAACAGGCACTTCATCCGCACTGAGAGTAGCTTCATCATCAGATGATTCCTCGTGGACAGAAAACTCACTGCCATAATGCACTCCCTCCTTTCCCACAGATGCACTGTCAGTCTCATAATCCTACTCAGAGGAAGATTCAAAAAGCATACCAACCACCTGCTGAGCAGTAATTCTATGGCTAGCTATAATCCTTACTAATAAAGGTAACTTGTCAAACAAGTCAGCAACAACAAACACTTTGTAAAATAAGTAATAAACAGGTTGGCATCCTGATGTCTCATGCTGCACCATCAACACGTCAGTTTCCTCCTCTAAAACAGGCACTTCATCCGCACTGAGAGTAGCTTCATCATCAGATGATTCCTCGTGGACAGAAAACTCACTGCCATAATGCACTCCCTCCTTTCCCACAGATGCACTGTCAGTCTCATAATCCTGCTCAGAGGAAGATTCAAAAAGCATACCAACCACCTGCTGAGCAGTAATTCTATGGCTAGCTATAATCCTTACTATTAAAGGTAACTTGTCAAACAAGTCAACAACAACAAACACTTTGTAAAATAAGTAATAAACAAAATGTGGCTTTATCACAAAGACCTATATGCTCCAAAACTTTACCACTCACTTGCCTGAAGCAGTTAGACTCACCACCACCTATTCTGCACAGACACTGCAGAGGTCAACAATATCTCACTAGAAAAGAAAAAAGAAAAGAAAATGACACATAAGACAATGCAAAACGCATCACAAAGAATTTCATGCTCCAAATACTAACTAAGAATGCTGCAATTATGACAACACTTACAAAAAAAGTCACTCATTCATAACAATAATACTCATTTGGAGTAAACACAACAAAAATGTTTTACTTATCAAATAAATGCAACTAATCAAAACTGCAGAACAGCCACTGCTGAAACTGCAAATAAGAATCAAAAGCTTTGCACTAGAATAAAAAGGAGAAATACAACATAACAATCACATATGCAAATAATGCACCAGTCCACACACAATCCACTAAGGGGTAGGTGGGCCTAAGAATATATGGCTGATCTGCCCCAAGAGGGGCAGAAACAGCCAAAATATTTACTCCCATAAAAGGGGAACAGCCTTGCCCAAGAGGACACTCCCCAACACCAAAATATAAAGAAAAACAGGTGTCCAGTGGCTTCTGCTCCCTTTGGTTACAGATGAGCCTAAAAACAAACAGCTGATCTGCGCCCAATGATGGCAGAAATGTCCACAATCATCCTCCCATAAAGGAGAGCGACAATGGTCCAAGGGGCGGCTCCCCAACACAAAAAAGAAAGAAATCGCTGGTGGCCTAGTGGCCATACAAAAAAAAAATAAGCAGATATCCCGCCAGGGGGGAAGAAACGGCCACTATAATGAACCCTTGCCCAAGGGGCAACTCCCACCAAACAAATTCCTGGTGGTCTACTGAGCCCGGTTTGAAGGTAAATGGCAAAATCTGCCCCCCTGAGGGGCAGAGACAGCCATAAACGTTGCCCCCAAAGGGGAGCAACCCTTGCCCAAGGGGCCACTCCCCAAGAAAATATCCCTGGTGGTCTAGTGGGCCTGAACAAAATAGTGTTATCTGCCCTCCAGGGGAGCTGACATTGCTAAAAACATTTCCCCCAAAAGTGGAGCAACTCTTGCCTAAGGGGCCGTTCCCTGCAAACAGTTAATCACATTCAAAATCAAAATTAAAAACAATTCACTGGTGTCTAGTGGGCATTCCTGATGCACGATCCTGCAGCAGGAATGCTCAAAGGAGGCATCGGGGGAAAGGAAAACCCTTTCCTTTCCCCCAATGGCTCTTTTGTTAAAATATCCCCCTCCCCCGAGGAGAAACTTACCTCCGGTTTAAAGGACGCGCTGGAAACAAATGGCTACCAGCGCGTCCGGTATCCTCTAATGACATCAACGCGCTTGCGTGTTGATTTCATTAGATGACGTGGCGGGGGGTGTGAAGAGGCAAGGAAAGGGCTTCCTATGCCTTCCCCAGTGGGGACAGCTTGAGGGCTGCCGACGGGGGCAGCACCAGAGCTTCCTCCGTGGATAAGTGTTAGGAAGGCCGACAGCTGTCCAATGCACATGCCCACCGTGACGTTGGATGGCTCCCGGATATCTGATGCACAGAATGGGTTAAAGATTGGGATAATTATCACTCTGTTAGGAAGCATCTCTTCAGTAGTGTGTAATTGTATACCTGGGTTAACTTTCTTGTCCAAAATAATACATTTGATTTAAAAAGCGTTTGACGCAGACCATTTCTCACAAGGGCTCCATCATTCCTCCTCCTTTGTATTACTTTATTGATTTGATCCTCTGTGACTTGATGAGGAGCCAACATTTGTGTATAAAGTTGTATTCTTTTCTCAGTAGGTTGCTGTGTAGATGTAGGAGGAAGTTTAAAATGAGTTGTCACATATTTTGCATGCTTTTCTTCTGTAAGATCTGAGCTAATTGCTCGAGATGGTGATCAGTTTAGGACGTTGTTAATTGCCAAAAATCTCTTGTATTTCTTTTCTTGGAGAGGAACAGACCTGCCGCCCCAAAATTTTATTTTCTCCTTATTCTTTCTTCCCATACTGACCTTCCATCATTTTTATTTATGGTATTAAAGGTTCTGTGGTACTCTTGATTTCTTGGAAATCTCGTAACTAATCTTCTCATTCCATTCCATACAGTTTTAATTGCATGGCAGTATACTGATATTTTGATTTTCCTTTGGTCAATCAAGTTGGATTTCTTGCAGCTTAACTTTAAGTTCCTGATTATTTGGTGATTATTGGTTATTTTTTTGATTGCATTTGACCACTTTGCTATTGGATTTTATAAGTCCTTATCAAAGGTTTTTATTAGCTTTAGTATCTTTTATTGATACTTTTGTATCTTCTGACCATATTGGCTCCTTATAGTTGATCAATGTAAGTTCTCCGGTAATGGATGGTGCTTTTTGACGGAAGGAGTTGTGAGCCTTAATTTATCTTATCTGTTGTCCATGATCATTTTTGCTTTTCTTCTGTATTCTGAACGATGCTGCTTGATGTAAAAGCAGAAGGGATACTAGCGTATAATCTAAAATGGAGTGCCAAAAGGTGGTGTAGTGGGTCTATTTTTGAGGGTAGTCTTGCTGATATCTCCCATTGAGTATTCATAATCCAAGAAAGTCCACAACTTTTAATAAGGAAATAGCTTTTGGATGACAGGGTCTTTTGGTTGAGTATCTTGTGGTATGTGTTGGAACTGCCCTTGTATAGTCCTGCTTGGTTATCAGCTCGTTTCAGGGAAATGTCTTTAATAGATTCATATTAAAGTCCCCTGTTATTACAACATACGGAAGCGAACCCTCCTGTGTATTATCTAGGATTATTTTCAGCATCTCATTGATCATTGTTGTTCTTGGTAAAAAGTAGATATGTATCAAGAAAAGAGGATTTCTTGCATTTCTATGCAATTTTGTAAGTTTTGTTTCTAAAATATTTTCATATTGCTGCAATATACAATATAAAATACATACAGTTTTGATACAATAAAAATAATGAAAAATGTAAGTGTTAAATGTCACTGTTGTAATTAGATGTATGTAACAACTTAAGAGTGATTAATTCCTTGAGATACAGAATAGATAGTCTATGAGGGAGCACGTTTAGTGTTCCAAAATATTTTCATCCTTTGTTTTAATCTGTTCAATTTCAGTTTCTTGGGGCTACTGCTACAAATATAGGTAGACCTCCCTTTGAGTGACCTGCTTTCTTTATATTTGTTGAGGGAGAATAGAAACTGTTATATCCTGTGTTTCCTTATCCTATGTTTTATTAGTTATCCTATGTGTTCTTCATTAGACTGCTTAGTCCTAGTGCTTGGTTGCTAGGTAATCATAGAATGTTAAGCTTGTAATCTTCAGTTGAAGACTGAAACTTGATAAAGGAACACTCTGACAGATCTGGTGCTGTACTCGTCTTCAAGATTAAACTTATTTATAAGTTTACTCCTCTCTACTGTGTTTCTTGGACGCAGCATAATTTGGCGACGAGGTGGTCAGCACTTCCCTGAACCCACGCTGAAATTTCTTCAAGAAGATCTGATCAGACTTCAGTGTTCATGATCCTGAATGGTCTTTCTTTGAATACTATTGATAGACCTTCAACTCTACAATTTTTCCTTTGCTGAACTACTTCATACGCCGACGTACAAGTCATCACGCGTCATACGCCGACGTGCAAGTCATCACGCAATGTCATAGGCCTTTGTTTCTTAACAATACAGACAGTGCTTGGTTGCTAGGTAATCATAGAATGTTAAGCTTGTAATCTTCAGTTGAAGACTGAAACTTGATGAAGGAACACTCTGACAGATCTGGTGTTGTACTTGCCTTCAAGATTAAACTGATTTATAAGTTTACTCCTCTCTACTGTGTTTCTTGGACGCAACATAATTCTATATAGCTTTTAATAGAGAATGATTGTAATGTCCAGGTCTCTTTTAGACTTATTATGAGTATTTTCCAATAATTGCATTAGATTTTGTTCCTGGCTTTTAGGAAGAGCGCCAATAATATTCCAAAAGTAAATTGTTAAAACATTGTTTTCATTGGGACTTTTGGGTACATCTAGTTTGACAGCACTGAGATATCATGAGCCACTCGTCCTGTGCAGAGCTTCAGTTAGCCAGCCTATATTTAGTTGTATCTTTTCCATTTCATCTGATGTTGTCTTTATTTTTTGATGTTGGGATGAGATAGTTAAGGTTTTTGCCTGTGGGGTTAGCCAATATTAAATAAGGATGTCTAGGATTCTCATAATTGTTCATCCTTCATTCAAAAGTTTCTGAAGCGAATGGGGCTGGCTAAGCAGGAAGAGGGACCTTTTTAACTTGGATCCCACAGAACTGTAGGCAATCTTTTATCATGAGAACCCTATTTGCCATAGCAGTACATGCCCAGGAGACTAGGGTTGGTTCTGGAGAGATTTTATCTTGCGATTCTAAAAATGTAATAATCTAAATCAGCTGAAGTGATTTCTGTTAGCTAGGGAACAGCATGCAAGAGTTTAATGATATTACCTTTGTTCAGGATTTAGGGGCAGATGTAGGTAAAAATATATTTGCAAGTTATTAATAGCGAGTTTCACCAAATCGCTATTAAGAACTCACTAACCGCCATGTAGATAAAAAATCACAAAATAATAGTGATTCTGTAAAAGCCGCAAACCCTCATACTGAATCAACCATTCATGTGCACCCTGATGACATCACACATAGGAATTGGCCATACCCATGCTGTTTCTCAGTGCCTGAGTCTGTGGGAGAGGCAGAGAGCAGGAGCAAACACCCAGGAGCAGCACAGGAGTTTTCAGGCAGACACCAACTTACAGGATGGACACACAGGAGAAGGGAAAGAAGCCTGCACAACAAAAAGGAAGCAGAAATTTAGTGAGAACAAGTTGGAGGTCCTTATTGAAGAGGTGGTGTAGACACATGACCAGTTATTTGGAAAGAAATCCCTCCATGTCCCTAAATCCCAGAAGAGAAAGATCTGTCTGGAAATACAAAGCAAGATCAATACCATTGGTATCACCCAGCGCTCCATTGATGACCTGAAGAAGCACTGGTATGACCTGCGCTCAAGGGTGAAGGAGAGGGTAGCTGACAGGCTGAAACAAGCGAAGAAGACAGGTGGCGGACCATCCACAGAACCTGCAACCACACCGCTGGATGATTTGGTGGAGTCCACCCTCTAGCCTGAGACCATCAGTGGCATAGGAGACGTGGACAGCTCATCCCAAGACAATATCAGAAAAGAAAAGATGCATGCACAGCATGGCCTGAACTACCCCACCAATCCCCAATCCCCCATGAGCAAGTCAACATTCCACTCCAGTCCATATTTTTGCAAACAACCAGCAATGCATTATGGGAGATGTAGTCCCAAAACCCATATAGCATATCAGTGAGATATCTGAACACAATTGCAGGGACCTCACATCAGTCAATAACCAAGCGGAGGACTGTTAGTGTGAATAGCAACTCATGTAATTTAATGTAACACAAATGCTGCGAGGCAAGTCAGTAAATGGACATTCTGTATCCACAGGCGAACCTGCGCCCCAGACAGAATTGACGCACCTCTGCAACACCATATTCAGGAGGAAGAGTCCCAAACACCCACAGATGTCACACCAACACCACCACCCAGACCTAGGAGGTTTTAATGTTTTTGGCTCTATTTAGCAGTGATATAGATCTTAATCTTGCTCACATCTAGGATAGGTATTCTTAGCTTGTGTTGGCCCTTTTAAGCCCTTTCTTCCAGACCTAGAAGAGGATAGCTGCTTAATATGATGATAGATCCCTTATTCTTGACTCTAACCTGTCTATTGCCTATTGGCTTTGACATACTAGACACATTGGTATGGTTTATGTAGGTATTCTGGCAGAGCTAAGGGGTATTTCATTCCTTTCAGGCCTACAGGCCTAGAACTAGAGGGACTCCATCTTGATGGAGCTGAGAGGCTTTTCAGAGTAAAGGTAAAGTTTACAGTAAGGCTGTTTGTGTGCTAGAGGAAGACCGGTTAGGACTGCTTCTTATCCGAGAAATGTGTTTTTCTCTTGGGTCCAGACGTAACAAGCAGATGGCCACTGCGGTTGCGTGGAAGCCTGGGAGCTGGCACAGGAATTCGGTAGGAGGCAACCCTCTGGTGGAAATTTCCATGAGGGGAGAGGAATCCATATTAGCGAGCTGCAGGAAAGGAGGAGTGTTCATTCCAGCTTGTGTGTAGTTCAGCCTGGAGCTCAGAACAGCTTGGAGCTCAGAACAGCTGGGAGCTCAGTTCAGCTTGGAGCTCAGTGCAGCTTGGAGAGAGAGAGCAGGATGTCTGCTGGAGCTGCAGAATAGAGTGCAGTTCTTGAATGGAGATAGAAGGCATACGATTGCTGAAGATGAGGAGAGAGAGAGCAGTGCAGAGAGCATCAAAGAAGGCTGTCAGCTGGAGCAACTGAACCAGAGACGTGGTGATGTGGTGAAGGAGGGAGAGACAGAGAGAGCCCTAATCCCACCAGAGGCAGAGAGAAATCTTCCTTCTAATAGGTGAGGTAGTCTGAACTAGTACACTTTAATCTTGTTCTTATTCCCTAGGCTATTGTATGTCTAATCTTTTCCCTTTCAGCGGTGTGTTCTATCTATAGTCTTTGTCAGTTACAGATCTGTGTAGGTGTTTATATTGTTCTAATAAAACCCCAGTTTGTAGCAAACTGCAATGTGCCTTGTTTTCTTGTTCAATCCAGGTAAATGTATCTCCTAGGTGATTATTGTTTTTTATGAATGGATGAGTAACCCCAATCAGGTAAGTGGTGATCACATAAATAGGGAGCGAGTGGACCTATGATGCCAAGAATAAGAGGTACATTATATTAATTGGCTAACTCCTAATATTGTAGTAGCAAGCCCTTAGTGAATAGGGAGAGAGAGACTTCCCAACATATAACTGAAGGTGTTCATAGGAATGTGGTCGTCGTTGATATGCGGCGTTAGTGAGAACGCTGGGTTGGATTACCAGCGTGGATACCCACAGGATTGTGGCTTGTGTAAGTGAGAGCGCCAGGGGGGATACTGGCGTGTAGGTTTGCCGGATTGTAAACCGTTTGGAAAAGAGAGCATTGGGTTCTGCAGGCCCATGTGTAGACGCACCGGATTGTGTGTCATATCTGCCCTGGGGTAGATTAGTCTGGGTCTGAGTGGCCGCGAGACTATAAGGTATCCTTAGTAATCAGTGAGTATTCTTAGTATCCCTATAGATTTAGTGGTGTTTCTAATAATATGAGCTTGTATATTGCGAGTTCCCCATCCTCAGGTAGGTACCCAGGTGCCTGGATAGATGGTCCTGAGGAGGGATGTGGTTACGTTCTGGCTGGGTTGGAGGGGCCCCTAGGGGCTGATCCCATCTAATCAGAAAACCCGGCCATGACATCTGGCGTCACGAACTGCTTACTCATTTTGTGTGCCTGGCCATGTGCTTAAAGAGTTTCCCATGTGTTGTGAGGGAGTGCCCTGAGCGCCGGTTCCATCTGGCGTAATCTTGCAGTTTATGTAGCCTGTGTGACCTATGGGCTTGAACAGTTGCAGCTTGAGGAGATTGCATTACATCATGGCATTTGGCTTATTAAGGGTGGAAGGAATGGTTTTCATCTTGGTGTTTAAACTGTCAGGGTTAAAGGATGGCATTACATGAGGGAGCCAGTTACATCTTTGTGATGGTCCAATTGTATAAATGTGTGTAAAAAATGCTTTTAAATTGTCCATTAAATTGCTTGCTGCATCTGCTTATGCTGTGCAATGTGAAATGTGTTCATTGTAATATGATTTGTGGAGTTCTTTGCATATAGCTCCTTGTAAATATGGCTTGTGAATAGCGCATGTTAATGTGGCTTGTGAGGTGCATGTTCTCATGTTGACTTGCTGTGTTCCTTGTGCATTGCGCCTTGGATATATTGTTTGTGAAGAGCTTGTCTTGTAAATATGGCTTGTGAATAGCGCCATGTGGTCATGGCTTGGACAGGGCATGTTATCATTACGTTAGGCAGGAGAGAGCTGGATCTCTCTCGGGTGCTTGGGGATAACGTTTTGAAAATGTGCGTACGTGTTATCTGTAAACGTGGAGAGATGAGTTCATGATTTTCCCATGTATCTGCAGTCATTGGGAATTGATTGTGCTTGAGCTGCCAAAGGGTTAATATCTTGAATTGTGATGGCAGTATTTATATTAACATGCTGTTTAAACTTGCATGGTTATCTGAACTGACTATAAAAGTCAGTGGATTATTTTAAGGATTTGTGGTTTGATTTTGACTTTTATTTGGTTCCTGGGTCTGCCTATGTGCTTTGTCAGCTTCTTGACAGAAAGGTAACATCTTGTGCTTTGCGAAGGGTTCTGTTCATTTCACATTCTTTTTGAAATGCGTCTACGAATTTGTGTGGGTTTGCCTTGGAACAGATGACTTCATGTGTCTGACTCTTAGGGGTCGGTAAGTTATAAATCAACTAGTCGGATTGAGATAAGGGTTTGCACGGAGAGAGCTGTGTTCTTTTAAATGTGCTTCTTAATATGCATCCACAGACGTGTGGAGAATTATTTTTGAATGCATGGTTTAAAATGTGTGAAATGTTAAAAAGATGGCCCAGTTAGAGTGCACGCTACGGGGCTGTTTTGATTAATTATTTCTTTGAGGGTTTTCCATCTAGAAAGGAATGTGCTGGCCGATGTTTTGCAATGATCACAGGTTGAGAATAATCAATCTTGCCCGACAGTACATGGTAACATGTGCTTTTAATTAGTGAAAGGCAACCGTGTGCTTTTAAAATAAATGTGTTCTCATTATTATTTTCCCAAATGCAAACTGAACCTTTTTTTTTTTTCAAATGTGAATGTATGCAGCAAAACCGGTATATGTCAGTTAACTCACTCAGTTAGAAAATAATGACTGTTTGATAATATCTGAATGTGGCCCTTTTATTAGGTTGAATTGAAAAGTTTGCGCTATAAATTACGCTGTAATGCATAATTACATGTTGTCCCTGGTTGAACAAAATACAATGGTGAAATGTGTCTGCATTTTATGTTTTTTAAAATTATTTCTCTTTCAACAGCTGACAATATATATTTTTAATACCTTGCACGATAAACATGCTGCCTGATAGATATATGTGCAGAGAAATATTAAACCCAATAGTCCATGATAATTCGTTTTTTCAAATGCAGACTGTATAGTCTTGTGTGCAGAAGTAAATTGCCCCTTTTTGTATGTTGATCTGCATGCTGAATAAATGATGAATTAGTTAGACTACAGTCTTTTAGAAAGTGGAGCTTTTAAGTAGCTGTACATTGTAACAGAATTGTTTTTTTTTAAAAATGCTAGCTTTCGTTAGTTAGAGAAATCAGGCCTGGGAACAAGCTTAGAAAAAATGTGTTTATCGACCTTGGCAGACCAGCTGGTTTGTGAAGACAGTTTTTTTCCTCTGCAGGCTCCGAACACGGCCCTGTCTCGTTATGATTGGCCATAATCCAATTTTGTTCTGCGGACGGAATGTTTATGTAAGGGTGGGGTGAACTCGCTCTTCTTGGCTGTCGACGCAGGCAGCTTCATTGCCTGCTGATAAGGGATTCTTGCAGACTCTTGGCCCTTGGAATTAGTTAGATACAGTAGGCCTGGGCGGGCTTCCCTGATTGGGGAAAGTGAGGTTTGCAGCGCCCTGCTCCTGCTGTGAGATCATCACTTGGCAGTGTTTCAAATTGCTTCACACTGTAGCCTGGCTCCCGCGTATTCTGAAGGGAGGGGCTGTCTCACAGAGGATTAGGGTATGATTTGATCATTTTGAATGTGCTTACAAATTAGATTTTGCTAATGTTTTTAATTAATTAGGATATTTTCTTTTCAATAATGAAAAGCACTTGGGGTGCTTTTTAAATAGAAAATTTCATTTTGGCAAGAGTAATGATACTTGTTTTCTTGTCCTAGGATTGCTGGGTTGTGGTGTTGGTGTGTGGGTCGGTCCCCCCCCCACTTCCTTTCTTATTTTAGTTTTTTACTTTCATGTTTTTATGTTAGTTTGTTATTTTTGGATGATGGAACCAGACCAGACCAGACCGGATTGGTGGTGGATGGCCGCATCGGAGGAAGTGTCCGGATACCGAAGATGCCGGGTGGTGATCTACACTGATGTCCCAAAATTGACATTGGACTTACTTTAAAAAAAAAAAAAAAAAAACAATTATACTTTTTACAGACTCCATCCCGCTAATGTAATTCCTTGACCTGCATTATTCCCATGTTTTTCAATCACTACGAGCAGGCCCCACTTTTAAAAAAAAAAACATGTCATCATGGTTTTGTTGTTTTTTTGCTTTTTAGGATGCAGTCACCTATTATAGTTTTCCTGTTTTCTTCAAAACATTTTTTGCCAATGAAGGACTTTTTTTTTGAATGGTGGTGCACACATGTGTTCCACAGTGTGATGTAAACTGGATGTTAACTGTTTTAGGCTTAGTGTTACACCAGCTATCTTGTAGAAATGGGGTTGTCTTTTACTGTTATTACACTTTCACCTTGATTGATCAAAGGGTGGTTACCCTAGATTTTAGGTTGTCCTGGGAGGTGTGTCTTTTAGTATGATTATGTATTAATGTTTGCCCAGACCTTCATGTTTACTTCTCAGATTTCACCACAATGTTTCCTTAAATTGACAAATGTCAGTAGGCCTCATTTAGGCCCATTGTTATTTTTATTCCACAAACAAGCCCCTACACCAATAGATTTCATGAGTCATCATTAGCTTAAGTTGACCATAGTAGGTAGGCCTCATTTAGGCCCTTTGTTGTTTTTTCATTAGAAGTTGAAACACATTTAGTTCTTAAGTTGTCCGAAGTAGGTAGGCCCCATTTAGGCCCCTTGCTGTTTTCATTCAACACATAAGTCCCTACATCACTAGACTTCACCAGTTATCACTAGAAGTTGAGGCACATTTAGTTTGAGGATGCTTTGGTTAGTTTCTGTTGTTATCAGATCCAATTTTAGATATGTTTCAGCATTCAAGTCAAGGGTGCTTTGATTTGTTTTCAGTTGGTTGTTAGATTTGTATTCCCTACAATTGAGTTTCAGGTGGAATTTCCTTGAGTTGTCATTCTTTTTAGAGAGTCTTTTTGGTTTTTGGTTTGTTGATAGATTGTGTTGATGTTTGTTTATATGGATGTTGTTGTTATAGATGTTCGCAAGATAAGGATCTAAGGGTGGAATGTAATGGCAGAGTTTTTGGCTCTATTTAGCAGTGATATAGATCTTAATCTTGCTCACATCTAGGATAGGTTTTCTTAGCTTGTGTTGGCCCTTTTAAGCCCTTTCTTCCAGACCTAGAAGAGGATAGCTGCTTAATATGATGATAGATCCCTTATTCTTGACTCTAACCTGTCTATTGCCTATTGGCAGAGCTAAGGGGTATTTCATTCCTTTCAGGCCTACAGGCCTAGAACTAGAGGGACTCCATCTTGATGGAGCTGAGAGGCTTTTTAGAGTAAAGGTAAAGTTTACAGTAAGGCTGTTTGTGTGCTAGAGGAAGACCGGTTAGGACTGCTTCTTATCCAAGAAATGTGTTTTTCTCTTGGGCCCAGACGTAACAAGCAGATGGCCACTGCGGTTGCGTGAAAGCCTGGGAGCTGGCACAGGAATTCGGTAGGAGGCAGCCCTCTGGTGGAAATTTCCATGAGGGGAGAGGAATCCATATTAGCGAGCTGCAGGAAAGGAGGAGTGTTCATTCCAGCTTGTGTGTAGTTCAGCCTGGAGCTCAGAACAGCTTGGAGCTCAGAACAGCTGGGAGCTCAGTTCAGCTTGGAGCTCAGTTCAGCTTGGAGAGAGAGAGCAGGATGTCTGCTGGAGCTGCAGAATAGAGTGCAGTTCTTGAATGGAGAAAGAAGGCAGACGATTGCTGAAGATGAGGAGAGAGAGAGCAGTGCAGAGAGCATCAAAGAAGGCTGTCAGCTGGAGCAACTGAACCAGAGGCGTGGTGATGTGGTGAAGGAGGGAGAGACAGAGAGAGCCCTAATCCCACCAGAGGCAGAGAGAAATCTTCCTTCTAATAGGTGAGGTAGTCTGAACTAGTACACTTTAATCTTGTTCTTATTCCCTAGGCTATTGTATGTCTAATCTTTTCCCTTTCAGCGGTGTGTTCTATCTATAGTCTTTGTCAGTGAGTGACCTATGATGCCAAGAATAAGAGGTACATTATATTAATTGGCTAACTCCTAATATTGTAGTAGCAGACCCTTAGTGAAGAGACTTCCCAATATATATATATATATATATATATATATATATATATATATATATATATATATATATATAGGTATTCATAGGAATGTGGTCGTCGTTGATATGCGGCGTTAGTGAGAACGCTGGGTTGGATTACCAGCGTGGATACCCACAGGATTGTGGCTTGTGTAAGTGAGAGCGCCAGGGGGGATACTGGCGTGTAGGTTTGCCGGATTGTAAACCGTTTGGAAAAGAGAGCATTGGGTTCTGCAGGCCCATTTGTAGACGCACCGGATTGTGTGTCATATCTGCCCTGGGGTAGATTAGTCTGGGTCTGAGTGGCCGCGAGACTATAAGGTATCCTTAGTAATCAGTGAGTATTCTTAGTATCCCTATAGATTTAGTGGTGTTTCTAATAATATGAGCTTGTATATTGCGAGTTCCCCATCCTCAGGTAGGTACCCAGGTGCCTGGATAGATGGTCCTGAGGAGGGATGTGGTTACGTTCTGGCTGGGTTGGAGGGGCCCCTAGGGGCTGATCCCATCTAATCAGAAAACCCGGCCATGACAGAGGTACACAGTGGGAACCCTAAAGGAGATGGAGGGGGCAGAGGAGGAGAGCACAGGAGCTACACAGACCATGCCAGAAGAGCCAGCACAGTCTCCTGAAACACAGTCTCCCATGCAGAGTAGCCACACCTGTGGTCTCCGACGAAGTCCATGGGCACTCACTCCACCTGAGCAGGATGATGAATCCGGTGTCTTTGCAGGTCTTGAGTGTGCCATGGTGAAGGTGCAGCAGCTGCTGGGGAAGACAATGCGATTATTGCAACTGCAGATGGTGTCCATGAACAAGAACATAAGGGACATTAAGGAGGGCATCAATGGACTGAACACCACTGTTGCTGAGGGCATGTGGGACATGACTGAGGCATAAGACAGGTGTACAGCAAATTGGACAGTGAATGTGGTGCAAAGCAGAGGGAAAAACAGCGCATGGAGGTGGTTAACCACCTATGCAATACCACATCTGTCCTGAACAGACACTCAGTGGCCATGCCGTTGCAAACCGCACACTGCAGCCAGGATGTTGCTAGGGGGTTGGTACAGGTCACCTTTTTGGTTGAACTGCTCCAGACAGTCAACATAGATGCCACAGGATCTGGGGATGGTGGAGACAGTGAGGAGGTCACCAGCCACAGCAGCATAATTCCACCAGTTGCTGAGCCCAGATGTCATAGTGCAAGGCAAGGGCCAGCAGCAGAACAGTCCTCAAGGGAAGGAAGTGTGCACACTGAGCGAAGCACTGCTGTGCGTGGCCGCAAGAAATGAGTCCATGGAGCTGCTGACATTCGCAGATGGGTGAGGTAACCCATGTGACCCAGTGAGAGTGGATGACAATGTGCATGCAGTGTGGTAATGCCACACTGGGCAACTCAAGGCACACCCAGGCCAATATGGTGAGGCGGTGTGCATTCATATTGCCTAATGTAAGGACTATAAAACACTGTTAAATAATTGTCATTAACCGCTTAGTGTCATACCTTACTTAGATATAGTTGTGTGGGATCTCGGCACGTCTGTGTTTCGCATCTGCTGCTCCTACAACACCTGCTGCGCTGTGCAGTGGCAGTGGACATCCCTCATCCTCTGTGACCGAATCGGTGATGTGTTCCTGTCACCTCCTCGTCCTCTGTGCTGCTGCTTGCAACCGCATCCACCTTGCAATGACATAGAGGGAGGCCATTGTGTTAAAACTGATGCATTTTAGGGCTGTGTATATGCAGTGCACCTGGTTACCTCCTGCTTTGATTTGGTGGTAATTTGCAATTTTTCTTACATTGGTTTGCAATTTTTATGCGATTTCCGAAATTGTGAGGGCGCAATTTGGGAGTTGGTGGGTCAAATTCGCAAGATAAGGAAACGCTAACTGACTTTTTTTGTGCAATTCCTATATTTGAACTTGGCTTTTTCCCTCTCTATATTTCACAGGGCTCTTTTGTGATCGGAAATGTAGAAATTCTGTGAATTTCTGTGTTTTCAATCAGTATTTCACTTCCTACATCTGGCCCATAGTGTTTTCATCTCGACTGATATTTAGAGATAAATATAATTTTTGATGTAGAGTTGCCCTCAATAGCCAAGATGTTGTTCTTTTTGTCATTTGGTCTCATTTTCTACTACTCTGGCATCACCATTTATCTCCATTATTTGTTTCTGTTCAGTCTTTGACACATTTTGTTCTTTTTCTTTCCTAATACCTTATTTTTGTGCTGTCCTTTATTCGTGAGATTGGGATATGTTTAACATTCTCACTGTCAGAGATTTCGTTCATCTCTTCCGTTTTATGAAGCCATTTTATTTTCTCATGTATTGAGAATGACTTAACACATTTTCCCCTCATTTTATCACTGTTACCAAAGTTTACATCCTCTTTACTCATTGTGCTTGTATTACCTCCCTGGTTAGTTACAGTGGGACCACGTCTCTTTACAGTATTTGCTTTTTGTTTTTTTTGCGCTTTTCAAAATTAATTCTGTTGTTTCTGTGTTATTTTGGATTCAGAGTCTAATAGATTAATAGTTTGAGATTGATTTATTTGCTGATTTACTTTTGCTGAAGAGGTTTCAATATTTAGTGGGGAAATCTCCTTTTAGGTATTTGGCTGCTTTTTATAAGGATTTAATTTTTATCCTTTCATATATTTTATTTCCTTTGAGTGTAAAGGTATTACAACTGGGTCGTTTTGTTGCATGTTTTGGCCTTGTACTTTATTGATCAAAGCGGAGTATACATTTGTTTTTACGTTTGTTTTTATCTCTTCGAATAATACAGTCATTAATTCCTATATTGTAGCCAACTTGTTTACCACTGGAGCCCAGTACACTCGATTGTGGCTGTGGCCGCATTTTTTTTAGATCGATTCATCAAGGTATTTAATTCTGTCATTTTCAGGTCAATTCCAGAAACAGCAGTTGCTATTAAATTCAACATATCTATATGAACATGATTTTTTTCTGATTGATAGGCCAGAGTAATGTGAGTTACCTGCGAGGTACTCAATATGATGTTCCATACAGGGGTTACATTCTTCATTTCTATTAAGTTCTGTTGAAAAGAGGAGCTTGTTCTGCTTTCTCTTTGGTCCTCTCAGTTTTTTTCAGTAGGTGTAGGTGTGACCCTTACCACTGTAGGATTCAAATAACTCGGTTCTAGGTCCTCTGATCTTTCATAAGTTATTGGTTCTAATACAGCTGGAGTTATTCTCCTTGTTCATTTCAACTTCAATTTCTATTGGAAGTGGATTTCTATTTGTTAAAAGGTGTATCGTCCAATCCATATATGTTTGATCTTTTTCTTGTTTGCACTGGTTCGGTGATATTGGAACAATTAGCAAGAGTTCTAGATTGCTAACTGGCCCCCAGATGGTTTCTTTGCTTTCTGCCAGTTTCTATTTTGAGGTTTTATCCATTGTATATTCCATTATGAATTGTTTGAGATAAACATTTTATAGTTGTTATTGGTATTATAGCCTACAGTACGTTATTAGAATTGCTAGGAGTGTAAAACAGAACACTGATTGGTCTTTCAAAAACTCAAAGCGTTGTGGAATTTTTGGAGATCTTTCAAACATATGGGCTACCGTCAAAATTAGGGACTGGTTATCACTTGCTGATTTCACTTTTATAGCAGATTACGATGTTTGAAGTCCTTTCTTTCTATTTTTTGTATTGTGTGAGATCCTTTCCCTTCCTGATCGCATGGCTCAGTTTTTGTACTGACAATTGCAATGTTTATATAGCAGTTTTTAATTCCCTTGTAGTGATAGCGTAGATTGCAAATTGAGGGAATTTTCGTGATATATAATATATTATATACATATATATATTCACAGAAAAAACCATAGGTTATAGTCGATATATAGTTAGGAATTTGCATTTACAAAACCTTGAAAATTCAATGAAAAAACCATTGGTTTTAGGCCATATATGGTTAGGGATCTGCATTTACCAAACCTTATTTTACTCGCATAAAACCATTGAAATTCCATATATAGTTAGATGCGCTAACTATATATCGCGCACCCGCAATCCACTGCTGATGATGTCACATATTACATCATTCATGACATGGTCAGTGACATCACTGATGACATCACTGGTGACAACTCAAATGACATCACTGATGACATCTCAAATGACATCACTGATGACATCACTGATGACAACTCAAATGACATCACTGACAACATCACAGATGACATCATTCATGTGTTAATATGATGAACCTCTACAGACTCTGATATATCCTTAGATACACTCAGTGAAAACAGACACTCACAGATTGTCACTCATCCATGGAGTTACTCATACACCTAGGCAGTCATGCAAAGAATCAATCACACCTCCAATTTCTCAACTATACAGTTATACACACCTTACTTATTGAAACATATTCTAACACATATTTACTCTCTTATATAATCCCTAATAAAAGTTCACAATGATCCATACAGCCACTCACACATTCACTGGCTCTAATGCACAGTTATTTATATATGTTAACTCTCACATGTACTGTGTTTTACATATGTACTTACTTTGACATTTAGCACTGAGATATCCATTCACTCACCAATACACTCATGCACACAGTCAACCGCCCATACAGCTGTTTCCACATGCACTTTAGAAACCATACATCTAGTGAATCAACTGCTCACACATCTATGCACAGAGTCTCACACCTCCCAGCCACTCACACACATACTCAGTCTCCCATACAAATACTTGAGCAACCAATCAATAACCCATATAGTTATTCATATAGCTACTGATCAACACATGCAGCAGTTTACAGAACAACAGATATAATGATGCACAAATTAATACAGTTTAATCACTAACCCATGCACTCAGTGAGACACATTTAATCACTCCCTCATACAATCAGTCATTCACCTACTAAATCCTTCATCCAGACATTTATACATCCACTCATTCTTCAATATGTAAGACATATTTTAACTTTACAGAAACATACAGTCACTGGATGTTGTGATCAGTGATGTCATCAGTGATGTCACTGACCATGTCATGAATGATGTAATATGTGACAACATCAGCAGTGGATTGCGGGTGCGCGATATATAGTTAGCGCATCTAACTATATATGGAATTTCAATGGTTTTATGCGAGTAAAATAAGGTTTTGTAAATGCAAATCCCTAACTATATATGGCCTAAAACCAATGGTTTTTTCATTGAATTCTCAAGGTTTTGTAAATGCAAATTCCTAACTATATATCGACTATAACCTATGGTTTTTTCTGTGAATTTCAATGGTTTTTTAATAGCAAATATCAAAAGCTGTCAAATGTCAAGTACGTGATAGGTAAAAACGTTTTTGTGTTTATGCACGCTGATGTGCTTTGAACGCTGCCCCCCCCTCCCCTCTTTTCTCTTAGTAGTACTCTCTCTTTGCAGATAGTGAACGGTAGTTAACGCAGACCTTTACCCCCGTTGTAATCCGTCGTACCTGCTTGTCTCTCCATTTGATTGATTGTTATCCAAGCATTTACTGTTTTAGAATTGGTTCTCTTTGGATCATTCTCTATTTACAAACAAGCACAAAGTCGCAATACTCTGTTTAGTCTTTGCAGATAGTGAAAAATCGTGTAAAAAAATAAAAGTAATCGAGCAAAATCAGTAGACCACTAATTCGATCTCTTTTTGACCTCGGTAAAATACAAACATTAGGAACAACCTTTCATGAGAAATACGAAAATAGTGAAATGAACTGAGCTCCACACTATGAGGGCTGCAAGACAGCTCGACTCCGCCACCCACCCCGCCCAAAATAACAACAAACCCTATGCAAATATTATAAATATAGACAACACACCAGCAAAGAAACAGGGTAAAACATTTTATTAAATAACTATTTACATAACTATTTTATACTTTTTATTGCCCGATCCGGCTAGCTCAATCGATCGAGCATGAAACTCATGCACTGATAGCAAGCGTTGAGAGTTTGTAGAACGATGGCTTCAGATTTTCCACATACGGTGTAGTGGCGCGAACTGGGAGGGGGCGTTTGGATCCTGCCCCTTCCCCAAATAAGATTTTCATACGTGAATGTTCGTTCATGCTTTTTGTCCCTGAGTTGCTTCGATGTCACTGCCTTACACAAATGGCATAAGTCCTGGATGTTGAGTGCCATACTTCAGAGTTCTAAGCAGCGCTTGTAACACTGTTTAAACCTTATTTGCACCTGCTGCAGCTTCACTATTCAAAGTAAGTGGGGTCCGTTTGTGGACCTGACTGCATTGGAAAACAATGTGATACGATGCCTCCCTAAACCGCTTGACGGAGGCCCCCGAGGGGCGGTGAGATGGCGCGGACTGAGAGGGGGCGCTTGGCTCCTGCCCCCTCCCCAAGTCGTGTTGCCCTGGTGTGGCCTGAGATCGCCCCCGGCATAGGCGGCCGGCTCCCGGCGTCCGGCGGAATTTTTTCCCTTTTGATGACTCTTCCATTCTCGATCTTGTCCCACAATCCGTTTGACCTGAAGACACGCTGTCGTGGGGCGCCCCTTTACCGTTTTAGTTGCCATTCCGCCCGCTTTTGGTACTCTGTGCCTCTTCCGCCATTCAGCTGTTTACCGCCCGCTCTTGCGACTACAGCGTCTCGCTCACCATGTAGTTGAGTTGCTCCCGCTCTTAAGATTTAACCGAACTTTTTGGACTGCTGAAAGCGGTTGTATTCCGACCGCTGGTTGGTGGAGACAATTTGACTATATTCTGGACCTGCATTGTCGCGTAATGCGTCATATGACGCGCCGCGTTAGCGCACCCGGAAGTGCTCCGGTGCGCAAGGCGCAGCTTCCCGGAAACGATCCAGAGCGCGCCGCGCAGCGCGTAACGTAAGCATAACAGGTCATGTGACTTGTTAATAAAACTTTTCATTGGTTCATTTTACTTTTGTTTTCCTAATGATGTAATACTAGGTCATGTGACCTAAAAATAACACTTTTCATTGGATTAAAACATTTTTTTTCCCAAACGATGAAAGCCCCACCTTGTTTCTGGATGTTTCAGACTGAAGCTGGCATCACCATGAGAGCACCACCATCTCGTAGCTCCGTCGTGGCCATTCCGCAAGCAATCATGGCAGCCGCTCCCCACCGGAAGCCTGCGGGAGTCGACGGCCCCCAAGACTTTTGTACAATCTTCAAGGCTGAGGGGACGCTTTCGAGAATGGAACCCAAGCCCTGGCAGACAAGCGTCCGAGTTCCAAGGTGTCCCAGGGCCATTTTACTGGACCAGGCCCAAATCCGAAGAGCCGGCCGCCATTTTAAGAGTCCTGTGGCAGCCGCCTATCGCTGCACCGCAAGAGTGGGAGCAACTCAACTACATGGTGAGCGAGACGCTGTAGCCGTAAGAGCGGGCGGTAAACAGCTGAATGGCGGAAAAGGCACAGTGTAGCAAAAGCGGGCGGAATGGCGACTGAAACGATAAAGGGGCGCCCCACTACAGCAGACGAGCCTCCGCCATGTGCTTCAAAACTGCATACGTATCTCGTGATATCAAGGTTGGGCAACCAGTACACAACAAGCAGTTACGAGTCCCATTTACACCAGCGCCATTTTGGGCGCGGCCGGGCAGGTCCAGGATCTAGTCAAACATAACAAATGAGGCTGATGTCTCTGAAGCAGTTGACGAACAGCAGGACATAGCAAATAAACATGAAGTCTCTAAAGCTGTTAACTCACTGCAGGACAAAACAAGTGAACCTGAAACCTCTGGAATAATTGTCGCTCAAAAGAACAACACACAAAACTCTGTAGAGCCTGAAGAAAGAAAAACAGAAGGGCACTGTAGATTCAGACACACTTAACACTAATGACTAAACAAAGATATCGTCTGTTTATGAAGCAGTTATCATGTTCACAGAATTGACAAAGAAGTGTGCAGACACCAATGCTATTAAGAAACACAAGGAAATCCCTAACGCATCAGCATTATCGGAAGAGGTTGACACAGATAACATCTTAAGGAACAAAGAAAGACAAAATAAGGATGAGGAAGTTATCACTTTAGTTTTTTCATCAGCTAGCGACAGCAAGAAACATATTGTAATGGAGATTAGAGAGGCTACGGATGGATTATCAAAATTATCAAAAGAAATGGCTACTCCCCCCTTTAGCAGATTAGCTAAATGTTTGCGTAATTTAGGCATAAAAGTTATATTATTGTTGTTGTTGTTGTTATCGTTATAGTTCAGGTTAATTTCAAAAAATGTTTAAATATATTTACAGTTTTTGTTGCGTTCGTTATATTTAAAAGTTAATAAAGTTATATTATTGTTGTTGTTATCGTTATAGTTTCCGGAGAAGTATAATTCACCAATAGTTTTCTTTGTAGATGTTTTTCCATTAACAATCCCAGTTCCATCACCCGTTCAGGATATCACCACTGTTTCCCATGTCATAAAACCTTAGGATGTTCAATAACTGAAACAGCTAATATGGGTTTACTTACAGGGGACATCATTTTGTTCTGTTTTGTAAAGTAAAACTATTGTGAACGCAAGTATTATACATAGTAAGTGTTTAATATAGCATTTGTCAGTCATTGGTTAAGCAGCTAGGACCTGTTCACTCTGGACACCCCAGGTGCTGTGTATGTTGCACTATAGTGCTGCATCGAGAAAACGGACAACCCTATTGATGTTGATTTTTCATTATTGATTATTGTAAAGAAATGGCGACTCCCCCCTTTAGCAGATTAGCTAAATGTTTGCGTAATTTAGGCATAAAAGTTATATTATTGTTGTTGTTGTTGTTATCGTTATAGTTCTGGTTAATTTCAAAAAATGTTTAAATATATTTACAGTTTTTGTTGCGTTCGTTATATTTAAAAGTTAATACAGTTTTAAAATCCAACTTTGTTGAAGTGCTATATATTTTTAAAAAATCGGGTGAATGGGGCCTTGAATCGGGTTATTGTCATGTGTGGGCTTTGCAAGTGTACTGCTACAGGATCGGACATTTCAAACTCAAATGCACGTTCTTTTTCTTACCTTTCCGAAGCATGGAGCGCAATAGCAGGCAGAGAAAGGGTGATGCACGTGTTGAACACTACCTGACCTGGCAAGTTGCTGGCAGTGCCCCCCCCGCCCGCTCCTGAAAGAGGGCACACACACACCGCCGCCCGAGTACTTCACAAATCTTTAAAAGACCATGCGCTTGTTCATGAGGCTTAAATGGTTTATCACCCCTTCTAGAACCCCTGCATCGACCCTCTGACGTTTCCTGGAAGAATTAGCACGTAACACAATACCAAGCCCTGTCAGCTGAAACCCCCGAGGAATCGTGGGGCATATTATCAAGGGGGTTTATTTCCGCTTTTTTGGCTTTAAAAGCCAAAAAAAAAGAGATTAAATTATCTCCCTATTACCAAGCTGTCGCTAACACCAGTTAGTGACAGCTAAAAGGAGATAGCGACCATCTTGGGCCCCGCTTTGCATGTCAGTGATATTTATCACTAATGACATGCAAAGTGGGCGTGCCAAGATGTTAGCGACTGGAAACAGTCCCTAACCATCGCTTTCTCCTATTACCAACTTTTGGAGATATTCGCGCTAAGCGCGAATATCTCCAATAGCTAACACCTGCCCTGAGCAGTTTTTAGCCATGTTATCCAATGGGAGGTGGATAACATGGCTAAGAGCATTTGCTGGATAATGCATGAATATCGCTGACTTTTCAGCGATATTCATGCATTGCGGCCGTTTTTTATCGCATTTGCGATAAACCTTGCTAATAGCAAGGTTTATCTGCGATAAAATTCGCCGATGTGCGGCGATAAATTTTGTCTCTAAACAAGTTAGAGACAAAAATTATCGCTAGTTTTTGGTAATATGCCCCCGGGTTTTTCCTTGCAGGAATCGGGAGGCGGAAGACTAGCACTGAAATCAGTAGTCTCACACCTGAATCGGGAGGATTGTTATATCTGGATTCTCTACAGCTGGGGCCATAAACTACATCCGCAGGGCTAGGTGATAGCCTGGGTCCGGCCTGGACAATCGGACACAGAGGAAGAGGAGTGTCAGAGGGTGCGGTAGTGAATAGGGTGAAAGGGAGGTGTCGGGCGGGCACAGGGTGTGATTCTCAGAGAAGAGCAGCGCAGATGGGGGGAAGTATATGGCCCATGCATGAGAGAGAGAGCGGGGGTGACCAGTGCGTGGGGGAGATGCTTGCGAGGGTGGGGAGCCGTGCTGAGAATCGACGGCGTGCAGAGAGTGGGCCTGGTCAAGGCATCTAAAATGGCTGCCGTGCACGACAAAATTGTGGCATTGGACAAAAAGGCAAGATGGCGCAGACAATGTTTATCAATAAGGATTCATTTATAACAAAATATTTACTCGCAGTGACAAAATGGTGGTCAACACTTCCTGATTTCCATCGAATCGAACGTTAACAAACGTCACGCAGCAAAAAAAAAAAAAAAGCTCACGCACAGAGCAGTTTTTAGCCATGTTATCCAATGGAAGGTGGATAACATGGCTAAGAGCATTTGCTGGATAATGCATGAATATCGCTGACTTTTCAGCGATATTCATGCATTGCGGCCGTTTTTTATCGCATTTGCGATAAACCTTGCTAATAGCAAGGTTTATCTGCGATAAAATTCGCCGATGTGCGGCGATAATTTTTGTCTCTAAACAAGTTAGAGACAAAAATTATCGCTAGTTGTTGGTAATATGCCCCCGGATTTTTCCTTGCCGGAATCGGGAGGCGGAAGACTAGCACTGAAATCAGTAGTCTCACGCCTGAATCGGGAGGGTTGGCATGTCTGGATTCTCTACAGCTGGGGCCATAAACTACATCCGCAGGGCTAGGTGATAGCCTGGGTCCGGCCTGGACAATAGGACACAGAGGAAGAGGAGTGTCAGAGGGTGCGGTAGTGAATAGGGTGAAAGGGAGGTGTCGGGCGGGCACAGAGTGTGATTCTCAGGGAAGAGCAGCGCAGATGGGGGGAAGTATATGGCCGATGCATGAGAGAGAGAGCGGGGGTGACCAGTGCGTGGGGAAGATGCTTGCGAGGGTGGGGAGCCGTGCTGAGAATCGACGGCGTGCAGAGAGTGGGTCTGGTCAAGGCATCTAAAATGGCTGCCGTGCACGACAAAATTGTGGCATTGGACAAAAAGGCAAGATGGCGCAGACAATGTTTATCAATAAGGATTCATTTATAACAAAATATTTACTCGCAGTGACAAAATGGTGGTCAACACTTCCTGATTTCCATCGAATCGAACGTTAACAGACGTCACGCAGCAAAAAAAAAAAAAAAGCTCACGCACAGCCGCTGGAAGACATGTATCAACATATATGAGCCTCCTCAGCCACCCTCAGAAAACATAAGGGGTCAGGATACGTCTCCCGCACCCCCTTATACCTAGTAATTTAATTAAAACGAAACACAAAATGGCGAATTCCCGTTTCGCTACCAGTTTGCGACCCATTTCGCGGCCCGGGAAGCGCTTCTACCGTGAAAAATATATATTTTTTTATTTTCCCCACGAGACCCTTTAATAACCCCAACATCATTCCTAGGGGGTCAAGAGAGGTATACCTTGCCCCCTTTCATTAAATTCCCCCTTCGTTTTTCACCTCTTCTTCTCTCTCGATCCTACCGAGAGATAAGATGGCGGCCGCTCCGGACTGTTTAGAATGTTGACAGACACCGGAGAGCCAATCAGCTTTCTGCGCGCAAAGTTCTGTTTCGCGAAAAGTAAGCGAACCGGAGCGCAGCCCGGAGCGCTGTTACAGATATATATCTTGTTTTGAACGTTAATTTCTCAAAAACTACTGGAGCACATATATTGAGACCTAGCAAAGGCACATCGGGCTAACAGTCCCTACAATTTTGCCAAGTTTCGTGCAAATCCATTCAGCCGTTCGAGCTAAAAGTGAGTCCAACCACCCTATGGAAATTAACATGGGAAAAATGCGTTTTGGGACCCCCCTTTTTTCTCGGCCCCCCCTCGACAAAACCCCCCCAAATTTTCAAGGGCTGCTCAGAAACAAAATGTGCCATTTTCCTGAAAATTTCAGCCGATTCCGTCCACAAACGCCAAAGTTATTAGACATAGAATTTTCAAAAGTTCCATAGAGAATTAATCCTAACTATATATACCTACTGGCGATAGCCAGTAGGTAATATATCTATATATATTACCTACTGGCGGTCGCCAGTAGGTAGTTATAGTTACGACCTAGTTTCCATAGGAAATCCACAACATTCTATTTGGAAAGACTTTGGCGCCGGTTGACGAATACACACAAAATTCTCCAAGAAAATTGCCTGCTCCTTCCCTGAAAGTTTCAGGGTGATTTGTGAAGTGGGGGCCGAGAAAAAAAGGGGTCCCAAAACTTGTTTTCTCCATGCAATTTTCTATAGGGACCTTTAAGACGGGCTACAGCCCGAACTGCTGAATGGAATTATACCAAATTTGGCAAAAAGGTGGAGTTTGGTTCGCAGATTATGCTTTTTGTTAAATGGTTTAAATCCGTTCAGTAGTTTCTGAGAAAATCTAAAGCACAATCATAGATATATCTATAGACGAAGTAACGTATGAGCACGAGCTGCATGCTAATTGGCTGTTGATTGTCTGTCAACACTCCAAACCAGGAAGTGTTATCAGCCATTGTGTGCCTCAGTAGAACCAAGGCACAAGAAAGCAGCGAAAGAAACACGAAAACCACGGAAAGGGGGCAGGGTAGAAACACCCTGACCCCGAAGGCCTGCCCAAGGGGTCCCCCTAGGCAAAAAAATGTTTTTTAAAAAAAGTTGCGGCATACATGTATGGTAAGCGTATGCTGTGAAAAAGAAGAAAAAACCCCAAAGCCTGCTTTATTGTTATTAGCCCCCGTGGGGGCCAAATCCCGGGGGGAATGTTTTTATTTATAATGGGTGGCCCAGAGGGGGGCCCACTCCTCTGACCAGGCCTTGGCTGAAATCCTCTGTAATGGGATAACCAGACAAGAGGCACACCCTTGTTGTACATCATGGCCAAGACCTGGAAAGAACCCCCCCTCAGCATCAGATGAACCCCCACACTGAAAGCATTCAAGAGCCATAACACCTGCCTTTTCGAATGACGAAAGCTGTACAAATCCCAACCACATACTCCCCTAGCACTTGGAAATCCCAACAGGTGAATAGTGAGGTCTGTACATCTCTAATTGATTAATTCATATGCCGCCACAGTTTGTGTTTGAGTGTTATGAACAGGCCCTGCCATTGCTTTGGCTGTCTGTAACTCTTAAGGGTAGTGAAATGAGCAGTACTACCTTTTTTAATATACTCAGAATCTCTGAGATTGGTTTGGTTTGGTTTCACGGCTGAGAGCTACTTTTAGGGTGCTGGTGAGCTACCATTAGTTCCAGAGCTAGTAGTTGGAGACTCCTGGTACATATAGTGAGTGGGGAATTGTAGTCCTGAAGCATAAATGTACAGGTTATTACACCACAAAATGCATAATACATAGCACTTTGAATCAGTGTATTCCCTAAAGCCTGGCTCACTTCATGAGTACATGCTTACTGAGATGTCATCAGCAGTGCATTACACGCGCAAGTTATAGTGAGTCCAACTAACTATAACGTGGAATTTCATTGGTTTTATGTCAGTAACATTTCCAGCTAACTATAACGTGTGTAAAACCTATGGTTTTTTCAGTGAATTTCATAGGTTTTTCAAATGCTACTTCCTAACTATAACGTGTATAAAACCTATGGTTTTTTCAGTGAATTTCATAGGTTTTTCAAATGCTACTTACTAACTATAACGTGTGTAAAACCTATGTTTTTTTTAGTGAATTTCATAGGTTTTTCAAATGCTACTTCCAAACTATGACGTGTGTAAAACCTATGGTTTTTTTAGTGAATTTCATAGGTTTTTTGAATGCTAGTTCATAATTATAAAGCATATACCTGAAATAAATATCGACACACCAATTTTACGTGCACGACCGAGTGAGTGCACCCACCTATATATATTTTGTGAATGCTTTGCAATTTGAAGCTAATGAATTTCTTTATAGATCAATGAAAGAACTTATAGTACGTTAAAGACACTTAAACTAGGCTTTTTTTTCATATAAACTTTTTAATTAAATGGAGCCGAAATTCTTTTTAATCTTTCGTGCGTGACTGGATGTACACACCTTAATTTTTTTTTTTAAATATAAAAGGTTTTATAGTTTAATAATTGTATACTTAAATCCAGCTCTAAAAATGTGTAAAAACTGTATGTGTTTAAATTCACTTCTTTCCACGTTTTCAAAGTTTGCTGAACAATATCGCTACTTCCAAATGACGTTCGTAACTAGATACTGTCACCGCGTACACGTCCTGAGAAGCGCATGTGAAGTCATGTGACTTGAAAAGAACACTTCCAATTGGTTCTTAGTACTTTCTATTCTGGAATTTACACGCAGCACTCCTCCCAGTTTCCTCAAGAGACAACAACGTCGAACATCTTCCGGAAGACTTTGCTGAAATGGCTGCCGTTCCGCATTCATCTTCCGAATCTGAAGAAAATGAGCGACTACCTTTAAGAAGAAAAAATGAATCTTTCATTTGGCAATTTTTCACTTATCCTGAAGGTCAAAAGAAAGTGAATGCGCCAAAAGTAACCTGCACGATATGCCAATCGGAGCTCTCAAGGGGAAATCCAAATCGAAAATATTCCTTTTCTATACATACCATGCAGCGTCATGTTAAACAAAGGCACCCTCAGCATTATGCAAAAGCATCGACAAGAGCCCTGGCCACGCTATTACCATCAGAGGTGGCCACCACATCTTCTAGTGGACGAACTGTATCTCCATCGAGTGCTGAGATGGACTTGAGACCATATCTTGCGAAGGTGCACATGAAATGCAACGAGTGTGGAGAAATTCTTTTGTACGGAGAGCAGAGCCTCGTTCTTATTAAACTCAAAATTGAGAGTCACAAATGCCCCAAGAAAAGATAAATTTCTTCACTTCGTTTTGATAGTATGACATACTAAAAAATGTCGTTGCAACTTTAAGTAATCAAAAGCATCATAACACTTGTTTCCAAAAAAAAAAAAGAAAAAAAAAGTTCTTTTCAGAACTAACTCTTTTTACCAAAACGAGCTCCAAGAGCATATTATGACATGTTTTTCGCCGCTTTCTTTAAGTGCGCGACCGGGTGCGCGCACCCGCCTATCGCGTACAGGACCTGAGACTTGCATGTGAAGTCATGTGACTTCAAAACAACACTTCCAATTGGTTCTTAGTAGTTTCTATTCTGCAATTTACACGCAACACTCCACCCACTTACCTTACTTTCTTTTCTACTCTCAAGAGAGAGAACAACGTCGAACATCTTCCCGAAGAGTTTGCTGAAATGGCTGCCGTTCCGCATTCATCTTCCAAATCTGAAGGAAATAAGCGATCACCTTTAAGAAGAAAAAAGGAGGACACGCTATTACCATCAGAAGTGCCCAGCACATCTTCTGCAGGACGACCTCTATCTCCATCGAGTGCTGAGATGGACTTGAGACCATATCTTACGAACGTGCACATGAAATGCACACACTGTGGAGAACTCCTTGTATACGGAGAGCAGAGCCTTATTCTAATTAAACTCAAAATTGAGAGTCATAAATGCTCCGAGAAAAGATACATTTTCTTCACTTCATTTTGATAGTATGATATACTAAAAAATGTCGTTGCAACTTTAAGAAATCAAAAGCATCATAACACTTGTTTCCCAAAAAAAAAAAAAAAAAGTTCTTTTCAGAACTAACTCTTTGTACCAAAACGAGCTCCAAGAGCATATTATGAGATGTTTTTTGCCGCTTTCTTTTCGCGACCGGGTGCGCGCACCCGCCTATCGCGTACAGGACCTGAGACGCGCATGTGAAGTCATGTGACTTCAAAACAACTCTTCCAATTGGTTCTTAGTAGTTTCTATTCTCCAATTTACACGGAACTCTCCACCCACTACCCTGGAGAAAAAGTTTATCGGAAAACTTTTAAACCCTCCTCTTATGAAACATTCGACATCGTTCACATAACACTGTAGTAAATAACACTAGATCCACTCCGTTCCTTAATTGCTCTGTGAAAACATCTTTTGTTTTCACGCGATAATCTGAAATACTGAGCCTGTTACAGAAATTTCTTTCACATATATGTTACCATTCTCCTTCAAGCACTAACACCGTAAAAAATACCACCGATAGCGGTGATATTTTTTACACCGAGAACGGGCGATTTTTATCGCTTAGAGTCCTTGCTACTATAAAAGTTTATTTCCTAAGTCTCTGATCTCCAACTGTGCAGCGCGGCTCCCCTGTGTGTGTGACTAAGCATCCATAAATTCCACGGCCATCTCTATCCTGCTATCTGCTATCTGCAATTGTAAACATCAAAAGAAGCTACGCTACGCCCCTTGGAGATGCCTCACTCCCACTCCAGTCGCCAAGATCCACAAAAAGAGCGTCTCGGATTCATTGAACTTCTGTGACAGTCTCAATAAAAATATGCACGGTAGAATTTTCAAGTATGCCGTAGTCCTCCTGCTACAGCATACAGAATGCATTCTGTTAGATATAAAGAAATGAAACACCCACGTCACAATCTTGCAACATTACATATCTACATAAAATAACAGAATAAAATCATGACACTGCAAAGTCCGAAATCTCTACTAAATGCAGATTTCTAACATAAAGGACACATTTATGTTAACTACTTCATACCCAGATATCCACCATTAAATATACACCACAGTATGCTGTTGCTCCGTAACCCATGGTGTGCCAAATTTAAAATGAGGCGCACCATGACAGTAACACAGCATACATGTATAATATATCTGTGCAGAAAAAACAATACATTACTAGAGTTGTATGGAAAATGTAATGCAACTACAGCAAGGCTCACCAGTGCACTTTGGGGCATATTATCAAGCAATAGCGATAATTATTTCTATTGCTTGCTTATAGACTAAAAATGTACCGCAGCGCTGCGGCGATTTTTACAGCAAATAAACCTTTGTATTGACAAGGTTTAACGGAAATGCGGAAAAAATCGTTGCAGGCATGAATATCGCAAAAAAGTCAGCATTATTCATGCAATACCTACCTAATGCTATTAGCCATGTTATCCACCTCCCATTGGATAACAAGGCTAAGAACTGCTCAGGGCAGGTGTTACTTTTTAGACATATTCCCGCTTAGCGCAAATATCTCCAAAAGCTAGGAATAGGACATAGCATGGTTAGAGACTATTTTCAGTTCCTGACATCTTGGCACGCCCACTTTGCACCTCATTAGATATAAATATCACTGACATGCAAAGTGGGGCCCAAAATGGTCACTATCTCCTACTAGCTGTCGCTAACTGGTGTTAGCGGCACCTAGGTAATAGAGAGATAATTTTATCTCTGCTTTTTTGGCTTTCAAAGCCAAAAAACACTGATAAACCCCCTTGATAATATACACCTATATTCAAATTGCTGCGTCAAGACCTACACCTGCTTCAAGCACTTGCACAGTTTTGAAACAGCATGGGCCTAAAAGTCACTGAGTAAAATCTCATAAATTACAGTCAGCCACTTTCAAGACGCATTACTTCAGAGGAACGCTTCTTTATAATACAGGGCTTTAGAATGACACATATCTCCTCTTTATAGAGACCCGTCAGGTTTTTTTAACAGCTATTAAATCCATCCATACTGATCACAAAGCCACTCCATCACGAGCATTGCCTCAGCTGTCCTCAAGACGGACAACATTTGTGATGAACTTGCTGCTGTGCTTGTGCAACACTAACATTGCGTTTCCTTGACATGTTCTATTCACTAAGCAAAAACATGACGGAACCACTCTATCATGAACACACCTCAACAATGGCTCAGAAAGGAGTTGCTCTATCATGACCATACAAGTACCACTAAGTCCGACCCCCCCCTCCCTCTTCACTAACCTCCGAACTTCATTCCACCCGGACCCCCTATTACAAACCCCCTACCTACTCTCCCTGCCCAAGACCACCATGAGCCTCGAACCGCCCCTGGTCAAGTTATAAGACACAGCATTACTAAAACTCAAAGAATAGGCAACAGACAGATAAACTAAATAGTACATAAAGACACATATTTTAACATTATCGCATTGAAAAATATGTAGTATTTTTTTAAAATCTATCATGCAACTGGCCTCTGGAACCGCTTTCAAAACGCCTACTTTAAACCTTTACATTTCATTTTTAAACCATACACTTTCAATTACATTATTTATTTTTTTACAATTCCTGTAATGTTACACACCTTTTCTAAAATACACCAGTCCCTGTTATTTATAAGGATTTATTTTCATTCTTCATCAGTGATACTTTCTTAACATATAATGAAAATCACTGTAACGTTTCAAGCGACAAAGCTAAAGCGGTAAAATTAACGCTCCGTTTGCTTTCCTTTAAGAATGTAGATTATCTCCCCCACGCATGCGATTCATGATACTTGCATTTGGCAGCGAATACCGACCTTGAATCGGAAGACATGAACAAGAGCTCCATTGTCACATTTAAAACTTAACGTAGCATCTGCTCACACACATATCTTTGACTTAGCTAATATTCACAGAGAACAGCATTTGTGTAAAAAACAAAAAATTGACCTTCATTTACAATTTGGTCAAATGACTCTCTTATTTTTTAACGCATCCTCCACTTCAAGACAGGCTATTTTTTTGATAACTACTAAGCAATATTTAAGTGACTAGAGTGCTAGAAAATTTATCAAGTCATTCTGCTCCTCTTCACTGCATAGCCGGCGACCTATTTCTGTGGAGTTCCTATAGAACCGGCAGTCCTGCGCCGTTTCCTTTACCATCTTGGTAAATTCAAAATGGATGTCCCTCCTGTCTTCGCAAACGAGCCATACCACTTAGAACTATTTCGACAGGGAATGCTTCTCTACTACGGCACCTTAGCACTCTCAACTTTGAATACTTCATATCGATTATCATTTCGATATTCGTATTTCACCTGTGTGCAGCCTGTATTTCATTGCCTGAGCTGTGATTTCACGTGGGCCCTGGACTTATGTCTCTGCACCTTCGTACCTCCTGAAGCGAATTACAATCACCTCATGAATCCGTTAATTGATCATGAACAGCTTTGTTACAACGGAGGATTTATGGCCTTTGCAGTGATACAAGGAGTTCTGGGTCATTGGAATATATTCGCAGCGGCGCAAGATTTCCTAACAGAGAGCTACATCGAAAACCCACCGAGCTGTCCTATGATGGTAAAAGAGAATCCGATAATGACAGATCATCAATGCTCCTTTCCTCTTCTCAATTGGATGGCTGACATGTTTTCAGATAATAACAGTGATTTCCTGTTAGAAGCAGTTGCTACCTATTTTGCCTACACAATGGACGGATAACTGTTTCCTAACAGAGAGCTACATCGTAAACCCACCGAGCTGTCCTATGATGGTAAAAGAGAATCCGATAATGACAGATCATCAATGCTCCTTTCCTCTTCTCAATTGGATGGATGACATGTTTTCAGATGATAACAGAGATTTCCTGTTAGAAGCACTTGCTACCTATTTTGCCTACACAATGGACGGATAACTCTTTCCTAACAGAGACCTACATCGGAACCCACCGAGCTATCCTCTCATGGTAAAACACGCTTCAATAATGACAGATCATAAACCTCCTCTCCTCTTCTCAATTGGATGGCTGACATGTTTTCAGATAATAACTGTGATTTCCTGTTAGAAGCAAAAGCAACCTACGTTGCCTACAGAATGCTTCCATAACTCTTATGCAAGCCATTGACGTTCTCATTTACTTTTGCCTCCCTATATTTTTCACGTTCTTTTCAATATTTTCTTATGAAGAACAGACCTATTGGCTTTACAAACAGTGGACATTATGATTTCATCCTGGTTAAATTTTGGTGTTTTATGTGGACTAAATATTTTTCTTCAGCTACTCGATTTTCAACTTTATTTTTTTAAACTCTAATCTCAACAATTCTATTGCATATCTTATCTTATATTATTTCAAACGTACTCGATGCAAAACTCGCTAATATATGCTACATGTGCCCTGATTAATGTGTAAATGGAAAACGAGTTTTTTATAACTGTAAACGCCATTTCGCATCTCAACTGCTTATTTCCGCCTCACACGCCTTTGCTCCTATAATTTTCCATAAAAATATATTTTTTTAAAAATACATAACAGAAAAATTTGTTCTTTCAATAATATTTACATTGTTTTTTGTGCTGTATTTCAAATGCAATACTGCAACCTTCAAAAGATATCTCAATACAGTAGTTCTTCTCAACAGTCATTTGTGCACCATCCAACAGATTACATACATGCACCTCTCACCATTTAGTCGCTTTTGGCGCCTTTTTTTCCGCTCACACAGTAACATAACACAAACTTGATAATGCTTCGCATGTAGACAGCTTATTGATAAACTGATGATGTATAACCACTAGCATTTTCATATATGGTTCCTAAACTGAAAAGCCACACACCTTCTTCCATTTATTAAAATATAATATACTTCCTTATAAGAGTGTACAATTAATTTTGCAAACTATATTCATTTTTCTTCAACTGTAGCGTTTGTATTCCATGTACTAGTGACAATAGCAATTACTGTGTTTTTTGCAATTTCTGTACTCATATTACATAATGATTGCCTTCAAAACAGTGCATTTCTGAATAAACATTTCAAAAATTCATGTTCTCTCTTTTAATCCATAATCTCAACTGAAATGATTATATATTGAACAACTATTCATGTGTTCCACGTAACCTCAGCTGTACTGCTCGGGACCTTATTTATGAAGACCTTGCGCTGCCGGTGCGTCATTTTTTAAAATGGAAAAAATTACGCACCGGTGGCGCAAGACCTTCATAAATAAAGTCCTGAATGTTTTCTTTTCTCAACCTCACTTACTCATACTAGAACCTGCAAGCCTATAACGGCCCGTGAACTCTTTCTTAGTAGGTCGCGCACCGTACAGACAGTTGTTCCTCTGTTAAAAAAAAATGAATTACTGTTACCAAGCACCGCTGCAGTTCCGCTTGAGTCAGAGTTAATCACTGCTCCCACGCTTCTACAGGCCAGACGCTATGTCGTATTTCACTCCTTATCACGCTTTCATCTCCACAATAACAAACAGTTCTCCGCCAGCCACAATAGAACAAACTGCAGATGCAGAGGCACTAAATACTGAAATACAACATACCCTCTACTCTGTGAAAGCAACCAAGCTGTAATTGTGAAAATAAACATTCAGTAGCGCTTTAAATATAGCAATGCAATTATATAATTATTTTTTTCAAAACGTTCCAACTACTTTGATAGGACTAGCTGTGTATGCCTCCACAGCAAACTTCCTCAGCTCGGACTGAAGGCAGACACAATCACACACACACACACACAATAACATAACACAGAGCAACGGAGACGTAAAACAGAAGGGACATCAAGATGCAGTCAAACAGCAGGACTGAGAGACATATTTTTATACTCCGTTTGCTACCTCAATGTACGAACACATGTACTGCACAAATCTGTGTACAACCTCATGGTCAAAACTTTTAATTTTATTTCACTCGACCACTTCCCTTTCTCACCCCACCAGTGCAAGCCGCGACCAGAAACCACACTATAATTTTGTCGTCTAACAGAAACTTTGTGAATACCTTAATCATTACCACTTTAGCCCCCTTCCCCCTCCCTCTCGCCCCACCCCCACCAGTGCAGGCCACGGCCACCAACCAGCCTGAAATTTTGTCGACTGACAAAAAGTTTACGAATTCATTAACCATTAGCATTTTTTGACGACGGTATCACATGTAATTTATCATTTTTCTCTCTATTTGCATTATCTGTCTCTCTGCTAATATTATTTCGTTTGACGGAACTCTCTATTAAGCTTCTATCACTGCAACCAAAATTCAATGGCACAGATATCCAGTCAATACAGACTCATATAACTCTCTTCAGCCAATCATATTTCGACACGCTAAATTTTAAAATCAAATTTACATTTCTGTTAGTTATCCCTCACAATATTTTTAAAGTCACATAAAAGTCACCCATCACCCACTGCCATCTCTGGCTGTTTCCATGGTAACACCTCATTCTGTACCTGCCTGAAGGCACAGGTCAAAAGTTCATATCTCAACGTTCTACTGCAAACTAAGGAGACTGTTTTCCCTCCAGAAACACATGCCAATCCACAGCTCTGTTACATGTCATTTTTTTCACACCCAATAGTGCTTTTCGTTTAACATAAACATTAACATGCAACATACTCTTCAATCTCCAGTTATTACAATCAACCAATCATTTTTATGTTTTTTAACCACACCCAGCCTCATCCTTTTTCTTATCCTGACTTTCAGCTTCTAACTACCATTCCACTTCCAAAACCGATCGGAGGATGACTACATATCCCTTGAAAATGAAGGTCTGACACAGTTATATTCACTGGAGTGAAAAATACGCAGCAAGCAGACGAATTTGCAACCTTGGTTTAACAAATGTGCAGATAACGTGGATAGGCCAAAGAGGATTGAAATGTCACCAATTGATTCCATTGGTGAAAACCTTTATGCATCTCCCAGAACCAGACCTTATAATTGTGCACTGTGGTGGGAACGATCTAGGCACAATCACTGGGGTAGGTCTGGAATGCTTCTAAAAGACACCTTTCGACAATTGATGACACTTTTTCCTCGAACTGCCTTGGTATATTCCAATATATGCCAAAGACAGAAATGGAATTGGTCCTATCAACATTGTGCACAAATTGAGAAAGCAAGGAGACATGTAAATAAATCTGTTTCTGCTTTCCTCAGAGATTATAGCATGGGTTCTATTTACCACAACAACTTGCGTTACCACATGCAAGACGTCTATAGGAGAGACGGTGTTCATTTCACGAATGAGGGAAACAGAATCTTCCTCTGCAACATCAGGCTCTGCATCGGTACTTACTTATAAATGCAGAAAACACTCAATTAACACAAGGGCTCTTTTCAGAGCCACCTTATATCTAAGCACTCAAACTTCTGATTTATCTCCATTTTTACACTCTTGTGAATAGGTGTGCGGGACCGGGTGCGCGCACCCCGCAACTTTTTGAAAAAAAAAATATATATCTTTTAACGTTTAAGAGCCTCACTGCACACCCCGAGAAAACCTACGCAGCAAGACTATCTGTACCTTCTCCCCTTTCCATGTTTTAACGCTTTGAAATGAACAATATATTTACTCGCAGTGACAAAATGGCGGTCAACACTTCCTGATTTCCTTCGAATCGAACGTTAACAGACGTCACGCAAAAAAAAAAATTCCGCTCACGCGCAGCCATTTGGGTGCGCGCACCCGTTCGCGCTTATAGATATATAACTGATTTTAACTTTCATTTTCTCAGCAACTACTGAACGGATTTACACCATTCCAAAAAAAGCGTAATCTGCGAACCGGACTCTACAGTTTTGCCAAATTTCTTATAAATCCATTCAGCCGTTCGACCTGTAGCCGAGTCTAAATGTCCTATCGAAAATAACATGGAGAAAACACATTTTGGGACCCCCCTTTTATCTCAGCCCCCACTTGACCAATCCCCCCAAAACTTTCAGGAAAGGAGCATAGCGGAGCAAGCCATCTTCTTTGAGAAATTCACTAAGATTCATCAACCAGGGCCAAAGTTATTCCAAATAGAATGTTGAGGATTTCCAATGAAACTAGGTCCTAACTATAACTACCTACTGGCGACTGCCAGTAGGTAATATATATATATATATATATATATATATATATATATATATATATATATATATATATATATATATATATATATATATATATATATATATATATATATATATATATATATATATATATATATTACCTACTGGCGGTCGCCAGTAGGTAGTTATAGTTAGGATTTTTTTCAATGTTAAATCTGAAAATTCTATTTGGAATAACTTTGGCGCCGGTTGACGAATCTGCCTGAAAATTTCCTCAAAATGGCTTTGCGGGGTTCCGGTCCTTCCCTGAAAGTTTGGGGGGGATTCGTCAAGCGGGGGCCGCGATAAAAGGGGGGTCCCAAAACGCGTTTTCCCCATGTTAATTTCCATAGGGCGGTCGATTTCACTTTTAGCCCGAACGGCTGAATGGATTTCCACCAAACTTGGCAAAATTGTAGGGACTGGTAGCCCGATGTGCCTTTGCTATGTCTCAAGATATGTGCTCCAGTGGATTTTGAGTAATTAAGGTTCAAAAAAATATATATATCTATAGCAGCGCTCCGGTAAGCGCACCGGTACGCGCACCGGGCGCGCCACGCGACTTGCGCGCAGAAAGCTGATTGGCTCTGGGGTGTCTGTAAACATTCTAAACAGTCCGGAGCGGCCGCCATCTTGTGTCTCGGTAGGATCGAGACACAAGAGGTGGCCAAAACAAAGGGGGAAATGACCATAAGGGGGCAGAGTAGACCCCCCCTTGACCCCCTAGGTTTGATGTGGGGGCCATAAAAGGGCCCCAAGGGGCAAAAAAAAAATTATTATTTTTTTGATTTTCGCGGGTGGAGCGCCCGGTACGCGCACCGGGGAGCGTACCGGGGAGTGTACCATGGGGAAAAAGAATGACAGTTTTAAAAGTAGCTGATTAGAAAAAAAAATGTTTAGTTGTTTTTTTTTATACATACACATACATATATATAAATGCATATGCACATATATATATGCATATATGTCTATATGTGTGCGTGTAGAGAGAGGTAGAGAGGTAGAGGTGTAGAGGTAGAGAGGTAGCGGTAGAGAGGTAGAGATTAGTAGAGAGAGAAGAGAGAGGTAGAGAGGTAGAGAGTAGAGAGTGAGTAATAGAGAGTAGAGAGTGAGTAGTAGAGAGTAGTAGAGAGCAGTAGAGAGAGTAGCAGAGTGAGTAGTAGAGAGTAGTAGAGTGAATAGTAGAGTGAGTAGTAGAGAGTAGTAGAGAGTGAGTAGTAGAGAGTAGTAGAGAGTAAGTAGTAGAGTGAGTAGTAGAGAGCAGTAGAGAGTGAGTAGTAGAGAGTAGGAGAGAGTAAGTAGTAGAGAGTAGTGGAGAATATTCCATAGTTTGGCACAGCACCACTTTCACAATGAGTCCAATCAAATCATATCACTTAGAGTACTTATTGAAGCGCTGAATCTTGGTGTATATTCAAATGCTTTTATTTTCCTTAAGTTTATGTACCACAGCCAGCCGAAACGTTTCGTTCTATACAACAGAACTTCTTCAGGGCGTTCTTATTTCCTTCAAGTTATGTCGGTATCCCGTTGTCATATAACTAGATATTTCTTCCAAATGTTAGACGAGACATAAGTATATTCTTATTAAAAGTGACTAGGTATCAATTTTACCCACACAATTCGGGCAGACTTGAGTAATTTATAGCATCCTCAAAGTCAGTCTTTCAAAAATTCCAAAGTATAGGACATGATAATCCAAATCCAAATGTTTCTCAAGAAAAGTCATTTACAATCGTTCGGAATATCGGTGTTTGGGCAGATATGATCCAGGGACCCCCAGTATGCAAGGGGAATTAGTCCCCCCTCTGCAAAGGCGCCAGTGGCCTGCATTGCAGAGAGGTGTAACAAGGGTGTGGCCTCATTACACTTCTCTGCAATGCAGCTCCCTCGCGCATACTGGAGGCTCCTGGTGGACTAGTTGACCCCAGGGACCCCCAGTATGCAAGGGGAATTAGTTCCCCCTCTGCAAACGCGGCAGTGGGCTGCATTGCAGAGAGGTGTAACAAGGGGCATAGTCTCATTACACCTCTGCAATGCAGCCCCAGGTGCATACTGGAGGTTCCAGGTGGGCTAATTTGCCCCCAGGGGCCCCCAGTATGCAAGGGGAATTAGTTTCCCCTCTTCAAACATGCACGGGGGCTGCGTTGCAGAGAGGTGTAAAAAGGGTTGTGGCTTCATTACACCTCTCTGCAATGCAGTCCCCTGGCGCATACTGGAGATTCCTGGTGGGCTTTCAGGTCTTATATAGTTAGGAATTAGCATTAAAAAAACCTTTGAAATTCACTGAAAAACCACAGGTTTCACACCAGTTATAGTTAGGAATTAGCATTTAAAAAACCTTTGAAATTCACTGAAAAAACCATAGGTTTCACACCAGTTATAGTTAGGAATTAGCATTTAAAAAACCTATTAAATTCACTGACAAAACCAGTTATAGTTAGCTGGAAATTTTACTGACATAAAACCATTGAAATTCACACGTTATAGTTAGTTGGACTCACTATAACTTGCGCGCCTGCAATGCACTGCTGATGAAGTCACATATTACATCACTCATGACATGGTCAGTGACATCACTCATGACATCACTGATGACACCATCCTTGTGACAGAGTGACAGACCTAATTTCAGTGTAATGTAACGCTTGAAACACATATTCAAAAATAGAAACAAACATTTTCAAAAAAATGGAGATACCCAAACCAGTAACAACAACCAATTCAGTAATTCCACCATCTATATACTCATCCACTCATTCACCAACAGTTCTATATAGTCACTCATATATATACTCTCTCATCATATGTAGTGATACACCTATACATCCTGTTACACATCAGCAGTCATCCAAAAGTTACTCACACACATACTCACACATGCACATAAACTATTGAACATCCATTTATTTGCATATACATTTATACACACACTACCACCTTACTTCCAAGGAAACTTACACATACTTACTCTCTTAAACAATCACTTATAGAAACACATACTTATTTAAACAGGAACTCCTACAATCTCTCACTATATATACTATACTCACTTATATACATCAATACTCACATATACTAGATTAAAACATATGTCGTTACTAATGAAGACACTAGTGAGACAGTCATTCACTCACTACCACACACATATACACACTCGTCCACCCATACAGTCCTGCACATATGCTGTCTTCAAAACACATACAAACAGTGAGTCAGTCACCAACCCCTGCAGCCACTTATACACAAAGAGAAACACTGATACAAACATTTAAATATTTAAACAAAACTCGCTAATATATGTATTCACTAAGATACACTTAATAAGCCAGTTAACCAACCAATTTTTTTTAAAAAAAACATCCATTTACACACCTATTTAAACATTTATTCTTCCATCGACCTTTACAAATACATATATAAAACAAATTTATTTTTCAGAAAGACACACATTCACTGGATGGTGTCATCAGTGATGTCATGAGTGATGTCACTGACCATGTCATGAGTGATGTAATATGTGATGTCATCAGCAGTGCATTGCAGGCGCGCAAGTTATAGTGAATCCAACTAACTATAACGTGTGAATTTCAATGGTTTTATGTCAGTAAAATTTCCAGCTAACTATAACTGGTTTTGTCAGTGAATTTAATAGGTTTTTTAAATGCTAATTCCTAACTATAACTGGTGTGAAACCTATGGTTTTTTCAGTGAATATATATATATGTCTATATATATATTCAATGAAAAAACCATAGGTTATAGGCCATATATAGTTAGGAATTAGCATTTACAAAACCTTATTTTACTCACATAAAACCATTGAAATTCCATATATAGTTAGCTAACTATAAGCGCTAACTATATATCGCGCACCCGCAATCCACTGCTGATGATGTCACATATTACATCATTCATGACATGGTCAGTGACATCACTGATGACATCACTGATCACAACATCCAGTGATTGTATGTGTCTGTAAAGTTTAAATATGTTTCACATATTGAAGAATGAGTGGATGTATAAGTGTCTGGATGAAGAATTTAGTAGGTGCATGACTGACTGTATGAGTGAGTGATTAAATGTGTCTCACTGAGTACATGGGTTAGTGACTAAACTGTCTTAATTCGTGCATCAGTATGTTTGATGTTGTGTAAGCTGCTGCATGTGTTGATCAGTAGCTATTAGAGTGGCCATATGGGTTATTGATTGGTTGCCCAAGTATTTGTATGGGAGACTGAGTATGTGTGTGGGTGGCTGGGAGGTGTGTGACTCTGTGCGTAGATGTGTAAGCAGTTGATTCACTTGGTGTATGAGTTCAAGAGTGCATGTGGAAACAGCTATATGGGCGGTTGACTGTGCATGGGTGTGTTGGTGAGTGAATGGATTTCTCATTGCTACATGTGCAAGTAAGTACGTATGTAAAACACAATACATGTGAGAGTTGAGATATATAAATAACTGAACATAAGAGCCAGTGAATGTGTGAGTGGCTGTATCGATCACTGTGAGCTTGTATCAGGGATTATATAAGAGAGTAAATATGTGTTATTATATGTTTGAATAAGTAAGATGTCTATAACTGTATAGTTGAGGAAATGGAGGTGTGATTGATTCTTTGCATGACTGACTAGGTGTGTGAGTAACTCCATGGATGAGTGACAGTCTGTGAGTGTCTGTTTATACTGAGTGTATGTAAGGTTATATTAGAGTCTGAAGAGGTTCATTGTATTATCACATGAGTGATGTGATCAGTGATGACAAATGAGATGTCATCAGTGATGTCATTTGAGTTGTCATCAGTGATGTCATTTGAGATGTCATCATTGATATCATTTGAGTTGTCATCAGTGATGTCATTTGAGATGTCATCAGTGATGTCATCAGTGATGTCACTGACCATGTCATGAATGATGTAATATGTGACATCATCAGCAGTGGATTGCGGGTGCGCGATATATAGTTAGCGCTTATAGTTAGCTAACTATATATGGAATTTCAATGGTTTTATGCGAGTAAAATAAGGTTTTGTAAATGCTAATTCCTAACTATATATGGCCTATAACCTATGGTTTTTTCATTGAATTTTCAAGGTTTTGTAAATGCAAATTCCTAACTATATATCCACTATAACCTATGGTTTTTTCTGTGAATTTCATTGGTTTTTTAATAGCAAATATGAAAAGCTTTAAAATGTCAAGTACGTGATAGATAAAAACATTTTCGTATTTATGCACGCTGATGTGCTTTGAACGCTGCCCCCCCCCCTCCCCTCTTTTGCCTTAGTAGTACTCTCTCTTTGCAGATACTGCAAGCCTTTACCCCCGTTGTAATCCGTCGTGCCTCCTTGTCTCTCCATTTGATTGATTGTTGTCCAAGCATTTACTGTTTTAGAATTGGTTCTCTTTGGATCATTCTCTATTTACAAACAAGCACAAAGTCGCAATACTCTGTTTAGTCTTTGCAGATAGTGAAAAATCGTGTAAAAAAATAAAAGTAATCGAGCAAAATCAGTAGGCCACTAATTGGATCTCTTTTTGACCTCGCTAAAATAGAAATATTAGGAACAACCCTTCTTGAGAAATACGAAAATAGTGAGATGAACTGAGCTCCACACCATGAGGGCTGCAAGACAGCTCGGCTCCATCACCCATCCCGCACAAAATAACGACAAACCCTATGCAAATATTAAAAATATAGACAACACACCAGCAAAGAAACAGGGTAAAACATTTTATTAAAAAACTATTTACATAACGTTGGTTTATAAGATGATGTCAGTAGTGGACCGATGTGTGAATAGATCGAAAACAGCACAAGGCTCCAAGATCCGGATAGCAAGCTCCTGGATGTTGGGTGCCATAGTTTAGAGTTCTGAATTTCAGCCTTTTTCAATGCCTGTGCTTTGTTGAATCAAAATGGCGGCTTGACACAAAGCTGACTCAAGCGTTGTTACTGATGCTATGCAGACCAAAACCTGTTTTCAGTTTGTACATTTTTCAAGATTTTTCAATCCAAGTTTGGTTGACTTTGTAGAACGATGGCTTCAGATTTTCAACATACGGTGTGGTGGCGCTGACTGGGAGGGGGCGCTTCGCTCCTGCCCCCTCCCCAAGTAAGATTTTCATATGTGAAAGTACGTTAATGGTTTTGGTCCCTGAGATGCTTCGATGTCACTACCATTCTCAAATAGCATAAGTTCTGGATGTTGGGTGCCATAGTTATGAGTTCTGAGCAGCGCTTGTAACACTGTCTGAAGCTTATTTCCACCTACTGCAGCTTCACTATTCTCAAAGTAAGTGAGTGTCGTTTGTGGACCTGACTGCATTAGAAAACAATGTGATATGTTACCTTCCTAAACAGCTTGACGGAGGCCCCTGAGGGGCGGTGTGATGGCCATGGACTCGGAGAAGACGCTTGGCTCCGACACCCTCCCCAAGTATTATAGCACTGGTGTAGCCTGAGATCGCCCCCGACATAGGCGGCCGGCTCCCGGGGTCCGGCGGAACTTTTTGCCTTTTGATGACTCTTCAATTCTGGACCTTGTCCCACAATCCGTTTGACCTGAAGACAAGCTGTAGTGGGGCGCCCCTTTATCGTTTTAGTTGCCATTCCGCCCGCTTTTGCTACACTGTGCCTCTTCCGCCATTCAGCTGTTTTCCGCCCGCTCTTGCGACTACAGCGTCTCGCTCACCATGTAGTTGAGATGCGCCCGCTCTTGCGGTGCAGCGATAGGCGGCTGCCACAGGACTCTCAAAATGGCGGCCGGCTCTTCGGTTTTGGGCCTGGTCCACTAAAATGGCCCTGGGACACCTTGGAACTCGGACGCTTGTCTGCTAGGGCTTGGGTCCCATTCTCGAAAAGCGTCCCCTCAGCCGTGAAGATTCTACAAAAGTCTTGGGGGCCTCCGACTCCCGCAGGCTTCTGGTGGGGAGCGGCTGCCATGATTGCTCGTGGAATGGCCACGACGGAGCTACGAGATGGTAGTGGTCTCATGCTGACGCCAGCTTTAGTCTGAAACATCCAGAAACACTGTAGACTACCAATTCGATCAGTTCCGGTAGCGCCCCAACATGACCCGGAAGAGACGAACTTGCCCTCCCCTCTTTGACTGATGGTTCTTGTTGCCTGTCCCCTCTGTTGTCATTTAACAGAACTTTTTGGACTGCTGAAAGGGGTTGTGTTCTGAACGCTGGTTGGTGGAGACATTTAGACTATATTCTTGACCTACGTTGTCGCGTAATGCGTTTTATGACACGCCGCGTTAGCGCACCCGGAAGTGATCCGAGGCGCGGCGCGCAGCGCGTAACGTAAGCATAACAGGTCATGTGACTTGTTAATAAAACTTTTCATTGGTTCATTTTACTTTTGTTAATTTAATGATGAAAAGCTTGGTCATATGACCTAAAAATTACGCTTTTTATTATTTTCGAACAATATTTTTTTTTCAAACATATGTTATAATATTCCAGGCTAATGTACTTTCCCGGAAAATTTACAACTGTCTTGCAAGTAAAATATATTCCTTTTTCGAGAAAAAGGGCGTTTCTTCCTTCCATGACGGAGCCGTTGAGTAAAAGAGATTCGGCCTGCTGTCTTACTCGCCGATACGCCTGATTATCAGATTCTTATCGATCACTTTATGTTGCAGACATGAAAAACACAACTGCCCTTGACCATTTATCTTTACTGCGTTCCTACATATTATACCTTTTATCCGTCATGTAATTGGACTGCTTTATTTCACTTGCCTTTTACTGATTCGAAAACAGTCACTAAAAGTAAAAACTTTACAAATGAAAATACTACTACCGTGTTTTGTTTTAAAAACCTTTATTGTGAAAATGTCAGTATACAAATACGGGCCTATAACCACGTGGGACGGCCACGGAGCAAACTGAAATCGTATATGATGAGGAGACATTTACACTGTAGAAGAACGTAACGAGCGGGCCATTAGGTGACAAGAACAAAGGTGTCTAACAGTTGCGGAATCGGTGGACGTACATTTTGTAATTAAAATACGACAGGGCCACTTACAATAACATTTTCTAGATATACATTTGCGGGCAAAGAGTTACGAGTCCCATTTATACCGGCGCCATTTTGGGCGAGGCCGGGCAGGTCCAAGATATAGTCAAAATGTCTCCACCAACCATCGGCCAGACCAGAACCCCTTTCGGCCCTTTATGCTACAAGATGGTGTCTTCCATTCAGAAAATATTGGTGGCAGCATTTTGAAAGGAAACAGAAACAGCCGTTCTCCTAGTGAGTTTCACATTGTTACATTTAGGAAGAATGTTGAAGAGTAGTATGTGGAAAATCTGAAGCCATTTTTCTACAAACTCTCAATCAGACTTGGATGGAAAAAAAAAACCTGAAGAATGTACAAACTGAAAACCAATTTTTGTCTGTATAGCACCAACAGTAACGCTTGAGTCAGCTTTGTGTCAAGCCGCCATTTTCATTCAATCAATAGCGTCCCCCTGCACACATTCAGGGACCTGGTCGTGTCTTCAGATGAAACGCATTGTAGGAAAAGAAGCAGAAAGGAAAAGGAAAAAAGTTCCGCCGGACCTAGTGAAGCTGCAGCAGGTGCAAATAAGCTTCAGACAGTCTTACAAGCACTGCTCAGAACTCTCAACTGAGGCACTCAACATCCAGGACTTGCCATTCGGATCTTGGCGCCTTGTATTTTTGTTTTGTTTTTGATGGAGGGGAAACAACAAAAAACAGACATTGAAAAAGGCTCAACAGTGCAGGGCGCCTTGTGCTGGTTCCGACCTATTCACACATCGGTCCGCTACTGACATCACCTCATAAACCAACGGGGCACCCCACGCCGACTTTCGGCGCAGCATTGTAGGATGGCCACACCAGTGCGGCAATTTGCTGGACACCACCTCGGTGCCATCCAGATCTCGGCGCGTTCATTCAATCAATAGCGTCCCCCTGCACACATTCAGGGACCTGGTCGTGTCTTCAGAAGAAACGCATTGTAGGAAAAGAAGCAGAAAGGAAAAGGCAACAAGTTCCGCCGGACCTAGTGAAGCTGCAGCAGGTGCAAATAAGCTTCAGACAGTCCTACAAGCACTGCTCAGAAATCTCAACTGAGGCACTCAACATCCAGGACTTGCCATTCGGATCTTGGCGCCTTGTGCTGGTTCCGACCTATTCACACATCAGTCCACTACTGACATCACCTCATAAGCCAACGGGGCACCCCACGCCGACTTCCGGCGCAGCATTGTAGGATGGCCACACCAGTGCAGCCACTTGCTGGACACCACCTCGGTGCCATCCGGATCTCAGCGCGTTCGAGTCACTGTGCCGGAAGAGTGACCGGAACTCAGCTGAACACGCCGTCTTTCGGCGCAGCATTGTAGGATGGCCACACCAGTACGGCAATTTGCTGGACACCACCTCGGCGCCATCCGGATCTCGGCGCGTTCGAGTCACTGTACCGCAACAGTGACCGCAACTCAGCTGGACACGCCGTCTTTCGGCGCAGCATTGTAGGATGGCCACACCAGTGCGGCAATTTGCTGGACACCACCTCGGTGCCATCCGGATCTCGGCGCGTTGTGCTGCCTTCGGCCTATTCGCACATCGGTCCGCTACTGACGCCGCCTCACGTGCCAACGGATTTTCTACGCTTTTTGTAGCCCTATGTCGCATAACAGGTCATGTGACTTGTTTATAAAACTTTTCATTGGTTCATTTTACTTTTGGTTTCCTAAAGATGGAAGGCTTGGTCATATGACCTAAAAATAACACTTTTCATTGGTTTAGAACATTTTTTTTTCCCAAACGATGAAAGCCCCACCTTGTTTCTGGATCATTCAGACTGAAGCTGGCGTCAGCATGAGAGCACCACCATCTCGTGGCTCCGTCGTGGTCATTCCGCGAGCAATCATGGCAGCCGCTCCCCACCGGAAGCCTGCGGGAGTCGGGGGCCCCCAAGACTTTTATACAATCTTCACGGCTGAGGGGACGCTTTTCGAGAATGGAGCCCAAGCCCTAGCAGGCAAGCGTCCGAGTTCCAAAGTGTCCCAGGGCCATTTCAGTGGACCAGGCCCAAAACCGAGCAGCCGTCCGCCATTTTAAGAGCCATATGGCAGCCGCCTATCGCTGCACTGCAAGAGTGGGAGCAACTCAACAACATGGTGAGCGAGACGCTGTGGCCGCAAGAGCGAGCGCAACTCAGCTAGATGGCCGCCACCTGGGGAGGCCCGTTCACGCCGGCTCCCCCACGCCCCCCCCCGGGCCGCCGCACGCCAATTTTCGGAGCAGCATTGTAGGATACCAAAACCAGTGCGGCAGTTTACTGGACATCACCTGGGTGCCTGTCGTACATGTTGTGTCAGCCATGTGACACTGGACACAGACCGCTACTGACGAGGCCTCCCCCCGCACCACCCGGGACGCCCCACGCTGTTTTTCTGTGCTGCATTGTAGGATCCCTAAACCAGTGCGGCACCCAGGCGACATCACCTGGGTGCCGTCCAGAACTCTGCACGTTGTGCTGCCTTGGGACTATTCGCACAACAGACCGCTACTGACGAGGCCTCCCCCCGCCCCACCCGGGACGCCCCACGCCAATTTTCGGAGCAGCATTGTAGGATCCCTAAACCAGTGCGGCACCCAGGCGACATCACCTGGGTGCCGTCCAGAACTCTGCACGTTGTGCTGCCTTGGGACTATTCGCACAAAAGACAGCTTCTAACCATTGTTGCTTTTTGTGTTGAGAAATGTTTAAATGTTTTTAGTTTTTGTTCCGTTTGTTAAAGTTAGTAGTTAATAAAGTTTTATAACCTTACTTTGTTGGAGTGTTATCTATTTTTTTAAAAACGGGTGAATGGGGCCTTGATTCGGGTTATTGTCATGTGTGGGCTTTGGAAGTGTGCTGCTGCAGGATCGGACATTTCAAACTCAAATGCACGTTCTTTTTCTTACCTTTCCGAAGCATGGAGCGCAATAGCAGGCAGAGAAAGGGTGATGCACGTGTTGAACACTACCTGACCTGGCAAGTTGCTGGCAGTGCCCCCCCGCCCGCTCCTGAAAGAGGGCCCACACACACCGCCGCCATGAGTACTTCACAAATCTTTAAAAGACCATGCGCTTGTTCATGAGGCTTAAATGGTTTATCACCTCTTCTAGAACCCCTACATCGACCCTCTGACGTTTCATGGAAAAATTACCATGTAACACAATACCAAGCCCTGTCAGCTGAAACCCCCAAGGAATCGTGGGGCATATTATCAAGGGGGTTTATCTCCGCTTTTTTGGCTTTAAAAACCATGAAAGCGGAGATAAAATTATTTCCCTATTATCAAGCTGTCGCTAACACCAGTTAGTGACAGCTAAAAGGAGATAGCGACCATCTTGGGCCCCGCTTTGCATGTCAGTGATACTTATCACTAATGACATGCAAAGTGGCGTGCCAAGATGTTAGCGACTGGAAACAGTCCCTAACATCGCTACCTTCTATTACCAACTTTTGGAGATATTCGCGCTAAGCGCGAATATCTCCAAAATCTAACACCTGCCCTGAGCAGTTCTTAGCCATGTTATCCAATGGGAGGTGGATAACATGGCTAAGAGCATTAGGTCGATAATACATGAATATCGCTGACTTTTCTGCGATAATAGCAAGGTTTATCTGCGATAAAAATCGCCGATGTGCGGCGATAATTTTTGTCTCTAAACAAGTTAGAGACAAAAATTATCGCTAGTTGTTCGTAATATGCCCCCGGGTTTTTGCTTGCAGAAATCGGGAGGCGGGAGACTAGCACTGAAATCAGTACTCACACGCCTGAATCAGGAGGATTGGCATGTCTGAATTCTCTACAGCTGGGGCCATAAACTACATCCGCAGGGTTAGATGATAGCCTGGAACCAGCCTGGAATCTAAAATGGCTGCCGTGCACGACAAAATTGTGGCATTCGAAAAAAGGCAAGATGGCGCAGCCGCTGGAAGAGATATATCAACATATATCAGCCTCCTCAGCCACCCTCAGGAAACATAAGGGATTAGGATATGTCTCCCGCACCCCCTTATACCTAGTACTTTAATTAACGAAGCACAAAATGGCGAATTCCCGTTTCGCTACCAGTTTGCGGCCCAGTTCGCGGCCCGTGAAGCGCTTCTACCGTGAAAAATCATTTTTTTTTTTTTTTCCCCACGGGACCCTTTAATAACCCCAACAACATTCCTAGGGGGTCAAGAGGGGGATACCTTGCCCCCTTTCATTAAATTCCCCCTTAGTTTTTCACCTTTTCTTCTCTCTCGATCCTACCGAGAGACAAGATGGCGGCCGCTCCGGACTGTCACGCAGCAAAAAAAAAAAAAAAGCTCACGCACAGCCGCTGGAAGAGATGTATCAACATATATCAGCCTCCTCACCCACCCTCAGGAAACATAGGGGATTAGGATACGTCTCCCGCACCCACTTATAACTAGTAATTTAATTAACGAAGCACAAAATGGCGAATTCCCGTTTCGCTACCAGTTCGCGGCCGCGCTTCTACCGTGAAAAATCATTTTTTTTTTATTTTCCCCACGGGACCCTTTAATAACCCCAACAACATTCCTAGGGGGTCAAGAGGGGGATACCTTGCCCCCTTTCATTAAATTCCCCCTTCGTTTTCCACCTCTTCTTCTCTCTCGATCCTACCGAGAGACAAGATGGCGTCCGCTCCGGACTGTTTAGAATGTTGACAGACACCGGAGAGCCAATCAGCTTTCTGCGCGCAAAGTTCCGATAAGCGAAAAGTAAGCGGACCGGATCGCTGCCCAGAGCGCTGTTACAGATATATATCTTGGTTTGAACGTTAATTTCTCAAAAACTACTGGAGCACATATATTGAGACCTAGCAAAGGCACATCGGGCTAACAGTCCCTACAATTTTGCCAAGTTTCGTGCAAATCCATTCAGCCGTTCGAGCTAAAAGTGAGTCCAACCGCCCTATGGAAAACTCAATGCAAAAAACGCGTTTTGGGACCCCCCTTTTTTCTCAGCCCCCCCTTGACGAAACCCCACCAAATTTTCAGGGGCTGCTCAGAAACAAAATGTGCCATTTTCCTGAAAATTTCAGCCGATTCCGTCCACAAACGCCAAAGTTATTAGACATAGAATTTTCAAAAATCCCATAGGGAAAAAATCCTAACTATATATACCTACTGGCGATAGCCAGTAGGTAATATATATATATGTATGTATATATATATATATATATATATATATATATATTCACTGAAAAAACCATAGGTTTCACACCAGTTATAGTTAGGAATTAGCATTTAAAAAACCTATGAAATTCACTGAAAAAACCATAGGTTTCACACCAGTTATAGTTAGGAATTAGCATTTAAAAAACCTATTAAATTCACTGAAAAAACCATAGGTTTCACACCAGTTATAGTTAGCTGGAAATTTTACTGATATAAAACCATTGAAATTCCCACGTTATAGTTAGTCGGACTCACTATAACTTGCGCGTGCAATGCACTGCTGATGACATCACATATTACATCACTCATGACATGGTCAGTGACATCACTCATGACATCACTGATAACATCTCAAATGACATCACTGATGACACCGTCCAGTGAATGTGTGTCTTTCTGAAAAATAAATATATTTTATATATGTATATGTTAAGGTCGATGGAAGAATAAATGTTTAAATAAGTGTCTAAATGGATGTTTTTTTAAAAAAAATTGATTGGTTAACTGGCTTATTAAGTGTATCTTAGTGAATACATATATTAGCGAGTAATGTTTAAATATTTAAATATATGTATCAGTGTTTTACTTTGTGTATAAGTGGCTGCATGGGTTGGTGAGTAGCTACATGTGTGTGTATATGGGTTATTAGATGTTTTTTAGTATCAGTATGAGTGTCTGTATCGTTTGGTGGGGCTGTTACTTAGCACATAGATGCATCAATGACTGACTCACTGTTTGTATGTGTTTTGAAGACAGCATATGTGCAGGACTGTATGGGTGGATGATTGTGTATATGTGTGTGTTAGAGAGTGAATGCCTCTCTCACTAGTGTCTTTATGAGTAACTACATATGTTTTAATCTTGTATATATGAGCATTGATGTATATAAGTAAGTATATGTGAGAGTGAGAGATTGAAAGAGTTCCTGTTTAAATAAGTATGTGTTTCTATAAGTGATTGTTTAAGAGAGTAAGTATGTGTAAGTTTCCTTAGAAGTAATGTGCTAATGTGTGTATAGTTGTATATGCAAATAAATGGATGTTTATTAGTTTATTTGCATGTGTGAGTATATGTATGAGTAAGTTTTTGATGACTGTCGGTGTGTAACAGAATGAATAGGGGTATCACTACATATGATGAGTGAGTATATGTATGAGTGAATACATAAAACTGTTGGTGAATGTGTGAATTTGTATATAGATGGAGAAATTACTGAATTGGTTGTTGTAACTGGTATGGGTATATGCAATTTTTTGAAAATGTTAGTTTCTATTTTTCAATATGTGTTTCAAAGGTTACTTTACAGTGAGAGGAGGTCTGTCACTGTGTCACAAGGATGGTGTCATCAGTGATGTCATGAGTGATGTCACTGACCATGTCATGAGTGATGTAATATGTGATGTCATCAGCAGTGCATTGCACGCGCAAGTTATAGTGAGTCCGACTAACTATAACGTGGGAATTTCAATGGTTTTATATCAGTAAAATTTCCAGCTAACTATAACTGGTGTGAAACCTATGGTTTTTTCAGTGAATTTAATAGGTTTTTTAAATGCTAATTCCTAACTATAACTGGTGTGAAACCTATGGTTTTTTCAGTGAATTTCATAGGTTTTTTAAATGCTAATTCCTAACTATAACTGGTGTGAAACCTATGGTTTTTTCAGTGAATTTCATAGGTTTTTTTAATGCTAATTTTTAACTTTTTGTAGGGCTTCATACCTATGTACTTTTTATTGAATTTCTAAGCTTATTTTTTCGCAAATGTCTTTAGCTGAGAAAGGTATGTTTTTCTAAAAATGAACCCTATAATGTATATTAAGATACTATTTTTATTTTAAAATAGTTTTTTCCTTTTTTTTAATATTTGACTCTGGAGCGCTCCCGGTGCGCATACCGATAAACGCCCGGGTGCGCGCACCGTCAGCGCATCAACAAAAAAAAAGAAAAAAAAAATAATGAAGAAGTGACCATAAGAAATGGGGACAGAGAGAGTGGTGTTAAGAGAAAGAGAGCTAAAGGGAGGAACACAGAGGGACTGTGTAATAGATAGTAAGACAGATAAAAAGTGTAAGAGGAAATAACTGAGAAAAAAAAATGAATAAGGGAGCAAAAGAAAAGAAGAAATAGGAAGAAGACAAAAGCAGAGGTTCCGGGAGAATGTAAATGGATGATGAAAGTAAAAGAAAGGACAGTTAAGCCTGTGAATCACTGGTAGTGACGGAATGAAAGAAAAGGAATAGTAGTGATGGAGGGATAGTAAATAGCAGTAAATATAAGCAAAGAGAGGTGAAACAGGGTACATGTAAGTGAATAAGGGTAAGACATGGGGAATAATACAGCGAAAGAAGAAAGAGAGTAAAAGAAGGAGTGTCACAAAGGAACTAAGTGAACCAGTAAAAAAGGTAAGTGAAGGAGTGTGCATAGACAAAGGTACTGAAAGAAGTTGAATGTGGTAGGAAGTAAACATGGAAGAAAAGAATAAGTGAGAAAAGCAAAGTAAGGAAACAGGGGTGAGGTAGGGTGAGAGAAAAATAGTGAAAATAAAACCAAAGATGATAACAAAAAAGATTTTGTAAACACACTTACCATATAATCAATGCAAACTTGTATCTATGAAAGATAAAAGAAAAAATACGTTATAATTTCTTAAAAATATATAATAAAATAGAAGCAACAGTTCATGAGGTTTAAAAATCTACTAAAGTTTACTAAGAAATGAAGCAATAGTGAAGGATACAAAAACAGAAAGAAAGTAATGTAGAAAGAGAAAAAAAAGGAAAAAGAAATAGAAAGAAAACAAATTCCTAAAGATAAATAAGATACTAAAAGAATGTAAGATCTCAAATCAAAATCAGTAAAGATAAGAAAATAAAAGAAAAATGAGTGAAAAGGAGAGAAGTCTGATTGAGAAACTATAAATAAAAAAGAGGAATAGAAGATGATTGAGAGTGAGTGAAGTAAAGTAACAGAGTGAAGGGATGAAAGGAATGAAGTTAGTATAGAACGATGGATAAAACAGGAGTGAGAGGGTAAGTACACAGAAAGACAAAAGGAAGAACTAAGTGAACTACAGTACAATGGATGCGAAAGAAAAAAAATGGAGAAAAAGAAAGAGAGGGTTAGGAAACTAAAGCAGTGGTACTGTGAGAATATGAAAAAGATAAAAAGTGGTGGAAGGAACAGAGGAAATGCAGACAGTTCCTATTAGATTAAGAAGTTGTGAATGAAGTGCACTAAAGAAACAGCGATGAAAAAAGAGTATAAATTAGTAAAGAGAGGTAAATAAGGGTGAAAAAGAAAATGAGTATAAGACAATGTGAACACAATATAAATTACACAATGCAAACTACACAATAACTTCTACAATATGTTACATTATTTATTTTTGCTGTCCTCAGAATATATTGAATTTCACTTAAATTAGTGAGATCAAAGTCTTCATCATATAACAGCGGGGAAAAAAAAACACAATCTAAAAGATTGTGTTTAAAAAAACCCATTCAAACATACATCTCATATAAGTACACTAATCTTTGATTCACTTACTTTTCCGTGAGACCAAATTGCAGATAGTGAAGGTCCTTTTGGTGGAAAAAAGTCTGCTGTGCTCTATAACTTCCATTTCATCAACTTCCTATGAAAAAAGATCTAACAACATCATATGTTACACTTTCCTCACGGCCAATTTGTGTCAGATATATCAGTATTTTTTACTTTGAGATCCACTTAAAGTATCTACATGAGATTGCAGATAGTGAAGGTCCTTTTGGTGAAAAAAAGTCTGCTGTGCTCTATAACTTCGATTTCATCAACTTCCTATGAAAAAAGATCTAACAACATCATATCTTACATTTTCCTCACGGCCAATTTGTGTCAGATATATCAGTATTTTTTACTTTGAGATGCACTTAAAGTATCTACATGAGATAAATAATTTAAAATATTAGATTAACTAACTAACTAACTAACTTTTATTAACTATTCCCGTCTTCAAAGGCCAATTCCCTTTACTAAAACTTTGGTTTTAAAAACACTAGATAAGAATTTGTAGAGTCATAAGGCAAACGTTGTTTATAAGTTAAATGAGAATCATTGCAGTAACTCCATCCATTTTCAGATTTTAAGTAGCATGTATAATGTCCTGAGGTGGTCGAAGATCCATCATGATAAATAATAGCTTCAGTTGTAAAGGTCCTTCCAGAAATTGATAACTGAGAAGCCACAAAATTTTTGATAGAAGTTGTCAATTTAGTTCCATCAGGTCTACATCGTTGGAAAACTAAAATAATATACTGCCCATACCTTTGTATAAATAATGTGGACAGCATTGTACAGTTACATTGGGTACACACCATATTATGATCTACTGCTTTAACTAGATTTTTAAAAGACACTGATTTACAGTCTGGTAAAGTCAAATATATAAATCTTTCAGTGTCTATTCTAGTAGTACTTGATAAACTACAATTGTGGCAGTCATGCTGCCATTGATAAGAAAGACTGAAAAGATTATCTACATCTACACCTTCATCTTCCAAAACACCAAACATATACATTAAAAATTCCTGACAATCCTGCTGAATGTTCTGTGAAAATTTATCTTGACCAGAACACAAATCTAAAATATTTCGAATTTCTCTTACACTTTCTATTTGTGCTGTAACACTGCTACATTTCTGAAACACAGAATTCAATAAACCACACAATCTTTGATCCCGATTTTCAACAATCTGTTCTTGTAAACTTTTAAGAAAAAAAACAACATTAACCACTACATTAGCATAGCAGTTGACACCAGAACTATTTTCAAACTGAAATCCAACAACATTTTCTCCACAATTCTTTTTCTTCCTGTTTTCAATTACAGTTTTCTCTACTTTTTGTCTTTTTGCAACTACCTCACTACAATTATCCTCATTTCTTCTTTTTCGGCCTACCACACGTTTTTCAAACAGAGGATATTGAGGCAAATGTGGAGCATACTCTCTTCTTAACCTATTGTATTCTTTAACACAATCTAGATCGGCAGAAATCTTTGTCTCATCACACGCAATCAAGTACAATCCTGATAAAGTTCTGACTCGAGATAATGCCACATATGCCATACCCTCTTTAAACACAGATCTTCCAATGTTCACCAATGCACTATCTACACTTAAACCTTGAGATTTATGAATTGTCACCGCATACGCCAAACAAACAGGAAACTGTTTTCGGCGAACATATAAGTCTTTTACAAGTAAAAATCTAGCAGAACAACGACTTATTTGTTGTACTTGTTCAATGCCATCAAATTTTATTTTTAAAAATTCAATTCCTTCTCTATTTCTGTAATTCACAAAATCAACAACATAACCCATTGCTCCATTTACCAGACCGCTTTCAACATTTAAATTCCTTCTCAAAATGATACGACAATTTAAACACACATTCAGAGTCTTTTCAAAACCAGCTGTTTTTGAAATACTTTTCTCCAATGAATGCAATTTAGTTTTCAAATTTTCTGACAAAACAATTGTTGCACCCATATGCTCTATTTTATCTATTGCTTCCAGTTTCACAATCTCTTCATTTTCTAAGTCTAACATTTTTTGGTTGAAGATGGAACATTCTTGCAGAGTTGGCATCAAACATATCCCAGATTTCTTCTCAGTAATTTTTTAAAAAATATTCTCTGGAAGAATGTTTTCATTTGCATACAAATTTGAAATTAATCGACTATACAAAGCTTTTTTCCCTTTCTCAGTCATTTTTCCAATTCTTACATCTTGTAGAATATTTTTATAATCTTCATCCTTGGCCTGTCGCATATTTTGAAGCAGTTCAGCATATTTAAAATTTAGCCATATATTAACATTTCCAATGCTTCCAAGGGACTTCCTGGTATCTTCATGCGTGAGCATTTTAAACACTGGTTGTCCTTTTACTGGAGTCAACTGCAATAGATCTCCAAAAACAATAATGTGTTTTCCTCCAAATAACACATCATAGTCTGTTTTAAGAATTTCTTGCATTCTCAAATGCACAAAAGCAAGCATTAGATTTGAGACCATGCTTACTTCATCTATGATAAGAAGTTTCATTTTCTTCAAGACTCTTGAAACTTCAGAACACGCATCTCCAGATAGCTTGTTGTAATGCAATTTATTATCATGTTCAACTGGCAGCATCAATAAACGATGTAGAGTAATCCCTTTAATGTTATGTGCTGCCAGACCAGTTGGAGCAGTTACAACACAAGACAGTGGTGAATCAGTCCTTTTCTGCAGATAACTTGCAACAGCTTTAATTAGAAAACTTTTTCCTGTCCCCGCTTCTCCACTTACATACAGTCGGACAGGGTCAAATAATATACATGAGCACTCTTTTTTCTCATGTCTGAATCCATGTTCAATCTGCTCTGTGACTTCATCATATATCTTTTTCTGCTCAATGTTTAGTTGCTTTACCAAATCTTCTAAGTTAACTCCATCCTCTTGAGCTTGTTCCATAGCTCTTTCCACCTCATCCATGGCAGTGGCAGCTTCATTTTGGATAATTGGTCCTCCTAGTGGATCCTGGCTCAATGAAGTAGAGCTCTGACTATCTTGAGAACTGTTTCTAGCTATCTCTTCAGCAATTGTGGTTTCTTGCTCCATTTCTTCATTCAACATTTGCAGATAATTTAGAAAAATAGGACATTCTATGGTATCCTTAGTTGCATTAAAAGAGTCTTCATAACAGAGAAAATCTCCAAGTAGTTCCTCTTCTGTACGCCATGGCTTAAAGAGTTGCAAAAGAGCTAAATAGTAAAATTCTCTTTTGTCTAGAACTTCACAACTCAATTTTCGATGCTTAATCAAATGGCCTTTTTTCTGCTTCACTAGACATCCTTCATAGCCAATGAGTGCATATTTTCCATTATTGATATCTTCTGTGATGTTCCTCTTATAACTGTAGTTTTGAAGAACTTCATACAAACATGTGTTCTCAAGGTGAGTACTTCTATTTGGATAGTATGTATCCAACATATTTGTCTTCAAAATATCTGTACTGTTTGGTTCTTTTTCCGCCAAATATTCAATTTCTTGTACAGATTTCAAAACTCGGTTTCGTGTTGCAGCAAGACCAAGACTCACCCAAATGATTGTTCTTGATTTGGCATAGAGACTTGCTGATGATAACCGATCAGAACATTCATATGCTCCAATTTCTCGATGCGACAACATCTTCAGACTGAAACTGTATAATTTCTTGCTTAGACTCTTTTCATGTGAAATGTCCTCCCACATTTCCTTCAGTTCTGTCTTTTCTTTTTTGGTGATGTAAGATGTCACATATCGAGCCACAGCAATTGAGTTGTCAGCAACGAACTGAATATCCATGTTAGCATTCCACATGGACAAAATCACTGGGTTGTAATCGTTGATGTACTTAGGTTCTTCATTTCTTTTCAAATTATATGTGTTTTTGGGAGATTTTCTCGTCACAGTATGTCGTAGAGATGACATCAAATTATTTACTCTTCCCTTAGAAATCACTGGTCGAGGAAATGCAAAACGACATTTCGTGTAGTACTTTTCCTTGTTTTTAAATTTTCGACGACAATACTTTCCACAACGATGAGATTGAAAACGTAAAACTTGTTGCCTTAAATTGTTTTCTTCAGTAGATTTTGGAACAGCACATGTTGAATACTCTTCAATGAAACTCATCACTGTTTCATCTGAATCTGATCCAAATTTGGGTGCATCTTTAATCCACAACAACATATGTATATGAGGAGCACCTCTCGCTTGATATTCCTTCCTCCAAAAGAAATCCAAAACCTCTCCAAGGGGAGGATTTTTTTTGTTGGTAATAAAAGACATCATAGCTTCAAATCTATGATTAAAATATCTGCAAACATTCACTGGATCTAAAGAACACAGTTCTCCTGGTGTTTTCAATTCTATATTTGGTATGTTTTCATTTGCCTCTCGTAGAAATTGAAGTAAATCGTCCCATGCATACTCAGCACAGCTAAGAGTGAGGAACCATGTAGGAGTTCCTAAGTTTCTTAGCATACATTTCAATTCTCCATGACGACGAAACCAATACTCGTTGGTTCCACGTTGACATGCCATGAGATTGATTAGCTGAGATTCCAAAATACTGTCTTGCAGATTAACTTTCTCCATAAAGTCCCTTGCACAAACATTTTGCAAATGAGGTCCACTTTTTAATATATGATTAACTGCATAAGAAAGCCCAGACAAATCACTTTCAAACAGTAGATGAAATAAATATGGAATGCATTGACGAAACCTTGGATCTTCTGCATATAATCTTAGAGTCCGGTATTCAGCTGCAGGAATTTGAACTGGTCGATCATCATATCGTCCACCACAACCTGTTGGAAATAATTGTGGAAAACAACGAGCTTCCAAACTTTCTTCCCATACACTAATGGGACTTCCTTTTGCTGCCTTCATTTGAAACAAGTCAATTGCATTTCCCATTACTTCTTTGGAATGCAAAGGATGAACAGTATAATGTTCATATATTTCTTCAGTTCTAGACACATCAACTTTTTCAATTTGACCAACTGAAGAATCACTATCTTCTTCTGTAGCTGTTTCCTCTACTCCAACACTTACATTTTTGTAGTACTCATTGTTTTTAACTAAATACAACGTTGCCTTCTTGACTTTTTTAACATCCACTAAATCTTGCCAAATTTTCTTACTCTTTGTTGGAACCCCATTAACTAGAATAACTAAAGGATCTTCTTCTACTCTTTCTACACCAATTGTATTAATATTTTTCTTTACATCTAGAGGCAAATAAACAACTCTTCCCTTTAATCCTCTCAGTAAATCTGATGGAGGCAATTTCCCTGTCTTAGGCTCCATGCGTACAATAGCCTGAAAAGGATGGACACATTGAATCAAAATAGATTCATAAGTATTTAGATCCATCAATTCAGAAGGAATATCTATCAACTGAAGATTATTATAAACTGCTCTTGCAGGCATTCTATTTTCATTTAATTTTTTCAAACAATAAGTGCAAATACGCTGATCCAAACTCAAATCAAAAGAATTCTCCACCAACAAATAACTTACAAAATCCTCCCATTCACTATTATTTTCCAATTCACTTTTTGCATATAAATCAACTAACCTAGTCTGAATTTTATAATGAGTCCGTCGACAACACACACAAGTTAAATTAGGCCTCTCACTTGATTTCACCTTAAACTTGATAATTTCCTCATCAAACTTTTCAATACTTGAAATTTGTCCATTATCTTCTGCATTACCATCCATTACTATATCTATTTCTACACTGTCCTCTTTGTTCCCAAAATAACAAAACTCAATTTCTTCACAAATAGTCTTCACATCCACTTCAGATCCATGCAAAAGAGCACTATTTAACTGTTTAAGCTTAAGTGCAGGACTTTTTGCATAATACAACTTCCTCACTAATTTCCTTACGTTATTATGATGCACTGCTAACATCCTAAAATGATGAAAAACACTCCGACAAACTTTTCTAGAAAGACATGCTAGTGAATGCCCTTGCAAACCTGTGCTTTCTCTCACTCTGCAAGGATCTAACTCTTGCAGGATCTTCATTTTTTGTTTGAGACTTTTTTTACTATATGTACGTAAGAAATTTCGAAGCAAATCAATTGATTCCTGTCGCACACTACAAATACTACTGCATTTCCATGTGTACACTGGACCCTTAGTACGTCTCCCTAAAACTTCATCAGCTAACACCTCTTCTGCATCTCTAGATACAAGTTTCTCTTTTTCCATCACACAACTATCTTTCACCTCATATGCACGACCACTGGTGTCAACTGCATGCACCAAATCATTTTCCTGAAAGTAACTCTCCTCATTAAAAAAAGGCTCAGAACTTGAACTATGCATCCATTCACCAGAAAATACTTCACAAAAATTACTCCGATTAATAATTCTTTTCCATCTACTGTTCGATTTGAAAACATCCATTGCCTTATTAAGTATCCTAATTCTATTGATTATTAAAATAAATAATTTTTTCTTAACTTCAAAAGCCTGATCAACAATCTTTTCTACACTTTTCTTTTTCTTGTAAAAAGCAGCTTTTAGTTTACTTTTCTTATCATTTTTTAGCAAATTTAAAACTACCCTATTGCGAAACATTCGCCTACGAATGTCCCTAAAAACATTTACCCTTCTATTGCTAACCATTCTCTTCTCTCCTGGTCCAATGGAAACATTTTTTGCGGGCTTCTCTTTCCTTTTTAGATTTGTTGACTTTTTCTGTATATTCACATTAGCAATTTCATTTTTTTTCCTACGACATATGTTGCGAAGAAAAGACTTAATTGGCTTACCAGAAGCTTTTCTGGTGTTTTTTGAAGTAGTTGTTGAAGAGGATTCCATAAACTCTGTTGTTGATGTTCTCCTTTTCCGTATGGTATTTTTGATATTTCTTTGCCTTGAAGGCATTTTTGCTTCCTTTTCAGAAGTTGATTTGAATCTGTTGTTCTGTTAAAAAAACACATGAAAGACCACTATTAGCAAACAACAAAGTAATGTTAAAAAGCAAACAATATAAACAATAAATTGCAACATATTTAAGTTTATACAATAGCAACTCATGGCTTTATTTTTAAAGGCCTTGCGCCACCAGTGCGTCACTTATTACCCATGTTTAAAGTGATGCATCAGCTGCACATGGCATTCATAAATAAGGGCCAAATACATATACCAATCAATTGCACCCAAAAATCGATTTTTCAATAACATGTAAGAAACACTGCGCAAAACCTAAGTACAACCACTCAATATTATGAAACAAAGTCAGGGTCTGATTTATAAAGGCCTTGCGCCACCAGTGCATCACTTATTACCCATGTTTAAAGTCAAGCATCACCTGCACATGGCATTCATAAATAAGGGCCAAATACATATACCAATCAATTGCACCCAAAAATCGATTTTTCAATAACATGTAAGAAACACTGCGCAAAACCTAAGTACAACCACTCAATATCATCAAACAAAGTCAGGGTCTGATTTATAAAGGCCTTGCGCCACCAGTGCATAACTTATTACCCATGTTTAAAGTTTTGCATCGGCTGCACATGGCAATCATAAATAAGGGCCAAATACATATACCAATCAATTGCACCCAAAAATCAATTTTTGAATAACATGTAAGAAACACTGCGCAGAACCTATGTACAACCAATCAATATCATCAAACAAAGTCAGGGCCTTATTTATGAAAGCCTTGCGCCACCAGTGCGTCACTTATTACCCATGTTTAAAGTCATGCATCAGTTGCACATGGCAATCATAAATAAGGGCCAAATACATATACCAATCAATTGCACCCCAAAATCGATTTTTCAATAACATGTAAGAAACACGGCGCAGAACCTAAGTACAACCACTCAATATCATCAAACAATGTCAGGGCCTTATTTATGAAAGCCTTGCGCCACCAGTGCGTCACTTATTACCCATGTTTAAAGTCATGCATCAGTTGCACATGGCAATCATAAATAAGGGCCAAATACATATACCAATCAATTGCACCCAAAAATCGATTTTTCAATAACATGTAAGAAACACGGCACAGAACCTAAGTACAACCACTCAATATCATCAAACAAAGTCAGGGCCTTATTTATGAAAGCCTTGCGCCACCAGTGCGTCACTTATTACCCATGTTTAAAGTCATGCATCAGCTGCACATGGCAATCATAAATAAGGGCCAAATAAAAATACCATTCATTTGCACCCAAAATCGATTTTTGAATAACATGTAAGAAACACTGCGCAGAACCTATGTACAACCAATCAATATCATCAAACAAAGTCAGGGCCTTATTTATGAAAGCCTTGCGCCACCAGTGCGTCACTTATTACCCATGTTTAAAGTCATGCATCAGCTGCACATGGCAATCATAAATAAGGGCCAAATACATATACCAATCAATTGCACCCAAAAATCGATTTTTCAATAACATGTAAGAAACACTGCGCAGAACCTAAGTACAACCACTCAATATCATCAAACAAAGTCAGGGCCTTATTTATGAAAGCCTTGCGCCACCAGTGCGTCACTTATTACCCATGTTTAAAGTCATGCATCAGCTGCACATGGCAATCATAAATAAGGGCCAAATACATATACCAATCAATTGCACCCAAAAATCGATTTTTGAATAACATGTAAGAAACACTGCGCAGAACCTATGTACAACCAATCAATATCATCAAACAAAGTCAGGGCCTTATTTATGAAAGCCTTGCGCCACCAGTGCGTCACTTATTACCCATGTTTAAAGTCATGCATCAGCTGCACATGGCAATCATAAATAAAGGCCAAATACATATACCAATCAATTGCACCCAAAAATCGATTTTTGAATAACATGTAAGAAACACTGCGCAGAACCTATGTACAACCAATCAATATCATCAAACAAAGTCAGGGCCTTATTTATGAAAGCCTTGCGCCACCAGTGCGTCACTTATTACCCATGTTTAAAGTCATGCATCAGCTGCACATGGCAATCATAAATAAGGGCCAAATAAAAATACCATTCATTTGCACCCAAAATCGATTTTTCAATAACATGTAAGAAACACTGCGCAGAACCTAAGTACAACCACTCAATATCATCAAACAAAGTCAGGGCCTTATTTATGAAAGCCTTGCGCCACCAGTGCGTCACTTATTACCCATGTTTAAAGTCATGCATCAGCTGCACATGGCAATCATAAATAAGGGCCAAATACATATACCAATCAATTGCACCCAAAAATCGATTTTTGAATAACATGTAAGAAACACTGCGCAGAACCTATGTACAACCAATCAATATCATCAAACAAAGTCAGGGCCTTATTTATGAAAGCCTTGCGCCACCAGTGCGTCACTTATTACCCATGTTTAAAGTCATGCATCAGCTGCACATGGCATTCATAAATAAGGGCCAAATACATATACCAATCAATTGCACCCAAAAATCGATTTTTGAATAACATGTAAGGAACACTGCACAGAACCTAAGTACAACCACTCAATATCATCAAACAAAGTCAGGGCCTCATTTATAAAGGCCTGGCGCCACCAGTGCATCACTTATTACCCATGTTTAAAGTGATGCATCAACTGCACATGGCAATCATAAAAAAGGCCAAATAAAAATACCATTCATTTGCACCCAAAATCGATTTTTAAATAACATGTAAGAAACACTGCGCAGGACTTATATACTAACATACAATTTCACTTCTAAAACAAAACTATCTGCTTCCAAATATTCTCCATAGAGCAAATAAATCTCTATCTAAATTAAATGAATCATTACTTACCTTTACAAATGCTTTTGGAGATTGAAAACAGTGTCAGACACACACACCAATTTTTCTTTAGCAGAGGAAAAGGTGTGCTCTCAATACACTGAAACCAAGACTGGCATAGAAAATCTCTATCTTTGTACACATATGCCTTAATTCAACCAATGAAAACTCTTCCCTCACTATTTTCAAACCAACACCCATCCCCCTCTCAAACCTTTCTATCTGTTACCATAGCAACTCCCTCCTAACTGAACTGTAAGGTTCAAAAGTTTATCTTACAATGTTGCAAATTAACTCAGCAAGGATGTTTGACCTGTCAATACAGCAGCCTCTACAGGGTATTTTTGCTTTTGGTGACTTTTTTTAAACCATTCAAATTGCTTCTTTCACACAACATAACCATACACCCTAACTTTCAGTTTTCAACTATCTGAATCCACCAATCATTGCTTGTGATTCAAGAGCACAGAAACTCCACAATTATTTTTTTGTGAACTCCTACTGTTCCAACTGCCATTTCATTCCCACACTTCATCTGACTGGACCAGAACCTTCTCACATCATGTACTCTGTTTGGATTATTGGACATAGCTACATTCACTGGGCTCAAAGGTATGCAGCTAGCAGAAATTTTCATAACCTTGATTTATCAAATGTGGAAATCAAGTGGATTGGCCACAGAGGATTAAAATGTCACCAATTGATACCATTGGTGAAAACCTTTTTGCATCTGCCAGAACCTGACCTTATAATTGTGCACTGTGGTGGAAACGATCTAGGCACATTAACTGGGGTAGGTCTGGAAATGCTATTAAAGGACACCTTTCATCAATTGATGATACTTTTTCCCCACACTGCCTTGGTATATTCCAATATATGCCAAAGACAGAAATGGAACTGGTCCAACCAATTTGGTCCACAATTTGAGAAAGCACGGAAACATGTAAATAAATCTGTTTCTGCTTACATGAGAGACTATGGAATGGGTTCATTATACAATAATAACTTGCGTTACAACATGCAAGACATCTACAGAGGAGATGGAGTGCACTTCTCAGATGAGGGGAATAGAATATTCCTCCTGAATTTAAGAATGTGTATTGGAACCTACTTGTAGGTACCTAAATCAACCACAGAACCCAAAAGCTCTTTTCAGAGCTACCCTAACTCTGATCATTCAAAGCGTTTATTTTTTTCTAACTTTTTTCACTATTTTTCACCAAAGTACGCTTTCGGGTACGCTTAAAGGTGCGCGCACCAGGCGCTACCCCCGCGAAAAATTAAAGATTTTTTTTTTTTTTTTTTACATTTATGAGCCTCCTAAGCCCCCCTCAGAAAACCTAGAGGGTCAAGAAGTCTCTACAGTTCCCCCTTCTATCCATTCCGAACATTGTTTACCCTCCATCTTGTGTCTCGATTGTTCCGAAACACAAAATGGAGGACTCCCGTAACGCTGCCAGTGCGCGTAAAGGAGCGCGCACCGCTAAGCGCTCGTTAAAAAAAGGTGGGAAAGCAATTTACAAAAAAACCACTGGAGACACTTTCATCAAATATAGAATAGGCCCTACTACATAGCAGTCCCTACCATTTGCCCAAATTTGGTGAAATTCCATTGAGACATTTAGGCTACAGGCCTGTCTAAATATCCTGAGGTAAATTACATGACAAAAACACACTTGTAATGTTAGAATTTACAACCAATTAAAAAGTATCTCTCATTTTCTACGATTATTTCCTGACGTTTGATTGGTTAAGTACAAGAATATATATAAAAGAAGAGAGGGAAACACAGCCATTTTGACTACTGCTTCCAGAAGTACACTTGAAAACAAATTTCACTGACAACTTCAACTAATTTCTCTAAGGTAACTTCTAATTATGGAAGTATATTGTACACTTTAAGTTTATTTCTGAAAAAATATTCTGTTAGTGATATGCTATCCCTCTTTAATAGTTAGAGATAGAGATAGACTTCTCTGTAATAGTTATGGATTGAGTTAGGCTTCTCTGGTATACTAGCTCTACTAATATAGTTAATTTATATGCAATTTTCAGAAAGAAAATGGAAGGAGAAAATAAGGCAAATGATACTTCTATCAAAGTAAAGGTGGAAAAACCAGAAGATGAAAAAAAAGAAGTTGATTTCATGGATGACTCTTTGGATGAACAGTTTATAGAATGTTTTGAAGAAATTGAATCATGTACATATAATTATGAGGAAATTCCGGACAATATTATGTTAGAAATTTTATTAAATTATGAAAAAGAATCAGAGGAATAAATTTATCTTTAATAATTTCAATTGTTTCAGACAATATTCTTTTTTATATGTAATTCATAAAGTATTACCAAAAATGTTTAAAATATAAAGTGAGACTTATAGTATACTGTTCAACTATTTTTCTGTTACATAGTAAGTTTACTCATAGTTACTACCTTTCTCCCACTATATTATCTCATATGAATATTTTACACCTCATTTTCATAAGTGAGCAGGATAGACTACTCATGATCCCCTAGAAATTCTCAGGGAGTGCTTAAAAGATCTGTTTCTCCTTTCCAGACAGACTTTATTATGAATTCCATATACCACAAAAAATACAATAACAACATGCAAGATGTCTACAAAGAAGATGGTGAACATTAAATTTAAGTCTCTTCATTAGTACCTACATGTAGGTACTTACATAAAATAAAAAAATAAAAAAAAAACAATTAATAAACATACAATTTTTTGAAGTGATTATTTTTCCATAGTACCCTCCTCGATACGCTCCCCGGTGCGCGCACCAGGCGCTTCCCCCGTGAAAATCGAAAAAAAAAAAAAAAAATTTGAGGCCCCGCGGGGCCCTTTAATGGCCCCCATATCAAACCTAGGGGGTCAGGGGGGGTCTACCCTGCCCCCTTATGGTCAATTCCACCCTTTGTTTTTGCCACCTCTTATGACTAGATTTTACCGATAGACAAGATGGCGGCCGCTCCGGACTGTTTAGAATGTTTACAGACAACTGAGAGCCAATCAGCTTTCTGCGCGCAAGTCGCGTGTCGCGCCTGGAGCGCACTCCGGTGCGCGCACCGGAGAGCGCCTATAGATATATATATTTTTTTGAACCTAAATTACTCAAAATCCACTGGAGCACATATCTTGAGACATAGCAAAGGCACATCGGGCTACCAGTCCCTACAATTTTGCCAAGTTTCGTGGAAATCCATTCAGCCGTTCGGGCTAAAAGTGAAATCGACCGCCCTATGGAAATTAACATGGGGAAAACGCGTTTTGGGACCCCCCTTTTATCGCGGCCCCCGCTTAACATATCCCCCCCAAACTTTCAGGGAAGGACCAGAACCCCGCGAGGCCATTTTCAGGAAATTTTCAGGCACATTCGTCAACCGGCGCCAAAGTTATTCCAAATAGAATTTTGAGATTTAACATTGAAAAAAATCCTAACTATAACTACCTACTGGCGACCGCCAGTAGGTAATATATATATATATATATATATATATATATATATATATATATATATATATATATATATATATATATATATATATATATATATCAAACAGAAAGGTTGCCCTCAAGTGAAGACGCCACGACGGGAAGTTTAAAGCCTTTAATTGAAGACTCCAGTGTTACAGTCTTTCTCTCCATACCTCATTCTTTAAAATCGCCCAACGCGTTTCAAACACTGTGTGTCCTTGTTCACGGGCTGAGGAAAAGAGCACAAGCAGACAGTCATGGTGTGCACCTGATAATGTTCTTCAAGTCCCGCCCCCAGTGGGCGTATGCAAACGTGCATGATGGTACTTGTTGTTTCACCACAATTTGTCCAAGTGGGTGCTGTTGTGCCCCCAAACTGTTCCAAGTCTTACCCCAGTGGGTTGGATAGGAGCCCAAGACCTGCAGCACTGTTGATCACTGTCGTTCAACACGGAACAACCCGTTCCCTTTTGCGAGTCAGTTGCCTGATAGCTGGATCCGCCTGAGTAGCGGCCGGGCGTCTTCGCGGCTGAGCAAGCCGCTAACATCAAACAGAAAGGTTGCCCTCAAGTGAAGACGCCACGACGGGAAGTTTAAAGCCTTTAATTGAAGACTCCAGTGTTACAGTCTTTCTCTCCATACCTCATTCTTTAAAATCGCCCAACGCGTTTCAAACACTGTGTGTCCTTGTTCACGGGCTGAGGAAAAGAGCACAAGCAGACAGTCATGGTGTGCACCTGATAATGTTCTTCAAGTCCCGCCCCCAGTGGGCGTATGCAAACGTGCATGATGGTACTTGTTGTTTCACCACAATTTGTCCAAGTGGGTGCTGTTGTGCCCCCAAACTGTTCCAAGTCTTACCCCAGTGGGTTGGATAGGAGCCCAAGACCTGCAGCACTGTTGATCACTGTCGTTCAACACGGAACAACCCGTTCCCTTTTGCGAGTCAGTTGCCTGATAGCTGGATCCGCCTGAGTAGCGGCCGGGCGTCTTCGCGGCTGAGCAAGCCGCTAACATCAAACAGAAAGGTTGCCCTCAAGTGAAGACGCCACGACGGGAAGTTTAAAGCCTTTAATTGAAGACTCCAGTGTTACAGTCTTTCTCTCCATACCTCATTCTTTAAAATCGCCCAACGCGTTTCAAACACTGTGTGTCCTTGTTCACGGGCTGAGGAAAAGAGCACAAGCAGACAGTCATGGTGTGCACCTGATAATGTTCTTCAAGTCCCGCCCCCAGTGGGCGTATGCAAACGTGCATGATGGTACTTGTTGTTTCACCACAATTTGTCCAAGTGGGTGCTGTTGTGCCCCCAAACTGTTCCAAGTCTTACCCCAGTGGGTTGGATAGGAGCCCAAGACCTGCAGCACTGTTGATCACTGTCGTTCAACACGGAACAACCCGTTCCCTTTTGCGAGTCAGTTGCCTGATAGCTGGATCCGCCTGAGTAGCGGCCGGGCGTCTTCGCGGCTGAGCAAGCCGCTAACATCAAACAGAAAGGTTGCCCTCAAGTGAAGACGCCACGACGGGAAGTTTAAAGCCTTTAATTGAAGACTCCAGTGTTACAGTCTTTCTCTCCATACCTCATTCTTTAAAATCGCCCAACGCGTTTCAAACACTGTGTGTCCTTGTTCACGGGCTGAGGAAAAGAGCACAAGCAGACAGTCATGGTGTGCACCTGATAATGTTCTTCAAGACTTGGAACAGTTTGGGGGCACAACAGCACCCACTTGGACAAATTGTGGTGAAACAACAAGTACCATCATGCACGTTTGCATACGCCCACTGGGGGCGGGACTTGAAGAACATTATCAGGTGCACACCATGACTGTCTGCTTGTGCTCTTTTCCTCAGCCCGTGAACAAGGACACACAGTGTTTGAAACGCGTTGGGCGATTTTAAAGAATGAGGTATGGAGAGAAAGACTGTAACACTGGAGTCTTCAATTAAAGGCTTTAAACTTCCCGTCGTGGCGTCTTCACTTGAGGGCAACCTTTCTGTTTGATGTTAGCGGCTTGCTCAGCCGCGAAGACGCCCGGCCGCTACTCAGGCGGATCCAGCTATCAGGCAACTGACTCGCAAAAGGGAACGGGTTGTTCCGTGTTGAACGACAGTGATCAACAGTGCTGCAGGTCTTGGGCTCCTATCCAACCCACTGGGGTAAGACTTGGAACAGTTTGGGGGCACAACAGCACCCACTTGGACAAATTGTGGTGAAACAACAAGTACCATCATGCACGTTTGCATACGCCCACTGGGGGCGGGACTTGAAGAACATTATCAGGTGCACACCATGACTGTCTGCTTGTGCTCTTTTCCTCAGCCCGTGAACAAGGACACACAGTGTTTGAAACGCGTTGGGCGATTTTAAAGAATGAGGTATGGAGAGAAAGACTGTAACACTGGAGTCTTCAATTAAAGGCTTTAAACTTCCCGTCGTGGCGTCTTCACTTGAGGGCAACCTTTCTGTTTGATGTTAGCGGCTTGCTCAGCCGCGAAGACGCCCGGCCGCTACTCAGGCGGATCCAGCTATCAGGCAACTGACTCGCAAAAGGGAACGGGTTGTTCCGTGTTGAACGACAGTGATCAACAGTGCTGCAGGTCTTGGGCTCCTATCCAACCCACTGGGGTAAGACTTGGAACAGTTTGGGGGCACAACAGCACCCACTTGGACAAATTGTGGTGAAACAACAAGTACCATCATGCACGTTTGCATACGCCCACTGGGGGCGGGACTTGAAGAACATTATCAGGTGCACACCATGACTGTCTGCTTGTGCTCTTTTCCTCAGCCCGTGAACAAGGACACACAGTGTTTGAAACGCGTTGGGCGATTTTAAAGAATGAGGTATGGAGAGAAAGACTGTAACACTGGAGTCTTCAATTAAAGGCTTTAAACTTCCCGTCGTGGCGTCTTCACTTGAGGGCAACCTTTCTGTTTGATGTTAGCGGCTTGCTCAGCCGCGAAGACGCCCGGCCGCTACTCAGGCGGATCCAGCTATCAGGCAACTGACTCGCAAAAGGGAACGGGTTGTTCCGTGTTGAACGACAGTGATCAACAGTGCTGCAGGTCTTGGGCTCCTATCCAACCCACTGGGGTAAGACTTGGAACAGTTTGGGGGCACAACAGCACCCACTTGGACAAATTGTGGTGAAACAACAAGTACCATCATGCACGTTTGCATACGCCCACTGGGGGCGGGACTTGAAGAACATTATCAGGTGCACACCATGACTGTCTGCTTGTGCTCTTTTCCTCAGCCCGTGAACAAGGACACACAGTGTTTGAAACGCGTTGGGCGATTTTAAAGAATGAGGTATGGAGAGAAAGACTGTAACACTGGAGTCTTCAATTAAAGGCTTTAAACTTCCCGTCGTGGCGTCTTCACTTGAGGGCAACCTTTCTGTTTGATGTTAGCGGCTTGCTCAGCCGCGAAGACGCCCGGCCGCTACTCAGGCGGATCCAGCTATCAGGCAACTGACTCGCAAAAGGGAACGGGTTGTTCCGTGTTGAACGACAGTGATCAACAGTGCTGCAGGTCTTGGGCTCCTATCCAACCCACTGGGGTAAGACTTGGAACAGTTTGGGGGCACAACAGCACCCACTTGGACAAATTGTGGTGAAACAACAAGTACCATCATGCACGTTTGCATACGCCCACTGGGGGCGGGACTTGAAGAACATTATCAGGTGCACACCATGACTGTCTGCTTGTGCTCTTTTCCTCAGCCCGTGAACAAGGACACACAGTGTTTGAAACGCGTTGGGCGATTTTAAAGAATGAGGTATGGAGAGAAAGACTGTAACACTGGAGTCTTCAATTAAAGGCTTTAAACTTCCCGTCGTGGCGTCTTCACTTGAGGGCAACCTTTCTGTTTGATATATATATATATATATATATTACCTACTGGCGTCTCGCCAGTAGGTATATATAGTTAGGATTTTTTCTCTATGGGATTTTTGAAAATTCTATGTCTAATAACTTTGGCGCTTGTGGACAGAATTGGCTGAAATTTTCAGGAAAATGGCACATTTTGTTTCTGAGCAGCCCCTGAAAATTTGGGGGGGTTTCGTCAAGGGGGGGCTGAGAAAAAAGGGGGGTCCCAAAACGCGTTTTTCCCATGTTAATTTCCATAGGGCGGTTGGACTCACTTTTAGCTCGAACGGCTGAATGGATTTGCACGAAACTTGGCAAAATTGTAGGGACTGTTAGCCCGATGTGCCTTTGCTAGGTCTCAAGATATGTGCTCCAGTAGTTTTTGAGAAATTAACGTTCAAAACAAGATATATATCTGTAACAGCGCTCCGGGCTGCGGTCCGGTTCGCTTACTTTTCGCGAAACGGAACTTTGCGCGCAGAAAGCTGATTGGCTCTCCGGTTCTAAACAGTCCGGAGCGGCCGCCATCTTATCTCTCGGTAGGATCGAGAGAGAAGAAGAGGTGAAAAACGAAGGGGGAATTTATTGAAAGGGGGCAAGGTATACCCCTCTTGACCCCCTAGGAATGTTGTTGGGGTTATTAAAGGGTCCCGTGGGGAAAAAAAAAAAAATGATTTTTCACGGTAGAAGCGCTTCACGGGCCGCGAACTGGGCCACAAACTGGTAGCGAAACGGGAATTCGCCATTTTGTGCTTCGTTTTAATTAAATTACTAGGTATAAGGGGGTGCGGGAGACGTGTCCCAATCCCCTATGTTTCCTGAGGGTGGCTGAGGAGGCTCATATATGTTGATACATCTCTTCCAGCGGCTGTGCGTGAGCTTTTTTTTTTTTTTTGCTGCGTGACGTCTGTTAATGTTCGATTCGATGGAAATCAGGAAGTGTTGACCGCCAATTTGTCACTGCGATAAAATATTTTGTTATAAATGAATCCTTATTGATAAACATTGTCTGCGCCATCTTGCCTTTTTTACAATGCCACAATTTTGTCGTGCACGGCAGCCATTTTAGATGCCTTGACCAGGCCCACTCTCTGCACGCCGTCGATTCTCAGCACGGCTCCCCACCCTCGCAAGCATCTCCCCCACGCACTGGTCACCCCCGCTCTCTCTCTCGCGCATCGGCCATATACTTCCCCCAATCTCTGCTGCTCTTCCCTGAGAATCACACCCTGTGCCCGCCCGACACCTCCCTTTCACCCTATTCACTACCGCACCCTCTGACACTCCTCTTCCTCTGTGTCCGATTGTCCAGGCCGGACCCAGGCTATCACCTAGCCCTGCGGATGTAGTTTATGGCCCCAGCTGTAGAGTATCTAGACATGCCAACCCTCCCGATTCAGGCGTGAGACTACTGATTTCAGTGCTAGTCTTTCGCCTCCTGATTCCTGCAAGGAAAAATCCGGGGGCATATTACCAACAACTAGCGATAATGTTTGTCTCTAACTTGTTTAGAGACAAAAATTATCGCCGCACATCAGCGAATTTTATCGCACATAAACCTTGCTATTAGCAAGGTTTATCGCAAATGCGATAAAAAACGGCCGCAATGCATGAATATCGCTGAAAAGTCAGCGATATTCATGCATTATCCAGCAAATGCTCTTAGCCATGTTATCCACCTTCCATTGGATAACATGGCTAAAAACTGCTCTGTGCGTGAGCTTTTTTTTTTTTTTTGCTGCGTGACGTTTGTTAACGTTCGATTCGATGGAAATCAGGAAGTGTTGACCACCATTTTGTCACTGCGAGTAAATATTTTGTTATAAATGAATCCTTATTGATAAACATTGTCTGCGCCATCTTGCGTTTTTGTCCTATGCCACAATTTTGTCGTGCACGGCAGCCATTTTAGATGCCTTGACCAGGCCCACTCTCTGCACGCCGCCGATCCTCAGCATGGCTCCCCACCCTCGCAAGCATCTCCCCCACGCACTGGTCACCCCCGCTCTCTCTCTCATGCATGGGCCATATACTTCCCCCCATCTGCGCTGCTCTTCTCTGAGAATCACACCCTGTGCCCGCCCGACACCTCCCTTTCACCCTATTCACTAACGCACCCTCTGACACTCCTCTTCCTCTGTGTCCGATTGTCCAGGCCGGACCTAGGCTATCACCTAGCCCTGCGGATGTAGTTTATGGCCCCAGCTGTAGAGTATCCAGACATGCCAACCCTCCCGATTCAGGCGTGAGACTACTGATTTCAGTGCTAGTCTTTCGCCTCCCGATTCCTGCAAGGAAAAATCCGGGGGCATATTACCAACAACTAGCGATAATTTTTGTCTCTAACTCGTTTAGAGACGAAAATTATCGCCGCACATCGGCGAATTTTATCGCACATAAACCTTGCTATTAGCAAGGTTTATCGCAAATGCGATAAAAAACGGCCGCAATGCATGAATATCGTTGAAAAGTCAGCGATATTCATGCATTATCCAGCAAATGCTCTTAGCCATGTTATCCACTTCCCATTGGATAACATGGCTAAAAACTGCTCAGGGCAGGTGTTAGGTTTTGGAGATATTTGCGCTTAGCGTGAATATCTCCAAAAGTTGGTAATAGGAGATAGCGATGGTTAGGGACTGTTTCCAGTCACTAAAATCTTGGCACGCCCACTTTGCATGTCATTAGTGATAAATATCACTGATATGCAAAGCGGGGCCCAAGATGGTCGCTATCTCCTTTTAGCTGTCACTAACTGGTGTTAGCGACAGCTTGGTAATAGGGAGATAATTTTATCTCTTTTTTTTTTGGCTTTTAAAGCCAAAAAAGCGGAAATAAACCCCCTTGATAATATGCCCCATGATTTCTCGGGGGTTTCAGCTGACAGGGCTTGGTATTGTGTTACGTGCTAATTCTTCCAGGAAACGTCAGAGGGTCGATGCAGGGGTTCTAGAAGGGGTGATAAACCATTTAAGCCTCATGAAAAAGCGCATGGTCTTTTAAAGATTTGTGAAGTACTCGGGGCGGCGGTGTGTGTGTGCCCTCTTTCAGGAGCGGGCGGGGGGGCACTGCCAGCAACTTGCCAGGCCAGGCAGTGTTCAACACGTGCATCACCCTTTCTCTGCCTGCTATTGCGCTCCATGCTTCGGAAAGGTAAGAAAAAGAACGTGCATTTGAGTTTGAAATGTCCGATCTTGTAGCAGTACACTTGCAAAGCCCACACATGACAATAACCCGATTCAAGGCCCCATTCACCCGATTTTTTAAACATATATAGCACTCCAACAAAGTTAGATTTTAAAACTTTATTAACTTTTAAATATAACGAACGCAACAAAAACTGTAAATATATTTTACCATTTTTTTAAATTAACCAGAACTATAACGATAACAACAACAACAACAATAATATAACTTTTATGCCTAAATTACGCAAACATTTAGCTAATCTGCTAAAGGGGGAGTCGCCATTTCTTTACAATAATCAATAATGAAAAATCCACATCAATAGGGTTGTCCGTTTTCTCGATGCAGCACTATAGTGCAACATACACAGCACCTGGGGTGTCAAGAGTGAACAGGTCTTTCTTTGTTCCTTAAGATGTTATTTGTGTCAACCTCTTCCGAGAATGCTGATGCGTTAGGATTTCCTTGTGTTTCTTAATAGCATTGGTGTCTGCACACTTCTTTGTCAATTCTGTGAAGATGATAACTTCTTCATAAACAGACGATATCTTTGTTTAGTCATTAGTGTTAAGTGTGTCTGAAACTACAGTGCCCTTCTGTTTTTTTTTTCTTCAGGCTCTACAGAGTTTTGTGTGTTGTTATTTTGAGCGACAATTATTCCAGAGGTTTCAGGTTTACTTGTTTTGTCCTGCAGTGAGTTAACAGCTTTAGAGACTTCATGTTTATTTGCTATGTCCTGCTGTTCGTCAACTGCTTCAGAGACGTCAGCCTCATATGTTATGTTTGACTAGATCCTGGACCTGCCCGGCCGCGCCCAAAATGGTGCCGGTGTAAATGGGACTCGTAACTGCTTGTTGTGTACTGGTTGCCCAACCTTGATATCACGAGATACATATGCAGTTTTGAAGCACATGGCGGAGGCTTGTCTGCTGTAGTGGGGCGCCCCTTTATCGTTTCAGTCGCCATTCCGCCCGCTTTTGCTACACTGTGCCTTTTCCGCCATTCAGCTGTTTAGCGCCCGCTCTTACGGCTACAGCGTCTCGCTCACCATGTAGTTGAGTTGCTCCCACTCTTGCGGTGCAGCGATAGGCGGCTTCCACAGGACTCTTAAAATGGCGGCCGGCTCTTCGGATTTGGGCCTGGTCCAGTAAAATGGCCCTGGGACACCTTGGAACTCGGACGCTTGTCTGCCAGGGCTTGGGTTCCATTCTCGAAAGCGTCCCCTCAGCCTTGAAGATTGTACAAAAGTCTTGGGGGCCGTCGACTCCCGCAGGCTTCCGGTGGGGAGCGGCTGCCATGATTGCTTGCGGAATGGCCACGACGGAGCTACGAGATGGTGGTGCTCTCATGGTGATGCCAGCTTCAGTCTGAAACATCCAGAAACAAGGTGGGGCTTTCATCGTTTGGGAAAAAAAATGTTTTAATCCAATGAAAAGTGTTATTTTTAGGTCACATGACCTAGTCTTACATCATTAGGAAAACAAAAGTAAAATGAACCAATGAAAAGTTTTATTAACAAGTCACATGACCTGTTATGCTTACGTTACACGCTGCGCGGCGCGCTCTGGATCGTTTCCGGGAAGCTGCGCCTTGCGCACCGGAGCACTTCCGGGTGCGCTAACGCTTCGCGTCATATGACGCATTACGCGACAATGCAGGTCCAGAATAAAGTCAAAATGTCTCCACCAACCAGCGGTCGGAATACAACCGCTTTCAGCAGTCCAAAAAGTTCGGTTAAATCTTTAGAGCGGGAGCAACTCAACTACATGGTGAGCGAGACGTTGTAGGCGCAAGAGCGGGCGGTAAACAGCTGAATGGCGGAAGAGGCACAGAGTACCAAAAGCGGGCGGAATGGCAACTAAAACGGTAAAGAGGCGCCCCACGACAGCGTGTCTTCAGGTCAAACGGATTGTGGGACAAGGTCCAGAATGGAAGAGTCATCAAAAGGGAAAAAATTCCGCCGGACCCCGGGAGCCGGCCGCCTATGCCGGGGGCGATCTCAGGCCACACCAGGGCAACACGACTTGGGGAGGGGGCAGGAGCCAAGCGCCCCCTCTCAGTCCGCGCCATCTCACCGCCCCTCGGGCGCCTCCGTCAAGCGGTTTAGGGAGGCACCGTATCACATTGTTTTCCAATGCAGTCAGGTCCACAAATGGACCCCACTTACTTTGAATAGTGAAGCTGCAGCAGGTGCAAATAAGGTTTAAACAGTGTTACAAGAGCTGCTTAGAACTCTGAAGTATGGCACTCAACAACCAGGACTTATGCCATTTGTGTAAGGCAGTGACATGGAAGCAACTCAGGGACAAAAAGCATGAACGAACATTCACGTATGAAAATCTTATTTGGGGAAGGGGTAGAATCCAAACGCCCCCTCCCAGTTCGCGCCACTACACCGTATGTGGAAAATCTGAAGCCATCGTTCTACAAACTCTCAACGCTTGCTATCAGTGCATGAGTTTCATGCTCGATCGATTGAGCTAGCCGGATCGGGCAATAAAAAGTATAAAATAGTTATGTAAATAGTTATTTAATAAAATGTTTTACCCTGTTTCTTTGCTGGTGTGTTGTCTATATTTATAATATTTGCATAGGGTTTGTCGTTTTTTTGGGCGGGGTGGGTGGCGGAGTCGAGCTGTCTTGCAGCCCTCATGGTGTGGAGCTCAGTTCATTTCACTATTTTCGTATTTCTCATGAAGGGTTGTTCCTAATGTTTGTATTTTACCGAGGTCAAAAAGAGATCGAATTAGTGGTCTACTGATTTTGCTCGATTACTTTTATTTTTTTACACGATTTTTCACTATCTGCAAAGACAGAGTATTGCGACTTTGTGCTTGTTTGTAAATAGAGAATGATCCAAAGAGAACCAATTCTAAAACACTAAATGCTTGGATAATAATCAATCAAATGGAGAGACAAGCAGGTACGACGGATTACAACAGGGGTAAAGGTCTGCGTTAACTACCGTTCACTATCTGCAAAGAGAGAGTACTACTAAGAGAAAAGAGGGGAGTGAGGGGAGTGGAGGGGGGGCAGCGTTCAAAGCACATCAGCGTGCATAAACACGAAAACGTTTTTACCTATCACGTACTTGACATTTGACAGCTTTTGATATTTGCTATTAAAAAACCATTGAAATTCACAGAAAAAAACATAGGTTATAGGCCATATATAGTTAGGGATTTGCATTTAGAAAACCTTATTTTACTCGCATAAAACCATTGAAATTCCATATATAGTTAGATGCGCTAACTATATATCGCGCACCCGCAATCCACTGCTGATGATGTCACATATTACATCATTCATGACATGGTTAGTGACATCACTGATGACATCACTGATGACATCTCAAATGACATCACTGATAAAATCACTGATAACATCTCATTTGACATGACTGATCACATCACTGATGATATCATTCATGTGATAATACCATGAACCTCTTCAGACTCTAATATAACCTTAGATACAATCAGTGTAAACAGACAGTCACAGACTGTCACTCATCCATGGAGTTACTCACACACCTAGTCAGTTATGCCAAAAATCAATCACACCTCCATTTTCTCAACTATACAGTTATACACACCTTACTTATTCAAACATATACTAACACATATTTACTTTACTCTCTTATACAATCTCTGATACATGTTCACAATGATCCATACAGCCACTCACACATTCACTGGCTCTTATGCACAGTTATTTATAGATGTCAACTCTCACATGTACTGTGTTTTACATATGTACTTACTTTGACATGTAGCACTGAGATATCCATTCACTCACTAATACACTCATGCACATACAGCTGTTTCCACATGCACTTTTGAATCCATACATATAGTGAATCAACTACTCACACATCTATGTACAGAGTCACACACCTCCCAGCCACCCATACACACACACTCAGTTTCCCATACAAATACTTGGACAACCAATCAATAACCCATACAGTTACTCATATAGCTACTGATCAACATATGCAGCAGTTTGTAGAACAACAGATATAATGATGCACAAATTAAAACAGTTTAGTCACTAACCCATGCACTCAGTGAGACACATTTAATCACTCACTCAATCAGTCAGTCATGCACCTAGTAAATCCTTCATCCAGACACTTATATATCCACTCATTCTTCAATATGTAAAACATATTTTAACTTTACAGAAACATACAGTCACTGGATGTTGTAATCAGTGATGTCATCAGTGATGTCATTTGAGATGTCATCAGTGATGTCATCAGTGATGTCACTAACCATGTCATGAATGATGTAATATGTGACATCATCAGCAGTGGATTGCGGGTGCGCGATATATAGTTAGCGCATCTAACTATATATGGAATTTCAATGGTTTTATGCGAGTAAAATAAGGTTTTCTAAATGCAAATCCCTAACTATATATGGCCTAAAACCAATGGTTTTTTCATTGAATATATATATATATATATATATATATATATATATATATATATATATATGTATATATATATATATATATATATATATATATATATATATATATATATATATATATATATATATATATATATATTCACTGAAAAAACCATAGGTTATAGACCATATATAGTTAGGAATTCGCATTTAAAAAACCTTATTTTACTCTCACAAAACCATTGAAATTCCATATATAGTTAGTTGCACTAACTATATATCGCGCACCCGCAATCCACTGCTGATGATGTCACATATTACATCATTCATGACATGGTCAGTGACATCACTGATGACATCACTGATGACATCTCAAATGACATCATTGATGACATCTCAAATGACATCACTGATGACATCACTGATGACGTCTCTTTTGACATTACTGATCACATCACTGATGATATCATTCATGTGATAATATGATGAACCTCTTCAGACTCTAATATAACCTTAGATACAATCAGTGTAAACAGACACTCACAGACTGTCACTCATCCATGGAGTTACTCACACACCTAGTCGGTCATGCAAATAATCAATCACACCTCCATTTCCTCAACTATACAGTTATACAAACATATACTAACACATATTTACTCTCTTATACAATCCCTGATACAAGTTCACAATGATCCATACAGCCACTCACACATTCACTGGCTCTTATGCACAGTTATTTATATATGTCAACTCTCACATGTACTGTGTTTTACATATGTACTTACTTTGACATGTAGCACTGAGATATCCATTCACTCACCAATACACTCATGCACACAGTCAACCGCCCATACAGCTGTTTCCACATGCACTTTTCAAACCATACATCTAGTGAATCAACTGCTAACACATCTATGCACAGAGTCATACACCTCCCAGCCACCCACACACACACTCAGTCTCCCATACAAATACTTGGGCAACCAATCAATAACCCATATAGTTACTCATATAGCTACTTATCAACACATGCAACAGTTTACAGAACAACACACATAATGATGCACAAATTAAGACAGTTTAGTCACTAACCCATGCACTCAGTGACACACATTAAATCACTCACTCATTCCGTCAGTCATGCACCTACTAAATCCTTCATCCAGACACTTATACATCCACTCATTCTTCAATATGTAAGACATATTTTAACTTTACAGAAACATACAGTCACTGGGTGTTGTCATCAGTGATGTCATCAGTGATGTCATTTGAGATGTCTTCAGTGATGTCATCATTGATGTCACTGACCATGTCATGAATGATGTAATATGTGACATCATCAGCAGTGGATTGCGGGTGCGCGATATATAGTTAGTGCAACTAACTATATATGGAATTTCAATGGTTTTGTGTGAGTAAAATAAGGTTTTTTAAATGCGAATTCCTAACTATATATGGTCTATAACCTATGGTTTTTTCAGTGAATTTCAATGGTTTTTTAAATGCTAATATCTGTAGCTGTAAAATGTATTCTTCTTTAAATCTTAAAATATATTTTACATGTTTTTTATACAATTTTTTTAAATATTTTTTTATGTTTCGCTCCCAGTCCGCGAACCGGTCAGCTTCCCGTTAGCTCAATTTAAAGCCGCGGCTCGGTCCGCGAACCAGTAAACGTTCCTTTAGCGTAACTCTTACGTTAGCATGACGTTTTGCGTTGTCGCGTAATACGTCATTGGACGCGCCAAGTTAGCGGACCCGGAAGCGGACCGGAAAGCGGAGCAAAGCGCGAAACGTAAACACAGCAGGTCATGTGACTCGATAATAACACTTTTCATTGGTTCATTTCACTTTTGGTTTCCTTATGATGTAATACTAGGTCATGTGATCTAAAATTAACACTTTTCATTGGTTTAGAACTTTTGCTTTTCCCAAATGATGAAAACGCCTCCTTCTTTCCTCACTCTGACTTTCGTCTTGGTGAGAGAAAGACCCTTTTTCATTGTTCACAAATGGCTTCAGTAGTTGCTTCAGCTAGTGTACCCCCACCACCACCTCCACCTCCTAATGGGAAGAAAGGACCACCTGCTCAACCAATCTTTGAAGAAGAGGAAGATCAAGAAGAGGAGGAAGAGCCTGAGTTTTTGCCAGAGGAGCCCAGGAGGTACAACAGAAAAGAAAAGTACATCTGGCAATTTTTTAAATTTCCAGCAGGGCAAAAAAAACTCAATGCCAGATATGTCTTTTGCCGTATTTGCGACGATCGACTTTCAAGGGGGACTGACAAAAAATACTCCTTTTGAAATTACACGATGCACAGGCATATGAGTAGGTGGCACCCAAACAATTATAGTGCTGCCCAGCTTCGCGATGAACAGCAAAATCCCCCGGCAATGGCGAGAAGATCTGTCGTCCAAGAAGTATCGGGACCAGAGGTGAGGGAGGTTGTCCCGAACATTCAAATGGACATGGGGGAAGTAAAGCAAGTGTGCGTGCGGTGCAACCAATTAATATGCTACCGAGAAAGTAGCATTACTCTGATAGTGAAAGCTATCAATAATCATGTTTGCCCGAAACGCCCCAAAAAATAAATTCTTCTTTTTTTTGTTGCTCCTGTTGAGCCCTTTTCAATGAATCATTTCATTTCATCAACTTTTATTCGATTATAGACTTGTATAATCATAAAAAGTACATTTTAAAACAGAGAAATAAAACATAGTCAAAAAGAAAAAGTCAATATGCAATTGATCACAGAACTGGCATCGCTGTACCGAACAAAAGATGTCGAAGTGGGTTACTGTTATGGAAATGATACAAGTTTAGGAGTTGACTTTGCGACGAGTTGATATTACTATTTTAAGAAAGGTCGCTATCATTTTTGCTTCATGCGGGGATTTCGGGGATTGTAAGTGGGAGAGTGCTGAATATGATTGTCTGAGACGCTTGAGCGGAGGAGGGGCAAAATCCATGTTTTCCTTGCTAGTCTGTAGTATTTGCAGAAAAGGACAACATGTATCGTCGATTGTTCAGAGACTCCGTCGCAAGGGCATCTCGTCAGATTTCTGGACCAGTTCTTCATTTCTGGAAATGAGACCAGACGGAAAAAAAGATTGAACCGGAGTCTTGTAATTAAAAACTTTTCATAGTTTGAGAGGAAGTATGTCAGGTATGGCTGTATGAGTTTCCCTGTCTGCAGTGTGCGAGATTTTTCATTTTGTTTTTTGGTAATCTCAGCTTGGTTGCGGAGTTCCCTTAAGTGGCCCATACATAGTTCCTTCAACTGTTTCTTCGAGATATCTTCTATTGAAGGGGGTTCGAGGAAGTAGTGCTCGCAGTCAAGATCTAGAAAGAATTTGTGAATATAATTGAGCCAAGGTATTTTCTTCCAGTACGCTAGACCGAGACATTCGGTGATGAGGGAGCGGGTGATGTGGCTTTCGGGGTTACACCATATACGCTGCCACAGTAGGATGGGCTGGCATCGTATGGTGTCGGTCATATATTCCATACCCAGCTCCCGATGTGAAGCTAGGATCGGGGAGCTTTGGGGGAGAGCTAGGATGTATTTGATAAAAGCGTTCTCAGTAACCTGGAGTTGGTCGATACATCCATGGCCCCAGATGCCTGCTCCGTACGTAGCCACACTGTGGTATTTTGCATAGTATATCGTTAATAGTTCCGCTGGAGCTGGTTTGCCTAGTTTCCTTGAGAAAGCACTTAATGCTGATACTGCGCGACAAAAATTAAGGTTTCTAGCTGCCACTGCCTTACTCCAGGTCATTGTGTCTTCCACTAAAATGCCCAAGTATGGAAAGGGGCGACCACTCGGTCCCCCCGAACGTATGGAGGAGTGCCCCGATCCCCCCGGGAAGCCATCTTGGGCGGGAGGCGAGTCTCGGCTGGTATGCCCGAAGCGGCGTAGCCGGGGCGCGTTTTTTCCCGCCCAAGAGTGGGTTGTCCTAGACACTGAAGCCGCCAGCCACGCCCCCTGAGGCGGATTGAGGTGGGTCCACGCCCGCCCGAAGAAGGATAAAAGGAGCGACAAGCCAAGGAAGCAGCCTCTTGTTACTGTGCTCTGAAGCTGCACATCCCCGTTGCACGTGAGCTCGAGACGGAACGAAGAGCCAATTTTGACCCACCCACCAGCCCCTGAGGACAGCGAGATGTTTTGAAATAAAGTCATGTGACGTGGTAATTGTTTTTCCGACAGGTTGTTCTGAATAAAGTTTGTGATTTGGTATGCAATAAAGTGGAATTTTTTCTTTTCAGCAAAGTAATTGCACCAGAGTAGGTCAGTGATTTTTTGTAGAGTTCATACCTTAAATAGTTTAAAGTATAATTGTCTTTTCTCCTCTTTAGTTTAGTCTGTCGTATTTATTTTTGGTCGGGCGGTAAGGCCATGATCGGTGAGCAGTAATTGGAAGATCCCTAGGGGTGGGGCATCACCCATTACGGATGGGAGCGCCCGGGGGAGGTGGCCATTGGCCCCTCAACGGGGAGGCGGTCCCCTCTAAGGATGGGACGCCGAAAGGGAAGGCGGCCAAGGCCCCTCCCTGGGTAGGAGGGGCTACGGGCCCCTCCTGGGAATTTCCCGGGGCCAGGACATCTGCGACGGCAGATGTGGTAAGTTGTGTGGGGTGGGAGGGGGGTCTACGCTACCTTCTAGACACCTCACACGAGTCCTCGGACGACCATTAAGATGGCGTCGAGTTAACAGGGGCCCCCGTCAAGACAAGGGAAATTGGAATAGGCACAAAGGTGCAGTCCTCTGTGCGGCCGCCCCTCACAAGTGAGGGGGGAGTTCTGGTTTAGGGATCTAACACCGGTTACGACTTTGCCGTTTGCCCGTAATGTTAGGATGTACAATTTCAATTTTGAAAAATGCATTTACAGGATGTTTAGTATCGGCTAGGAGAACCTTTGTATTAGAGATGTGTTAAGGTTAGCCAAAAGCATCATAATGTGGAAATGAAATATTGTACATGATATGAAACTGTTATTTTAATGTTTTAATTTTTGTTTCATATTTTTTAATAAATACGGCCGGGAGGGTAACTCCCTCCCGCCTCCAAAAGTTCAGAACCGTTTCCGTATTCCCATTCTTGGGGATTGTGTTGAGAGGGGGTGGCGGGTATCTCAGCCATATGGGTACACCAATGTTTTTTCTAATCTGCTGTTGTTAATGAATATGGGCTTGGAGACTCCTGGTCTTGGTCCGATGGTCATTGTGAAGGTTTTTTTGATATTAACTTTTAGTCCCAGGGAGTCCATAAAAGTCACATATTTATTTAGCTGTCGCTGGAGTTGGTTAGATGTCCGTGCCAGGATGACAGAGTCGTCGGCATATAGGAGGATGGGTATCGGGCAATGGTCTATCTGCGGGAGGTCCTGGCTCCCTTCCAGCATGGCCTGTTCAAGCCCGTTTGTGTATAGATTGAACAGGAAGGGAGCCAGCACGCACCCCTGCCTTACTCCTCTTGATATTTTAAAGGGACGTGATAGTTCACCGCCAATGCCGAAACAAACTCGACCTTCTGAGTTGGTGTATAGCTCTCTCAGGAAGGCTAGTATGGGAGGGCCACTCCGAGGTTTTCCAGGATCTGCCATAGCTTTGCATGCTGTACGCAATCGAATGACGCGCTTAGGTCTACATAGACCAAATAGATGTTGCCTCCTTTAGCGCGCGTGTACTTTCCAGCCAAAAGGACGAGGTTTAGGGCCTGTTCCACCGTTCCGAGCCCCTTCTGGAAACCGTATTGCAGGTCAGTAATGATGTTATTCTCCCGGGCCTATGATTGTAGTCGGTCCAGGAGTATTCGACCTGCAATCTTGCCCGTGGAGTCCAGAAGGGAGATCGGTCGGTAGCACGCAGGGTCGTTGCGGTCCCCTTTCTTGAAAATAGGCAATAATGTAGATGTTGACCATGATTGGAAGAGACCGGTTTCGGCGACTGCTGCCATTACCCGTGTGATTATTATTGACCAATAATCGACATTATGTAGGAACAAGTCCATGGGGACCCCGTCTGGGCCGGGGGCCTTGCCAGGTTTTGAGGCCTTAATTGCCTTTCTGACCTCGTTGAGGGTAAAGCGTAGCCTAATGGGATAGATATTTCTCTTGGCTGGTTCAGAGTCTTGTGCTTGGATTATTTGAGCAGCACCCGTTGGTATTCCAAAGATTTTTGAAAAGTGGGAGACCCAGTCGTCCTCAGTTATTGCCACATCGAGGTGGTTTGGGTCGGTGATGTTAGCCAGAAAGGGTGATGTTATGGTCTGCCAGAAAGCAGTGCTATCTTTCCTTGATGCACTGTCGTGTAGTTGAAGCCATAGATCTTGCTTTATCTGCTTTTTGCGATTTTTCCGGGCGTTATTGTAAATTTTTCTCCGTTGTGAGATTATTTGGGGATCTCTCGGTTTCTGTCTTAGGGCTTCTTTGAGAGATGTAAGGGCCTTTCGGCAGTCAGTGTCAAACCATCTCGTGGTAGGAAGTCTTGGCTTGTTTTTTGTGTTTATGAATAGCTCGTCCCTTATTGCTTCCTGGATGTTATAAAAAGAGGTGATAATTAATTCTGGGGGTGCCTCGGGGGACAGACAGTTCGTTAACCAGAGATGCGTTTTTTCAAGGACCCTTTGTGTTATCTCTTCCGGGTCGATCTTTGACCATTTAATCGCGTAGCCATTCGTCTTCCTCATGGCCAGCGATTGTTGGTCAAGGGAGCTAGCTTTTGGAGAGAGTGTTCCAGCTTTCTTCATGAGGATTTCCACACTAAGAGGATAATGGTCGCTAGTTGGATTAGACCCTGTTTTGTAGTTTTTTAGTTGCCCTTTATAGGAGTTTGAGGCTAAAATATAGTCGATGGTAGACAGACAGCCTCACCCGTGAAAGGTGGGTAGAAAGTCCTGCACCGGATTGACTAGTTCATTGGCAAAGTCAAGGTCTAGGGTGAAGAGGATTTCATTTAGTTTGTTACCACCCGACGTGTGCACAAAGTGGGGGATGGGATTTCCGAGTTCGTTCTGGAGCCCGCAGTTCCCATTTTTGTAGTTTGGGCACAATGTTAAATTGAAGTCACCTCCCCAGATGTAGTTGAGTATGGAATTGGGATTTGTCTTTTGAAGTAAGAATAAATATGCCGCTATTTCGTCTAGGTGTGAGCAGCATTCCAGAGTGCCGGTGTTATTATAGTAGTTTATGAATATATGTAAGTTTTTCTTTGATACCGTTGGCTGTGTGACTTGAATGATTTGGAAGATGTATGTTTCCTTTAATAGTTTCACGGTGAGTGGAACGGTATTGGAAAAATAAATCATAAGTCCACCTTTTGGTCTTCCCATAGTACTAGGTACTGCTTTGGTGAAGAATGTTTTGTAGCCCGCTAAATGAAGTGGAGTTGTGCGCCAGGTCTCTTGCAGGCACAGAATTTGTTGGCTCCTTGCTGTGTCGAGCCATGAAGGACAAGTTATTTTTGTAGTTAAGCCTGCAACGTTCCAGTAGGCAATGGCCAGGCTCAGGGTTGATGGTTCCTTCGCAGTTGCGGGTGTTGTCGGGTTGTTGATATTCGCTGCGGCTTGTTGGATGCATATTCCCAAGTTGGTATCAACTTCTGCTGGAGGGATGTTTGGTGGAAGCTTATTTGGGTGTACAGATAGTGCCTCGGACTCTGGAGATGTTGCATGCTGCTTGGCGATTGCTATTTGCGGAGTGATATCAGGTATTTGTTTGCTAGGTTTGTCCCGGGTTGGTCAGTCGACCATTTCGAGACAATCAAAACGATTTTGGGTTGGAAAGCCCTGCCATCCTTCGTAGGTTTGATAGGGTCTGTCCTGCCAATATGGCCTCTGGCGTTCTCTGGGCCTTTCTCTCGGTCCGCCCCTAACTATATAGTCATAAGAGTGTTCCATCTGTTTCCATGGCGCTTGGTACCATGACTCCTGGTTCCACGGCTCTTTGGGGAGCTGGTGCCATGCCCAGGGTGGAGGATTACGCTGTTGTTTCGCTGGGGGATAGAAGAAGGAAAGATGTCGAGCATCGATCCCCCCTTTTTTGTCGAGCTGAGGCCAAGCACAAATATAATCTACTGTTGAGGGATCTCTGCACGTTATAATGAGGCAGTCTCCGCGTATTGATTTTGTCGTTTTGCCTATCCAGGCTACCATACGGGCTGTGGTGATCCCTCCCGATAGGTGGGATTCGAGAGGTCTATTGATGCTTAACCACTGCATGGCTTTATTTTTAAGTGACCATGCAGTTTCTGGTGTATCGTCGGTTAGCTCTGGTACTCCTGTGAGGACTATTGTGTAGGGAGTAGCTTCCATGGGCAAATGGGCAGGACGTCTGGTTGATGGAGGTTTTTTGGGTGTGTTTTTAGGAGTCTTTTGGGGGGGCAGTGGTTTCAGTGGAAGAGTTTCGGGCCTTTTTTCTAAGCAGGCTCTGCTGGTGTCTTTGTTTATCGTTGGGCCTGGAGTGTCTATCTTGTCTGTATCTGTGCTTACTGTTTGCTGTACACTTATAGCAGGAGGTTTCTCTTTCTGAGGTTGGGACGTTTTAGCTGCAGGTTTGGGAAGTGTGGTGTTTTGTTTGGGGTTTTTCTGTGCTAGGGACGTTGGGTTTGTGTGGTTGACTATTTTCTGCGTGTGTGCTTGATTCTGTTTTTTAGTTGGCTGCGAGGTGTTACGCTGCCCCTTTATTTCTATACGGGTGTTTGAGTCTAGGAGGGTGGCCGAAATTATGGTTAGTTGGGCTTCGAGATTTCTAATGCTGAGTTGAATGGGCTTTAAATATTGATATAACAGGTCTTTTGTTGTGGTAAGAACTTGCGAGGTGATTCTGCAAGTTTTACATTGGTTTTCAATATAGTCGTTTGAGATTGCCTTGTGTGGGAGGATAGTTTCTGGGAGAAGTAGTGTGCTATGGGACGTTGTGGAGTTTAAATGAGTTGTTGTGTGTTCCGAGCACGGGACGCTAGGTAATTCTTCGTTGTTTACTGAATGTGTTTTTGGGATTGCTCCTTCCCTATCACCTTTCTGGGGGGGGGGTTTTGTTGGGTTGGGCGTCCCCCTGAGTTTGACAACCGGCTAGATCAGGGGTTGCTTCCAGGTCGTCGAATGTTATGGAGAGATCCGACTCAGAATGTGTAACTGACAGGTCTACTACCGACGGAACTGTGTTTAAATCTGGTACTGACAGTGTCACTGGAAGAGAACAGTTTTGTGTATTGAGATTGATGGGAGAGGTGGCGTTTGCTATAGCACGTAATGAAGAACGCTTCGCGTTTGCACTCATGAGATCTAATGATACTCTCTTCTCCATCAGGGCTATGCTCTGGTTTATTGTCTCATGGACCCGCAAGATGAATAAATCAATAGGGCCTGTTACTTGTGCTACCTCCTGCGCGTGTTTAGATTTTGACTTAGAGGTGCTCCTTGTTTTTGGTGGCATGTTTGTTTGTTGGGCCAGTGATGAAAGAGAGATGGCCCGGTCCGGTCTCTATCGGGCACTAACGGGCAACAACGGGCCCGCCCTTGGCCCGGGCTTCGCCCGGGCGTCGACCCGCGCGCGTCCCGCGATGCGCGTTATGAGCCCTGTTTAAGTAAGTGTGTTATAGGGAAGGGGCGGGGCACTGGGAGGGGGCGCGGCTCACGCGGGAAGAGGGAACAGCTGGTGTTACTGACGCTGTCCCTCGCAGTCCCGTGGCCGCGCCTCTCACCTCCTCTGCGGCCTCGCGTCTCCTCACTCAAGGCCCCAGTCTGCTTTGATAAGTGAAGGCTGCTCCTGCAGCAATGGCAAGTAAGGCTTTTGGAACGCTGGAAACACAGTTGAAGCAGCAACCTCTATGGCGAGCGGCTCCCGCGAAGCGGGGGCCGCGAGAGGTTATGTACGCCTTGTAGGGGGCGGGGCACTGGGAGCGGGCGCGGCTCACGCGGGAAGAGGGAACAGCTGGTGTTACTGACGCTGTCCCTCGCAGTCCCGGGGCCGCGCCTCTCACCTCCTCTGCGGCCTCGCGTCTCCTCACTCAAGGTCCCAGTCTGCTTTGATAAGTGAAGGCTGCTCCTGCAGCAATGGCAAGTAAGGCTTTTGGAACGCTGGAAACACAGTTGAAGCAGCAACCTCTATGGCGAGCGGCTCCCGCGAAGCGGGGGCCGCAAGAGGTTATGTATGCCTTGTAGGGGGCGGGGCACTGGGAGGGGGCGCGGCTCACGCGGGAAGAGGGAACAGCTGGTGTTGTGACGCTGTCCCTCGCAGTCCCGGGGCCACGCCTCTCACCTCCTCTGCGGCCTCGCGTCTCCTCACTCAAGGTCCCAGTCTGCTTTGATAAGTGAAGGCTGCTCCTGCAGCAATGGCAAGTAAGGATTTTGGAACGCTGGAAACACAGTTGAAGCAGCAACCTCTATGGCGAGCGGCTCCCGCGAAGCGGGGGCCGCGAGAGGTTATGTACGCCTTGTAGGGGGCAGGGCACTGGGAGGGGGCGCGGCTCACGCGGGAAGAGGGAACAGCTGGTGTTACTGACGCTGTCCCTCGCAGTCCCGGGGCCGCGCCTCTCACCTCCTCTGCGGCCTCGCGTCTCCTCACTCAAGGTCCCAGTCTGCTTTGACCAGTGAAGGCTGCTCCTGCAGCAATGGCAAGTAAGGCTTTTGGAACGCTGGAAACACAGTTGAAGCAGCAACCTCTATGGGGAGCGGAATCATTTTTGTTTCCCCCCTCCCCCTCAAAAAACTAAAAAATTACAAAATCTTCAGAAAAAACAAAAAAAATATAAAAAATGTTCAGAAAAATAATACAAAAAATTTAAAACAACAAAATCCAAAAAAAAAGTTCTTTTCAGAACTACCTCTCCATTATAAAAAAAAATGGTAGAATTTTTGAAACTCTGCCAACCTCTATTTCTTTTAGTTCGCTCCCAGTTCGCACTCCGGTACGCGAACCAGGAGCGAACCAAAAATTTTTTTTTTAAAAAAGAACAGTAAGTATAAGGGAAGGAAACAGACAGTTATGTTACAAGAAAGACAGCTATAGGGAGTAAAGAAAAGATACTGTTACCCGCAATCCACTTCTGATCATGTCACATATTACATCATTCTTGACATGGTCAGTGACATCATCAGCAGTAGATTGCGAGTAACAGTATCTTTTGTTTACTTCCTATAGCTGTCTTTCTTGTAACATAAATGTCTGTTTCCTATCCTTATACTTACTGTTCTTGTTTTAAAAATGTTTTTGAGATCATTCAGAAACAGTAACAATAATAGAAACAGAATGAGTGAATAAGAATGAAGAAGTATGAGAAGAGAGGGACTGAGAGAAATACTGGAAGGAGTAGAATAATTAAGTAATAGAGAAAGGAATGAGGGAAGTAGCAAACGCAGGAAAGTAAGGATTAAAGAAATGAAGCAGTAGAACTAATAGATGTTAAATGTGATAGATTAAATGATTGATTCAGGATGACGATAAGGTGTGTCCTTTCCAAAAGTTTGTTTAAGGTGAGGCCTACTCAGGGTTGCATATCAAATTTATGCTTGTTGAAGAATACAGAGGAGATAATACATGTGAAGGCCTACCATTGAAGTAAAACATGTCCACTTCACTCTTGAACAACGCCCAGACCTCTTCTGTGTCCATAGACAGACCTAAAGTTCATCTGCACAATGTCATTCGTAAACTTAGAAAACACAAGTAATGTAATTGAAAAACGTGGAGTTTCTTTTGCTCATTTCACAATCACATCACCTGTGTTGCCTTTGCTTAGGTATCTCATAGTGCAGATGTAGTCCAGAATATGAAACAGTACGCAGAAGGGCAGCAGTGTATGCATTAATACATGTGAAGGCCTACCAATGAAGTAAGTCATGTCCACTTATTACATCATTCATGACATAGTCAGTGACATCATCAGCAGAGGATTGCAGGTTAAAAGAGTAGAAAACATTTACCTTATAATTCTTGTTAACTTTTTCAAATATTTTTTCATACTTTCAATCTGTAAAAGAGAGAAGAAACATTTCAAAAATATTAAAACATGTATTTAAAAATTTGAAAAGACAAGGGAAAAGGTTCAAGAAGAAACAGTTTTTCAACAACTTTGACATTTACAGAAGCCTCTGCTGCTATACGTCCCCTACACAATCCTAAAGATATATATTTTAAACAAACAGTATCTTGATGCTGATGAAGTGAGGCCTATTTTGGAACATGGTGCATCTTTTGCACTGCTGATGTCTCACAATAGTGATGCAATAGCAGCGCAAAAAAGATGTAAAGCCATCATAACATTGTGCCTAACATTTTAAATGATTGTTTCAGGATACAAATAGGATGTGTCCTTTCAAGAGGTTTCTTTAAGGTGAGGTCTATTCAGTTTTCAAAAAAGAAACAGTACCCAGAAGTGCAGCACTGTAAGCATTAACTTTGACACTTACAGAAGCCTCAGTTTCTCCATATCTACATCACATTTCTAAATGTATATCATAAGTACAAAAAGTAGAACATTAATTATACATGTTAAATGGTTTATTTTTGCTGTTCTCGGAATGTATCAAATTTCACTTAAATCAGTGACTTGAAGGTATTCATCATGTAACAGCGGGGAAAAAAAACACAATCAAAATGATTGTGTTTAAAAAACCCATACAACCTAAGAAATCTGAATTCAAAACTCCTTAAAATTAACTTACTTTCCATAACGTCGAAGGATGTCCTATGAACAGCGCCCACTCTGTTGTGCTATAAATATTTTCAGCCCGCCACTTTCTGAAAGAAAACCTCCATCGTTTTGAAAAATATGTTACATACAATAAAAGACTTCTCACATTCTACCACATGTTTCCACTTGGCCAAATCATGTTGCAGCGTTTTTCAACTCTTGTAATTCTTCTAATGAAATCCCGTCATTTTCTATTTTCGCAACTTTCAAAAAGAAAACGTTTAAGATTACTTTCACAATCCTGGAATACTAATATCTTACCCTTCTTGCTCACTCATGTTCTACTTTTCCTATGACACTGATACTGCTTACTATGAAGCAGACTTACTTGCATCAGGTTTATATAGTTGGATTTTTAAAATGACATTATAATTAAAAGTTTTGGACCAATAATCTAGACAGCATTGCAGACTTACATTCCCTCTACTTCATGAACCTTTTGCAATTCCTCAGAGGAAATCCCGAGATTCTTTCCTTAAAATTTTGGTTTTAAAAACACCAGGTAAGAATTTTTAAGGTCAAACGGCAATTTTTTTTTGAAACTTACAACAGAATCGTTGCAGAATGACCAGCCGTTTCGAGACTTTAAATAAGCTGTGTAATGTCCTGATGTTGTTGAAGGACCATCGTGATAGATAATTGCTACAGTTACAAAAGTCCTTCCTGATATTGACAGCTGAAAAGCAACAACATTTTTTATTAAAGTTGACAATTTTGATCCATCAGGCCTAAATCGTTGGATCATTAAAATGACATACTGGCCATATCTTCGAATAAATAATGTTGACATCATTTCAGATTTACATTGGCTAAACTCCATGTTGTGATCAGCTGCATTTACTAGCTTATTAAAGGAGACTGATTTACTGTCTGGCAAAGTTAAATATATAAATCTTTCTGAGTCTACACTAGTAGTACTTGATACCATACAGTTCTCGCAGTCATGCTGCCATTGATAAGAAAGCCCAAACAGGTGATCTACATCTACACCCTCATCTTGCAATACATCAAGCATATACATTAAAAACTCCTGACAATCCTGCTGATTATTTTCAGAGAAGTCTGTTTGACCTGAACATTCATCTAACAGATAATTGAACACAATCTGTTCTTTTAAAGTCTCTAGTGAAAAGAGAACATTAACCACTACATTTGCATAGCAGTTGACACCAGAACTGTTTTCAAATTGAAAACCAACAACATCTTCAACAGAATCCACTTTCTTTCTGCATACAATTTTCGGTTCATCGACTTTTGGGCTTTTTGCTACAACCTCCCTACTATTACTGATATTTCTTCGTTTCCGGCCTACAGAAGGTTTCTCAAACAAAGGATATTGAGGCAAATGTGGCGCATACTCTTTTCTTAACCTATTGTATTCCTTAACACAATCTAGATCCGCACAAATGTTTGTGACATCACAGTCAATCAGGTACAATCCCGATAAAGTTCTAACTCGTGACAATGCCACATATGCCATACCCTCCTTGAACACAGAACTGCCAATATTCACCAATGCAGTATCTACACTTAAACCTTGCGATTTATGGATTGTCACCGCATATGCCAAGCAAACAGGAAACTGTTTACGGCGAACATATAAATCTTTAACAAGCAAAAACCTATCAGAACAACGACCAATTAGCTGTACTTCCTCAATGCCATCAAATTTAATTTTTAAAAATTCAATACCATCTCTACTTCTGTATTTCTCAAAATCAACAACATTACCCATTGATCCATTTACCAGACCTCTTTCAACATGTAAATTCCTTCTCAAAATGATTCGGCAATTTAAACACACATTCAAAGTCTTTTCAAAACCCACTGTTTTAGATATAGTCTTCTCTAATGAATCCAATTTTGATTTCAAATTCTCAGACAAAATAATTGTTGATCCCATATGCTCTATTTTGTCAATAGCTTCAAGTTTCACAATCTCTTGCTTTTCTAAATTCAACATTTTGTTGTTGAAGATGGCACATTCTGCAAGAGTTGGCATCAAACATATTCCGGATTTCTTCTCAGTAATTTTCTGAAAAATATTCTCAGGCACAATGTCTTGTTCGGGATATAAATTTGACAGTAATCGTGCATTTAAAGCTTCTTTCCCATGCTCGGTCACTTTTCCAATTCTAATTGTAGAATATTCTTGTAATCTTCATCCTTTGCCTGACGTATATTTTCATGCAGTTCAGCATAATTGAAATTTAACCATATATTAACGTTGCCAATGCTCCCTAGGCACTTCCTGGTATCTTCATGCGTGAGTATTTTGAACACAGGTTGTCCTTTCACTGGTGTCAGCTGCAGAAGATCTCCAAAAACAATGATGTGTTTGCCACCAAATAACACATCATATTCAGTTTTAAGAACTTCTTGCATTCTCAAATGCACAAGGGCAAGCATGACATTGGAAACCATGCTTACTTCGTCAATGATAAGAAGTTTCATTTTCCTCAAGATTCTTGAAACTTCACAACAAGCATCTCCAGATAACTTGTGGTATTGTAATTTGTTGTCATGCTCCACCGGCAGCATCAGTAGACGATGCAAAGTAATCCCTTTAATGTTATGTGCTGCCAATCCAGTAGGAGCAGTAACAACACAAGACAACGATGTCTCAGTCCTTTCCTGCAAATAACAAGAAATTGCTTTAATGAGGAAACTTTTTCCAGTTCCCGCTTCTCCACTCACGTACAGTCGGACAGGCTTCAACGATGTACATGAGCACTCTTTCTTCTCATGACTTAATCCATGCTCAATTTGCTTGGTAACTTCATCATATATTTTCCTCTGCTCAACGTTGAGTTGTTTTTCCAAGTCTTCTAAGTTAACTGCATCCTCCTGAGCATGTGCCATGGCTCTTTCCACTTCATTCATAGCAGTGGCAGCTTCATTTTCGATAATAGGTCCTCCTAGTGGATCCTGACTCAATGAAACAGAACTCTGACTGTCCTGAGAACTGTCTCTGGCAATCTCAGCTGCAATCGTTGCTTCCTGCTCAATTTCCAGAGTCAACATTTCTTGATATTTGGGAAAAGCAGGACATTCTATGGTCTCCTTAGCAGCAGTGAAAGAGTCTTGGTAACAGAGGAAATCTCCAAGCAGTTCCTCTTCCGCACGCCAAGGCTTGAAAAGTTGCAAAAGTGCTAAATAGAAGAACTCCTTTTTTACTGGAGATTCGCCACTCAATTTTCGATGGTTTACTAATTGGCATTTTCTTTGCTTGACCAGACATCCCTCACTTCCAATTACAGCATACACTCCTTTCTCAATGTCTTCTTTGATGTTCCTCTTGAATATATAATTTTGTAGAACCTCATATAGACAAACATTCTCAAGGTGACTGCTTCGATTTGGATAATATGTATCCAACATGTTGGTCTTCAAAATGTCGGTACTGTTTGGTTCCTTTTCTGCCAAATACTCAATTTCCCGGACAGGTTTTAGAACTCGATTTCGCGTTGCAGCAAGACCAAGACTCGCCCAAACTATACTCCTGGATTTGGCTAAGAGACTTGCTGAAGACAACCGGTCACAACATTCGTAAGCTCCGATTTCTCGATGCGACAACATCTTCAGACTGAAACTGTACAACTTCTTGCTGAGGCTCTTTTCATGGGAAATGTCCTCCCACATATCCTTAAATTCTGTCTTTTCTTTTTTGGTGATGTAAGATGTCACATACCGAGCCACAGCCATACAGTTGTCAGCCACAAACTGTATATCCATGTTAGCATTCCACATGGACAAAATCACTGGGTTGTAGTCGTTGATGTACTTGGACTCTTCGTTCCTTTTCAAATTGTATGTATTTTTGGGTGATTTCCTCGTCACATTATGTCGCAGCGAAGACATCAAACTGTTCACTCTTCCTTTAGAAATCACCGGTCGTGGAAAGTTGAAACGACATTTGGTGTAGAACTTGTCCTTGTTTCTGAATTTACGACGACAGTACTTTCCACAACGATGGCTTTGGAAACGTAGAACTTGTTCTCTTAGGCTTTTGTTCTCCGTTGCGTTTGGAACAGCACACGTAGAATACTGTTCTATGAAATTCATCACTAAGTCATCCGGATCTGTTCCAAATTTAGGTGCATCCTTGATCCACAACAACATATGTATATGAGGAGCACCTCTTGCTTGGTACTCCTTTCTCCAGAAGAAATCCAACACCTCTCCAAGAGGTGGATTCTTCTTATTTGTTATGAAAGACATCATAGCTTCAAATCTATGATTGAAGTACCTGCATACATTCACTGGATCCAAAGAACACAGTTCTCCAGGTGTCTTGAATTCAATGTTTTCAATATTTCCATTTGCCTCTCGTAGAAATTCAAGTAAGTCTTCCCAGCCATACTCGGCACAGCTCAGAGTAAGGAACCATGTTGGAGTTCCTAAGTTCCTCAGCATACATTTTAAATCACCATGACGATGGTACCAGTACTCATTAGTACCACGCTGACACGCCATGAGATTAATTAAGTGAGAATCCAAAATACTGTCTTGGACATTGACTTTATGCATAAAATCACTAGCCGAGATGTTTCGCATCTGTATACCACTTTTTAAGATGTGGTTCACTGCATATGACAGTCCAGACAGATCGCTTTCAAATAGGAGATGAAACAAATAGGGAATGCATTGACGAAACCTAGGAATTTGATGAGGTCGCTCATCATATCTTCCTCCTCGACCTGTGGGAAATAGCTGTGGGAAACACCGAGCTTCCAAACTTTCCTCTCAAACACTAATGGGACTCCCTTTGGCTTGTTTCATTTGAAACAACTCAATTGCATTCCCCATGACTTCCTTGGAATGCAAAGGATGAACACTATAATGTTCATATATTTCTTCACTTTTAGAGGCCTCTACTTTCTCAATTTGGCCAGCACACAAATCGCTATCCTCTTCATCACTTACTTCCTCTTCTGCAACATATACATTTATATAGTACCTATTATTTTTCTTCAAATACAATGTTGCCTTTTTGACTTTCCTAACATCCACTAAATCTTGCCATATTTTCTTATTCTTTGTCGGAACACCATTAACCAAGATAACCAAAGGTTCCTCTTCAACTTTTTCTACTCCAATTGTGTTAATGTTTTTGTTAAAATCTAGAGGCAAATAAACAACTCTTCCCTTTAATCCTCTCTGAAAATCTGCTGGAGGCAACTTCCCTGTCTTTGGCTCCATTCTTACAATAGCCTGAAAGGGATGGATACTTTGAATCAAAATAGATTCATAAGTATTTAAATCCTTCAATTCAGAAGGAATCTCAACTAATTCAAGATTATTATGAACCGCCCTAGCAGGCATCTGGTTTTTGTTTAATTTGTTACAACAATAAGTACACACACGTTGATCCAATCCCAAATTAAAAGAATTTTCTACCATCAAGTATGTGGCAAAATCCTTCCATTCACTATTATTTTCCCTTTCACTTTTTGCATATAAATCCACTAACTTAGTCTGATTCTTATAATAAGTGCGTCGACAACACACACAAGTGAAATTAGGCCTCTCACTTGATTTCATCTGAAATGTGGCAATTTCCTTCTGAAAATTATCTGTACTGGAAACCTGTACATTATCTTCAACATTACCCTCTGGGTCAATTTGAACATTCTCATCTTTACTACCAAAGTAACAAAACTCAATTTCTTCACAAATATTCTTCACATCTATTTCAGAACCATGCAAAAGAGCAGCACATAATTGTTTAAGCATAATTGCTGGACTCTTAGCATAATACAACATTCTCACTAATTTTCTCACTTTATTATGATGCACTGCTAGCATCCTGAAATGATGAAAAACACTCTGGCATACTCTCCTGGAAAGACAAGCCAGTGAATGACCACGCAAACCTGTCATTTGTCTCACTCTGCAAGGATCTAAATCTTGCAACAACTTCATTTTCTGCTTCAAACTTTTCTTATTAAATGTCCGTATAAAATCACACAGCAAATTGATGGAAACCTGTCGCACACTGCAAATAGAACTACACTTCCAAATGTACACAGGACCCTTAGGACGTCTTCCTAAAACCTCATTACCTAACACCTCATCTGTCTCTGTTGTCACAAGTTTTTCTTTTTCAACTGGACAACCATCCTTCGTTTCATAAGCTCGACCACTGGTGTCAACTGCAAACACCAAATCATTATCCTGAAAATAACTCTCCTCATTAAAAAATGCCTCACAACTTGAACTATGCATCCATTCTCCGGAAAAAACTTCACAAAAGTTACTACGATTTACTACTCTCTTCCATCTACTTTTTGTTTTGAAATCAGAAATTACCTTGCTTAGTTTCCTAATTCTATTGATTACCAAAATAAACAACTTTCGCTTAATTTCAAAAGCATGATCAATAATTTTCTCTACATTTCTCTTCTTCTTATAAAATGCCACTTTCTGTTGGCCTTTCTTAATATTTTTTAATAAATTATCTATTATCCTATTGCGGAACATTCGTTTTCGAATGTCCCTAAACTGTTGTTTCCTTCTACTATCATGCACAGAGTTATCTCTTGCTCTACCAGTAACATTTTTGATTGCTCTTTCCTTTCCATTTAAATTGCTTTTCTTTTTCTGAACTGAAACATTTTTTGGATAAATACTTTTTTTACTACAAATATTTCTTAAGAATGATTTCGTGCTCTTACCCGGAGCTTTCTTGGTGATTTCAAAAGTATTTTGGGGAGAGGACTGCTGCAATAAAAGATCATCCTGCTGTCTTTGACGTTTTCTAGCCTTTCTAATTCGATTTTTAGTTGGCATTTTTCAAATTTAGAAAAGATCTGCAGTTGAATCTGTGGAAAAATATAATAAAAAATGTTATTAACCACTATTGCCAAACAGTAAATGAATAACAGTCATCAAAAACTTAACGCCCTACTTATTATTTAACATAGCAAATCTTTTGCACCAGCACTGCGTCACAAAAATGACACACAGTGGTACAAAACAGGCATACAACAATCATAAATCTCTCCCTAACATTTTAAATGATTAATTCAGGATGACGATAAGGTGTGGCCTATCTAAAGGTTTGTTTAGGCCCAGATCTTTGGACTGGGGTGAATGTGTGTCATTGATCCACATTCGGTCCATCACCTGTTTTGTTTGTTTGAGGTGAGGCCAACACATGGTTGCAGATAAGATTTTCACTGAAGAAAACAAAGGAGATAATACATGTGAAGGCCTACCAATGAAGTAAGTCATGTCCTCTTCACTCTTGAACAAAGGGCAGACCTCTTTTGAATCTGTGGTCACACCTAAACTTCATCTGCACAATGTCATTCATAAACTTAGGAAACACTAGTGATGTAATTGAAAAATGTGGAGTTTCTTTTCCTCATTTCAGAATTACATCACCTGTGTTTCCTCATTGACTTAAAATATCCTTAATACACATGAAAACGTTTTTTGGAATGCCCTAGCACCATTTTTGGGACATTATTAACATGGCTATGTAACTCCCATAATCAAAATCTAAATTTGCCAACCACAGGTGGGAGCGTATTTACAAGAAACTTGCCCCATGAGGAACGCTTTCCATTTAAAAAGGGTAAAATAACATAATAGACACTCAAATGCCTTATAAATATGACCCAAAACAACCTATGAAGCTCTAGCAGTACATATCCAGAAATGTAATTCATTTCAAAAAATCGTTTTTAAACACAGCATATAAATCAATTGTATACCTGCATTCAAGAGGAAATGACTGAAAATGTCCTTGAGACACATGAAAGCGTTTTTTGGAATGCCCTAGCACCATTTTTGGGACATTATTAACATGGCTATGTAACTCCCATAGTCAAAATCTAAATTTGCCAAGCACAGGTGGGAGCGTATTTACAAGAAACTTGTACCATGAGGAACGCTTTCCATTTAAAAAGGGAAAAATAACATCATAGACACTCAAATGCCTTATAAATATGACCCAAAACAACCTATGAAGCTCTAGCAGTACATATCAAGAAATGTAATTGATTTCAAAAAATCGTTTTTAAACACAGCATATAAATCAATTGTATACCTGCATTCAAGAGGAAATGACTGAAAATGTCCTTGAGACACATGAAAGAGTTTTTTAGAATGCCCTTACACCATTTTTGGGACATTATTAACATGGCTATGTAACTCCCATAATCAAAATCTAAATTTGCCAAGCACAGGTGGGAGCGTATTTACAAGAAACTTGCCCCATGAGGAACGCTTTCCATTTAAAAAGGGAAAAATAACATCATAGATACTCAAATGCCTTATAAATATGACCCAAAACAACCTATGAAGCTCTAGCAGTACATATCCAGAAATGTAATTGATTTCAAAAAATCGTTTTTAAAAACAACATATAAATCAATTGTATACCTGCATTCAAGAGGAATTGACTGAAAATGTCCTTGAGACACATGAAAGAGTTTTTTAGAATGCCCTTACACCATTTTTGGGACATTATTAACATGTCTATGTAACTCCCATAATCAAAATCTAAATTTGCCAACCGCAAGTGGGAGCGTATTTACAAGAAACTTGCACCATGAGGAACGCTTTCCATTTAAAAAGGAAAAATAACATCATAGACACTCATATGCCTTATAAATATGACCCAAAACAACATATGAAGCTCTAGCAGTACATATCCAGAAATGTAATTGATTTCAAAAAATCGTTTTTAAACACAGCATATAAATCAATTGTATACCTGCATTCAAGAGGAAATGACTGAACATGTCCTTGAGACACATGAAAGCGTTTTTTTGGAATGCCCTAGCACCATTTTTGGGACATTATTAACGTGGCTATGTAACTCCCATAATCAAAATCTAAATTTGCCAAGTACAGGTGGGAGCGTATTTACAAGAAACTTGCCCCATGAGGAACGCTTTCCATTTAAAAAGGGAAAAATAACATCATAGACACTCAAATGCCTTATAAATATGACTCAAAACAACCTATGAAGCTCTAGCAGTACATATCCCGAAATGTAATTGTTTTCAAAAATCGTTTTTAAAAACAACATATCTGTTTCAGCTTACATGAGAGACCATGGAATGGGCTCCATGTACAACAATAACTTGTGTTACTGCATGCCAGAATGCTACACCGAATATGCAATTAAAATTTAAAACCAAAATCTATTTGTATATCACTAGAGACAAAGCCACATTTTAAAAACACAGCTTTCTTCATCATTTTCTCCTAAATCATACTATTCTCTATCTAAATTAAATAAATCTTTTCTCACCTTAGCAAATACTTTTTGAGTTTCAAAACAGTCTCTGAAATACACCAAATTGTCTTCAGCAGAAGAAAGAGGATGCACTCCAGAGGCTGCAGCTATTGAAAGCACAGAAATACAGATATTCATTTCACATATCTCTCATATTAGCCAATCATAACTCTCATTAGCCCTCACTTTTTTCAAATCAAAACCCTTCCCCCCTCTGCCCTCTCTGCCTTTTTTCCATAGCAACCACCTCCTGGAAGACCTCTCATGTTTGCAAATTCACACAACAATGTTTCAATTGAACTCTGAACTCTCAGTGCACCTGCGTATCCAGTGCAATCTTTCATTAAATGTTTCTTCCTTGACCATTCAAATTACATCTTTCAAATAACACATCCATGCACCCTAACTTTCTGTTTTCAGAAATGGAAATGCACCAATCACTGCTAATGAATCATTAGCACTGGAAATCCACAGGTTTTTTTCTTTACAAACTCCTACTGTTTCAACTGCCCTTTCATTACCACACTTCATCTGACTGCAGCACAACCTTCTCCCACCATGTTTAACCCCTTCGACACTCATGACGAGCTGGGCTCGTCATGGTGTAGCCTCCTCATACACTGATGACGAGCCCAGCTCGTCAAAAAACAATGAAAATAAGCAATTCCCAGCACAGGAGGGGAATTGCCTTAGCAGCCATGGAGTTAATGTCTGGATTGTTGGACATAGTTACATCCACTGGGCTCAAAGGTATGCTGAGAACAGAAATTTACCTAACCTCAATTTACAAGATATGGAAATTAAATGGTTGGGCCAAAGAGGATTACAATGTCACCAATTGATACCATTGGTGAAAACCTTTATGTATTTGCCAAAACCTGACCTGTTAATAGTGCACTGTGGAGGTAATGATTTGGGCACTTTGACTGGGGTAGGTCTGGAAATGCTTTTAAAGGACACCTTTGAGCAATTAATGGCACTTTTTCCTCAAACTGCCTTGGTATATTCCAATATATGCCAAAGACAGAAATGGAGGTGGTCCAACCAATTTTTTCCACAAATTGAGAAAGCGAGGAAGCATGTAAACAAATCTGTTTCAGCTTACATGAGAGACCATGGAATGGGCTCCTTGTACAACAATAACTTGCATTACTACATGCAAGATATCTACAGAGGAGATGGAGTTCACTTCTCAGATGAGGGCAACAGAATTTTCATTCTGAATTTAAGACTGTGCATTGGTACCTACTTATAAGTACCTAAATGTACCATAAACCCAAAAGCTCTTCTCAGAGCTACCCTTCATCTGATCACTCACAATTATTATTTTTCTATAACTTTTCTGTAATTTTGAACAAACTACGCTCAAAGAGCGCTACCCGGTACGCGAACTGGAAGCTAACCGCGCAAAATTTCAAAAAAATATGTTTTTTCCCCGCACATATGGTCCTCCTCAGCCACCCTTAGAAAACCTAGGGGGTCAAAATACTTGTACCGTGCCCCCTTCTACCCATTCTGAACATTATTTGCCCTCCATTTTATATCTTAATTCGACCGAAACACAAAATGGTGGACTCCCGTTACGCTCCTAGTTCGCGGACCGGACCGCTTCCCGGGAAGCGGTCCAAAAAAAAGGTGGGAAAGTAATTCACAGAAAAACGACTGGAGACACTCTCACCAAATATAGATTAGCTTATACTACATAACAATCCCTTTCATTTTCACAAATTTGATTGAAATTCCATTTAGCCATTAAGCCTGTAGACCTCTCTAAATACCGTGAGGTAAATTACTTCACAAAACACATCTGAAGTGTTGGAATTGACAACCAATGAAAATGTTACTTTCATTTTCTACTTATATTACCTGACATTTGATTGGTTATATACCTGAATATATATAAAGGAAGAGAAGAAAACACAGCCATTTTGACTACTACTTCTTGTTGTACATCACATTTGAATATCTACCAAACACTTCAACTTGTTTGTGAAGGTAACTTGTTATTTTTAAAACTGAAGTATATTGTGCACTATAACTTAATATGGTAGACTTTTTCTGATAGATATACACTATCCCTCTGTAGTAGTTATGGATTTAGATAGACTTCTCTGTTATAGTTATGAATGGAGTTAGGCTTGTCTTGGTTAAATCACATACACTTTTTTATAGTCCTATTTCCACTCTGATAATATACACTGCCAAAAGATAAATTCACTGATAAAAACTGCCTATCTAAAATTAATCCCAACAGTGCCCTATCTCTACTAATATATATTTTTTTAATCAAAATTTCAGGCAAAATGGAAGGCGAGCAGCAAGTTCAATTTACAATTGTACTGGAAGAGAGCAGCCAAGGAAAAATTGATGATTTTATGGATCAAAGTAGAGACCAGGAACTACTACAATGTGTTGAAGCAATGGATAACCTGCTTAAAAATGAGGACATGTTACACCCTATATTCAATTTTGAAATTTCTGACAATGAAATGTTAGAAAGTTTAATGAATTATGAAACACAATCAAAATAAAAAAAATACTTTAAAAATAAAGAAAACAAAAAAAACCCAACAAAAACAACAAACAATTAACGTACAGTATTAGAAAAGTCTATCATTCTATTATCCTTATAGTACGCTGCCCAGAACGCTTTCCGGTTCGCGTACTAGGCGCTCACCACACAAAAAAAAACCTTTTAAAACCTCCACATAAAACCTAGGGGGTCAACGAGGATCTACTATGCCCCCTTATGGTAATTTCCCCCTTTGTTTTGGCCTCCTCTTGTCTCTCGATCCTACCGAGAGACAAGATGGCGGCCGCTCCGGACTGTTTAGAATGTTGACAGACACCGAAGAGCCAATCAGCTTCGCATCGCAAAGTTCCGTTACGCGAAAAGTACGCGAACCGGAGTGCTACCCGGAGCGCTGTTACAGATATATATCTTATTTTGAACGTTATTTTCTCAAAATCCACAGGAGCACATATATTGAGACCTAGCAAAGGCACATCGGGCTACCAGTCCCTACAATTTTGCCAAGTTTCGTGCAAATCCATTCAGCCGTTCGGGCTAAAAGTGAGGCCAACCGCCCTATGGAAATTAACATGGGAAAAACACGTTTTGGGACCTCCCTTTTTTCTCGGCCCCCCCTTGCCAAACCCCCCCAAATTTTCAGGGGCTGCTCAGAAACAAAATGTGCCATTTTCCTGAAAATTTCAGCCGATTCCGTCCACAAACGCCTGCTCGAACGGCTGAATGGATTTGCACGAAACTTGGCAAAATTGTAGGGACTGTTAGCCCGATGTGCCTTTGCTAGGTCTCAATATATGTGCTTCAGTGGATTTTGAGAAATTAACGTTTAAAATAAGATATATATCTGTAACAGCGCTCTGGGAAGCGCTCCGGTTCGCGTACTTTTCGCGTAACAGAACTTTGCGATGCGAAGCTGATTGGCTCTCCGGTGTCTGTCAACATTCTAAACAGTCCGGAGCGGCCGCCATCTTGTCTCTCGGTAGGATCGAGAGACAAGAGGAGGCCAAAACAAAGGGGGAAATGAAGGAAAGGGGGCAAGGTAGACCCCTTCTGACCCCCTAGGATTGATGAGGGGGATATTAAAGAGCCACGCGGGGCCCAAAAAAAAAAAAAAAAACATTCCGATTTTTTCGCCGTAGAGACGCGTCTTGGTAAGCGAACCGGGCAGCTAACCAGGCAGCTAACCGGGAAGCTAACCGGCAGTGTAACGGGAGTCTGAGGAGTAGCTGATTGGCTGTCAACATTGTAAACAGTCCGGAGCGGCCGCCATCTTGTCTCTCTGTAGGATCGAGAGACAAGAGGAGGCCAAAACAAAGGGGGAAATGAAGGAAAGAGGGTAAGGTAGACCCCTTCTGACCCCCTAGGATTGATGAGGGGGATATTATAAAGCCACGCGGGGCCCACATTTTTTTTTAAAAAATCCGATTTTTTCACCGTAGAGACGCGTCTTGGTACGCGAACCGGGCAGCTAACAGGGCAGCTAACCGGGAAGCTAACCGGCAGTGTAACGGGAGTCTGAGGAGAAGCTGATTGGCTGTTAACATTGTAAACAGTCTGGAGCGGCCGCCATCTTGTCTCTCTGTGGGATCGAGAGATAAGAGGTGGAAAAAAAACAAAGGTGTAAATGAATGAAAGGGGTAAGGCAGACCCCTCCTGAACCCCTAGGATTGATGAGGGGGCTATTAAAGTTCCCTGCGGGGCAAAAGAAAAAAGAAATGCGATTTTTCGCGGTAAAGGTGCTTCCTGGTACGTTAACCGGGCAGCTAACCACCAGCGTAACGGGAGTCCGACATATTGTGTTTTTTGAACGTTTGTGATATGTGCACGTGTGGATTTTGTCTAATTAAGGTTAAAAATATATATATATATCTTTAAGCGTGTTCTGGCGCGCTTACGTTTTGGGTTTGGTTTGCGCTGCAGAGACGATACGTCACGGTTATGCAATGCATCATGAGGCGTCTCACGGGCTACGTGATACGTCACTTAATAAAGAATATATTTTACAGCTATAGATATTAGCTTTTAAAAAACCAATGAAATTCACAGAAAAAACCATAGGTTATAGACCATATATAGTTAGGAATTTGCATTTACAAAACCTTGAAAATTCACTGAAAAAACCATAGGTTATAGACCATATATAGTTAGGGATTAGCATTTACAAAACCTTATTTTATTTGCACAAAACCATTGAAATTCCATATATAGTTAGTTGCACTAACTTTATATTGCGGACCCGCAATCCACTGCTAATGATGTCACATATTACATCATTCATGACATGGTCAGTGACATCACTGATGACATCTCAAATGACATCACTGATGACATCACTGATGACATCTCAAATGACATCACTGATGACATCACTGACATCTCATTTGACATTACTGATTACATCACTGATGATATCATTTATGTGATAATACATCTTCAGACTCTAATATAACCTTAGATACACTCAGTGTAAACAGGCACTCACAGACTGTCACACATCCATGGAGTTACTCACACACCTAGTCAGTCATGCAAAGAATCAATCACATCTCCATTTCTTCAACTATACAGTTATACACACCTTACTTATTCAAACATATACTAACACATATTTACTCTCTTATACAATCCTTGATACAAGTTCACAATGATTCATAAAGCCACTCTCACATTCACTGGTTCTTATGTTCAGTTATTTATATATGTCAACTCTCACATGGAGTGTGTTTTACATATGTACTTACTTTGACATGTAGCACTGAGATATCCATTCACTCACCAATATACTCATGCACACAGTCAACTGTCCATACAGCTGTTTCTACATGCACTTTTGAACCCATACACCTAGGGAATCAACTGCTCACACATCTATGCACAGAGTTATACACCTCCCAGCCACCCACACACATACTCAGTCTCCCATACAAATACTTGGGCAACCATTCAATAACCCATATAGTTACTGATATAGCTACTGATTTAAACATGCAGCAGTTTACAGAACAACATAAATAATGATTGCCAAATTAAGACACTTTAATCACTAACCCATGCACTCAGTGAGACACATTTAATAATTCTCTCATACAGTCAGTCATGCACCTACTAAATCCTTCATCCAGACACTTATACATCCACTCATTCTTCAATATGTAAGACATATTTTAACTTTACAGAAACATACAGTCACTGGGTGTTGTCATCAGTGATGTCATCAGTGATGTCATCAGTGATGTCATTTGAGATGTCATCAGTGATGTCACTGACCATGTCATGAATGATGTAATATGTGACATCATTAGCAGTGGATTGCGGGTCCGCAATATATAGTTAGTGCAACTAACTATATATGGAATTTCAATGGTTTTGTGCAAATAAAATAAGGTTTTGTAAATGCTAATCCCTAACTATGTATGGTCTATAACCTATGGTTTTTTCAGGGAATTTTCAAGGTTTTGTAAATGCAAATTCCTAACTATATATGGTCTATAACCTATGGTTTTTTTCTGTGAATATATATATATATATACATATATATATATATATATATATATATATATATATATATATATATATATATATATATATATATATATATATATATATATATATATATATTCAATGAAAAAACCATTGGTTTTAGGCCATATATAGTTAGGGATTAGCATTTACAAAACCTTATTTTACTCGCATAAAACCATTGAAATTCCATATATAGTTAGAAGCGCTAACTATATATCGCGCACCCGCAATCCACTGCTGATGATGTCACATATTACATCATTCATGACATGGTCAGTGACATCACTGATGACATCACTGATGACATCTCAAATGACATCACTGATGACATCACTGATGACAACATCCAGTGACTGTATGTTTCTGTAAAGTTAAAATATGTATTACATATTGAAGAATGAGTGGATGTATAAGTGTCTGGATGAAGAATTTAGTAGGTGCATGACTGACTGTATGAAAGAGTGATTAAATGTGTCTCACTGAGTGCATGGGTTAGTGACTAAACTGTCTTAATTTGTGCATCAGTATGTTTGTTGTTGTGTAAGCTGCTGCATGTGTTGATCAGTAGCTATAAGAGTGGCCATATGGGTTATTGATTGGTTGCCCAAGTATTTGTATGGGAGACTGGGTGTGTGTGTGGGTGGCTGGGAGGTGTATGACTCTGTGCATAGATGTGTGAGCAGTTGATTCACTAGATCTATGGGTTCAAAACTGCATGTGGAAACAGCTGTATGGGCGGTTGACTGTGCATGAGTGTATTAGTGAGTGAATGGATTTCTCATTGCTACATGTGCAAGTAAGTACGTATGTAAAACACAATACATGTGAGAGTTGACATATATAAATAACTGAACATAAGAGCCAGTGAATGTGTGAGTGGCTGTATCGATCACTGTGAGCTTGTATCAGGGATTATATAAGAGAGTAAATATGTGTTATTATATGTTTGAATAAGTAAGATGTGTATAACTGTATAGTTGAGGAAATGGAGGTGTGATTGATTCTTTGCATGACTGACTAGGTGTGTGAGTAACTCCATGGATGAGTGACAGTCTGTGAGTGTCTGTTTATACTGAGTGTATGTAAGGTTATATTAGAGTCTGAAGAGGTTCATTGTATTATCACATGAGTGATGTGATCAGTGATGACAAATGAGATGTCATCAGTGATGTCATTTGAGTTGTCATCAGTGATGTCATCAGTGATGTCATTTGAGATATCATCAGTGATGTCATTTGAGTTGTCATCAGTGATGTCATCAGTGATGTCATTTGAGATGTCATCAGTGATGTCATCAGTGATGTCACTGACCATGTCATGAATGATGTAATATGTGACATCATCAGCAGTGGATTGCGGGTGCGCGATATATAGTTAGCGCTTCTAACTATATATGGAATTTCAATGGTTTTATGCGAGTAAAATAAGGTTTTGTAAATGCTAATCCCTAACTATATATGGCCTAAAACCAATGGTTTTTTCATTGAATTTTCAAGGTTTTGTAAATGCAAATTCCTAACTATATATCCACTATAACCTATGGTTTTTTCTGTGAATTTCATTGGTTTTTTAATAGCAAATATGAAAAGCTTTAAAATGTAAAGTACGTGATAGATAAAAACATTTTCGTATTTATGCACGCTGATGTGCTTTGAACGCTGCCCCCCTCCCCTCTTTTCTCTTAGTAGTACTCTCTCTTTGCAGATAGTGAAGAGTAGTTAACGCAGGCCTTTACCCCCGTTGTAATCCGTCCTGCCTGCTTGTCTCTCCATTTGATTGATTATTATCCAAGCATTTACTGTTTTTCAATTGATTCTCTTTGGTTCATTCTCTATTTACAAACAAGCACAAAGTCGCAATACTCTGTTTAGTCTTTGCAGATCGTGAAAAATCGTGTAAAAAAATAAAAGTAATCGAGCAAAATCAGTAGGCCACTAATTGGATCTCTTTTTGACCTCGCTAAAATAGAAATATTATAAACAACCCTTCATGAGAAATACGAAAATAGTGAGATGAACTGAGCTCCACACCATGAGGGCTGCAAGACAGCTCGGCTCCGTCACCCACCCCGCCCAAAATAACGACAAACCCTATGCAAATATTAAAAATATAGACAACACACCAGCAAAGAAACAGGGTAAAACATTTTATTAAATAACTATTTACATAACGTTGGTTTATAAGATGATGTCAGTAGTGGACCGATGTGTGAATAGGTCGGAAGCAGCACAAGGCGCCAAGATCCGGATGGAAAGTCCTGGATATTGGGTGCCATAGTTCAGAGTTCTGAGTTTGAGCCTTTTTCAATGCCTGTGCTTTGTTGTTTCCCCTCCATCAAAAACAAAATAAATATATAAAACTGTGCAAAAATACAAAAAAAACAAAAAATGTTTACAAAAGCAGTGCTTGTAAGACTGTCTGAAGCTTATTTCCACCTACTGCAGCTTCACTATTCCAAAGTAAGTGAGGGTCGTTTGTGGACCTGACTGCATTTGAAAACAATGTTATATGGTACCTCCCTAAACCGCTTGACGGAGGCCCCCGAGGGGCGGTGTGATGACACGGACTCGGAGAAGAAGCTTGGCTCCGACCCCCTCCCCAAGTCTTATAGCACTGGTGTAGCCTGAGATCGCCCCCGACATAGGCGGCCGGCTCCCGGGGTCCGGCGGAACTTTTTACCTTTTGATGACTCTTCTATTCTGGACTTTGTCCCACAATCCGTTTGACCTGAAGACACGCTGTAGTGGGGCGCCCCTTTACCGTTTTAGTTGCCATTCCGCCCGCTTTTGCTACACTGTGCCTCTTCCGCCATTCAGCTGTTTAACGCCCGCTCTTGCGACTACAGCGTCTCGCTCACCATGTAGTTAAGTTGCTCCCGCTCTTGCGGTGCAGCGATAGGCGGCTGCCACAGGACTCTCAAAATGGCGGCCGGCTCCTCGGTTTTGGGCCTGGTCCACTAAAATGGCCCTGGGACACCTTGGAACTCGGACGCTTCCCTGATAGGGCTTGGGTCCCATTCTCGAAAAGCGTCCCCTCAGCCGTGAAGATTCTACAAAAGTCTTGGGGGCCTCCGACTCCCGCAGGCTTCTGGTGGGGAGCGGCTGCCATGATTGCTCGTGGAATGGCCACGACGGAGCTACGAGATGGTAGTGGTCTCATGCTGACGCCAGCTTTAGTCTGAAACATCCAGAAACACTATAGACTACCAATTCGATCAGTTCCGGTAGCGCCCCAACATGACCCGGAAGAGAAGAATTTGCCCTCCCCTCTTTGACTGATGGTTCTTGTTGCCTGTCCCCTCTGTTGTCATTTAACAGAACTTTTTGGACTGCTGAAAGGGGTTGTGTTCTGAACGCTGGTTGGTGGAGACATTTAGACTATATTCTTGACCTACGTTGTCGCGTAATGCGTTTTATGACACGCCGCGTTAGCGCACCCGGAAGTGATCCGAGGCACGGCGCGCAGCGCGTAACGTAAGCATAACAGGTCATGTGACTTGTTAATAAAACTTTTCATTGGTTCATTTTACTTTTGTTAATTTAATGATGAAAAGCTTGGTCATATGACCTAAAAATTACGCTTTTTTTTTTTTTCGAACATTATTTTTTTTTCAAACATATGTTATAATATTCCAGGCTAATGTACTTTCCCGGAAAATTTACAACTGTCCTGCAAGTAAAATATATTCCTTTTTCGAGAAAAAGGGCGTTTCTTCGTTCCATGACGGAGCCGTTGAGTAAGAGAGACTCGGCCTGCTGTCTTAGTCGCCGATACGCCTGATTATCAGATTCTTATCGATCACTTTATGTTGCAGAAATGAAAAACACAACTGCCCTTGACCATTTATCTTTACTGCGTTCCTACATATTATACCTTTTATCCGTCATGTAATTGGACTGCTTTATTTCACTTGCCTTTTACTGATTCGAAAACAGTGACTAAAAGTAAAAACTTTACCAATGTAAATACTACTACCGTGTTTTGTTTTAAAAACCTTTATTGTGAAAATATCAGTATACAAATACGGGCCTATAACCACGTGGGCCGGCCACGGAGCAAACTGAAATCGTATATGATGAGGAGACATTTACACTGTAGAGGAACGTAACGAGTATCAGGGCCATTAGGTTGCAAGAACTAAGGTGTCTAACAGTTGCGGAATCGGTGGACGTACATTTTGTAATTAAAATAAGACAGGGCCACTTACAATAACATTTTCTAGATATACATTTGCGGGCAAGGAGTTACGAGTCCCATTGTTGGCAGCATTTTGAAAGGAAAGATAAACAGCCGTTCTCCTAGTGAGTCTCACATTGTTACATTTAGGAAGAATGTTGAAGAGTAATATGTGGAAAATCTGAAGCCATTTTTCTACAAACTCTCAATCAGCCTAAGTCATGGGCGATCTTTGTCCACACCTAAGCGCGAATATCTCCAAAATCTAACACCTGCCCTGAGCAGTTCTTAGCCATGTTATCCAATGGGAGGTGGATAACATGGCTAAGAGCATTAAGTCGATAATACATGAATATCGCTGACTTTTCTGCGATAATAGCAAGGTTTATCTGCGATAAAAATCGCCGATGTGCGGCGATAATTTTTGTCTCTAAACAAGTTAGAGACAAAAATTATCGCTAGTTGTTCGTAATATGCCCCCGGGTTTTTGCTTGCAGAAATCGGGAGGCGGGAGACTAGCACTGAAATCAGTAGTCACACGCCTGAATCGGGAGGATTGGCATGTCTGAATTCTCTACAGCTGGGGCCATAAACTACATCCGCAGGGTTAGGTGATAGCCTGGGACCAGCCTGGCATCTAAAATGGCTGCCGTGCACGACAAAATTGTGGCATTCGAAAAAAGGCAAAAAGGCGCAGCCGCTGGAAGAGATGTATCAACATATATGAACCTCCTCAGCCACCCTCAGGAAACATAGGGGATTAGGATACGTCTCCCGCACCCCCTTATACCTAGTACTTTAATTAACGAAGCACAAAATGGCGAATTCCCGTTTTGCTACCAGTTTGCGGCCCAGTTCGCGGCCCGTGAAGCGCTTCTACCGTGAAAAATCATTTTTTTTTTCTTTTCCCCACGGGACCCTTTAATAACCCCAACAACATTCCTAGGGGGTCAAGAGGGGGATACCTTGCCCCCTTTCATTAAATTCCCCCTTAGTTTTTCACCTCTTCTTCTCTCTCGATCCTACCGAGAGACAAGATGGCGGCCGCTCCGGACTGTCACGCAGCAAAAAAAAAAAAAGCTCACGCACAGCCGCTGGAAGAGATGTATCAACATATATCAGCCTCCTCAGCCACCCTCAGGAAACATAGGGGATTAGGATACGTCTCCCGCACCCACTTATAACTAGTAATTTAATTAACGAAGCACAAAATGGCGAATTCCCGTTTCGGTACCAGTTCGCGGCCGCGCTTCTACCGTGAAAAATCATTTTTTTTTTATTTTCCCCACGGGACCCTTTAATAACCCCAACAACATTCCTAGGGGGTCAAGAGGGGGATACCTTGCCCCCTTTCATTAAATTCCCCTTTCGTTTTCCACCTCTTCTCTCTCGATCCTACCGAGAGACAAGATGGCGTCCGCTCCGGACTGTTTAGAATGTTGACAGACACCGGAGAGCCAATCAGCTTTCTGCGCGCAAAGTTCCGATAAGCGAAAAGTAAGCGGACCGGATCGCTGCCCAGAGCGCTGTTACAGATATATATCTTGGTTTGAACGTTAATTTCTCAAAAACTACTGGAGCACATATATTGAGACCTAGCAAAGGCACATCGGGCTAACAGTCCCTACAATTTTGCCAAGTTTCGTGCAAATCCATTCAGCCGTTCGAGCTAAAAGTGAGTCCAACCGCCCTATGGAAAAATGAATGGGAAAAACGCGTTTTGGGACCCCCCTTTTTTCTCGGCCCCCCCTTGACGAAACCCCACCAAATTTTCAGGGGCTGCTCAGAAACAAAATGTGCCATTTTCCTGAAAATTTCAGCCGATTCCGTCCACAAACGCCAAAGTTATTAGACATAGAATTTTCAGAAATCCCATAGGGAATTAATCCTAACTATATATACCTACTGGCGATAGCCAGTAGGTAATATATATATATATATATATATATATATATATATATATATATATATATATATATATATATATATATATATATATATATATATATATATATATATATATATGTGTGTGTATGTGTATGTATATATATATATATATGGCAAACAATTTCCTTCGCAAGAAATCAGAGGCCAGAGGCAGGTTCAGGGAGACAGCTCGCTTTATTCATTAGATGTCAGTGGCGGCGGATGCATTTCGGCGGGTGAGCCTTCGTCAGCGCCTCACAACTGCAAATGTCTTTTTTACTTCTGAAACCCGCCTGCCGTCCAATAAGTGCTCGCAACCAAGACTCCTCCCTCCGTTGCTGTAGGCACACCTGTGCCAGTTCCCATTAAGTCTTTGGAACTGCACTGCCCAGAATGCACTGTAGCGGCAAAAATTGGGTTGGTGGTATGGGGGTGGAGTGTAAGAACTTTCAATTCGTGCAAGCTGCCGGCGGGTAGTAAAAGAATCCAACCATCCAACTGAAGTCCACGGTTGTTCCCCTTTGCCACCTCGTACTGCTACAACCGCTTGCCTCAGGTAGGTGAATGGGAAGGGACTGCCAAATGCGAGGCAACTCGTCCTGTTGAGATCAAATATCTCCATCTGCCCACGTCTGCCTGAGGGTCCTGGTGGCCTTCCGCTGTATCGATACCTCGATTGTGTAGATGCTGCGAGCAGCAGGGTGCCAGAATTAGCTTGTGCTCTTAACGTAGCAGGGCCAACTGTACTGCGTCTTCCGACAGGCGCAGAATATATGGCAAACAATATATATATATTCACTGAAAAAACCATAGGTTTCACACCAGTTATAGTTAGGTGGAAATTTTGCTCGCATAAAACCATTGAAATTCCCACGTTATAGTTAGTTGGACTCACTATGACTTGCGTGCCTGCAATGCACTGCTGAGGATGTCACATATTACATCACTCATGACATGGTCAGTGACATCACTCATGACATCACTCATGACACCATCCAGTGAATGTGTGTCTTTCTGAAAAATAAATATGTTTTATATATGTATTTGTAAAGGTGGATGGAAGAATAAATGTTTAAATAAGTGTCTAAATGGATGTTTTTTTTTTAATTAACTGGCTTATTAAGTGTATCTTAGTGAATACATATATTAGCGAGTAATGTTTAAATATTTAAATGTTTGTATCAGTGTTTCACTTTGTGTATAAGTGGCTGCATGGGTTGGTGAGTAGCTACATGTGTGTGTATATGGGTTATTAGAAGTTTTTTTAGTATCAGTATGAGTGTCTGTATGGTTTGGTGGGGGTATTACTTAGCACATAGATGCATCAATGACTGACTCACTGTTTGTATGTCTTTAGAAGACAGCTTATGTGCAGGACTGTATGTCTGGATGAGTGTGTATATGTGTGTGTTAGTGAGTGAATGACTGTCTCACTAGTGTCTTTATCAGTAACTACATATGTTTTAATCTAGTATATGGAGTATTGATGTATATAAGTGAGTAAATGTGAGAGTGAGAGATTGTAAGAGTTCCTGTTTAAATAAGTATGTGTTTCTATAAGTGATTGTTTAAGAGAGTAAGTATGTGTAAGTTTCCTTAGAAGTAAGGTGGTAGTGTGTGTATAGCTGTATATGCAAATAAATGGATGTTCAATAGTTTATTTGCATGTGTGAGTATGTGTGTGAGTAACTTTTGGATGACTGTCGGTGTGTAACAGGATGTATAGGTGTATCACTACATATGATGAGTGAGTATATGTATGAGTGACTATATAGAACTGTTGGTGAATGAGTGGATGTGTATATAGATGGCGGAATTACTGAATTGGTTGTTGTAACTGGTATGGGTATCTCCATGTTTTTGAAAATGTTAGTTTCTATTTTTGAATATGTTTTTCAAGGGTTACATTGCACTGAAAGGAGGTCTGTCACTCTGTCACAAGGATGGTGTCATCAGTGATGTCATGAGTGATGTCACTGACCATGTCATGAGTGATGTAATATGTGACATTATCAGCAGTGCACTGCAGGTGCGCAAGTTATAGTGAGTCCAACTAACTATAACGTGGGAATTTCAATGGTTTTATGCGAGTTTTATGTGAGGCACAGGGTCAAGGCTGATTTGCATATAGCCATTCTCTGATCTAGGGTCGTGTGGAGTGAAAATAAATAATGGATTTAGGCCCAGATCTTTGTACTGGGTTGAATGTAAGACATTGTTCTGCATTCTGTCCATCAACTGTGTTTTTTGCAATTTTCACCCCGAGTGGGCTGAGTATGCTCAGACGTGAGTCCCAGGCACTCCACATCACTGGAGTCAAGCTATCCAGGCAGAAGAAGGCTGATAGCCAGAAACCGGTCCTTGGATGCTTGATTCCGGTCTAGGAAAGACATGGCTTGGTAGTTCGGGCTGGACTGTTCCCATGAGGCACAGGGTCAAGGCTGATTTGCATATGGCAATTGTCTGACCTAGGGTGGTGTGGAGTGCAAAAAAACGATGGATTTAGGCCCAGATCTTTGTACTGGGGTGAATTTAAGACATTGTTCTGCATTCTGTCCATCAACTAAGTTTTTTGCAATTTTCACCCCGAGTGGGCTGGGTATGCTCAGACATGAGTCCCAGGCCTTCCACATCACTGGAGTCAAGCTATCCTGGCTGAAGAAGGCTGATAGCCAGAAACCGGTCCTTGGATGCTTGATTCCAGTCTAGGAAAGACATGGCTTGGTAGTTCAGGCTGAACTGTTCCCATGAGGCACAGGGTCAAGGCTGATTTGCATATAGCCATTGTCTGACCTAGGGTGGTGTGGAGTGCAAAAAAACGATGGATTTAGGCCCAGACCTTTGTACTGGGGTGAATGTAAGACATTGTTCTGCATTCTGTCCATCAACTGTGTTTTTTGCAATGTAAAGAATCTACATCCAAATAATTACGCTAGAGCTGAAACTAGAAGATTGCAGGAGGACCAGGGATCTGCTCTTCCCAGCACATCCAGGGCAGCACCACCACCACCACCACCGAGCGATATGGTTCCAAATATTCAACCTGAATTTGGAGACTTGACTATTCGTTGTAAGTCTTGCAATGAACTACTAAGCTGTGGAGAACAATCCATTGAACTTATTCTCCGCAAGAAAAGGAACCACTGTTGTTCTCGACAATGCTTTTTTTATTTACTGTTTTGTTGATGTTGCATACTTTTTTGGGTTCTATTTTAATTTTATTGTTTAAAAAACAAAACAATTTTTTTTTTAAATAAAAAAAAATAGAAAACTGCAAAGACAAAAAAACAGTTCTTCTCAGAACTACCTCAACTGGTCAACATAAGAGCTATATTTTTATGATAGTGTGTAAAACTTTGTCTGAATGAATGTGTAGTGCATAAATGAATGAATGAATACATTACTAGTGTATGGTGAATGTGAAAGTGCAGAACTATAAGGAAGTGCTAAAGCATAAATCTATAAGGTGTTTACCTATAGTATACTGTAGTACCTCCGAAGCACTTGAATGTAATATATGCATATAAATATGTTACAAATCTATGCTTCAATTTGCACTGCTGGTGGAACTTCCTGGGTGAATTGGTATGTGTTAGGAGCGGATTTACAATCCCCATGCGCCTCTTTTACACATCTGTTGCGTCACTTTTGTAATGTAGCGGTGGTGCAAAAGATGTGCCGTGGTGTGTGGTATTTACAATGAAATGCATATGAAAGGTGCATCACACTGTAAAGCCCTGCGCCAGAAGGAGGCTTTCCAACATGCAGGAGAGGCTGGAGGTGTTCTGGCGCAGGAACGTCTCCTAAAAGTGACTAGGTGAAATCTATAAAATTTAATTCAGTCAATTTTAGGCTTATAATGCATTAATAACCCTGCATCTGCTTGAAACAGGTGTTAGGATTGACACAGCATTCTAAGGATAGGGCCCAAAAAGCAGTCAAACAATGCGCCACCTACACACCACAAATACATCACATATCTGTGCCATTTTTTCCCCATAATACACCAAATTGTAAATACAGTGCATCCATTGTGGTGATGTCACAGTGCACGATAATTGTCATTTCTCTGCGGATATACCATGTATTGGACATCTGCTGATTACTGTTTGAATGTAGTGAATGGATTACTACACATTGATCCACGAGTCACTACAAAACTATAACATGAATGATAGAGTGTTTGGTGGAAGTATAAGAATAAAGACTGAGGAATTGAACATATAAAAGGAGCATTTACAGGTGCATACAACAGTGCATGCATAGTCTATAGGAGTTTGAAGCAGACAATGCTCTAAGGCCCACTTTGCACCATGAGTACTTGGGTACTAGCTGAATGATTACAATTCTGCAAGGAGTGTGTGTGGCTGATGGTATAGCAGTTTTACTTTTCCAACAGTGTATAGAAAAGCACATACTGCTGTATGGTTCACTAGAATACTAAAACAGTAGTGTGAGAGAGTTTAGTGAAAATGTAATGATACAGACTAGGCAATTGAAGACATAAAAGGCAAGTTTGCTGGTGTATAAAACAGTCAATGCATAGTCTATAGCAATTTGAACCAGTCTATCCCCTAAGGCCTACTTTGGTGCATGACTACTTGGAAATCGACTAAATGTTTACACTTCTATAAAGAGATTGTCTACCTGAATATATAGCACCTTCACATTTAGAACAGTACATACATAACAACATACTGATGTATAACTCACTACAATACTAAAATAGTAGTAGTGAAATGTTTGGAGGAAGTGTCAGGATAGAGACTGTTCAATTCAAAGTTTAAAAGCCAAGTTTCCAGATATTTAGAAAAGTGCATTTATTATCTATAGCTCCTTGAAGCAGTCCATGCCCTTAGGCCTACTCTGCTGCATGAGTACTTGGATAGTGGCAGAATGATTACACTTCTCCAAGGAGAGTGTAGAGTTGAATTTATAATAGCTGCACTTGTTGAACAGTGTATAGACAAGCATATATTGCTGAATGGCTCACTCTCACTACAATACAGAAACAGTAGTGGCAAAGTGTTTGGACAGAGTATAAGGATAGAGACCGGCTAATTAAAAGTTTAAAAGACAAGTTTTCAGGTGCATTGAAGAGTACATGCATAATAAACCGGAGTTTGAAGCAGTCTATATACTAAGGCCTACTTTACTACATGAATATTTGAGTACTGACTGGATGATAAGATTTCTGCAAGCAGTGTCAAGATGAATGTGTAACTGCTTCACTTTTAGAACAATGTATAGATAAGTACAGCAATGTCAGGGTATTTGCTGTAAGTATAATGATATAGAGTGGGGAATTGAATGTATAAAAGACAAGTGTGCAGGTGCATAGAAAACTGCATGCATAGTCTATAAGGGTTTAAAGCACTACATGGCCTAAGGCCTACTTTGCTCTATAATTACTTGGGTACTGACTGTATATTTAAAGTTCTGCAAAGAGACTGCATGACTGAATTTATAAGAGCTTCACGTTTAGCACAGTGCATAGATGACATTCTGATGAATACCTCAGTACAAGACCGAATCAACAGTGACAGAGTTTTTGCTGGAAGTGTAAGGATAGAGACTGGGGAATTGAAGGTATAAACACAAGTTTGCCGGTACATAGAACATTGCGTGCATAGTCAAAAGGGGATTTAAGCAGTCCATGCCCTAAGTCCCACTTTACCTCATGAGTACTTGGGTACTGGCTGAATGGTTAGAATTCTGCAATCAACTGTCTGGCTGAATGTATAGCAGCTTCACTTTTAGAATAGTTTATAGATAAGCATATAGTGCTGTATGGCTCAATATAATACTAAAACAGTAGTGTGATAGTGTTTGCTGGAAGTATAAGGATGCAGACTGGGAAATTGAAGGAATAAAAGACTTGTTTACCAGTGCATAAAAGACTGCACGTAAAGTCTATAGGAGTTTGAAGCAGTCTATGACCTAAGCCCTATTTTAATGCATGAGTACTTAGATACTGAGTGGATAATTACAGTTCTGCAGAGAAAATTCATCGCTCAATGTATAACAGCTTCAGTTTTACCATAGTAAATACATAAGGAAATACTACTGAATGGCTCACTACAATATTGAAACAGTAGAGTGGGAGTAATTGCTGAAAGTCTAATGATACAGACTGGGGAATTGAATGTATAAAAAGCAAGTTTGCATGTACATAGAAGACTGCATGTATAGTCTACACAGGTTTAAAGCAGTCCATAGCCTAAGGCCTACTTTGCTCCATGACTACTTGGGTACTGACTGGATAATTACAGTTCTGCAAGGAAAGTGTCTGACTGAATTTAAAATAGCTTCATTTTTAGTACAGTGCATAGATGAGAACTTTCTACTGAATAGCTCAGTACAATACGGAATCAGCAATCACAGAGACTTTGCTGGAAGTGAAAGGATATAGACTGGGAAATAAAAGCTATAAAATACAAGTTTGCTGGTGCATAGAAGAGTGCATACATAATCTATAGGAGTTTGAAGCAGTCCATGCCCTAAGCCCCACTTTAAACCATGAGTAATTGGGTACTAGCTGAATGATTACAATTCTGCAAAAAGAGCCTCTCAAACCATTATTATTATATAATAATAAATGTATTCATGTAACATTTCATAATTTAATAGAGCTTCTAAAATAATTTCATCAGGTATTTCATTTTCTTGATTATCAATTTTAAAAGTCATATGATCAAACTCGATGTCCTCTAATGCTTGCACAAAATCAGCATCCAAGGTTTCATCTAAAAAATCACAGCTGATATCTGCAGCACTAATATTTTCATCTTCATTCTCGCTGTCCATGAAAGGTATATTTAGCGCTTCTATTAGAGTGTTACTAATTTCGAAACCATCTTCTATATTGTTCTGTTCCACCTACAACGACTACAACAAATCCAAAACACCTCCACCTGACTGATCTTCAATGTCCCCGCTGCAGCCACATCACCCACGGCCTGATACACCTACACTGCCTCAACATCAACAAGAGGATCACCTTCCAGCTCCTCACCCTCACTTACCAAATACTCTACAAAACCAGACTAATGTACCTTACCAGCAGTAATCCTGAAAGGCCAAATTTTGTTCTTAAAATTTTGGCTTTAAAAATATTAGGTAAGAATTTGGTAACTCTTTAGGCAAACGTTGCTAAAAAACGAATTGACTATCATTACAATGTATCCAACTTTTGAGACATGTTAAATAAACAGTGTAATGTCCAGATGTAGAAGGTCCATCATGAAAAATAATTGCAACAGCTACAAACGTTCTTCCTGGTATTGATAGTTGAGTAGCTACAACATTTAATTAAAGTTTCCAATTTTCTTCCATCAGCACTACAACGTTGCAGCATTACAAATACATACTGTCCCGATTCACAGTAAGGTAAAGTCAAATATATGAATGTTTCAGTGTCTATGTTACTGATACATGTAAACAAACAATTTCCACAGTCATGTTGCCATTTATAAGAAAGGCCAAAACGTTTTTCAATATCTATACCTTCATCTTACAATACACCAAGCATAAACATTACAAATTCCTGACAATCTTGCTGAATATTCTGCATAAATTGAGTACAACCAGAACATATGTCCAAAACATTTCGAATATCAGAAACACTTTGTATTTTACTTTTATCTCTACTAGATTTTTCATAAACAGAAGACAACAATGAACAGAATCTTTCGTCCCGAATTTCAACAATTTACTGTTGCAAACGTTCAAGAAAAAATTACCAACCACATTAGCTTAGCAGTTGACACCACAGCTATTTTCAAACCGATACCCAACATTCTCTTCAACACTGTTCTTTTTATTTTTGCTTGCAGGCGCAACTTCATCTTGTTTTTTTTCTTTCTCTACAGTTTCACTACAGACATTCTCAAATCTTCTTTTTCTACCTACCACACACTTTTCAAATACTAGATATTGACGTAAATTGGGTGCATATTCTCTTCTTAACCTAATATACTCGTTTACACAATTTGCATCTGCATTAACCTTTGTCTCATCAAAATCAATCAAGTACAATACAGATAAAGTTCTGACTCGAGACAAAGCAACATATGCCATAACCTCTTTAAACACGGTACTTCCAATATTAACTAAAGCACTATCTACACTTAAACCTTGAGATTTATGAATGGTCACTGCATATGCCAAAGAATAGGAAACTGTTTTCGGCATGCATACAAATCTTTTACAAGCATAAACCAAGCTGAACAACGACTACATTGTTGTACTTCAGCAATTTCATCAAAATTGATTTTTAAAAATTAAATAAAATCTCTATTTACATAATTAAAAAAATCAACAATTTTACCCATTGCTCCATTTACTAAACCTTTTTCCACATTCAGATTACGTCGTAAAATTACCCTACAGTTTACACATGCATACAAATTCTTTTCTAAACCAGAGTTTTACTTATCAATTTCTCTAAAGAATCCAATTTCCTCTTCAACTTTTCAATCAGAATAATAGTGATTCCTTCATGTTCTATTTTATCAATAGCTTCCAATTTTATAATTTCTTCATTTTCCAACTTTAACATTTCTTCATTGAATATAGAACATTCACGCAGTGTTGGCATTAAGCAGATTACAGATTTGTTTTCTGCAATTCTCATATATATTTTCTCAGGAACAATATTTTCATTTGGGAAACCAATTGGGAAATAATCTTCTCTGTAAAGCTTGTTTGCCATGTTCTGTCAGTTTTCCTATTCTTATATCTTGAAGAATATTTCCATAATCTGCATCATTTGCCTGACGCATATTTGTAATAAGTTCTTTATATTGAAAAAATGACCAAATGTTAACATTTCCAATACTCCCCAAAGACTGTCTAGTATCTTCATGTGCCAGTGTTTTAAACACTGGTTGTCCTTTTACAGGAGTAAGTTGTAGTAGATTACCAAAAACTATGACGTGTTTTCCTCCAAAAAATATGTCATACTCTGTTTTGAGAATTTGCTGCATTCTTAAATGCACAAAGGCAAGCATTGAGTTTGATACCATGCTTACCTCATTGAGAAGTTTCATTTTCTTCAAGACTCTTGAAACTTCATAACAAGCTTCTCCAGATTGCTTGTGGTATTCCAATTTGTTTTCATGCTCTACTGGTAGCATTAATAAACAATGTAAAGTAATTCCTTTAATATTGTGTGCCGCCAACCTAGTTGGAGCAGTGACAACACAAGACAAATGTGACTCAGTTGTTTTGTGTAGATAAGTTGTAATTACTTTAATTAAAAAACGTTTTCCTGTTCCAGCTTACGTACATATGGCTGAGATACCCGCCACCCCCTCTCAACACAATCCCCAAGAATGGGAACACGGAAACGGTTCTGAACTTTTGGAAGGCGGGAGGGAGTTACCCTCCCGGCCGTATTTATTAAAATATGAAACAAAATTAAAACATTAAAATAACAGTTTCATATCATGTACAATTTCATTTCCACATTACGATGTTCTTGGCTGACCTTAACACATCTCTAATACAAAGGTTCTCTTAGCCGATACTAAACATCCTGCAAATGCATTTCTCAAAATTGAAATTGTACATCCTAACATTACAGGCCAACGGCAAGGTCGTAACCGGTGTCAGATCCCTCAACCAGAACTCCCCCCTCACTTGTGAGGGGCGGTCGCACAGAGGACTGTACCTTTGTGCCTACTTCCAATTTCCCTTGTCTTGACGGGGGCCCCATGTTAACTCGACACCATCTTAGTGGTCGTCCGAGGACTCGTGTGAGGTGTCTAGAAGGTAGCGTAGACCCCCCTCCCACCCCACACAACTTACCACATCTGCCGTCGCAGATGTCCTGGCCCCGGGAAATTCCCAGGAGGGGCCCGCAGCCCCTCCTCCCCAGGGAGGGGCCTATGGCCGCCTTCCCTTTCGGCGTCCCCATCCTTAGAGGGGACCGCCTCCCCGTTTGAGGGGCCAATGGCCGCCTCCCCCCGGGCGCTCCCATCCATAATGGGCGACGCCCCACCTCTAGGGATCTTCCAATTACTGCTCACTGATCATGACCTTACCGCCCGACCAAAATAAATACGACAATCTAAGACTAAAGAGGAGAAAAGACAATTATACTTAAGCAATTCAAAGTAGAAACTATACAGAACCTCACTGTTCAACTCGTGTGCAACTCCTTTGCTAAATAAAACATGCTGAAAAATAAATTTATCAACTTTATTTCATACCAAATCACCAACTTTATTCAGAACAACCTGTAAGAAAAAACAATACCACGTCATACGACTTTATTCAAAACAACTTGCTGTCCTCAGGGGCTGGTGGGTGGGTCAAAATTGGCTCTTCGTTCCGTCTCGAGCTCACGTGCAACGGGGAGGTGCAGCTTCAGAGCACAGGAACAAGAGGATGCTTCCTTGGCTTGTTGCTCCTTTTATCCTTCTTCGGGTGGGCGTGGACCCACCTCCGATCCGCCTCCGGGGCGTGGCTAGCGGCGTCAGTGTCTAGGACAACCTACTCTTGGGCGGGAAAAGGCGCGCCCCGGCTACGCCGCTTCGGGCATACCAGCCGATACTCGCTTCCCGCCCAAAATGGCTTCCCGGGGGGATCGGGGTAATCCACCATACGTTCGGGGGGACCAAGTGGTCGCCCCTTTCCATATGGCTGAGATACCCGCCACCCCCTCTCAACACAATCCCCAAGAATGGGAACACGGAAACAGTTCTGAACTTTTGGAAGGCGGGAGGGAGTTACCCTCCCGGCCGTATTTATTAAAATATGAAACAAAATTAAAACATTAAAATAACAGTTTCATATCATGTACAATTTCATTTCCACATTACGATGTTCTTGGCTGACCTTAACACATCTCTAATACAAAAGTTCTCCTAGCCGAGCCTAAACATCCTGCAAATGCATTTCTCAAAATTTAAATTGTACATCCTAACATTACGGGCCAACGGCAAGGTCGTAACCGGTGTCAGATCCCTCAACCAGAACTCCCCCCTCACTTTTGAGGGGCGGTCGCACAGAGGACTGTACCTTTGTGCCTACTTCCAATTTCCCTTGTCTTGACGGGGGCCCCATGTTAACTCGACGCCATCATAGTGGTCGTCCGAGGACTCGTGTGAGGTGTCTAGAAGGTAGCGTAGACCCCCCTCCCACACCACACAACTTACCACATCTGCCGTCGCAGATGTCCTGGCCCGGGAAATTCCCAGGAGGGGCCCGCAGCCCCTCCTCCCCAGGGAGGGGCCTATGGCCGCCTTCCCTTTCGGCGTCCCCATCCTTAGAGGGGACCGCCTCCCCGTTTGAGGGGCCAATGGCCGCCTCCCCCCGGGCGCTCCCATCCATAATGGGTGACGCCCCACCTCTAGGGATCTTCCAATTACTGCTCACCGATCATGACCTTACCGCCACAGGCCGGATAGTTGACCGGCTATCCGGCCCCCCCACAAAAACTCCTACTTAAAGGTCATGGCTGCAAACTCTTTAACCAGGCTACGAGGTCTCCTATGAGTAAATAATTCCCCGCCCGGGACAAATGGACCCCATCTTCTAGATACATATCGTCCCCCCTGATACATCCATGAGGAATCGAATGCAATGTACTTGTACGTAACAGTCTACTAAGTTTGTTATTCACTTTCTTCACTGAATGATTTATAGCAGACACCGAATTAGCCCCCCGCCACACCTTCCGTGGAATCATATGGGACCATGCAATCGTGCACCCCGGAACCCTTCTCGCCAGCCAACTTACTGTGGCTAATATCACCTCGAGAAGTACTCGTCGCCCCGTGGTCACCAAATCCTTGCCCCCAAGATGCACTATGATTATAGATGGCGGTGACCTTGTCCGCCCTAACAAACCCTCCATAAAAGTTTGAAACTGGTCAATACAGAGCCCTCCCCTTCCGTAGAAGGTCACCGTGTACCCGTATTCCCCAGCCATGTGAATCATGTCACCTGCTTTGAATACGTCTGCGGCACGCCTCACGTATGAGTGGCCCACGACCCACACCACTCTCTCCTCAGCCGGTGATCTTTGACCGCTGGCTCCCAGGTGTCGGGTCGACTGCACAGTCCGCCCTGCCTCGTAAGCTCGCGAAACTGTAACCAAACAAAAAACAAGAAGCGTGAGTGCATGGCATTAGCTTCACAACATGTGCAACCGCACATACCTTTTGTAACAATTCGAGGACCAACGCCCCAACTGTTTCACTTTTTCAACACTCAGACCCCTGGCTGTAGCCTCTGTAGCAGCCCCTATCTGAAAGGAATGGGTCCCAAACTCGCACGGGTTCAAGCCCGCAGCTGCGATTGCCATTGCAAACACCCGCTGGAACTGAAACCTAGTCAGTGGGGTGGCGTCGGCGTGCCTCAGCAAGGTTCCCCCCCATGATGCCGCCCTCTGCACCAAATACTCCTCAACGCATGCAACCGGGCACATGGGAGATCCGGGAATCCGCTGAACCACTACACTGTCCCCGATCGCTCCCTGATCGGTCTTGGACCTGGCCAATGAGACTACCATTGTCTCCCCCTTAATTTGGACGTGCTATCGGCACAGACCTACCCCCGTATCCTGCTTGTTCCTTGCTACCAGCTCGCTTACCCGCATAGCCCCATGGAATGCTAATGCAAAAGCGGCCCGGAATAGCACTGTCTCTGATTGAGATGAACATGTTGCAGGGAGTACGGACAATAACAAGGCCAACCTATCCAGACCTATCGGGTGCCTCTCCTCAACTCTGCGACCCTCAAGGCGTTGCCACCCACGCAGCGCTTTTTGTACCAGAAAAGATGCTGTGGGGTCCTGGATACCATGGGCCCGTGCCATAAAAGAAATGGCGGCCCGGTGCCTATTGGCCGTAGCCACTGATTTTCCTGCCTGATGTAATGACAACAGGAAATTTAGGGCAACACTCCTCTTTGCCCCAAAGCTCCCCCCTAGCAGAACCCAAAAAGGACCAATAGGAACGGAACGCCCCTTCATGTGCCTTCCTTGTCCTGGGTGCTAGACTCTCTCCCACGAGGTCTTGTAGTCCGCGGCACCGAGAGACCAGAGAGCTTCGGGAAATGGCGCCGCCACCGGGTCCGCTGTGGGCAGAAAACCCCAGAAGGCCTGCATACGGGAACGAGAAAGCGCATCAGCTGCCTGATTTAGCACCCCTGGCACATGTCTTGCCCTAAAATGGACGTTTAGTCTCATACACAGCAAAACAATTTCCTTCAGCAATCTCAAAATCCATTTGCAGCGTGCTGCCTGACTGTTGATACACTCAACCACGGTCATATTATCAGACCAGAACACCACAGAGCGATCACAAAACCCCTCAGGCCATGTTTTTAAGGCCACCAGAATAGGGAACAGTTCGAGAAAACCAATATTACCTGTGAGCCTGCTCACGTGCCACCATGACGGCCATGTTCGTGCTGACCAGTGATTACCCAATATGGCGCCAAAGCCCACACTCCCTGTCGAGTCTGTCCACAAACCCAGCTCCTCGGAGGACACCGCTGGTTTGTTCCACACGACACGACCATTGAAATCGGCCAGGAATGCCGACCATATGCGCATGTCCTGGCGAACCTCTGCCGAGAGCCTTGTGCGGTGGTGCCCTTCTTTAAGGCCAACCATGGCTTGAGCAATAGAGCTGGAAAAAGGGCGAGCCATTGGTATCACTCTAAGGGCAAAATTCAGCTGACCCACAGTCTGTTGCAACTGATGCAAATTTACCTTTGTCTCGCTAATACATGTTTCCAGCGAGGCCTTAAATTTCATTACCTTTTCCTTGGGCAACCGGAAGCACCCCTCTTCGGAATCGAGCTCTATTCCAAGAAACTCGAGCGAAGTAGACCCACTGTCTTACCTGGTGCCAATGACACGCCAAAGTGTCTCATGAGATCACAAAATTCATTCAAAGCCTGTGCACATTCCGTGTCCCCGGCTGCCCCCAGGAACAGAAAATTGTCAAGATAGTGCATGACATGCGTAAACCCCGTTATTCTTGTGAACGCCCATTGAAGAAAACTACTGAATTTCTGAAAATACGCACAAGAGATGGAGCAACCCATTGGCATACATTTATCCATGTAATAGCGTCCCTGAAACATGAAACCAAGGAGACGCTGATCATCTAGGTGTACCGGGAGCAACCGGAACGCTGACTCGATGTCTGATTTGGCCATCAGCGCTCCGGGCCCCAGGCGATTCAACATGGCGACAGCCTCATCAAAAGATGCGTACCGCACCGAACAAACTCCCGGGTCAATCGCATCGTTCACCGAAAGACCCCTCGGAGCTGACAAGTTATGTATCAACCTGAATTCCCCTGGGTCCTTCTTGGGGACCACTCCCAGAGGCGAGCAAACGAAATTAGCAGCTGGCGGCATGTCATATGGTCCGGCAACCCGACCCCGGGTCACCTCTTTCCCAATCTTTGCTTGTACCACCGCCGTATTCTGCAGAACCGACAGTTGGTTCCTACATTGTGGTTTACCCTGAAAATCCCCCGCCGGGATGCGGAAACCATAAGAAAAACCATCTCGCAACACCCCAGCGGAGCTATGATCCGGGTATTCGTTCAGCCAAGGAATCATTGCCATGGTATCAACAGGAGTAGGAAGAGGCGCCCCTCGGACTATTTCAGACCTGTTTGGCGCCCCCTCTACTTCCCGTGTCACCCGTTTTGGCTCTGCACATGGTCTCGGGATGCAAGGACTGCCCGCACCCTGTACATTCATGCCTAAACTTGCATGACCCCTGGGGCCTCGTACATTTGCCTCTGTTAATGCTCCAGCATGCCCCTTTTTTACCTGAGTTGCCATTATTCCTTGTATGCTGATCATTGCTTGATCCCGCCCGAAAGGGCGCCCCAGACGAGTGGCGGGAAAACTCGACCCCGTTTCCCCCCAACGATGGCGACTTCGCCATGCCTGACTTCTCCATTTTCTGCCAGGAAATGGAGTCGAAACAATCCCACGTCAGAGATGTGTCGTACTCCTTGGACTTACGAAATATACTATCGTAACAAATCCATTGATTGCCATCATATGTCTCAGAAAATTCCATGATTCGTGTCTGATACACGGCTAATTCCACCAACATTTCGGGCCTACGTTCCCCCATAATTGCAGTGAACATTCCAAATGCTCTGCCCCAATTACCTATTGATTCATCAACTCTGAAAGCGGCCATCTTGGCGCGCCAAACACTAGGGTGCAGAAACTCCTTTTGACCTTTTACATGTTCAATCTCATAGTGATCGGTCAGTAAGGAAAACATGTTTACATATTTATCAGCCCATATCCTTTCTTTTACCTCCATCGGGATATGCTGAACAACTTTCTCCCTCCTTGAAGGTACCGATCCCTCCCCCGCCATCGGCAATGGCTGCTTACCTGAACCGTTAGCCGTGACCGTAGTCGCTGCCGAACCAACGCCCGATACTGGTTGTTCCACGGGAGCCTGCGGGGAAACAAGGGGACACGGTGCCTTTGCAGCATCTTTCGATTGCCGCAACTGCTTCATTATCGCCCTGGCCTCATCAGCCGTGGCCCCCTCGTTCTCTTTGCCCAACCATGCCGCCAACTGTGCAGCCAGTTCAGGAGGCATATCCTCCCCGTTCACGGGAGTGACTACAACCGGGATTGGTTGCCCCCCGTTCGGGACCGGGGTCGGGGCCTCGATCGGTGTGACCGGGTGCGCCGGGGGAGCCTCGGGAACCGGGGCCTCCCCCCCCCCGACGCTCCCTTCTTGTCCCTTCTACCTCTCCCGTTAGGGACCACTCCCGGCAATTCTGGTCCGACGACTCGCTTAGGTCCCCCCGCACAATTCATTGCCGCCATCTGCTTCTTCATCTCGGCCATGTCTTTCACCAGCATGCGAAGCATCTGATCAGTCCCGACCCTCTTTCCGACCTTCTTGCCAGGCATCGTCCACGTATGATCCTCGAGGTCCTAGGTCAAGAAGCTCCAACTCACTGAAAGAATAAACACAAAAATTAAATCCTTCAAAATTGGCTCTTCGTTCCGTCTCGGGCTCACGTGCAACGGAGAGGTGCAGCTTCAGAGCACAGGAACAAGAGGATGCTTCCTTGGCTTGTTGCTCCTTTTATCCTTCTTCAGGCGGGCGTGGACCCACCTCCGATCCGCCTCCGGGGCGTGGCTAGCGGCGTCAGTGTCTAGGACAACCTACTCTTGGGCGGGAAAAGGCGCGCCCCGGCTACGCCGCTTCGGGCATACCAGCCGAGACTCGCTTCCCGCCCAAAATGGCTTCCCGGGGGGATCGGGGTACTCCACCATACGTTCGGGGGGACCGAGTGGTCGCCCCTTTCCATTCGGATGGGTTCAAAAGATGAGCAAGAGCACTCTTTCTTTTCATGAAGTAATCCATGGTTAATCTGTCTCTCTCACTTGCTCATATATTTTTTTCTGCTCAACATTTAGTTGTTCTTCCAACTTTCCTAAGTTTGTTACATCTTCTTGAGCTTGATATATTGCTGTTTCCACCTCTTTCATGGCAGTTGCTGCTTCATTTTGAATAATTGGTTCTCCTAATAGATCCTGACTTAACGGAGCAGAAGTTTGACTGTCTTGAGAACTGTCTCTAGCAATCTCAGCTGCAATTGCAGCTTCTTGCTCAATTTCGTCATTCAACATTTTCACATAATTAGCAAAAACAGGACATTCTATACTTGCGTTGAAGGAATCTTCATAGCTCTCGAAATCTCCAAGTAATTGCAATTCTGAACGCCATGGCTTGAAAAGTTGCAAAAGAGCAAAGTAGTAAAATTCCCTTTTGTCAGGTTTTTCGCAACTCAGTTTACGGTGATTAATCAAATGTCCTTTTCTTTGTTTCACCTAACATCCTTCAGAACCAATTATGGCATATATACCATTATTGATGTTTTCTGTAATATTACGTTTAAAAATATAGTTTTGCAGCACTTAGTAGAGACAAATGTTCTCAAGATGATGACATATATTTGGATAATATGTATCCAACATATTTGTTTTTACAATAGCTGTACTTTCTGGTTCTTTTTCAGCTAAATTTTCAATTACTTGTACAGATTTAAGTACTTGGTTTTGTGTTGCAGCAAGACCTAGACTCACCCAAATGATTCTTCTAGATTTGGAGTATAGGCTTGCAGATGATAAGCGATCCGAGCATTCATACTCTCCAATTTCTCGATGAGATAACATCTTCAAACTGTAAGTATATAATTTCTCACTTAGACTCTGCTCATGGGTAATCTCTTCCCACATTTCCTTCAATTCCATCTTTTCTGACTTTGTTATGTATGATGTTACATATCGAGCAACAGCAATGGAAATGTCCGCAACATATTGAATATCCATATTAGCATTCCACATGGACAAAATGACTGGGTTATAGTCGTTTATGTATTTTGACTCTTCATTTCTTCTTAAGTTATAGGTAATTTTTGTAGACTTTCCTGTGATAGTATGCTGCAAAGATGACATAAAACTGTTCACTCTTCCTTTCGATATTACAGGATGTGGAAAAGCAAAACAGCATTTGGTGTAGAATTTGTCCTTAGATTTCTACTTTCAACGACAGTATTTCCCACAACGATGGCTTTGGAATCGTAAGACTTGTCTTAAGTCCTTATGTTGTGTACTTTTGGGTATATTACATGTAGCATATTCTTCAATAAAAGACAATACAGAGTTTTATAAAGCGCGTACAGTTACCTCATTAGAGGAGGCCAACACAGTATCATCTGAGTCTGTTCCAAATTTGGGAGCATCTTTGATCAATATTAGCACATGTATGTGAGGAGCACCTCTTGCTTGATACTCCTTTCTCCAAAAGAAGCCCAGAACCTCTCCAAGAAGAGGATTATTTTATTGGTGATAAAAGACATCATAGTTTCAAATCTATGATTGAAATACCTGCATACATTAACTGGATCCAAAGAGCACAATTCTCCAGGTGTCTTGTATTCAATATTTAGTATATTTGGATTGGCCTCTCGAAGAAATTGAAGTAAATCATCCCAAGCATATTCAGCACAGCTTGGAGTAAGGAACCATGTAGGAGTTCCTAAGTTCCTTAGCATACATTTAAGTTCTCCATGACGACTGTACCAGTACTCATTAGTACCACCCTGACATGCCATGAGATTAATTAACTGAGATTCCAAAACATTATCTTTCTGGTGTACTTTAGCCATAAATTTCTTTGCCGAAACATTTTGCGGATGTACACCTGTTTTCAATATATGGTTTACTGTATAAGAAAGTCCAGACAAATTACTCTCAAACAAAAGATGAAACAAATACAGAATACATTGTCGAAATCTTGGATCTTCTGCATACAATCTTAATGTCCAGTATTCAGATGCAGGAATCTGCACAGGTCAGTCATCATATCGTCCTCCTTTTCTTGTGGGAAACAACTGAGGGAAACAACGAGCTTTCAAGCTTTTTTCCCATACACTAATGGGACTTCCCTTTGCTGCTTTCATTTGAAATAACTCTATAGTATTCCCCATCACTTTTTCAGAATGAAGTGGATGAACACTGTAATGTTCGTAGATTTCTTCAGTTCTGGACCAATCCACATTTTCAATTTGTCATGTTGGTAAATCCCTATCTTCTTCTACAGTTATTTCTTCTTCTCTCACCACACATTTTTATAATATTGATTATGTTTTACCAGATACAACGTTGCCTTTTTAACTTTCCGAACATCCACTAATTCCTGACAGATTTTCTTACTCTTAGTAGGAACGCCATTAACAAGAATAACTAAAGGTTCATCTTCTACATTTTCGACACCAATTGTTTCAATATTTGTTTTTAAATCTAGAGGCAAATATACAACTCTTCCCTTTAATCCTCTCTGTAAATTTGAAGGATGCAATTTCCCTGTCTTGCATTGAATAAGAATAGACTCACAAGTATTTAAATCTATCAGTTCAGAAGGAATATTTACCAACTCAGGATTATTGTGCATAGCGCTAGCAGGCATTTTTTTCTCATCAAATTTGTTATAACAATATTTACAAATACGCTGATCAGAACTCAAATCAAAACAATTCTCTACCAATAAATAAGTTGCAAATTCCATCCACTCATTATTATTTTCCTTTTCGCATTTTAAATACAGATCAACAGTCCTCGTTTGATTTTTATAATGATTACGTCGACAACAAATACAAGAATAATTTGGTGTTTCACCTGAAATCACCTTGAACTGTGTAATCTCATGCTCAAATTTTTCTGTACTACAATGTTGTACATTCTCTTCTACATTTCTTTCTATTACCGTATCAATTTCTGCACTGTCTTCGTCCGAACCAAAGTAACTAACCTGAATTTCATCACGAACGTTCATTACATTTGATAGATCTACGCAAAAGAGCACTGTTCAACTTTTTTAAAATTAGTGCTGGACTTTTTGCATAATACAACCTTCTGACTAATTTCCTCATTTCAGTATGATGTACTGCAAACATCCTGAAATGGTGAAAAACACTTCAACATACTTTTTTAGAAAGACAAGCTAGAGAATGACCTTGCAAACCAGTATTTTCTCTCACTCTGCAAGGGTCTAGTCCTTGCAACATCTTAATCTTTTGTTTAACACTTTTCTTAGTATAGTTAGGTAAGATATTGCGTAAAAAATCAATAGATTCCTGCCGTACACTACAAATACTACTGCAATTTCAAATGTACACTGGAGCATTAGGGCGTCTCCCTAAAACTTCATCAGCTAACACCTCTTCTATATTTCTAGGAACAATTTTCTCTTTCTTAATAGAACAACCATTTTTAACCTCATAAGCACAACCAGTAGTGTCAACTGCATGCAACAAATCATTACTCTGAAGATAACTCTCTTAATTAAAAAAAGGCTCAGAACTTGAAATATGATTCCATTCACCCAAAAAACCTCAGAAATATTACTTCTGGTAATTACTCTTCTCCGCTTACTTTTGGCCTTCATTAAATGGATTGTCTTATCTAGTGATTGAATTCTATTGATTACTAAAACAACCATTTTTGTTTTCAATTCAAAAGCTTTCTTAACTACATTTTGAATACATTTCTTTCTCTCATAAAAGGCTTTTTTTTACAATTCTTTATTACCTTAGTTACATTTTACACAACTCTATTATAGAACATCTTCTTCCTTATTTTCCATGGTTCTTCTCTTTTCTCTTAGTTGCAGATACACTAATACTATTTTTGACTTTGTGCACACTACTCTTAGTGTTTAACAATTTTCGCAGGAAAGTCTTAGTTTACTTACCAGGACTTTTTTTATTTTTGTTAACACATTTTTCTTCAGGTAAATCTTTTAGATGATTTCTCTTTAAATAAATTGCTTTCTTTTGTTCTTTCCTCTTTTCAGTTTTTGTAGGCATGATGATTTTTTTTCAGTGTTGATCAAAATAATCTATTATAAAAAATATATATCACTTTAGAAAAATAAATATATGAAATACACTATTATATTACTTATAAGAAGAGAGGGGACATTATGACGACAAACGTGGGAGTATGAAAATAGAGAGAGTTACAACAAGAGAAAGAGGACTATGAGACAATGGGAAATATAAATAGAAAAGACAATATAAGCAGATACTACAGAATAAGGGGATGAAGAGACTATGAAAAGACTGGAAAGTATGAAGAGATAAGAAGAAGTATGAGGAGAAAGGTGACAGTATGAAAAGAGAAGGGAGAGTATAGGAAGAAAGAGACAGACTGTGAGGAGACAGGGGGGCAGTATAAGAAGAGAGACAAGGACTATAAATAGAAAACAAGGTGTATGTGGAAACAGGCACTAGTATAAGGACATAAGGACAAAAAAAGAATATAAGGAAAGAGGGGTGTATATAACAAGAGACAGAAGAGTACCAGAAGAGAGCAGGGATAATGTTTTGAAAAGTGGTGCATAAGAAGAAAGGGGATGTACAAGAACAGAGGATACACTATGAGGAGAAAGGAAGGAGTATAAACAGATGGTGGATTATGATGAGTGAAAAGAGTATGATGAAAGAGGGAAGAGTATGACAAGAGAAACAACTATAAAGAGAGAGGTCAGTATGAAAAGACGGGGAGTATCAGGAAAGTGCTGCAAAGTATACAAAGGGAGTCAAGAAGGAGTAAGAGAAGAGAACAAGCAATATGAACAGAAACAGGAACTATAAAGAGAGGCAAGACAAAATAAAAACAGAAAAAGAATATAAAGAGAGACAGGAGAAAACGAACACAAAGAGAAGGAGTATAGGACTAAAGGGAATATAAGAAAAAGGGAATAGTATGAGGAGACAGTGAGAAGTAAGAGAAAAGACAGGAGAATATGAAAACGGGGGAGTATAAGGAAAGGGGGAGAATGATGAGAGTAATATTACCCAAAGAAAAGAGAGGAATATCAGGACAGAGTCGGAGTATGAGAAAAGAGAGGAGAAGTGTGAGCAGAGAGAGGAGAGTATGAGAAGAAAAAAGAAAAATAAGAGAAAAGAATGGAAAGTATGTGCAAAGAAGAGAGAGAGTAAGAAGAAAGGGAGAATATAAGGGGTGAAGAGTAAGTATAAGAAAAGAAGAAGGAATACAAAGAGAGAGAGAGACAACAATGTGAAGAAAAGAGAAATATAAGAGAAAATTGAGTCTATAAGAAGAGGGAGAGTACTATGAGTGTATGCAGCAGTCTATGTATACTGACTGGGGAATTATTAAGAGGGATGTATGATGAGACAGGGAGGATTAAGAGGACAGAGGAAGGAGTATAACAAGAAGGGGAAGTATTAGGAGACAGAGGAGACAATGAGGACAGAGGGGGCCTAAGAAGCCAGGAGGGACTATTAGAATGAGCAGGACAATGAGGAAAGACAAGTGAGAATAAGGAAAGACAGGAAATATCGGAAGAGAGGGAACAGTATAAGCAAAGAGAGGTAGACTGTAAGGAGAGACAGGAGAGATTATTAAAAAAGGGGCAAGTATAATTACACAAATGCTCAGTGTGATTCTAGACAAAAAATGTAAAACCATACACTTTACCAAAACACATTTACTACACTAAAGTGTTTACGTGACTGAAAACATTCCATGTATATACCTACTACATTTCAGTGGAAAACACTGACTCATTTTCCAAATACATTTCCAATTTCCTGCATTATTTGTTGCCAGCATTACATCCAAAACTGTGACATATTAGAACAAGAAAGAGACCCAAGGGGCTTGTAAATATGCCTAAGAGTGTATGCAGCAGTCTATGTATACTGACTGGGGAATTGTTAAGAGGAAGGTATGATGAGAGAGGGAGGACTAAGAGGACAGAGGAGGGAGCATAAAAAGAAAGGGGAGTATTAGGAGACAGAGGAGACAATAAAGACAGAGGGGGCCTAAAGGACAGGAGGGACTATGAGAACAAGCAGCACTATGAGGAAAGACAAGTGAGCATAAGGAAAGAGGGGAAATATCAGAAGAGAGGACACAGTATACGCAGAGAAAGTTAGACTGTGAGGAAAGACAGGAGAGATTATTGAACAAGGGGCAAGTATAAATCCTTAATGTAGACAGACGCTCAGTGTGATTCTAGACAAAAAATATGAAAACCATACATTTTACCAAAACAAATTTACTATACTAAAATGTTTAAGTGACTGAACACATTCCATGTACATAACTGCTACATTTCAGTGGACAACCCTGACTCATTTTGCAAATACATGTCCAATTTGCTGCATTATTTATTGCCAACATTACATCCAAAACTGTGACATAATAGAACAATAGAACAAGAAAGAGGCCCAAGGGCCTTGTAAATCTGCCCAAGAGTATATCCTGCAGTCTATGTATTCTGACTGGGGAATTGTTAAGAGGGAGGTATGATGAGAGATGAAGGATTAAGAGGACAGAAGAGGGAGTATAAAAAGAAGGGGAGTATTAGGAGACCGAGGAGAGAATGAGGACAGAGGGGAACTAAGAGGACAGACGGGACTATGAGAACAAGCAACACTATGAGGAAAGACAAGTGAGAATAAGGAAAGAAAGGAAATATCAGAAGTGAGGGCAGAGTATAAGCAGAGAGAGGTAGACTGTGAGGACAGACAGGAGAGAATATTGAAAAAGGGGCAAGTATAATTCCTTAATGTACACAGATGCTCAGTGTGATTCTAGTCACAAAATTTAAAACCATACATTTTACGAAGACACATTTACTACACTAAAACGTTTAAGTGGCTGAACACATTCCATGTGCATAACTACTACATTTCAGTGGACAACCATGACTCATTTTGCAAATACATTTCCAATTTGCTGCTTCTTTTTTGCCAACATTACATCCAGATTATGTGACACAATAGAACAAGAAAGAGGCCCAGGGGGCATGTAAATCCCCCCAAGAGTGTATGCAGCAGTCTATGTATACTGACTGGGGAATTGTTAAGAGGGAGGTATGATGAGAGAGGGAGGATTAGGAGGACAGAGGAGGAAGTATAAAAAGAAGGGGGAGTATTAGGAGACAGAGGAGACAATGAGGAAAGAGGGGGACTAAGAAGACAGGAGGGATTATAAGAACAAGCAGCACTATGAGGAAAGACAAGAGGGAATAAGGAAAGAGGAGAAATATCAGAAGAGTGGGAACAGTATAAGCAGAGAGAGGTAGAATGTGAGGAGAGACAGGAAAGATTATTGAAAAAGGGGAAAGTATAATTCCTTAATGTACACAGACGCTCAGTGTGATTCTAGAAAATAAATGTAAAACCAAACATTTTACCAAAACATATTTACTACACTAAAATGTTTAAGTGACTTAACACATTCCAAGAATATAAGTACTACATTTCAGTGGACAACCCTGACTCGTTTTGCAAATACATTTCCAATTTGCTGCATTATTTTTTGCCAACATTACATCCAAATCTGTGACACAATAGAACAAGAAAGAGTCCCAAGGGGCTTGTAAATCTGCCCAAGACTGTATGCAGCAGTCTATGTATACTGACTGGGGAACTGTTAAGAGGGAGGTATAATGAGAGAGGGAGGATTAAGAGGATCTTGGAGGGAGTATAAAAGAAGGGGGAGTATTAGGAGACAGAGGACACAATGAGAACAGAGGGGGACTAAAAAGACAGGAGGGACTATGAGAATAAGCACCACTATGAGGAAAGACAAGTGAGACTAAATAAAGAGGGGAAATATCAGCAAAGAGGGCACAGTATAAGCAGAGATAGGTACACTGTGAGGAGAGACATGAGAGGTTATTGAAAAAGGGTCAAGTATAATTCCTTAATATACACAGACGCTCAGTGTGATTCTAGACAAAAAAATGAAACCCATACATTTTACCAAAACATATTTACTACACTAAAAGGCTTACGTGACTGAACACATTCCATGTATATAACTACTACATTTCAGTGAACAACCCTGACTCATTTTGTAAAATACATTTCCAATTGGCTGCATAATTTTTTGCCATTATTACATCCAAAACTGTGACACAATAGAACAAGAAAGAGGCCAAGGGGCTTGTAAATCTGCCCCAGACTCTATGCAGCAGTCTATGTATACTGACTGGGGAATTTTTAAGAGGGAGGTATAATGAGAGAGGGAGGATTAAGAGGACAGAGGATGGAGTATAAAAAGAAGGGTTAGTATTAGGAGACAGAGGAGACAATGAGGACAGAGGGGGACTAAGAGGACTGGAGGGACTATGAGAACAAGCAGCACTATGAGGAAAGACCAGTGAGAATAAAGAAAGAGAGGAAATATCATAAAATAGGGCACAGTATAAGCAGAGAGAGGTAGACTGTGAGGAGAGACAGAAGAGATTATTGAAAAAAATGGCACGTATTTGTCCTTAATGTACACAGACGCTCATTGTGATTCTAGACAAAAAATATAAAACCATACATTTTAGAAACATATATTTACTACATTAAAACATTTGAGTGACTGAACACATTCCCAGTATATAACTACTACATTTCAGTGGACAACCCTGACTCATTTGGAACTTAAATTTCCTTTGAGTCTGGTCTCCCGCGACCTGACCGAATACACTAGAAGAGACTGAAGGAGCCTTTCACGCTTAAAGAGTTTGGGCTCTGTGTTTGAAGTTGGGGATTGTTTTTCTCCCGTCCTGCCAATTACGGATAATTATGCCGTTCTGTGCCAAACTACGAGTAGTTGGACGCTTGTGCCCCTCTAAAAACACACATGGCTAAGAGCAGAAAATCTGATCCTTGGTTCACCACAACACTGAGCACGCTCATACTCATGTGTAAACAGGCAGAGAGGAGATGGAGGCGAGACTATAAGGAGTGTGGGAGGTTGCTTTGGAAAAAGAAAATTGAGGAGTATAAGATTGAGATTAACAGTGCAAAAAGCGATTATTTCTCTTCTGTAATTTGCAATGCTTCTAATAGCTCCAGAAGCATCTTTAATATTCATGACACATTAATTAACCCTGAATGCATGAAGAATGTTATTACACCTTTGCTGAACTCTGCGAGAACCTGGCTGGGTTCTTTCGGGAGAAGATTCAGCTGATCATTGACGATCTGGTGTGTGATCAGCAAGCAGCAGGGAACCCTGGCCTGGTGACAGAATGCTCTTTAATGCATGGGGTGGTTGTTTCAGGGATTGTGGTCTCCGGCCTTTGTGATCAAGCTACCGATCCACTTCCTGGGTTTTCTCCTATCACGATGGAGGAATTCTGCAGCCTGGCACGAGGTATTTCTTCTGGATCCCCCCTTGACCCACTGCCACACAAGATCTGGAAAGAATATAATGAAGAGCTGTTCCCCGCCTTAAGGCTGATTTGTAACCAGTCACTTATTAATGGTGATGTTTCTCCTCAATGGAAACAAGCGTTAGTTTCTCCATTGCTGAAGAAGCCCTCCCTCGATCCTGAGTGTTTGAAGAATTATAGACCTATCTCCCTGTTGCCATTTCCCGCTAAGATCGTGGAACGAGCTGTTGGTCGGACTCTTTCCTCTTATCTTGAACATCATAATTTGCTGGATGAGGTTCAGTTCAGTTTTCGGCCGGCTCATGTGACCGAGGTCACTGTGGTAATGTGATCTTAGGTGACAAGTTTGCATACCCACATACTGGTAAACAGATTAAGCTTAGACACACATCTGACTGCAACACAATCAGGGTCATATATTCCATTAAGTGTCCATATGTACTCGTATATGTCGGGCATACATCTAAGAAGGTTAAAATCAGACTCACTGAGCATAAAAGTATGATTCGTACGGCTAATATAAAATCTTGCTTAGCGGTACACTGGATGGAGAAAAAACACACAATACCTCAGTTGCGTTTTACAATAGTAGAAAAGGTGTCAGCATTACTGTATGGAGATATCACTAGGTATCTTGCACAAAAAGAAACATTTTGGATCCGTTTTTTGAATACTAGGAATCCTTGTGGATTGAATGATAGATTGAATTTACTTGCTTCTTATAATTTGTTTATATGTATCATGAATGTAACCATCTCAATCAGCATGTTGTTGCACTGATTTTGGCACCATGCTAGTTTTATCATACACTAAGATTGTCATTGTGTTGTTGTTATTTTGTTTCAAAACACGCAAAAATGTAAGTTTGTGGTCACGTGTCCTGTTTGATACTGCCAGCTGGATCTGGCCATCTCACATACAGTTACACACATCTTTGTTTTTAGCATCACACCTGTGGAGGTAAAAACTAATATGATTCTTTTTTCCCATCTTTTTCCTTCTTTTACTATTGTTTGGTTCGCATTTATTCGGGGGACACAACTCTGTCTCAGGGTTTTGCACTTCGGTTATTTTCCATTACATGCGCTAGATTTAGCAGGGTATGTAGCAGTCTAGTTTCTAAGGCAGTCGATAACGTCAGATGCCTTTTGGCAGGGAAACGTAGCGCTGAATGGAGTCCATATTTTGTGTTCATGGTGGCTTGCGTCACGCGCAGAAGTTTAAATCTGGTATCGGGAGGCTCGCCCGATAACTAGGAAGGAACGCCAGCAGAGCGTGTAGATACCGCGTTACATGATAAGCGGCAGCCCATTTGGGCGCGGGGTGATTTTTGGAGACATAGACAATTGGCATTAATTATGCCTTCTCTTTTTTGCAGTACTGATTGGAAAACTATACATTGTAGGACTTTTGGCAGAGATACGGGCCAGTTCAGACTCATAATAGTGTGTATACATTTGATTCCTTTGGTTGTCATTTATTGAGTTGTTATACTTGGTTTCATATAGTCTTACTTTTGCCATTTGTTGATTCCTTTTTGACCGTAGAGCATATTTACCATTTAACACGCATTTCCACAGAGAGTTAGTATGTTGTTGGCTATTGGTGTAGGTGAGTCTTTGCAAGTGGTATGCACTGCATCCTTTTTGCACGTTGGGAGTCATTGTTTTTACCCTTCTTTCGCTCTTTCTTTTTGGTACTCTCCTTTACCTTTACACTTTCGGTGAATGACAGGGTGACATCACATTACACATTTTTTGCGTGAGTTGAAAACTATGTTTAAAACACTGGTATAGTTCTATGCATTTTGACTTGTACATTGTCATACATAGAATTGTGGGTTTGGGCCTAACCACGCTCTGAAATGATGTTTTGGAAAACAGTTGGATTGTCGAAATTCTTTGGAACTGATGTTATTTTGTTTATATTTTGAATACCAGAAACATTTGCAACACTTGTAGATTTTACAGCATTCCCTGATGAAGGTGCTCCACATCGAAATGCATTGAGATTTGTGAACCTTGAAATGTTGTCTTGAAGCTTTGAGAAATGAATACTCTACAAAGAAAATAAATCAAGCACAGTGTTTGGAACTGTTAAAAGTGATTCAGCATTTTCATTGTGTATAAATTGAGTTTTTTATTCCATGTGCAATGTTGTGTTGTTTTCTACTGATGCGTTCCACAAACAGTTTTTGATTTTAAGAGCTGCACACTGTATTTGGTTGTTATATGAATTCATGGAATAACTGTCATAGATACACTGGCAGGGATACAATTGATAAATGTAGTTAAAAAGTTTTTACACCTTATAGGGTTGGTAAAAAGGGCGTCCTCAGGTTCAGACAGTTGATGTTTGAAATAATTGGTCGAATAGTGATTCCTGGTAGAGGCTAATCAGGCTTTCTGAGGGCTGAACCTTTGTACACTTTTTGGAATACCATTGACATTTGCGTTGACTGTTTAAAATTGTTAAAATTATAAAAAAGGAGTGCAGGTTACACACACCCATGATTTTGACATCTCACTAATGATCATATGGACACTTAATGAACTATGATATGACATGGCACAGAGAATGTGTGTTCAGAGTGAGAGTTCCTCAAATCAGCATTGTAACTGTGTGCCTGTAAACCATGTTATGTCAATAGCATCATTGCATGCAGTCAGGAATCTGGGGAAATAAGGCTATACACCACATTGAGAAGTCATTAGGCTAGGCAGTGTCTCACACATATGCATGGCCCATTCTTAGAACAACATGTGTGACCTTTGACTTTAATAGAGCTGCACCAGTGTCTCTGTTGCCATCCTCCAAACATACTCAAGTATAAAAAGGTCTAGGTCATGTATGGACCATTTTGTTTACTACAATCTGAATGCATTAACATTGTCTTGCACACACAGGCACATACTAGTGTACAGTAACATAATTTACTGGGCCAGGTATACCTGGCCCATGGAAAACACTACAGGGGCCGGGGATACCTCTTCAAATGTCCACCCCCATAAAGTCAACTTAGCCACTTTGTGAACACCCTATCCCGGGACCGACCTTTTTTGGCCTCGGAGGTGGGTGAGGCTGTAAGGAATTTCAACACTTGGGTGGAACAGGGGGCGGCTGCCTCCGTTGACCAGGGCCTTATCCGCAGAATGCGTTTCTCTCCCTCTAAACCATGGTTTTCACATGCTCTACGGGAATTGAAACTTGGCTGCAAAAAACTTGAACGCATATGGAGACAAGGCTATCTGCCCGAGGCAAAAACTATTTTGCAAGCTGCCCAAAGAGACTACTATGCTGCGATTAGGACAGCAAAGGGTAGTTACTACGCAGGAAGAATTGCCAAGGCGAATAACAATAGTAAAGATATTTTCTCCATCGTACAGAGTTTTTATCGCCTTGTGCCGCACAACCCCTGGTGTCCTCCTCCGAACTATGGTGTGAAGAACTTTCTTCTTTCTTTTTTGAGAAAATTGCAAAGATTCAGGAGGACCTGATCATTGTATGCGATTCTCATAAGTCCTCACCAATGCTGCCTTCTCTGCCTATGCCCAAACCTGCTGATCAGTTTGTGGCCTTCTCTCCCTCTGCTGATGCAGACGTCCTGACAGTATTAAAGTCCTTGAAGTCGGGCTCTCCAACGGACCCATGTCTGGCTCGGGTGCTTGGGGGGGTGGCCGAGACAGTATGCGGGGAGGTCACTCAGATTGTTAACCTCTCTTTCTCTACTGCGACTGTCCCAACTTGCTGGAAGCAGGCTAAATTATTGCCGCTTCTAAAAAAATCCGGGCTGGATCCAGCCGCCCCGTCCAGCTACCGGCCTATATCACTACTGCCGGCTCTGGCAAAAATCTGTGAAAAGATGGCCTTTCGTCAACTCGACAACTTCGTGGAGACTTCTCATGCCTTGCACCCTGCTCAATCAGGGTTCCGGACAGCCTATAGCACCGAGACTGCTTTGGTGGAGGTATTAGAGGCCATCCGGGAATGCCTGGATGGAGGCGGCAGAGCAGTTCTGATTTTGCTAGATCTCTCTGCCGCCTTCGATACGGTGCCCCACGGACTCCTCCTCTCCAGACTCTCTGCTATTGGCATTTCTGGTCTTGCTCTTGACTGGCTGACGTCATTTTTGACCAACAGGACGCAGCAGGTTTGGATTCCCCACATACATCCCAGCCAAGGCTACTCTCCACAGGTGTTCCGCAGGGGTCTACTCTTAGCCCACTGCTGTTTAATGTTTATCTGACCCCTTTGATTTATTTGGCGGAACATTTGGGGGCAAAAATTATGGCCTACGCTGACGATACCCAACTTTTGTTTACCTGGCCAGGTGAAAATTTGGATACGTTGGCTGTTCAGGATTGCCTTTCATCTGTCTTCCGTTGGCTTGCACTAGCACAACTTAAGTGCAACGAGGATAAATCCGAGGTCCTTTTCTATGGAGCCTTCCCCGGTATTTTCAGAGATCTTCTATGGCCACATGATATTCCCTGTCCCAAATCTATGGGTGGTCCAGCCAAGAACCTGGGTGTGTGGTTTGGAGATAATTTAAAGTTTGACGACCACATCAAAAAACTCACAGGTGTCTGTTTTGGAACCCTCAAAGCCCTGCGCAGATTTTTTCCCCTACTCCCAAGAGAAGCCAAAGAGACAGTGTCACGTGCCCTTATTCTATCCAGGCAGGATTATGCAAATGCCCTATTTATTGGCATACCATCCTATCTGATCAAACGGCTCCAGATAGTCCAAAATGCGGTAGCCAGATTCCTGTTTAATATCCCTAGGAGGTCTAGCGTCCGCTCTCACCGGCGTAGTCTTCACTGGCTTCCGGTGGCACAGCGAATCCTTTTTAAAGCACTGGTTCTCTCTTTTAGAGCGACGCATGAGCTTGGGCCAGTGTACCTGAGAAAACGCTTTGCTTTGTATGTCCCCAATCGTTGCCTCAGATCTGCCAACCAGTGTAGGATGATCCTTCCCAGATTTAAGTTCGCTAGGTTAGGTGGCCAATCTATATCGGTTATGGTAGCTAGATCTTGGAATGCTCTTCCTCTCCACCTATGCATAATGCAGAATATTGTCCACTTCAAGAAAGGCCTAAAGACCCATCTGTTTAATCTATCTATTTAATGCTTCTACTGTCCTCCTTTCTGCTTTCCTCACATGCCCACTACGCGCCAGGATACTCAAGAGTAATAGAGCGCGCTATAAAATGTTCTATAACATAACATAACATAATGTGAGCATTCTGAGAACTCTAAACATTTTAGTCATACACTTACAAGTATCTCTGGAGCACCATATACCCACCCGTACTGGGCAAGGACCTCGTCCACCAGGACCTCCAGCTCCTCAGTGGTGAAGGGACTGGCCCTGATGTTCTCAGTATGAGCTATGACTGGGTCCAGAGTACAGGTACAGCAGCCGTTGGTGGTGATGAATGACAGGCATCAGTGTCTGAATGCAAGTGACAGGTGTGGCTCTCTCACAAACATTTATAGGCCCATATGCTTGTTCCAGTGGTACTTTACTGATGCAATTGGTCTGCCTGGAGTCCATCTTTCAATTGTGGCCAATACCTGTCACCGCATTGGAGGAGCATGACTACCGCACCTATAAACAGATTGTGCATTAGCATTTTTGCTTTGCGACTTGAATACCTGATCACAATACATTTCCCCAAATTTATTTCAGTGATTTGAGAGCGTGACTTTTAACTTAAGTATGCCCACACGTCATGTGAGTAGATGTGATCAAATTCTTTAGTATGTCCTCACTCACATGTCGAATTTCCTCCTTGTGAGCATGTCTACAGATATTGGGTAGAATTGCTTATCATTTTTGTGAACATGCAAATGTGTGAAATGCAAACTTATCCCACAGTCATGATGGAATGACCACATAACGTTCATATATCTCTGTAGACAGTGCTGTATTCATATTGATATTTGACAAGCTTACACGCACTGTGCTCATTTTGTAATGATGGTGTGCTTAGTGTGAATAAAGCAAGAAGGTTGTGCAGTAACAGCAGCTATGTACAACTCAGCATTGTTGTTGTTTGCCACATGAGCTGAGTCAGCTACACACAGGTCTGGCAACACATGATGTAGCAGTGTACCTTACACCATACACATAGTCTGATTTAGATTTGACATTAGTTAGTATGTACATCCTGGCTTCATGAATGACTATAGGAGATCAAGGTGTCTATGCATGTCACTTGCGGTTGTTACAGTGCTGTTAATGTTGTGGTTGTGTAAGTTATTATGTAAGATGTTACCCATATCTCCTTTCTGACTCATTTTTACATCTGACCCCTGTCACAATACGTAGGAGACAACCACCTATGTATCAGCCTTTCCTAGAGCTTGAGACAATGGAGGATACAGACAATATTAAGAAATTCCATCTGAATCGCCTTACCCTTCAGGAGCTGTGTGCTCAGTTGGAGCCACATTTGAGGCCTCACAGAACATATCCAACAGCTTTGACTCTAACAGTAAAGGTGATGGCCGCCCTGAATTTTTTCGCCGCTAGTTATTTTCAGTACTCGGTGGCCATCGTAGGTGGGATGTCTCAACCTATGTTCAGCATGGTGTTGTATGATGTCCTGTCTGCATTGTTGACCTACAAGGATAGCTACTTTCACTTTCCAAGGAGACATAAATTAGCAGATGTGAAGGAGGAATTTTATGACCTTGGTCACATACCTAATGCTGTTGGAACCATTGACTGTACAACTATTGGCCTAGTTCCACCACAGGCATGTAAGAACATCCACCGTAACAGGAAGCATTACCATTCAATTAATGTGCAAGTGGTATGCCAAGTGGATATGATTATCTCCCATGCATATGCCAGATTTCCGGGTTCTGCACATGACTCCTACATACTGATAACAGCACCAACCCACAATTGATAGAAATTCAGCATACAGAGCGTGTGTGGCTTGTTGGTGAGTGTGCTGCGTCAAGTAATTAGCTGTGTGTGTGTGACATGCTATTCTCCTCAACTATTTCTATTACAAACTTGGTCTGTGTTTCTCACAACTAGGTGACTCTACGTATCCCAACCAGCCTGAGTTGCCGAGCCCACTGAGGAATCCAAGGACACCGGGGAAAATCCACTTCAATGATGCCCATGGGAGGACATGTGGTGTAGTGGAGCATGCTTTTGGACTTCTGAAGTCCAGAATTTGGTGTCTGGACAAGAGTGGTGGTGCACTACTTATTCTCCCCAAAAGGTGTGTTAGATCATAGTGGCATGCTGCATGCTCCACAACCTGACCTTGCGCAAAGAGATTCCCCTAATTCTGTATAATGATGATCAGCAGATGCCCCCCAGTGCAAATCCACACATGCCCAGAGAGATTGATAGTGGAGAAGAGGAAGGTCTTGACCTGCGTCAACAGTTCATCGCCAACTACTTCCATTGAGTGTAAGTTACCGTTGAGCAACTGTGACAGTGTCTGTTTGCTTTGCTATTAGTGCAGAAGCATAGATGATGTGTGTGGATGCTGGCTGTTGTTGGCCCACTGCTAAGGGCTAGTGTGTGTGGCACAGTGTTTTGGTTTTCACTTACCTCATGTTGATGGTGTTGGTGTTGGTCATTGTTATGTGTGATCAATATTGTACGGTATTGACTAGTGGTGTGTTGTTGCTGTAATGCCATCATATGGCAAGTCAATGTCATCCTCTTGTGTCTTTCTAGGTTCCTCCACCACATCAATGTCTTGTCACAATCAAAGCTTGTGGTACATTGGAAACAGAGTTGACATTGTACATAATGTGATAAACATGGAACTGACACAAAGGCATTAGTGTGTAAATAGTGTTTATTTTCTATTAGATTGTGTTAAATTTGAAGTGACGGAAAAGTTATTTGTGAGTGTATGAGTTGTCCGTGATGGTAACTGAGACAAATAGGATAGTCACCACAATGATGGGATTACACAGGCCAACAAACTCCTGCCATCAACATGTCAATGTGGGATTGGATGATCAACAAAGTCAATGTTCAGTGCAACACTGGTGCCATCATGGCTGGCTCAGCAACTTGGCTTTGGTTGGTGCTTTACCACGTGATCCTCACATGTTTTCCTTGGACGACCTATTGTGCATTTGGCTGTGGGGCCCTTTGCTTCAGGCTCGGGGGTGTCTGAGGAGTCATTGTCTTGCAGCTCAACCCTCTCTGTGGCCATAGCTGAGGTAGTGGGCGTATCAGCAGGCTAGCCACTGGAGGGGGGTGAACCATCATTTGAGCAGCATGTATGTCCCTCAGAACACCCACAAGCTAGCCCATGAGATCCACAATTTGTCCATTCATGTGTCCATGGACCTATGCAGCAGGCAGAGCTCACACAGTTTTTCTTCAACCTGGCCCATCTGTCCCTGCTTCTGTTGGTATGCACCAAGGACTCTTGGAATGGTGGCCAGGGCTTCTGTCTCAGTGTCCTCATGTGATTGTCCTCCAGTTGCCCTCCCTCCTGCTGACACGGACCTGTGGTGTTGGCTGCTTACGTACCCCACACTGTCCCCAGCATCCTCAGCTTGTGAGTAGGTGAAGGTAACCACTGATCCAGGGACAGTGTTGCAGGCAGCTGTGGTGACGGTGGAGGTGGCTGCACCACAGGTTGTTGTGGCAGGGGTCAGCGTAGTTGTTGTCGCTGCTGTGTTGCTAGTTGTGGTGGTGGGGACAATGAGGCCCTGAGACGGAGTCCACCCTACCAGTCCTGAGGGGCCAGGTTGTTGCTCCTCATCCGAGAAACGTAGAGAATCAGCAACAGAGAGTTCACATTCCGGGGGGTTCGGGGAACCGGCTCTGCTGGTTGGTGGTGTTTTCGCCAGTTGTTGCTTGTGAATCTCCTGTTGAACAGAGGTTAGCTTGTCAGTTAAGTACACTCCACAACCTTGGTGACACAGTGTTGGATGTTTCAGTTGATAAGCCAAACATTTTACATTACAATCACTTGGTATTGGTAAAAGTTTATCAGCCTCATGACATGATGCTGAGGTACATGAATTACTTGTTATTAGTGTGCATTGTAAAAAACAACCATTTGACATGTACAGATAGTGTGTTTACAAGGACATGTCAATATCTACCAACTTGGTGCACATCCACTTTTGTTTGTCCTCGGATTTTGTTGACTTATCTGAGAATCTGTTTAAGCTATGCCAACACTTATAATTTAATTTCATTAGTTACATTTTACTTTAAATCATGTGGTTTTGTTTTTTGACTTATTGACCATGCATGTGCTGTGTTCATATGAGCCTTCATGCTTGGAAACAATGGCACTTAAACATAGCATTGTGTGCTTTGCATGTTTGGGCCCTGAATGCATTTAGCATGTGACTTTGTTATTCAAAGTGTAATTTATGTGACATTTACATGTGCTTAGCTGTGTGCACACTGGATGTGACATTTAGATCTGTACAGAGTTGGCTAACAAGTGGGGGATGTGGTGGTCATATGGCTCTATGCATTTGAAGATGCCATTTTTATCTGGATTGAATATCAAAAGAGAAAATAAAATAAAAGAATAACTTCATTTGAAGATACTTATCGATGTGGACTCTGCTTTTTAAGTTGAACCTACTTTGTCACAAATTTTTGTCTGAAGAAATGAGCACATGAAATATTGATTTCATAAGTGTAAGGCCATTACATTGGTGTTCTTGTAAACATAAGGGTGTGCTGAAAATCTCTTTCCAATTGCTATAAATTTGTGTACATAACTTGTTTGTTGTAACCAAGGGTACTCTTTTGGTAATGGGTGCCAGAAAGAGTTAAAATAGCACCCCGACAACAGTAGGAAGTCTCATGCCTATAAAAATTCTTTGTTTTCACACTGCAAATTGATAATCACAAGTAGGGTTTCCTGTTTTCAGTTTCTATTTTGGGTAAATTCAGGTGATTTTTTTCAGTGTTTTCAAGTGATTTCAATACCTTTATAAAACAGTTGTTATCAATGGTTACACATTTTTGCGCCACTAAAAACAACGGAAAAAGTGTTTTTCCGGTGTTTATGGAACGTTTTGCTTTTATTATTACTTGCTTTCTGCACTGATAGCACATGGTATAAAGAGAGTGTACCTAGAGTGTATATGAGGTCCAAATACATTTTTGCTAATTAAACTTATTGTAGTACACCATACAATAGATCTTCAGTGAGTCTTTGGTCATGTGTGCTCGCTCTTTCTTTCCCATGTAAACTGCTGTGAAAAGGCCCTCTCAACATTGGCACTTGGGACAGGCAATGCCAAAACAGCCAGTACACAATTTGTTAACTCTGGCCACTGACATAGCTTTCCATGCCAATACTGGTGCACTTGAAGATTGCTATTTTCAGGGCAGGTTCTGCAACATTTGCGTTGAGCTGGGCGCTTATGCCCTCAGAGTTATTGAGGAGGTAAAAAATGAAGCAGTTTTTTTTAAACTACGGAGGAAATTACCCTTTACTGAAAGGATGTAGAACTTGTACAGAGTATCACAGTCAGGTTTCATTGACTTCAAATGTCATTGGTGGTGAAGGAACATTTCTATAAATCATTGCACTCCATTTCTCATAAATTTCAAAAATAAATGTTCCTGAATTGCTCTTAAACATTGCTTTTTTACCAAGTGGCAAGCACTCTAACATGGAACAAGTCACTAAAGGGGTCAAGGAGATGTTTCACATCTACACCAATTATGCTGAACACTTGGCAGACAAGGATTTTTTCAGACTCTAGTTTTTTTTATTATGTCCTCTACAGCAGTTATGTTTTCCTGTAAAAATCTAAGAATGCAGTACAGTGCACTTTTTTCACATCACTATCAATTTGCGACCAAGGATCCTCACATTTCTTGCCTTTGGCATCATCACTCAGCAAAAATTCTGTAATTGGTTGCCACATGGATATTATAGTATTCATAGCCCCTTGGAGTTAGTACCATCAGATAAGGGACACAGTTGGGATTATTCTTTAGTTGATGCCACACAAAGCACAAAGTTATAAATATTTACGTTTAGTTCCTGTGTACAAAAAAAACAATGCACCAGAATGGACTAAAAAGTCAATAACATCCCTCATTTACTCTGAAGATTATTAAGATGCTTTCAGCATACCACCTAACAAGTGGCAAGGATCTCTTACAGGGAATCACTTCAGCTCAGGTATCAATTTAGAGAGGTCGTCACACAACTTTTTCATATACGTAGCTGAATTACTGCAAATACAAACAATATCACTCCAATCTTTGTTGAACGGAACCTTTTTTGAAGAGCATTCCAAGTGACACTGTGTTTCATGTTTTACAAAAGTCTGGTCTAATATTTTCACCACTATCGCAGATGCTTGGTGAAAGCGCTCTTTTTGCATATACTTGTCACTATACCTTGCATTGAATCTTTTAAGCCTGAGGCGTTGGCATTTCACCTACTATCAATACTGACCCCCCAGAAACTGTGGGCTGATGTATTAAGGGGTTTTATCCATTCTCTGTGGGTAAATGTGATGACACATATTAGGAAAGATTCTTATGAAACCAGCCATTTTACCTTTCAGTGAAAGAATCAAACGCAGCCAAAATATCAAATATGATTTTGATATTTCCTGATTCTCTACAGTTTAGAAAATAATTAAATAAGACCTAAAACATGCTTCTAAACCCTGCATCTTTTAACCAAAGACCACAAAACTGAAATAAGCAAAAGGAAGAAGAAACAATATTTTAGTGGCATCTCTAAACAACAAAACTCAAGCAGAATAATGTTAGCCTAGTCTTTCTTACTGCTAGCTTGTATAACAAAGTTACATCGTATTGGCTGCTTCAGGAAGAAAAAAATTACTCTTTCATTCTCTTTTTCCTTTCTTCGAATGGCATTTAGTTTGTGGTTGTTCAGGTGTTTTTTCAGTGTTTATATGTTTTCACTGGTGAGGGCTATTTCTCTTTCAGTGGGGTTTTATCAGTTATTATAGGTTTAAACCTAAAACCCCACAGCCTAATTACAAGTGATCACTAGATGTGCGATTCCATCTCTTTATAAGGGAATACTACTACCCTTTTTTTGTTTGTTAATATTTTGAGAAGGATGACTGGGCGCATGCACTGACTACTTACCTGTTAGGTGGCACAGTGGAGGGAGATTGCTACCCCATGATTCTGTGTGGGAGGAGTGTTCCATCCTGCTCAGGGGTGAAGCAAGTGAGCATGAGAAGGCTTCGATCCGCCTACCTTTTGCTAGTATTTAAGCCACTTCACCACTCTTGACTCATTAGTCATCTGGGACGGAGAGCAGAGGACGGAGAGCAGAGGTACACAGGTTACAGCAAGAGGCGCACCTTGACGAAGTATGGATATGAGTATTGGACTGAGTGTGTGTCTGTGCAAGTCAACCTCCAGAAAAGCAGCAGGTCCACTTTTTGAGCAGCAGCTGCATTCCTTTAATTATTCAAACCTTGACATTTTGTCTCCTTCTTTCTTTACATTTTAGAGTGTCACTACAGGGGTCTCTCCCTCTCATCTCCTATGGGGCGTGTAGGTTCCCATAAGAGGGTAAGGTAGTGACTATATCTCACAATTATTTGTTTGTTTGCTTTTGCATGTGAATCACGCTTGCAGTGCCACATGCTACACTTATTCCCACTAAACTGTAATATTGATGCATTTAGGGTTATTTTTGTGACTGTTTTTCCTTGATGGCAAACTTCTTTTAATTTGTTCCCTATACTGACTTTGTGAAGTTTACATTAGGTTTAGCTTTGACATAGGTCTGCCTATGCAGTGATGTCTTCCTACCAACATGTGTGGTAAGATAAAGAACCCTTTTTCTTTATTCTTTGTCCTAATGAATGCCACGGACCCCTTGGTCCAGATAGGCAGGAACATGTTGACAAAACTTCCCACTATGGTGATGGGGCAATAAGCTCCCCACGTTCACTGGTTTTGTATTTTAATATCAAATAATCCCTCCTCATAATAAATCTCATTCTGGGGATTATACTGAATTTTATGCTCACTCACTTTATGGGCTCCCATTTAGTTGTAGAAGTGCCTCCCTGTCTCTAGGTGTAGGCCTGCTCTCCATCAAACTATAAGACGGGCCGAAACTTCAACATTCAGTGAATGTTATTGGTGGAATGGGAGGGCCACCACCAGTACTCTGAGCCACCTCATGGTTCCTGTTGGCACGGTATTTCACCCCGGTCTTGAGGTCATGCCACCTCTTCTTGATGTCACGCAGTGTGCGCAGGGTGTTCCCTACTGCATTGACTTTGTTGACTATCCTTTCCAACATTTGATTTTTTCAGACTAGTGGAGTCTGTTGGACCATGCTTCCAAACACATGTGGTTCTATTCTGATTATCTCGTCTACCATCACTGACAAGTCATTGTCAGTGAATTTGGCCATTTGTTCCTGTGATATGGTGTATGATGTGCAAATGAGTAACAGATGCAAGTAGGAAGGTGGTGGTGGAGATGTCTGAGATGTTTGTAGGAAGTGTTGGTGTGGGTGGTTGTGATGGGGTAATGTGTGATGATTTGCCTCTCCTTTCAGCTGTGGTGTATGACCCTTCACTTCTGGAATTGTACAAAGGATGATGGTCAGTTATGTGGGTGTGTCAAAATGAGGTACAGGTGTGTTTTCCATGTTGACCTGGGATTTCATTATTTTTAATACCTTGGGGGAGTATCATTGGGGTGTGTCCAATGTGTTTGAGGGCAGCGGCGGGGACAGGGACTTTAGGAGGCCTTGTTGTGTAGCTGTATTCCACTGCCATTCAGCTTTTTGCACTATTGCTGCGTTCGTAACGCAATGATCCTTCCACCTGCTCCATCATCTCATCATAATTTCACTTGTGATCACTCCGTGTTAGGATCGGGCTTTTTAGTTCTTTCTGCAGCATTTCCATCTGCCACGCTCGGATTTGCAGTTTTTCCGGACGTGGTGGACGGTTTCTTGTGAATTCCGACTGATTGCATCTTAGGGGCCAGTTCCAATTTGGGAAAAAAAACGTCCGTCAATTCGTATTCGGAGCCGTTTCCGTACGATTCATAAAAAAACGTCCGAATTGCGCAGTACAATCCGTTTATAAAGATTCCGTACAAATGTTTACGAAACCGTATGAAAAACAATCTAAGAACCGTACGACATGGACTCAGCTAGTGAACCGTACGATTTGTAAACATTCCGTATGACGATCGGGACCCGGGACCTTGAAGGCTATTCGTACGGGAAAATGCCATCGCGTACGAACTGCAATTTGTACGCCAAACCTCGTGGATGAGCGAGTCGCACAATCAAATAAAAAGTGAATCCCCCTCAACCAACTGCATGCTTACCCCAAAATATATCAGGTATGAGAGAGCCATAGAATAAAGTTCGAAAATGACCCCCCTCAATGAACCCCACGCGCACCCCCGAAATACGTCACGTATGAGATAGCCACGCAATAAAGTACAAAAACAAACCCCGTCAACGAACCCCACACGTACCCCAGAAATACGTCGCGTATGAGATAGCCACACAATAAAGGACGAAAACGAACCACCCCTCAACGAACCCCACGCATACCCCCAAAATACGTTGCGTATGAGAGAGACACACAATAAAGTATGAAAACTAACCCCACTCAACGAACCCCACGCGTACCCCCGAAATATGTCGCGTATGAGATAGCCACACAATAAAGTACAAAAACAAAACCCCCCTCAACGAACCCCACGCATACCCCCAAAATACGTCGCGTATGAGATAGCCACACAATAAAGTATGAAAACGAACCCCCTCTCAACGAACCCCACGTGTACCCCCGAAATGCGTCGCGTATGAGTGAGCTACACACTAAAGTATGCAACGAATCCTCCCACCAAAAAACTCACGCGTAACCCTAAAACAGCACAAGGAGTGTGCAAACGAGTCGCACAACACCACAGAGCATATCTCCTGGGTACAAACCATAGCTAAACAATGTCCTGGCCACAACCAAACTGACAGAGGCCCAAACTCAGACCCACCCCTCATAACACATCCACCAAAAATTCAAACTAAGCCACACCCACAAATGGACCAATAAAAAAGGCCCACACACACAAACCAGCATCCTTTGCAACATACACATTTGCCTAGAGACTGACAACACACCAACAACTGCACGCATCCACCTTCACACATACCACCAATCACATTCAGACCCACACCCCCTCTTCACATTCAGACCCACACCCCTGCATCCATACACACCCTCACCCCCCAAACACATTCACCCCACAACATGTCAGGACCAAAGAATCCAAAGTTCACAAACCAGGAGATGGAGATCCTTGTAGATGAGGTCATCAGAGTTGAGCCACAGCTGTTTGGCGCATTGGTCAGCATAGCTGAGAAAACACACATGTGGGAGAGGATCGTCAATAAGGTCAATGCTGTTGCACCCATCAGGCGCATCAGGACGGTTTGCCAGGCCAGGTGGTACGATCTGCGGAGGATGGTCAAGCGGAAGATGGACGAGGACTACACCCAGAGCCAGTACACTGGAGGTGGTGGACCCGCAGACCAGTACAGTACCAGCACTGGGAGGAGAAGGTCATGGCCCTGCTACCACCGGTGGGAGTCCATGGAATTGAAGGAGTTGTGGAGCCTGGTGAGTATACAAACAACTCATGTAACATGGGGGGACTCCCAGCATAGGCTACAAATATGAGGGTTGGGTACATAGGACTCCCAGAAATGCCCAGACATAGGAGGGGTGGGGGGATAGTACTCCCAGAAGTGCCAGACATAGGAGGTGTGGGTGCAGAGGACTCCCAGAAGTGCCCAGACATAGGAGGGGTGGGTGCACAGGACTCCCAGCAGTGCCAAGACATTGGAGGGGTGAGTGCAGAGGACTCCCAGCATTGCCCAACAGTATGGGGGTGGGGGGGATAGGACTCCCAGAAGTGCCTAGAAATAGGAGGTGTGGGTGCAGAGGACTCCCAGAAGTGCCCAGACATAGGAGGGTTGGGTGCACAGGACTCCCAGAAGTGCCCAGACATAGGAAGGGGTGGGTGCACAGAACTCCCAGAAGTTCCCAGACATAGGAGGGGTGGGTGCACGGGACTCCCAGTAGTGCCCAGACATAGGAGGGGTAGGTGGATAGGACTCCCAGAAGTGCCCAGACATAGGAGGGGTGGGTGGTTAGGACTCCCAGATGTGCCCCAGACATAGGAGGGGTGGGTGGATAGGACTCCCAGATGTGCCTAGACATAGGAGGGGTGGGTGCACAGGACTCCCAGCAGTGCCCAGACATAGGAGGGGTGGGTGGTTAGGACTCCCAGAAGTGCCCAGACATAGGAGGGGTGGGTGCACAGGACTCCCAGCAGTGCCCAGACATAGGAGCGGTGGGTGCACAGGACTCCCAGCAGTGCCCAGACATAGGAGGGCTGGGTGGATAGGACCCCCAGCAGTGCCCAGACATAGGAGGGGTGGGTGGATAAGACTCCCAGCAGTGCCCAGACATAGGAGGGGTGGGTGGATAAGACCCCCAGCAGTACCCAGACATAGGAGGGGTGGGTGCACAGGACTCCCAGCAGTGCCCAGACATAGGAGGGGTGGCTGCATAAGACTCTCAGAAATGCCCATACATAGGAGGGGTCAGTGGATAGGACACCCAGCAGTGCCCAGGCATAGGAGGGGTGGGTGGCTAGGACTCCCAGCAGTGCCCAGACATAGGAGGGGTGGGCGGATAGGACTCTGAGGTTCCGTGACAATTGTAAGTGGTGTTTTCGACTCGCACGAATATGGTCGAGTCTGGTATCTATGAACCGCAAATGACGAGTTTAGTGGGTGTACGCAGTTTCGCTGTGCTAACCTAAACCGTTCGTCTGTTACGTGGGTTTCTCTATCTGTACCCACGGGTTCCATCTTAGATACGGCATCCATTTTGTCTCTTGCCCTCAAGTAGCCAACGAACGGACGTTGTCCGCTTCGCGACCCTGGGATTCCCAAGATATCTGCGGAAGACACATGTCCTTTGAAAGTGTCTTTATGACAAGGGGGATGATACTATAAGGCAGGTGGCCCCGCTCGAGGCTCATCTTGCCGTGCCGGTTTATTGTCTCAGCCGTGCATCTCATTAGGCACGTCCCTTTGATGCCTGTAGCTCGTGTTTCCCGATACCTCCCCTTTTACACCCTTTCCAATCTCCCCACTGTTTCCATCTTCCTCTGCACCTGTCCTTGTTCCTTCTTCGATCTGTATTACTGCCGATTGGAATGTACTAATGGTGGGAAGATGGGTTTTTACAGTTGGGAACCGCCAAATGTTTCCGCACTTATGTTCCGGACCTTGAATGTATCAAAGTGACCAAAGCGACCCCTCTCGGGGATAATTATGGGAACCAAGTCGTAAACCTTTGTGTACCATGTAAACCTATGGGAGAAATATGTATAAAAGGAGCGATCCACAGTAGCAATTTGAAGCAGTCTCCTCGAACCTACACTCGTTGTACTTCCTGTGACTTCTGTGTTTCCCTGCAGTAAATAAACCTCGAATCTTTGACGCCGAAGGAAGTGTCCCGTGTCTCTGTCATTCGTACGCCGGAGCAGGTTACCCACGAAGGTTTCAGGTGTTGTCCCCTGGCACCACTGGGTCTTAAATAACCCAGTCCTTCAGTTGGCGCCCAACATGGGGCTGCATCAGTGGTACCGGTCCAAGCCCGACGATCGTGAGGAACTTCGTGTGAAATCTCCGAGGGAAGGTGCACTCCGCTTCATCGATCCTGCTGTCGAAACAAGTGGCCCGAAGACTTTTCCCGCAAAGATTCCCGCCTCCTGACGGCTGCGACAGACTGCTGCCCTGACTGTAGACCTGTTTTGGCGCCTGGCGTAGACCTTGGTATAGCGAGACGATTGACGGGCCTTCCTGGTGACGCCATCGATCTTTGAGTTAAGTATTTGTGGGTCGCTCCCAGAGTTCTTGGTTGTGGTTGCTTAGTTGTTGCATGGTTCCATTGCATTTGTGGTTCTTGGTACTTTGTTGTGATATTTGACGACTGCAGCCGCCAAAAATCGAGGGTTTTTGCTCTTTGCAGGGACTTGGTAAATCCCGTAACCCTTGACGTTTGTGAAACTCGGCTAGTGTGCAAGATGCCTGGTCGTAGTACTTTGTTTAGTTGTTTCAGACATTGTGGTACGGATTCCCGACTGGAGGACTCGTGTCCGATACCTCCGGTTGGAACTCCCACTTATGAGCTTTACAGTAAGCACGGGCTAGGCCCGATTACTTTTAATGAATATTGGATTCGTTACACTAAAAAAGACGGTGTCCTTAGTTGGCCACCTCATGGTAGCTTTGAGACCCCGATCTTAGACAATCTTGAGGCTAAATTGTTTGCGAAAAAGTCAAGGCCGGCCATGTTTGATGCCTTTCGGTTGTGGCGTAAAGAAGCCCGACAGAAAGAGATCAGACAGACTAAACGTACTCAGAGAGATGGTTTTGCTACCATTGTAAAGAAAGCAGAGCAGTTTCAGCGTGATAAGGAGGATAAGGAAAAGGAAGTGTTTGATAGGCTACAGCGTATGTCCATAGATAAATGCTATCCTGCTTTGCCTACGGAGTCGGATAAGAAGGAAGAATCAGTTGAGGATCCTTTAATGTCTTATCTTATGAAGTCGCCACCTCCGTATGTACAGGGTACCGCAGCTCCTGTGGATCCCCCTGTACCTGTTCCTCAACCTGTTCCTCAACCTGCACCCGTTCTTCTGACTGTCCCTGCTCCTTTGCCTACTGCTATTCCTACTGCTCCTCCGCTTCCACATACTCCTGCTCCCGCCACTGCTCCTGCTCTACTTACTCCTGTTGCTTCTTCTGTTTCTACCCCTTCTCTTGTTAGTCCCTTATGTTATACTTCTTCATCTACTCGATGTCGTACACCTCCTGTTGCGGCTAGCTTCTTTAATTCTCTTGGACCTGTTCTTGGGTCCGCTGGTTCAGACGGTCCTCAGAGACGTAGTCAGCTTCCCGGTAACAGGGAACGTGCTGCGCTATATAACATGGCGATGGGTTGGATGACACACCCTCTTAGAAATCCTCCACGTGCTGTACTTAATACGTTCTGTCAATTCAATGTACCGACACAAAGGTACGTGTTCGAGGAAATGTGCAAGGTTCTGCGTGATCAGATATCGGCCGATGCACCTGACGATGTGTTGACCGCTTTGTCTGATCTACAGCTTCAGTTTTCGAATGGACTGATAGTGGATACCAACGTTCGACGTGCTGTTGAGCGGTTGTTATCTTTCCGTCCCACTCCTATACCTCAAGCCTTGTTTGTTGAGGACGTTGAGGGCCAGTTCAGCGCGTCTGGTCAGTTCCCCATGCGGGAAGTTCCACCAGTCTGGATGCCAGGCGATCCTAATGCTAACCCCATTATTCCACCATACTTCCAGAGAGTGTGGATACATCTTCTGTGGAAACGATCGGAAGTGTTGCAGGTGAAACAATCTTTGCCTGACCCTCGCAAAAATCTTGCAGGGTACTATAAAGAATTGTCGCAGCTCGTAGACGCTACGGTAATGAATCTTGCCGATATTGATATGCTGTTTGGCAATGTCGTACCGCAACCGGTATGGGCTAAGATTCGTCAGGAAAATCATGCAAACGAATTAGGTGGTGATTGGGCTGCCATTATAGCGGCGGATGGGTTGCAAACTGGTGGTGCTAAACCCGAACAGTTGATTGCTGCTCTCCCTCAGAGAATAATTACGCTAATGAAAACTCTTATGCCAGCTATGAGGGTGAATTGGGACAAATTGTCAGCTTGTAAACAGAAAAAGGACGAGAGTGTCTCTGATTTCTTTACGAGATTTGAGGAGGCATTCATCGACCATAGTGGTCAGGATATGGGCACTGAGGTTGTTCGTGGACAAATTTGTCTCTAACTTATTGCCCGATTTGAGCAATAAATTAAAAAACTCTGAGAGTGCGTGGGCCGTTTCTACCTCGGCTCAAATATTGGCTACGGCACAGTATTATGAGAACGGAGAGAAAGAGGAGAATGACCGCGCTGATAAAAAGACGAAAGAACTTAAAACTAAAGTGTTGTTACAGCAGGCGTATCCTCCGCGCTCGAATCAGAATGCTTCGCAGCAAAATAGATCGCAGTCGCAATCTAATTGATCACAATCTCGAAATGACTCCTCTTCCCAAAGATCTTCGTTAGGGTACAATCAGTGTGCCTATTGTAGACAGGAGGGTCATTTAAAATTCAATTGTCCTGTTCTAAACGATCGTAATAGTGGTAACTCATCTAGAGGAGGTCTTGGTGGTTCTCAGCAGATATCACGCGGTAGGGGTCGTGGTGCTCAAAATGATCGTTCAGATAACTCATCGAACTCTAATAATTGTTTTGATCAACGTGGATCATCGCAAGGACGATCTGCGCAGTACAATGTAGACGATTATTACGTCGATCACGGAACTGACGACAGTAATTTCTAGGACAGCCATAGACAAGGAGAGGGAGTGGTATCAGTTCCGGTTGATCAGAGAGGGCCTTACGTCGCAGTTGCTACATCGGGCGTCGTTGAGCCTTTTCTGTTGGACACTGGTGCAGCGAAAAGTTCCATAATGCATTCGAAACTCCCTGGCGCACCTTTGTCTGGCTTAACAAATGTTTCCGTTGGATTCCCTGGCGCCCCCGTTAGCAATCCAGTTTCGCGCCCTTTGCCCCTTACAATTGGGTCTCGTGAGCTTCAAGCTCCGTTGATTTTGACTACTGGTTGTGGTGAAAATCTTTTCAGCCTGGATTTTTCTAAAACGTTTGTATGCAACTTTGTACTGTTCTCCTGCGGGTGTAAAGCTTACGTTAGGTGAGAGGGTTGTCTCACCTATGTACTTGTCTCTCGATAAGCTTCCACCGGAATTGAGTTCTCTTCCTGCATCTTGGTGGGCAACAGGTCCCAATGATGTGGGCCTGCTTGACATCTCCCCTTACGTTGTTCAGCTGAAATCTAATGTGCGATTGCCACGTATTCCCCAGTATCGTATCTCTCTTGATGGTGAACGAGCACTGTTAGCGATCATCTATGATCTGATCGAGAAAGATGTTATTGAAGAAACTCGGGGAAACGCGTGCAACAGCCCTGTACTGCCCATTCTAAAACGTACTGATCCTTCGAAACCACCTGTTTATCGTTTTGTTATCGATTTACGGGAGGTAAATAAAATTGTGATTCCTCAGTTTCCCGTTGTGCCTGACATCACGGCGCTACTGACTCTGATTCCAGCTTCTGCATCTTGGTTTCGGTGATCGATTTGAAGAATGCGTTCTTCAGCATTCCAATTGCAGAAGAGAGCAGAGACCTTTTCGGTTTCTCTCTTGGTGGTCGCAGCTTCCGGTTTAAACGTGCTCCTCAGGGCTACTGTGAGAGTCCATCTATTTACAGTCAAGCCTTGAAGGGTCAACTGGATGCGTTTACGTTGCCGGCTGGTGCGGCCCTAATCCAATATGTCGATGACTTATTGGTAGCTGCAGATACTCAGGACATTTGCAAAATTGCTACGGTGTCGTTGCTACAACATCTCTGTGACTTACATCACAAGGTGTCACCTTCTAAACTCCAATATTGTTGTCAAGAAGTAACCTATCTAGGTCACTTATTGTCAAAGGAGGGAAGGCGGTTGACCCCAGAGAGAATTGCAGCAATTGCGCGAATGACTGTGCCAACAACCCAAAGAGATGTGCGTGCCTTTCTAGGTATCACGTCGTACTGCAGGCAATGGATTCCAAATTTTTCATTGCTAGCGAAACCATTGGTGGCTCTTACGTGCAAGGATGTTTCAACTCCTTTACCATGGACGGAAGAATGTCAGAAAAGTTTTTCTGAATTGCGTGACTCATTGTGTTCGGCTCCTGTGTTAGGTACTCCTGACTACAGCAAGCCGTTTACATTATATGTTCACGAGAGGGAAGGTTGTGCTTTGAGTGTTTTAACACAACCTTTTAGTGGTAAGCAACATCCATGTGCATATTTTTCCTCGACCTTGGACCCGGTAGCTAGAGCATTGCTGAGTTGCTTGAGAGCAACAGCGGCAGCTGCGGTGTCCATCCGACAATCAGCAGGATTGGTCATGGATAATATGCTTACGGTGATGGTTCCGCATGCAGTCGACACTCTTTTAAATCGTACGAAAACTCAGCACTTGACGAGTGCGAGGTTGTCTGGATACGAGTTGACGCTGTTGGCAAGTCATATTCAGATAAAACGTTGCAATGTTCTGAACCCGGCGACTTGGTTACCAATTAGCACGGAGTCAGATGAAATAGCAGAACATGACTGTTATTTGAGGACTGAAGAGGAAACAAAAGGTCGAGTGGACCTTAAAAACACTCCTTTGGAAGATCCAGATGGAACTTTGTATGTGGATGGTTCATGTTTTAAATTGCCGAATGGTGATGTGACTACTGCGTATGCTGTCGTAACTTTGAATACTGTTGTTGAAGCTGCTAGACTGAATCAGAATTCTGCCCAGGCTGCAGAACTGATCGCTCTCACTAGAGCGTGTGTGTTAGCGAAAGGGAAATGTGTGAATGTGTTTACCGACAGCCAATATGCATTTGGCGTCGCCCATAGCTTTGGACGGTTGTGGAGAGAGAGAGGTTTTATGACGTCGCATGGCACGAAAATTCAGCATGGTCAGCTTGTGAATGATCTTTTGGATGCACTTACGTTGCCTAAGCAGGTAGCGATTGTTAAATGTAATGCGCATCGTAAGGTGACGGATGATGTTGGTCGTGGTAATGCATTTGCGGATGAGACTGCTAAAGAGACTGCCCGGAACCTTAGCACTCGAATGTATGTGGCGAGTTCGGTTAGGTGGCCTACAGAGACTAGTATGTGTGAGGACACTATCGAGAGTGTGAAAGCAATTCAAAATGAGGCCACCGAGACTGAAAAGACGAAGTGGAAAGAAAGTACGGGAAAGTTGGATGCGAATGGTTGTTGGGTTGATTTGTCGGAACATAAGAGATGGATGTTGCCGGATGTGTATGTGCTGGCTGTTGTGACAATGGCACATGGGTTAGCACATATTAGCGTGAAAGGTATTTGTAAGTTGCTGTCCCCTGTGTGGAAGAATGATGGTATCACGAAATGTGCTGAACGCTTGGTTAAGAATTGTATGGTATGTATGTTGTACAATCCTGGTAAGGGAACTCCAACACCTCCTGGTAGTTTTGCTCCCCCTTTATGTCCTTTTGAGGTGATTCAATTAGACTTCATCCATATGGAGCGATGCAATAACCTGAAATACGTTTTAGTTGTGGTTTGCGCATTCTCCCGATGGATTGAAGCCTATCCTCTCAAAGACAACACTGCTTTGTCAACTGCGAAAATCCTACTGAAGGAATACTTTCCTCGGTACGGAATGCCTCGAATTGTATGGTCTGATAACAGAAGTGAGTTTGTGGGGAGTGTGATGAAGAGTGTGTGTAAGGGCCTTGGAATTAATCAAAAATTCCATAGCGCCAATCATCCCCAGTCAGCTGGTTTGGTTGAAGGGTATAACGGCACCCTTAAACTAAAGCTAGCGAAGATTCAGGCTACGACTGGTCTTTCGTGGCCTGATGCTTTACCCTTAGCTTTACTGTCAACAAGGGCAACCGTACACTCCCGAGTAGGGCTCAGTCCCTATGAAATAGTGTTTGGTCGTCCTGCGAATGTTTGGGGGGTCCCTAGACCAGGTGTGTTCTGTAATCTTGAGTACCCAATGTTGATTGACTGCTAAACTGAGGTTAATTCACCAACAGGTTTACGAAGCATTGCCGACGCAGACGGAGGATCCAGGCCACCAGCTCCAGCCCGGAGACTGGGTGGTAACGCGCAACTTTGCCCGTAAGAAGAATTTGGAACCCCGCTTCACTGGACCCTACCAGGTCCTCCTTGCCACGAGAACTGCCGTTAGTCTAGAGGGCCGGAAAAATTGGGTGCATGCCACCCATACGAAGAAAGTTCCTATACCGTTACCGGCAGACTCGTGGGTGAGGAGGGGCATTGCTTCAGCTGAATCCGAAGGATTGCCGGCTTTTGTACCTTTTAGCGACGCACAACCTGTCGGAGAATCCTCAGTGCAGCAGAAAGACACTGTTGAACATTTGTCATCAAAAGACTCAAGACCAGAACATTTGACTGATCAACAAAACTCTGTTCCCTCAACGGATCCTTTGTTTGACGAACAGACACGTCCTGGGAAAACTCGATACTTTTTGCGATCCAGCACTAAGGACAAATAAAAAGATTTCATTCTGTCCCTTGACAATTGCATTATCCCGTTTTCCACGATCAGTCCGAACACCCGTATCATTGTAATTATTTTTGTATATATTGAGTTTCGTTCCACATGTATTTTTGCTTCCACAGCTGAGAGACATTTTGCATATACATTGTAAATAAAGGCCGTAGGGCCGCGCATGTACTTCCTTCTGGTTAGTAGGTCTTGACGCTAGGTTAAAGACCGTCGGTTCCTGGGAACTCCTAGGGATTGACTACTGCTACACAGAACGAAGTGCGTCAAGAAACGTTGCGGACGGTCATAGGGGATGGCGTTTTCAAAGCTGATGGACTTGGAAGAAGCTCAGGCGCAAAGGTTCAAGCTACAACAACTTAGTCGTACCAAATGTTTTATGTTTCAAATATTCGTATTGCTTTTGACTGTTTCTGCACTATTGGCGGGTGGGGTTTATTAATGATGTCGTACTTCTTACCTTCTGCCATACCTACTCCTACTTCTGACCCTAAACTTACCTCCACTGCATCCCCTCATTCTTTCCATATCCTACCCGAACACGAGCAGGCTAGACGTGCAGAATTCCGCAATAATTCCTTTATTCAGCTCCTTCATCAGCACCAGTTAGTGGTTAACACTACTAATTGTTGGGTGTGTGGACTGATGCCACATACCACGGATAAGGGAATTCCATATCTGGTTTTACCGTATAGTTCCCAGGGTTCAGCTCGAGCATTCCAAACAATGTTTCGAAGCGCACTAGATTCTTACCCCAGTCGAGAGCCACGTTCTCCCTACTTTGGCCCTGGCTCGTATCACAAGCCTTTGTCTATAGCGATAGAAGACTTAGATAGAGATATCTACGAGCCGTCGCTCATCCCGGAGGAGGAGGTACAAGCCTATAGGGTCCTGAGTAAGGTCGAGTATAGTGTGCTCACGAGTGACAAACAGCTTAAAAGCTCGCCTCCGATATGGGTCGTACCCCACATTGGTAATTTTTGTCTAATGGGTCGTGGCCGAAAATCGAAAGCTCGACTCGGCGAGAGTGCTTGCACTGAAAATTACATTCTGCCGATGGTCTCGTCCCCTGTGTTTCTGGCTGCCAAGGGTACATACTTTGTCTGCCATGATCGTGCGTATGCATGGTTGCCCTCCGACTTTGTGGGCTCATGTTTTATCGCAAATCTGTTGCCTCCGACGTTCACTGTAGACGCAGACTATCACAAGACTAGAGTTGTGAGAGGCGTAATTAGCGAAGAGGACACTGCCGGTCAAGAGGTAGGAGACTTTTTCAAGGGTTTCCTCCCGTGTTGGGGGCCTATGGTTAATAGTAGGAACCTGAGACAGTTGACTCGAGTGGTGGAATCGACAGCTAATATTACTGCCAGTGCCCTTGGTAATATCACCACAGAACTTCAGGCGGATAGACTTATGACGTTACAAAACCGTATGGTTTTAGACGTGATCTTAGCAGATCGAGGTGGGGTATGTAAGGTGATCCATTCGAGCTGCTGTATTTTCATTCCAGATAACGCTCCGACCATCTATCAAGCCATCTCAAAGTTGCATAAGATCTCTGAATCCATACACGTGGATGTAGGGGATTGGACGCTACTTGGGTGGTTTTGGGGCCTGATGTCGACTTGGGGTTGGAAGATTCTGATAATTATCGGAGTTGTTGTGGCGTTCCTGTTCACGTTTTGCCTTTGTGTGCAGTGTGGTCCTGCCTTATGTGGCCTCTGTGCTACAACGTGTATAAGACAGCCGCCTGTTACCAAAGGAGCTCGGTTGGACAGAGCTATGTTACAGCAACATCTAGATGGTCTGATGAATATCGAGTATGATTCCGACTAGTGCTTGCCTACATGAGGGCAAAAGGAGCGTCTGAGGTTCCGTGACAATTGTAAGTGGTGTTTTCAATTCGCACAAATATGGTCGAGTCTGGTATCTATGAAACGCAAATGACGAGTTTAGTGGGTGTACGCAGTTTCGCTGTGCTAACCTAAACCGTTCGTCTGTTACGTGGGTTTCTCTATCTGTACCCACGGGTTCCATCTTAGATACGGCATCCATTTTGTCTCTTGCCCTCAAGTAGCCAGCGAACGGATGTTGTCCGCTTCGCGACCCTGGGATTCCCAAGATATCTGCGGAAGACACATGTCCTTTGAAAGTGTCTTTATGACGAGGGGGATGATACTGTAAGGCAGGTGGCCCCGCTCGAGGCTCATCTTGCCGTGCCGGTTTATTGTCTCAGCCGTGCATCTCATTAGGCACGTCCCTTTGATGCCTGTAGCTCGTGTTTCCCGATACCTCCCCTTTTACACCCTTTCCAATCTCCCCACTGTTTCCATCTTCCTCTGCACCTGTCCTTGTTCCTTCTTCAATCTGTTTTACTGCCGATTGGAATGTACTAATGGTGGGAAGATGGGTTTTTACAGTTGGGAACCGCCAAATGTTTCCGCACTTATGTTCCGGACCTTGAATGTATCAAAGTGACCAAAGCGACCCCTCTCGGGGATAATTATGGGAACCGAGTCGTAAACCTTTGTGTACCATGTAAACCTATGGGAAAAATATGTATAAAAGGAGCGATCCACAGTAGCAATTTGAAGCAGTCTCCTCGAACCTACACTCGTTGTACTTCCTGTGACTTCTGTGTTTCCCTGCAGTAAATAAACCTCGAATCTTTGACGCCGAAGGAAGTGTCCCGTGTCTCTGTCATTCGTACGCCGGAGCAGGTTACCCACAAAGGTTTCAGGTGTTGTCCCCTGGCACCGCTGGGTCTTAAATAACCCAGTCCTTCAACTCCCAGAAGTGCCCAGACATAGGAGGGGTGGGTGCACAGGACTCCCAGTAGTGCCCAACAGTATGGGTGTGGGTGCAAGCCGGAGGTCCAGAAGGCTGCAAGGGGGATGGTAGGAGGGTGCAAGGGGGATGTTGAATATGGTTAAACTTTGGCCACCCCAATCACCAAAACTGTGTACGCACAAGCCCAATTGCACTCGTCCCATTTGGTCCAGGTACACACACATGGACCATGCTCATTGTACAGGGAGTGAGAAAGTACTGACAACATAGCTGGCACTGGGCACTGGTGTATGCAGCACAAGGCCCTCCTGTGACCAGTGCAAACACTAACATTAGAACTACAAGGTCAGATATCTTGCAGAGTAACTCTAAACGATGGTCATGGCAGCATGCTCCATGGGAGGACAGCCACACCATGAGTGAGGCACATTTGCAACTCATGTTCCAAATACCAGCACAGCCTGTCACACACACCCCTTACCTAAACATAGCAAGCTGGGCCAGGCAATGTAGTGCCCCACTGTCACAAACGTCATGTAACACAACAAATTCCGATCAGATGAAGCATTCCAGCAAGAAATGCGCAGGGCTGATTCACAAGTCCCTTGCACTCATATCACGATGCTGTAACTACACCTTACTGACACAGCGGACCCACAAATATTAGTGCAACAGTGCTGGGTATTTACAAGGTGATGCACCTGAGAGATGCTGATATGTCTGGCTGTGCCATTCATTGTAAATAGACCCTCACATTGAAATGAGACATGAACACAGATCAATGTGACATCACAAGTGAACAGTAAGCAAAATCATAAGCAGGTGTAACAGTGATAAGGACAATGTACATGAAAAGTACATATTCCATTAAATGCCATTAACATTGTCTGTCTCTCACACCGACAGGGCAACATGCACAATCAAACCCCAACCAAGGGAAGATGCAGCACAGTCCCAGGCTCCACAGGACCCTGACCCCACCAACAGTGACACCTCTCACCACTCCATGGATTACCCCGACCAACCTGGCACCTCTGGATCCCAAACCCGTGCAGCAGCTGGATCAGGGGCATCTGCGCCAACCACCACACCCATTCCTGCCACATCCCAGCAGACAGCTCGGAGCCCTGCCCACAATCCACAACTGAGCCCGTCTGACAATGAGGGACATGGTTCACCGGGCACCCAGGAGGTGGCAGACAACACCACCACTGTCAACCCTCTGGGGTCGCGGCGCCCTGATGTGCCCACAACAGCAGGCCAGGCTCGTGTGGGCAGGGGTGGTGGGAGTGGCTCAAGGCGGAGGCGAGAACCTGATGAGCATGCTGCAGGGCCCGGTATGTCTTAACTCAGAAACATCATGGAGGACTACCGGCGGGACACCAGGGAGTTCAGTCAGGGAGTGGGGGCCCTCATCGCTTTAAGAAAACAGCAGGCCGAGCAACACGCCAGTCAACGACGACAAATTGGACGGATGATGGCATCACTGGCTGAGCTCTTGGCGGTGCATAGGGACATTAGCCACTCACTCCGTCGGATTGCTGACAACATGCAGCACCCTCCCTCTGTCGCCAGAAACACCGAGGCCAAGACTTCAAACAGGCACAGGGAGGGAGGAGGAGGTGGAATCATCCGACAGAGAGTCCCAGGCATCGTCAAGGCCTGCACATGAGGGTCCCTCAAGGAAGGTGGGTCATCCACGGAGTAGACGTTGAGAGGCAGAGGGCCATGTGCATCTCCCAGGTCACCTGGTCTGGCATCTTGCCATTGTGTGCAACAGCATCACCTTATTGAATGTCTGACTCTCCCACATGGACTTACTGGTCGCAGTGTCACCAATGATGCCATACACCGTGGTCTTGACTCTGTTGACTCAAACTGCAAGGCATCACATCTCCCTCTGTGAACTTTGGATTCCCCACATGTTTGTACAGCACCTAACCCCTACTCACAATTCACTCACAAGATGGAGAATAAAAAATAACAAACAAAATACGTATTGATGTTGAATTATTTTTTTACGTGAGTCAACGTATGCCAGAGTGCTGAACAAACTCAAGCCATCCATACAGTGGGATCTGAGTCTGGTTGTGGACACACATAGGTCACAATGTATGATCGACTACATCCATGGAGGGAAATACTCACACGTGATGGTTACTATCTGCTGAGGGAGGTTGGGCTGGATTGCCATACTGCTCTGACAGACAGTTACGGAAGAATCTCATGAAGGTGTACAGGCCATGTGTAATGTGTCTGTCTCCAGTGAGGGACTACCAGGTCTCTTTGTTGTATCACACGCATGCATTTGGACTGTGGAAGTGATGAATGTTGCACAGGGCAAGGCAGGCTGGATGGACTACAGGCAACGGGGTGTTGGATGGGAGACGTCCATATATTGTGTTTTTTGGCCAATGGTTGTGGAGTGCCTACTGAGTGTGGCTGAGGAGTATGAAGGTGATCCTGCAGTTGACAGTGGGACTCTCAATCAATCAGGATATTTGTAAAGTACGCTACATACCTGTGAGCGTTCCAAGGGGCTGGGGGAAGGGAGGGGACTGCTACTGATTGAAGAGTCAGGTCTTGAGGAGTTCTCTGGAGGCCAACATGTCCTGGGTCTGACGTAAGTTGGTTTGGAGAGTGTGCCCTGTATTGGCGGCGAGGTGGGGAGAAGGATATTCCATCGGCAGTGGTGTTCCGGATGCGTGGAACTGTTGCGAGGGCGAGGTTAGCAGAGTGGAGGCTGTGGGTGAGGGTGTAGAGGCTGAGTTGGCCGTTGAGGTATGCTGGTCCGGCATTGTGTAGGGCTTTGTGTGCGTGGATGAGGAGTCTGAAGGTGATCCACTTGTTGACGGTGAGCCAATGCAGGCCTCCCAGGTGGTGTTTGATGTGACTGCGTCAGGGGGTGTCCATGATCAGTTGTGCCGAGGCATTCTGGATGCATTGCAGCCATCTCAGGAGCTTGTTTGTTGTTCACGCATAGAGAGTGTTCCCGCAGTCCAGTGTGCTGGTGACGAGTGCCTGGGTGATGCTTATATCTGTGTCAGAGGGGATCCATTTGAAGATCCTGCAGAGTATTCGGAGGGTGTTGAAGCATGATGCGGAGACAGCGTAAACTTGCTTGATCATTGAGATTGTGGTAAATATTTTAGTAATTTACCTTGATCGGAATTTTTTCAATATCAATAAGGTCAGGCATGAAGAGCAGAGTCCGTGGTGGTTAGAATTCCGGGTCTTTATTCAGTAACTCGAGTTAAGGGAGAGCTCCGTCACCTAAGGAGGCTCGGGAATAGTCTCTACTTTAATCAAAGAAAACATGGCATTTATACATTCTTGACATAGAAAAGAGGAAGGAGCTTCCCTTGAGCAAATTTCAGTTATTCATGTTGTAATCATACAGAAGTCATGGCAGGAACAACGTGACTGTGTCATAATCATGAGGAAGTGTTGAGAAATAACCCTAGGCTGGTTCCTTAGATGAGAGAGAGAGAAATGGTCGTGACAGGATGTCTGGTGTCATGTCTTAGCAAACAGGCGCTGGTTTCTCGGAATTGGTCATTGTGTCTTCGCAAACGGGGGCTTATATCTCGGAATCGACCTGACCATAAGAGTGTGTGGTTACAACGGGGCTCGTTTCTCGGAATCGGCTTGGACATAAGAATGTGTGGTTGCAGTTAGAGGAAGAAGTGCATTGCGTGCAACCTTACGTTTATGTGCCCGAGCTTTCTAGTTACCATCATGATGAGCTCGGGACGCAAAAGAGAGGGTGTATAATGGGACATAAATAACGAAAAATATCAATTTTCCACATTCCCTCCTTGTTCCATAATATACCCTTTTAAGATTGTCTTTCTTAATCTACCTCTATGTTCATTAGGATGTCCACTTGTTCCTGTAACATGATCTCTTCCTTATCTTTCTTTCTAGTTTGGGGTCTGGGAATGCAGGTAGTGATACAGAAACTACAGAGTGCTGGGCCACATTGAATACAGAGGCAACAGGTAAAGAGAATGGCTAGAGCGCGACCTATGATTGTAAGTGCCTTCCATCCCCATGAGGACAGGAGGCCCTAGAGCCATCCCGTCAGGGACCAGGCATCAGTGTCTGTATCTACTTTTCTAGAAGGCAGGAAATAGCAGAATACACCGAGGTTGCATTATCTGGAATATATATACAGCAGCTGGACCCGATCAGTTCACATACGCCACCACGGTCGGCAAATATGATATCTAAAACCATACGGTTCTGCAACGTCATGAGTCTTCCGGCAGCCATCTCAGCTGTGATGTTGCTTAATGCACCGGCGGTTTCGTTTATGGCTCCCTGGACTACACGAGTCAGTTGTCATATATGGCGGCTGTTGATCATAGGCCCCCAGAAAGGGATGATTCCTTTAAAGAAATCGCCTGCCTCTTGGTCTGCTGTATCTTCAGCATCTATGACCCCCCTTCGCCGTCTATTAATTACGGTCGGAGGGTCACTTAGATGGTAATCTGCTGGGGTGGTGTAGGTAGGGGGAAGGAGGAATGCAATGTAGCACTTCCCGGACCAGCCTTGAGGTAGCCAAGTACGTGCGTGAGGTCCACAGATAAAATAAGTGTTGGGGGCAGTGGCCATCATTGGGAAATTTAGGTCAGGTAGGGTGTATGTCTTATTACACTCGCTGTCTCCCATTTTCTGACCCCTGCCTTTTCCTCTTACACAAAATAGGCCCTTATGGGGCACAGCCCATCCTCCCTGTTCTGTCTGTCTCTTTTGGACGGAAAACATTTCCCTAAAGGAGGTAGTGTTGTTAAAAAGGGAATAACTGGTATTTTCATTATTATCTGCTCGTCCCCATGTCGCTGTGACATTTACCATCTTTTCAACGGCTCGTACTGTGTTTGTTTTTATCTCGTTCCAGGTACTAGTGTTCTTGGCCTTGATCTCAGGAATGTTTCTAACAGAAGCGGAGAATATCATAGAGAGGGCATTGGTAGATCCAGCATAGCCAAAAGGGAGAGGAATAAAAGCATTCCTCCGTGTACGGAATGTGGCATTAAACCACAGACCCAACAGTTGGTTTTGTTAATAACCATTTGGTGTTGGTGGAGTGTGGAGATGAATACGTTATTGAAAAATTATTTTCTTCTATTTTCGAGATGTGGAGGGAGATCTACATGTGAATGCATAGCTGTGTTATTCAAAAGCGTGGGGGAAGAAGGTTGGAAGGCTAGATGAAGGAACCAACCTAGGCAAGCCGTGATACAAAAAATAAGAATCATCATAGAGAGGAAAATTGAAACTTTGTTATTTAATAATTTTACGCATTTAAACATATTTTCCATGATTGGCTGCTAGTCTGAGTCAATTATGCATACGTGACCGGACACTTCCCAGCAACCGCTTCACCAAAACTATGTCTTGGACTTATTTAGCCACCGGTAGGTCGAGGTCAGATGCAATATCTCTAGCTTGTTTCTGATGGGATCGCAGCCGCGATCTGTACTCTTCTTGAGGGGAAAGTTCAGGAAGTGGTGAAATAAAGTCTGTCACTTCAGTGTCTATATTCTCGAGGTTAGCAAAAATGTCAGTAGGAGTTGGTCCGAAGAATTTCTTACAATGACTGGCATGGAGCCATCCTTTTCTTCCTTCTACCTTGACTGCGGTCCTTGTCGTGAGTAGCACCAACTTGGGAGACGTCCACCTTCTTTCCAGGGGGCTGGCACGGTCAAAATTGTAAATGTAAATGTAAATGTATTGGCATTTATATAGCGCACTACTTACCCGTAGGGTCCCAAGGCGCTTCGACCGCTGCGAAACCCTTCCTGGCTTCCCTGAGAGATGGTCCCTTAATGGGTATCTCCAGGGTGAAACCAGGCATCCCCGGCGGTCTGGTGGGGCCGTTAGTGAAGATGAGGCAAGCTAATGCCCAGAGTTGCCGAGTGTGATCGCTGATCAGAGTGGGCACCGAGGCGAGAGAATTATCGAGTCCGCAGACCCTGGTCCAGAAACCTGCCGCGCCGGGAATCGAACCCTGGTCCCGGGCCGTCCTCTGCACTCGGGTCTGCCGCCTCTAACCAGTGAGCCACACTACTTCACTTCAGGATCCAGTCCCCAGGTTGGATGGCGTGTTCTGCAGGCGTTGTTTGGTCTGGAAAGGCTGCAGCCAACTGTGAATGGCAAGAGCGTATTGCAGACATCAAAGAAGCTAGGTAATCTGTCAGAACATTTGAATCAATATCAGTTAACTTCCTAGGGGATGGGATGCTCCAGATATTCGGAGGTCTCCCATATGTGACCTCATAGGGCGACAGTCCCGTTCGGGAATGTGCCACCATTCGCATATAGAAGAGAGCAACCGGAAGGGCTGTAACCCAGTCTATTTGTTTGTCAGCACATATTTTAGCTAGTTTGGTCTTTAGAGTCTGATTATGTCATTCGACTAAGCCTGCCGCTTGGGGGTGTCGAACACAGTGGAATTTCCAGGTATATCCTAACAGTAAGGAAACAGCCTCCATTAGTTTAGAGGAAAATGGTTGTCCGTTGTCAGAGTATATGACTCTTGGCAACCCATATCGGAGGAAAAATTCCCTTACCAATGTTTTAGCTGTCATCTGGGCACCGTAGTCTGGGACGGGGTATGCTTCAGTCCATCTGGTCAAGGTACAGACTACTACGAGGACACACTTATGTCCCCGACATCTTTCCATTTGTATGTAGTCCATTTGGAGGACTTCAAAGGGGTAATTTGGGGGATGGAACCCTCCTTGTTCAACCGAGACACTTTTCCCTGGATTGAACTGACATCAAATCATACAGGATCGTACTTTTTGTTTGGCCGCTGAGCGCAGATGCTTGTTATGCCATACCAAATTTAGACTGTCCAACATTCCTTTTTCTCCTAGATGTGCAGGACCATGGGCAGTTTCTATGATTACAGGAACCATTATGTCAGGGAGAAACCATTTGGACTTATCTTTTGTTACCCAGCCCTGATCTGTGTGAGAACCTCCCTCTTCTTACCATTTCCTCTTTTCGGTCTCTGTAACTTGGATTTGGATGTCTACTACATCTTTGGTAGGATCGATAACTGGATAAACAGTCTTAATGGTAGTTTCAGTATTCAGTGTTCCTGTCTGAGCAGCGTGTTTAGCTGTGGCATCCGCCAGAGCATTACCTCGGGTGACAGAGTCCATGACTTTTGTGTGTGCCTTGCATTTCAGTATAGCTACTTATGCGGGTCTGTGTATTGATTCTAGTAGCTGAAGAATAAGATCCCCATGCTGTATTTTAGTTCCATGAGAGGTTAGAAAACCTCTCTCCTTCCACAAAATTCCAAAGTTGTGGACTACCCCGAACGCATATTGCAAAACGGTGTAGATGTTAACCCGTTTCCCTTTTGACCACTCGCATGCTTGTGTAAGGGCTATGAGTTCTGCTGCTTGGGCTGAATGCACGGGTATTCTGGCTGCTAGGAGGACCGTATTTTCTGTAGTGACAGCATAAGCTGCTGAAAGTTCGCCTGTTTGGAGGCGCATGCAGGAACCATCTACGAACAGTGTGTGTTCGGGTGCACTTAGAGGTACGTCTACAAGATCAGACCGGGGCTTTGTGACTAGTTCGACTCTCTCTAAGCAGTCGTGAGTTTGGTTGTTTACTGGAACAGTGGGTAGCAGCGTAGCTGGGTTGAGGATATTGCATCGTTTGATGATAATGTGGGGTTGGAATAATGTGACTTCATACCCTGTGAGGCGAGCTATGGTCAAGTGTTGTGTCTGTGTCCTATTCAAAAGTAATTCTACCGCATGTGGGACTTGTACCTCAAGAGGATGTCCTAGCACTATGGAATCACTTTGTCGAATTGCCAGAGCCGTAGCTGCAACGGATTTCAAACAAGCAGGCAAACCTTGTGCAACAGGGTCAAGAGTACTGGAGAAATAAGCACAGGGACGATGTTTATTGGCCTGTGTTTGTGTGAGCACTGACAAGGCTGTACCTTCCCGTTCCGTGACGAAGAGGACAAAAGGTTTGGCATAATCGGGTGTAGCTAGGACAGGTGCAGAGCATAATGTTCGTTTAAGGGTGTCAAAAGCAAAGGTATGGTCAGTTGTCCATGGCAATGGAAAAGAGGTGACAAAATTGGAGGTTGTTAATTGTATCAGGGGTTTGGCCAAACAGGTGAACTGGGGAATCCACTGCCTACAATAGGAAGTGAGGCCAATAAAGGCACGGACTTCTTTCTGTGTCTTAGGAACAGAAATGTTAAAATGAGTTGGATTCTTTCAGGTGTGAGTGCCCTACCCTACTTTGACAGCAGGTGTCCTAAGTATGCCACCTGCTGTAAACACAATTGCAATTTAAAAGGTGATGCTTTGTGGCCATGTTGTGCGAGAAACATTAGGACGGTTTGTGAGGCTTGTTCGCATTCCGGTTCGGAACGTGCGGTGATCAGTAAGTCATCAACATATTGTAACAATGTCGTATTGGAGGACAGAACAATGTCATCCAACTGTCTTTTAAGTGCCTGACTGTAGATACTGGGACTTTCTGTATACCCTTGAGGAGCTCTTGTGTAACAGAAACTACGACCTTGCAGTGAGAATCCGAATAGATACTGACTGTCTAGATGAATGGGTATACTGACGAAAGCATTTTTAAGGTCAATAACTGTAAAATGTGTGGCATCAGGATCTATAGCTGTTAGCAGAGTACTGATGTCTGAGACCACAGGGTACTGTGGTACCACACATTTATTGAGCTCACGTAAATCAACCACAAGTCTGTAAACTGGTGGTGCACCGTCATCTGTTTTCTTTCGCATTGGCAAAACTGGTGAATTACATATGTTGGAAGGTACCTCTCTGAAGACTCCTTTTTGTATCAAGTCATCGATAATCTGAATAAGGGCTTGTTCCGCATCTGGAGGTAACTTGTATTGGCGGACACGAGGTAGGACAACACCTTCCTTTAACGTGACTATGTGTGGTGTAATATCCATGAATCCTACGTCAGTTGGATCCGTAGCCCATAATGTAGTAGGAATGTCCCTTAATCTGACATTTAACTCTCGTGTGGTGAAATGACCTTTGAAATCTCGGAGAAATAGTCGGATTCCGTCCGGTGAACAGCATATCACAGCACCCAGTTCCTTTAATGTCTGGATGCCAAGTAGATTTTCGGGACAGGACTTAGTAAGTAAGCATGAGCGGGAAATCCGTTACGCTCGCGGATTTTGCGGATTTTTGGGAAATCCGCGAATTTTGCGGATTTCCCGCAAAATCCGCAAAAAAAAATCCGCGAGCGTAACGGGTTCAAAAGTTGAACCCCCACTCATGCAACTATTTTACAATGGCGCCAGCAAGCTGCCAGCGCCGTTGTAAAATAGTTACAAAGTTAGCTTGCACAGGAACCACTAGATAAAACGAAGCAGGTGCTGCTTTATTTTATCTAAGTGCTTCCTGTGCAAGCTAACTTTGTAACTATTTTACAACGGCGCTGGCAGCTTGCTGGCGCCATTGTAAAATAGTTACAGGCACAGCCTCACACAGGTCACTCAAGGGACCCCTGCGCCCTTCAGGGCGATTGCATAGTAACACACACATGGTCACTCAAACTAGTTGCTCAAATTCAGTGACTCATTCATTAGCCCAAAAACAATCCTGAGCGTCTTCGAGGCTGGACAGGTGTGCCTCTTCCCAAATCTACCGTGGAAAATCAGCTGTGATGCTGGCTAGAGGGCGGCCTTGCATGGTCGCTCGAACTAGTTGATGCTCAAAATCAGTGGCTCATTCATTAGCCCAAAAACAATCATGAGCGTCTTCGAGGCGGGACAGGTGTGCCTCTTCCCAAATCTACTGTGGAAAATCAGCTGTGATGCTGGGTAGAGGCCTTTTCATCCTTGACTTTCATTAGCGCAATCCCCGTGCTGTTCCTGTGGCCAGGAGCTTCTTTCTCTTCATATAATTGTGTTCGCACGGGTTGCTGCAAGTTCGCACGCGTTTCGTACAATTTCGCAATTTGCGAAATTGTACAAAACCCTCGCGAACTTGCAGGAACCCGTGCAAACATAAAAAAAAATCCGCAAATTTGCGAGAATTCGCGGATTTTGCGGATTGCGAGTTCGCAAATCCGCAAAATTCGCGAACGCGAGATTCGCAAAATTCGCTCATGCCTATTAGTAAGTACCAAATCAGTGGAAGTTGTAAGAGGGCCAACCTGAAGTGATACTGGTTCAGAAACGTTGTTAATTACTGGTGTACCTGAAAAACCCAAGGAAATAGTATTTGAGCCAGAGAGGGGTACCTTGGGAACTTCGTTGTGTTGTACTGTCGTCCTACTGGCCCCGGTGTCAATCAGAAATTTTGTTTCTTTACCTAGGAGCTTAGCATGTACATAGGGACCCTTTTGGTCGACCGGGACCGGGATCAGTGGACGATTATCGTGTTCCTCCCAGCTGTCTCATGAAATCGTAGGGAATTCAGGATAGGATGACACTGGATAATGATAGAGTTGTGTGGCTAATTTAGTATCAGCTGGGGAAGTTGATGTTGAAGCAGAGGGACGATTGGTATAGGTGCGAGGTTGTGTCTTTCCAGTAGCAATATTGTGTTGTAAGACTGGACAATCACGTACAAAGTGGCCAGGCTTTTTGCAATAATTACAGGTAACTCTTTCTTATGTTACTGGAGGTTGCTTATGAGTCTGAGGAATTGTATTGGTCTGTGCTACCAATACCTTCATTTTAGTATCTTTTGTTGTCTTTTTCTCCTGTTCCTGTTCATCTCTAATTCTGTTCTGATTATACTGGAGCATCTGAGTGCTTGTGAAGGGGAACTTGCTTGCCAAGTGCTTTCAACCTTTAATACTCTATTTTTGATCTGAGGTAAGGCATTTTCTACAAATTTTGAGACAAACAACCGACGATAGGCGTCTCCACCTGAGGAGAGACTGCTATTGATAAGAAAACATTTCTCTAATCTTGTATAATAGTCCCCTATATCCTAATCTGGTTTTTGTTTACATGCAGAGATAGCATCCCAATCTTCCTTTTTGGTGGCCAACAACTGGGAGAGTATTTTCGGGAGAAGGCCAGGGAGTTCCAGAACTAGAGGTCCCAGGCCTTGTCCAGGAGTACGAGTAGTTTCTTCTGTCTCTAAAGCTGCCCATGCTATCTTTTTCCCTTCAATCTCCCAATCTTTTCCCTTTGGTTTGTCATATGTTCCTTGAGGCAGTAGGACTTTGAGGAGAATATTGAGGTCCTTATAAGTAACGGAACCCATTTGAAGAATATCTTTGAGTTCCCTATGGAATCCCGTAGGATCTTTTTCATGAGAAGGGACCATTTTCTTCATTTCTAATATCTTTAGTTTTGTCAAGGGAGTGTAGACAAATGTTTGTTGTAGTTTTCCTGCAGAATCTACGACGGGATGTACTTCTCGGAGGGGAAATTGACCTTGGCCATACTGAGGGGGATTTGAGTCATAAACATCAGAAAGGTATTGGACATAGCGTTGTCGTTGATCTAGGAAAATGTTTAGGAATTCTTGTCCCCTTGCCACCCACCTCCCTTCTAGACAGTCTTGCAAGAGAGGATGTGACATTTTGGGTGGGTAGCCAGTGTCCTCGTACAATGTAATGAGGTGTTGAACCATATAGATACTGGCTAGTCTTTGAGATGTCATGGGGAGCGATAAAAACATTTGAGCGACTATGTCAGGGCCGTATATAGAGTATTGGGACACCCAATGGGTGCTTGATCGAGATAGTTCTTTTTCTTGTGTGGTGAGTGGAGGTTCTTCGTCCATCCAATCATCCAAAGCTTCTTGTGTTAGTTGGAACGATCTATCTGAAGAATCTGACAATTTTTTAGTCTTATTCCTGAGTTGTCCGCTACTTTGGGAACGAGGGATACGGGAAGGCACTGCTCCTTGAAAAGCAGTTCCTTTTTCCCTGTCTTCGTCTGTACCCCCATTCTCGGTCTCTTGGGTAGGGGCATTTTTCTGGTGAGAGTCGGAAACCATACTGGTAAAGAGAGGGATGAAGAAATCTATTTCTTTTATTTTATTATAATTTCCCGCTACCACTGCTTGATCTAGCTGAAGAAAGTCGTCGGGAACCTTTTTCCCAGCACTTGAGATCATACGGAAAAAACAGGTAATCATAAATTGTGAGAGACATTTTTTATGAGTGATAGGTCTATTTTTAATAGCCTCTTGTAGGACTTCTAAATTTTCTCCTGTTTGGAGAGCCTCGTAAATTTTATTCAGGCAATTTGTGATATTTGATACCTCCCGTATGCTTTCTAGAGCTTTCCGTAAGCAATAGGAGACATCTGCTTGTGGATCTTCCCCTGGAGTCGGGTCGTATTCATTTTTGTATTTCCTTCCAAAGGAATCCATTGTGAAGTTTTCAGCAGAAAAGTTTCTAAGTGTTGATTTTTGAAATGTACAAATATTCCTCCTAAATCAGCTGAACTACGAATTCCGATTTACTCACCTGTTATCAGGAATGACCTCAGTGCTGCTTCTTTTAGGCCAACACTGACCCTGGAAAGTAATTCTAACCATACTTACCAGTAACTTGTATTTCCTTCCATAGGAATCCATTGTCTGGTTTTCACCAGAAAAGTTTCTGTCTATTTTCACAAACTACAAATATTCCTTAAAAATCGCCTGTACGACTTAAACACATTCTTTCAACTGTTTACAGAAGATGCACCAGTGCTGAATCCAGATCCACCGCTGAGTAAGAAAAAGTAACGATAACACTACTTACCTGCTAAGTGAATTTCATCCCATAGGATAACATTGGTGATTGTATGTGAAAAAGTTTCGAAGTGTCAACTTTTAAAATATAATAATAGTCCTTAAAAATCACTACTGTAACCAAAATGCTTTTACTCAACTGTTTACAGGAGATGTCCAAGGACTGAATCTTGATCCAGTCCTGTGGTTAGAAAAGTAATCCATTAAGTAACTAATTGCATTTAACTAGAAATTCACATTGAGCACAATGTTACATTGTGTTTGAAATTGTGTTGCCCATTGAAACAACTGTAACTACTGTACTTATAAGTCTATTGCTACGCGTACCCAAATAATAATTCTATAATGGCGGCTATGTTTTGCGGAGTGTGCGAGGAAGGTACGTGTACCCTACATTTACCACAAAAAACATATATATATAGAAATTAATTTTAATATATTTTTTTTAATTATTTTACATAAAAAATATTTAATTTAATTTTAAAAATAAAATAGCTAAAAATAGTTATTATAAAAAATGTAGTAAATCAGTATGAAAAAAATAATTATAACAATTAATAGATTTAAAAATTGGCATTTACAAAACCTATAAAATTCACTGAAAGAAACATAGCTTTTAGGCATGTTATAGTTAGGAATTAGCTTTTAAAAAACCTTGCAAATTCAATTAAAAAACCATAGGTTTCAGCCACGTTATAGTTAGGAATTAGGCATTCAAAAAACCTTAGAAATTCACAGAAAAAACCATAGGTTTCACACGTTATAGTTAGCTGGACATTTCACTCATACAAAACCATTAAAATTCAAACGTTATAGTTAGTTCAGCTAACTATAACTCGCGCGCCTGCAATCCACTGCTGATGACATCACATATTACATCACTCATGACATGGTCAGTGACATCACTCATGACATCACTGATGACATCATTGATGACACCATCCTTGTGTAAGAGTGGGAGACCTCCTCTCACCCTAATATAACCTTTGTTACACACATTCAAAAATAGAAACTAACATTTTCAAAAAAATGGAGATACCAATACCAGTTACAACAACCAATTCAGTAATTCCAACATCTACATACACATCTACTCATTCACCATCAGTTCTATATAGTCACTCATACATGTTCTCACTGATCATATGTACTCATACACCTTTAGATCCTGTTACACACATACACTCATACATAGAGTTACTCACACACATACTCACACATGCAAACAAAGTATGAAACATCCATTTACTTCCATATACAGCTATACACACACACACCACTACACTTACTTCTACAGAAACATACACATACCTACTCTGTTAAACAATCACTTATAGAAACACATAATTATTTATACAGGAACTCTTCAAATCTCTCACTCTCATAAATACTCACTTATATACATCAATACTCACATATACTAGTTTAAAATATATGTACTTACTGATAAATACACTATTGAGATAGTCATTCACTCACTAACACACCCATACACACACTCATCCACCCAGACAGTCCTGCACATGCTGTCTTCAAAACAGAAAACACCTTCACTCCGCAACTTTCACTCCGCATACCTTCACTCCTCATACCATTATAGCGCAAGTACCTTTACTCCGCAAAATATTATAACGCCTGCCATTACATCTTATATGCTTTTACCACGCATGCTTTTTCAACGAAATTCGATGTAAAAGCATGAATGGTAAAAGCATATGTTTTTAATATTTAAGTGTACGGTAAGTATATGGTTTTAGTTTGGGGGTGTTGGGGTATATGTTTTAGGGGTTCAGGGGTATTTTAAGGGTGGGTTTGGGTTATGGGATACAGTGGTATTTAAGAGTTAAGGGATAGGTTTGGGTATTGGGGTACAGGGGTATTTTTAGGCTTCAGGGCTAGGTTTGGGTTTTGGAGTACAGGGGTATTTTTAGGGTACAGGGCTAGGTTTGGGTTCTGGGGTATAGGGGTATTTTTAGGGTTCAGGGCTAGGTTTGAGTTTTGGGGTACAGGGGTATTTTTAGGGTTCAGGGCTATGTTTGAGTTTTGGTGTACAGGAGTGTTTTTAGGGTTCAGGGCTAGGTTTTGGTTTTGGGGTACAGGGGTATGTTTAGGGTTAAGGGCTAGGTTTGGGGTTTGGGGTACAGGTATTTTTAGGGTTCAGGGCTAGGTTTGGGTTTTGGGGTACAGGGGTATTTTTAGGGTTCAGTGGTATGTTTGGGTTTTGGTGTGCAGGGGTATTTTAGGGTTCAAGGCTAGGTCTGGGTTTTGGGGTACAGGGGTATGTTTAGGGTTCAGGGCTAGGTTTGGGTTTTGGGGTACAGGGGTATTTTTAGGGTTCAGGGGTAGGTTTGGGGTTATGGATACAGGGGTAATTTAGTGTTCAGGGTAGGTTTGTGTTTTGGGGTACAGGGTTTTTTTAGGGTTCAGGGCTAGGTTTTGGTTTTGGGGTACAGGGGTATTTTTAGGGTTCTGGGGTAGGTTTGAGTTTTTGGGTACAGGGGTATTTTTAGGGTTCAGGGCTAGGTTTGAGTTTTGGGGTACAGGGGTATTTTTAGGGTTCAGGGCTAAGTTTTGGTTTTGGGGTACAGGGGTATTTCTAGGGTCAGGATGGGTTAAAGCTTAAGGGTGCTGGGGTATTTTAAGGAGTAAGGGTGGGTTAGGATTTTGGGGTGCTGGGGTATTTTAAGGGAGCAGGGTGGAATTAGTTTTTAGGGTGAAAAGAGTAATTTAAAAAATATTATATACATATATATATATATATATATTCGTTTCACCACAAAACTCCTTCCGGGTCCCTTGACCCATGAAAGGTGGCGTGGACGTCGGCGGAGTGAATCCGACCCAGAAATATTCAATAACAAAGTCCAATACCCACGCTCTCAGGAAACCACACGGAGACACCAAAATAAAGCCAGTGCTGTTTAATCCACAACGCGTTTCGCCGACAAACGGCTTGATCACGTGGATTGACGTTACCGTACCAGTGCCATATATCTCACAAACAGTGGAAATGAAAACAGGACTGAAATGGCAAAGCATTGTTAAAGTAAAGTTTTCATACTACAATACTGTCGTAAAATTCATTTAAGTATTTACAAACCAGCGTGAGAAAAAATGTTCAGAGATCACATATTTTCCACATCAAATAAGCATTTAAAGTGAAACACAGTATTTGCGCAACCATACAAATTGATACTTTGATATGACAGCAGTTGAGACGCGGCAAAAACCACAATGAAAAGGTAAATAGACCCAGTGGATCTCGTTTCTCATACACCAACACCTCATCCTTAATGTACGTCGATAACGTTAGAAAAGGGCTCACTCAGTGCTGCAGGCGAAGAAAGTTAATGTGCGCCTGCGCACACGGACAATAAATCAAGTGCTAGTGCCTATGATGGAATGTCTCAGAATAAGAACGAGAGTGGTGTAAGAAGAGAAAATAATAATCTTAGTGGCAAGTGCCCAAACCATGCTTTCAATCAGGTAATCAGTCCAGTCAAACTCCAAGTCATAGTGATGGCAGATCCTTAACGTCAAGGTGCTCATGTGACAAGAACCGGATTAGGGGAGGGGTCCCGTGAAGTGAAGTGATGGTGAACTGGGCCCCTTATCTCGGCCCTACGACAAAACAGATAGACAAAAACTGGTTAAAAACAATTTCATACAGTGAAAAGTTACATGAAGCTAAAATATCATCATAAGACAGTTTAACATGGTAAAAGAAGAAGAAGAAGAACGCTATGTGACAGTTGCATTATTCTTTTAGGTGTACGGCTAGCTCCTCATCTTGGTTAAGACCCCCCGGGGTCTTGGTTTGGAAGTCTATGATGAGTTTGGACTCCCTTTGGCGTAATTTCAGTACCCTGTTACCCCCTCTGGGATTCTTAACTATCTGTTCCAAGATGAAATAACTCAGATCCTTGACATTAGAGAAATGTTTGTCTCTAAAATGTCGTGCCACTGGGTATTTGGGATCAAAATTGCTGATGGCTCTAGTATGTTCCAAAATTCTTTTTTTGGCCATACACGTCGTACTGCCTATATACCATTTATTGCAAGTGCATGTAATGGCATATATCACAAAGGTCGAGCTGCAAGTCAGGAAGGGTGCAATCTTTTTATTGACACCATTGTACATCACTTCTTTGACAGATTTACTGCTGGCGCAGGCTTTACAGTGCCCACATGGGAAAAAACCATCTAATCCCTGTATGTTGTTGGGTGGGTACACTGTGATATCGCTGCGAACTAACATATCCCTGATACTCCTCCCCCGTCTGTATGTTATACTGGGTCTGGGAGGTAGTTCTTTCCCTATTACACTGTCTGTTTTGAGAATGTCCCAATTCTTGGCTACAATTCTCGTGATGTCTTGGAAGTCAGTGCTGTAGGTCAGGATGAGTCTGGTGATGTCGTCAGTTTCTTCCTTGTTCACAGTGTTGTCAACGAGGGTATCAGGTCTCTGGATATTGTTGGCTCTATCCTTAGCCCTTTTAAGGACCCAATTAGGATAGCCTCTATCCTTGAATCTGTCAAGAATAATGCTACTCTCTTCTAGGTATGCTGTCGCAGTGTTGCAGTTGCGTTTGGCCCTCAGTAGTTCTCCAAATGGAATACTCCATTTCAACTTGTCTGGATGACTACTGAGGGCATGTAGCACACTGTTGCCCGCAGTTGCCTTGCGAAAAAGTGAAGTATGTATTTCATTGTTCACAATTTCGATTTTAACATCTAGGTATTCAATGTTCGTATGGCTTTTGCAGCCACTGAGAACAATGTTCAGGGAGTTGCAGTTTAATTTCGTTATGAAATTGTCTGCTTCCTCAATGGTGAAAATATGTGATCTCTGAACATTTTTTCTCACGCTGGTTTGTAAATACTTAAATGAATTTTACGACAGTATTGTAGTATGAAAACTTTACTTTAACAATGCTTTGCCATTTCAGTCCTGTTTTCATTTCCACTGTTTGTGAGATATATGGCACTGGTACGGTAACGTCAATCCACGTGATCAAGCCGTTTGTCGGCGAAACGCGTTGTGGATTAAACAGCACTGGCTTTATTTTGGTGTCTCCGTGTGGTTTCCTGAGAGCGTGGGTATTGGACTTTGTTATTGAATATATATATATATATATATATATTTAAAAAATATTTGTAAAAACATATAAATGTAAAATAAATATATATCTATATACATATGCATTATTAAGTATATATATATATATATATATATATATATATATATATATATATATGCACAGGAACCCTTCAGCAAACCAGCAAAAGGAAGAGGCCACACGGGGAATCCAATTTAGGAGGCTTTAATGTAGACAGCATGCAGGCATAATGCATTTCGGCCAACGGTCTTCCTCAGACGCCCTCTGCTAATCAAACAGCACCACCAACTTTGCGCCTCATAATGCTCCTGCTGTTCCCTCATTCGAGAAACAGAAATCCCTCTCCAATCACGTGGACGCCCTTCAGATGGAGCACTGTGAGCACTGCATCTCGCAGATTGCATCAGTGCTGGGCAGGTATTGCGTGGAGACAAAGAAAATTCAGTCCATGTGGGCAGGAGTCCTGCAGGGCAAGGCGCTGTGTGCCTGATTAAATCACAGTCCCAAAAAGCCTCCTCGGGTCCCCGCATCCGTTTTCCACCCCGCATCCGTTTTCCACCCCTTGGCAGTGAGCATATATATATGATTAGTTTAATTTTCACCGACTTGGGTTGCAATTATATGCTAATTTAGCATTGGAACAACATCGTAACCCTGAGTGCAACTATACGAGGATTAAAATGTATAGTAAGGTGTTCAAAATATTTAAAATGTATTTAGTGCAAATATTTGAGAATACGGGGTCATAATGCCATGATATGCTGATACACAGCAAGATTGTCTTTGTTTTTGTTCATTTAATATGATGAAAAGTAAGGCATTAGTACATCATGAGGGTTGTAACACACTGTAAACATGTCACTGTGTCTGAGAATTGAACCCACTTAATAATGGCCGCCAGTATGTTAATATTTGCACGTTTGTCCCTTTTCCTTCTCACTCAACAGGAAGTGAAATGCATATATGGTGCCGAATGAATGGCACACACTAACACTGACGAAGGACTAGAGGTCCGAAACGCGTCTGTTTGTTTTGGTCAGAACGCCGTATTAAATTTTCTTTGCAACATACCCCCGTGAGTGCGTTTTTCGTCTCAGGAGAATGGGTCGAATGGAGCTACAATATATATATATATATATATATATATATATTCACTGAAAAAACCGTAGGTTATAGACCATATATAGTTAGGAATTAGCATTTACAAAACCTTGAAAATTCACTGAAAAAACCATAGGTTATAGACCATATATAGTTAGGAATTCGCATTTACAAAACCTTATTTTACTCACACAAAACCATTGAAATTCCATATATAGTTAGTTGCACTATATATCGCGCACCCGCAATCCACTGCTGATGATGTCACATATTACATCATTCATGACATGGTCAGTGACATCACTGATGACATCACTGATGACATCTCAAATGACATCACTGATGACATCTCAAATGACATCACTGATGACATCACTGATGACATCTCATTTGACATTACTGATCACATCACTGATGATATCATTCATGTGATAATACGATGAACCTCTTCAGACTCTAATATAACCTTAGATACAATCAGTGTAAACAGACACTCACAGACTGTCACTCATCCATGGAGTTACTCACACACCTAGTCAGTCAATCAAAGAATCAATCACACCTCCATTTCCTCAACTATACAGTTATACAAACTTTACTTATTCAAACATATACTAACACATATTAACTCTCTTATACAATCCCTGATACAAGTTCACAATGATCCATACAGCCACTCACACATTCACTGGCTCTTATGCACAGTTATTTATATATGTCAACTCTCACATGTACTGTGTTTTACATATGTACTTACTTTGACATGTAGCACTGAGATATCCATTCACTCACCAATACACTCATGCACACAGTCAACCGCCCATACAGCTGTTTCCACATGCACTTTTGAAACCATACATCTAGTGAATCAACTGCTCACACATCTATGCACAGAGTCATACACCTCCCAGCCACCCACACACACACTCAGTATCCCATACAAATACTTGGGCAACCAATCAATAACCCATATAGTTACTCATATAGCTACTTATCAACACATGCAACAGTTTACAGAACAACAGACATAATGATGCACAAATTAAGACAGTTTAGTCACTAACCCATGCACTCAGTGAGACACATTTAATCACTCACTCATACAGTCAGTCATGCACCTACTAAATCCTTCATCCAGACACTTATACATCCACTCATTCTTCAATATGTAAGACATATTTTAACTTTACAGAAACATACAGTCACTGGATGTTGTCATCAGTGATGTCATCAGTGATGTCATTTGAGATGTCATCAGTGATGTCATCAGTGATGTCACTGACCATGTCATGAATGATGTAATATGTGACATCATCAGCAGTGGATTGCGGGTGCGCGATATATAGTTAGTGCAACTAACTATATATGGAATTTCAATGGTTTTGTGTGAGTAAAATAAGGTTTTGTAAATGCGAATTCCTAACTATATATGGTCTATAACCTATGGTTTTTTCAGTGAATTTTCAAGGTTTTGTAAATGCTAATTCCTAACTATATATGGTCTATAACCTACGGTTTTTTCAGTGAATTTTCAAGGTTTTGTAAATGCTAATTCCTAACTATATATGGTCTATAGCCTATGTTTTTTTCAGTGAATATATATATATACATGCATATATAAACATATATCATCTGTATATCTACATATAAATACAAACATAAATGCATGCATACATATACTTATATGCATTTTAGGGTTGTTAGGGCGTTTTCGTGTGTATTATGTTGCTTTTTTAGGGCTTTTGGGTCAATTAAGTAGGGTTCCCGGAGCCTAGGGCTGAGGGGCCGGTTCAGTTTCGTGCGTATTGGTGTTGGCAAGGTTTTGAGGGATTTTGGCGGTTTTTGGTCGAGATTTGGCCGTTTTATGGCTTTTTTTTGTGTTTGCGGGGGGCGCGTATTCGGGTTGAAATTCGTCCCCGTTCCAGTGCATGGATTGGGCTGATTTTTGGTGAGTTGTTAGGGAATCGCTGGAACTAGTGTCCAGCCAAGTTTGAAGCGGATCGGAGCAGTGGAAGCGCTTTAAAAAGCAATTTTTGTGTGGAGTAGCGAATTGTCATGTTATTCAATGGGAGTTTTTGGTGCGCATGGAGAAGGTGAATTTGGGGTGTTCCAGTTGCGCTAGAGGGACGGGGCTTGGGTGAGCTGTAGGGAGAGTGGATCGGCAGGTGTGCCGAATTTTCGGGATTTGTTGGCCGAAGGGAAGGGTGTGCTTGGGCAAAGTCGATTTGGTGAAAACGGTGCGTTATTTACATTAAAGTTGAAAAAACACTAATAAAAGCAAAGCTAAAAAGCCACCTCATTACAAACAGAATGGCTTTAACTTAAATGAGGGCGAGATCTATTGCATTTTCAATGCTTGTTTACTTTGGTTCCATCAAGAAGGCATTCAGATGTGTCACACATTTGCCATAAATTCTGAATGTTAGCACTCTAGTTGCACATTAGATCACTGTAGTAAAGCTACTGCTCACCAGGGACATCTGCTGCTGGTATTCAAAGTGCATGTTTCAGTCTGCATGTCAGAATTTTTTTAATGAAATAGAAGAGGATTTGAGAAGTCACTCAAAATGATCCCTAATTTTTCTTTCTGAAGCACTAATCATACTTTCTATGGCAAAATTAACCCCCTCATGTTGTTCCTTTTTAAATTGAGTGTTTTCAGACTTACCACTTCATTCCAATCAAGATGGCTTCTGGTGTGCCATACTTTTGTCATAAGTAAGACTGTTAGCGCTCTAGTTGTTCTTTAGAACACTCTGGGACAATCTGTCATTGGGCTATACTTGGGGTACATCTGGGTGATATTTGGGCTACATTTAGGCTCTTTTGTCTCTGGTGGCCATCTTGCGAGACTATGTCAGAATTTTTTAATGAAATTGAAGAGGGTTTGAGAAGTCACTCAAAATGTGCCCTAATTTTTCTTTCTGCAGCACTAATCATAATTCATATGGCAAAATATACCCCCTCATTTTGTTCCTTTTTAAATTAAATGTTTTAAGAGTTACCACTTTATTCCAATCAAGATGGCTTCAGGTGTGCCATACCTTTGTAATAAGTAGGACTGTTAGCGCTCTAGTTGTTCTTTAGAACACTCTGGGACATTCTGTCATTGGGCTATACTTTGGCTACATCTGGGTGATATTTGGGCTACATTTGGGCTCTTTTGTCTCTGGTGGCCATTTTGGGAGACTGCATGTCAGAATTTTTTAATGAAATAGAAGAGGATTTGAAAAGTCACTCAAAATGTGCCCTAATTTTTCTTTCTGCAGCACTAATAATACCTTCTATTGCATAATATACCCCCTCATTTTGTTCCTTTTTAAATTAAATGTCTTAAGAGTTACCACTTTATTCCCATCACGATGGCTCCAGGTGTGCTATACCTTTGTAATAAGTAGGACTGTTAGCGCTCTAGTTGTTCTTTAGAACACTCTGGGACATTCTGTCATTGGGCTATACTTGGGCTACATCTGGGTGATATTTGGGCTACATTTGGGCTCTTTTGTCTCTGGTGGCCATTTTGGGAGACTGCATGTCAGAATGTTTTAATGAAATAGAAAAGGATTTGAGAAGTCACTCAAAATGTGCCCTAATTTTTCATTCTGCAGCACTAATCATACTTTCTATGGCAAAATATACCCCCTCATGTTGTTTCTTTTTAAATTAAATGTTTTAAGAGTTACCACTTTATTCCAATCAAGATGGCTTCAGGTGTGCCATACCTTTGTAATAAGTAGGACTGTTAGCGCTCTAGTTGTTCTTTAGAACACTCTAGGAGGCTGCAGTAGAACACAAAGGAATCAACTGACAGTCTCTGTCCTTGTTGGATGTACATGTTTTACTGAGAATGTCAGACTTCATTTTCACATGACTGAGAAAGATAATGTGAATTTACAGAAAATATGCTTTCAGTTTAGCTTATAGATCCCCTTCCAAACCTCTGTGGGAAAATCATGAGATATTAGTTTTCTTTCAAACAATATTCATGATATCACAGCAGAAGGTTTTTTCACATGGTAAAATCACCTTAGAACCCACCACAATTCCTAAAACGAGTATGGTACCATCAACAAATGATTTATAATGTAACTAAAGTCCTAAAACCCTCTATTAACTACAATGCTTTTTAATGAGGTGCTATCATGTATATTGGTCCCAAGATGGCTGCCAACACTTCTTGGATGAAGTGCTGACAGCCAATCAGATCAGATGTGTGGTTAGGCTCCGCCCAGATATATATATTTTTTTGAACTTAAATTACTCAAAATCCACTGGAGCACATATATTGAGACCTAGCAAAGGCTATATTAGAGTCTGAAGAGGTTCATCGTATTATCACATGAATGATATCATCAGTGATGCGCCGGGATGCTCCTTCGCTGGAGTCGCTGTGCGCATAATAAATTGTTATAACATAACATAACATAACATGTGATCAGTAATGTCAAATGAGATGTCATCAGTGATGTCATCAGTGATGTCATTTGAGATGTCATCAGTGATGTCATTTGAGATGTCATCAGTGATGTCATCAGTGATGTCACTGACCATGTCATGAATGATGTAATATGTGACATCATCAGCAGTGGATTGCGGATGTGCGATATATAGTTAGTGCAACTATATATATATGGAATTTCAATGGTTTTGTGTGAGTAAAATAAGGTTTTGTAAATGCGAATTCCTAACTATATATGGTCTATAACCTATGGTTTTTTCAGTGAATTTTCAAGGTTTTGTAAATGCTAATTCCTAACTATATATGGTCTATAGCCTATGGTTTTTTCAGTGAATATATATATATATACATACATATATAAACATATATCATCTGTATATCTATATAAATACAAACATAAATGCATGCATACATAAACTTATATGCATACAGATGCATGTTATTTACATGAAAGTTGAAAAAACACTAATAAAAGCAAAGCTAAAAAGCCACCTCATTACAAACAGAATGGCTTTAACTTAAACGAGGGCGAGATCTATTGCATTTTCAATGCTTGTTTACTTTGGTTCCATCAAGAAGGCATTCAGATGTGTCACACATTTGCCATAAATTCTGAACGTTAGCACTCTAGTTGCACATTAGATCACTGTAGTGAAGCTACTGCTTACCAGGGACGTCTGCTGCTGGTATTCAAAGTGCATGTGTCAGTCTGCATGTCAGAATTTTTTTAATGAAATAGAAGAGGATTCGAGAAGTCACTCAAAATGATCCCTAATTTTTCTTTCTGAAGCACTAATCATACTTTCTATGGCAAAACTAACCCCCTCATGTTGTTCCTTTTTAAATTGAGTGTTTTCAGACTTACCACTTTATTCCAATCAAGATGGCTTCTGGTGTGCCATACTTTTGTCATAAGTAAGACTGTTAGCGCTCTAGTTGTTCTTTAGAACACTCTGGGACATTCTGTAATTGGGCTATACTTGGGGTACATCTGGGTGATATTTGGGCTACATTTAGGCTCTTTTGTCTCTGGTGGCCATCTTGGGAGACTGTATGTCAGAATTTTTTAATGAAATTGAAGAGGGTTTGAGAAGTCACTCAAAATGTGCCCTAATTTTTCTTTCTGCAGCACTAATCATAATTCATATGGCAAAATATACCCTCTCATTTTGTTCCTTTTTAAATTAAATGTTTTAAGAGTTACCACTTTATTCCCATCACGATGGCTCCAGGTGTGCTATACCTTTGTAATAAGTAGGACTGTTAGCGCTCTAGTTGTTCTTTAGAACACTCTGGGACATTCTGTCATTGGGCTATACTTGGGCTACATCTGGGTGATATTTGGGCTACATTTGGGCTCTTTTATCTCTGGTGGCCATTTTGGGAGACTGCATGTCAGAATGCTTTAATGAAATAGAAAAGGATTTGAGAAGTCACTCAAAATGTGCCCTAATTTTTCATTCTGCAGCACTAATCATACTTTCTGTGGCAAAATATACCCCCTCATGTTGTTTCTTTTTAAATGAAATGTTTTAAGAGTGGCCATCTTTGGGCTACATTGGGCTACATTTGGGCTCTAACATATATATAGCCCAATGTAGCCCAATATATATTTTCGAAAGTTAATTTTCGTAAAAACCACTGGAGCATATATCTTGAGACATAGCAAAGGCACATCGAGCTACAAGCCCCTACAATTTTGCCAAGTTTTGTGGAAATCCATTCAGCCGTTCGAGCTAAAAGTGAGTCCAACCGCCCTATGGAAAACTCAATGTTAAAAACACGTTTTGGGACCCCCCTTTTTTCTCGGCCCCCGCTTGACGAAACCCCCCCAAACTTTCAGGGGACGCTCAGAAACAAAATGTGCCATTTTCCTGAAAATTTCAGCCAATTCCGTCCATCAACGCCAAAGTTATTCAACATAGAATTTTCAGAAATCCCTATTCAAAAAAATCCTAACTATATATAACTACTGGCAACAGCCAGTAGGTAATATTACCTACTGGCGGTCGCCAGTAGGTATATATAGTTAGGATTTTTTCTCTATGGGACTTTTTGAAAATTCTATGTCTAATAACTTTGGCGTTTGTGGACGGAATTGGCTGACATTTTCAGGAAAATGGAACATTTTGTTTCTGAGCAGCCCCTGACAATTTGGGGGGGTTTCATAAAGGGGGGGCCGAGAAAAAAGGGGGGTCCCAAAACACGTTTTTCCCATGTTAATTTCCATAGGGCGGTTGGCCTCACTTTTAACTCGAACGGCTGAATGGATTTGCACGAAACTTGGCAAAATTGTAGGGACTGTTAGCCCGATGTGCCTTTGCTAGGTCTCAATATATGTGCTCCAGTGGATTTTGAGTAATTTAGGTTCAAAAAAAGATATATATCTGGGCGGAGCCTAACCACACATCTGATCTGATTGGCTGTCAGCACTTCATCCAAGAAGTGTTGGCAGCCATCTTGGGACCAATATACATGATAGCACCTCATTAAAAAGCATTGTAGTTAATAGAGGGTTTTAGGACTTTAGTTACATTATAAATCATTTGTTGATGGTACCATACTCGTTTTAGGAATTGTGGTGGGTTCTAAGGTGATTTTACCATGTGAAAAAACCTTCTGCTGTGATATCATGAATATTGTTTGAAAGAAAACTAATATCTCATGATTTTCCCACAGTGATTTGGAAGGGGATCTATAAGCTAAACTGAAAGCATATTTTCTGTAAATTCACATTATCTTTCTCAGTCATGTGAAAATGAAGTCTGACATTCTCAGTAAAACATGTACATCCAACAAGGACAGAGGCTGTCAGTTGATTCCTTTGTGTTCTACTGCAGCCTCCTAGAGTGTTCTAAAGAACAACTAGAGCGCTAACAGTCCTACTTATTACAAAGGTATGGCACACCTGAAGCCATCTTGATTGGAATAAAGTGGTAACTCTTAAAACATTTAATTTAAAAAGAAACAACATGAGGGGGTCTATTTTGCCATAGAAAGTATGATTAGTGCTGCAGAATGAAAAATTAGGGCACATTTTGAGTGACTTCTCAAATCCTTTTCTATTTCATTAAAACATTCTGACATGCAGTCTCCCAAAATGGCCACCAGAGACAAAAGAGCCCAAATGTAGCCCAAATATCACCCAGATGTAGCCCAAGTATAGCTCAATGACAGAATGTCCCAGAGTGTTCTAAAGAACAACTAGAGCGCTAACAGTCCTACTTATTACAAAGGTATGGCACACCTGAAGCCATCTTGATTGGAATAAAGTGGTAACACTTAATACATTTAATTTGCAAAGGAACAAAATGAGGGGGTTCATTTTGCCATAGAAATTATGATTAGTGCTGAAGAAAGAAAAATTAGGGCACATTTTGAGTGACTTCTCAAATCCTCTTATATTTCATTAAAAATATTCTGATATGCAGTCTCCCAAGATGGCCACCAGAGACAAAAGAGCCCAAATGTAGCCCAAATATCAGCCAGATGTAGCCCAACTATAGCCCAATGACAGAATGTCCCAGAGTGTTCTAAAGAACAACTAGAACGCTAACAGTCTTACTTATGACAAAAGTATGGCACACCTGAAGTCATCTTGATTGGAATAAAGTGGTAACACTTAATACATTTAATTTGAAAAGGAACAAAATGAGGGGTTTCATTTTGCCATTTTGCAGTCGCCAGTAGGTATATATAGTTAGGATTTTTTTGAATAGGGATTTCTGAAAATTCTATGGTGAATAACTTTAGCGTTGATGGACGGAATTGGCTGAAAATTTCAGGAAAATGGCACATTTTGTTTCTGAGCGTCCCCTGAAAGTTTGAGGGGGTTTCGTCAAGCGGGGGCCGAGAAAAAAGGGGGGTCCCAAAACATGTTTTTAACATTGAGTTTTCAACAGGGCGGTTGGACTCACTTTTAGCTCGAACGGCTGAATGGATTTCTATCAAACTTGGCAAAATTGTAGAGACTGTTTTCCGATGTGCCTTTGCTAGGTCTCAAGATATGTGCTCCAGTGGATTTTGAGAAATTAACGTTCAAAAAAATATATATATCTGTGACAGCGTCTCGGTTAGCGCCCCGGTTCGCGTACCAGACGCGTAACGGAACTTCGCGAGGAGAAGCGGATTGGCTCTCCGGTGACTGTCAACATTCTAAACAGTCCGGAGCGGCCGCCATCTTGTCTCTCGGTAGGATCGAGAGACAAGAGGTGGAAATAAACGAAGGGGGAAATGAATGAAAGGGGGCAAGGTAGACCCCTCCTGACCCCCTAGGATTGATGTGGGGGCTATTAAAGGGCCCCGCGGGGCAAAAAAATAAAATACATTTTTTTTCGATTTTTCGCGGTGGAAGCGCTACCCGGTACGCGAACCGGGTAGCTCACAGGTAGCATAACGGGAGTCAGCCATCTTGTGTTTCGGACGAATTTAGTCACAAGATGGAGGATAAACAATGTTAGGAATGGGTATAAGGGGGCACGGGAGACATATCCTAACCCCCTAGGTTTTCTGAGGGTGGCTGAGGAGGCCCATATATGTAAAAAAAACCCCTTTTTTTCAAATTTTCGCACGGTTAGCGCCCGGTCCGCGCACCGGGTAGCGTTCCGGAAAGCGTAACAAGGGGAAAACCAAGGGAAATAGTAAAATAATATTTTAGAGTGCTTTGAGGTAGGGTAGCTCTGAATATAGCTGTTGTGTTGTGTGGGTGATGTAAGTACCAACATGTAGGTACCAATGAAGAGTCTAAAATTCAATGTACACCGTCTCCTCTGTAGATATTTTGTATGTTCTAATATGGGTTATTTAAATGTAAATGTGTGGAAAAGCACTTCATGCTTTAAAGCAATAGTATTTTTGAACTGATTGTTCTTTTCTCTTAGTCCTCCTTTTTGTTTTTTTTCCCACACTCTTCTTCAGCATGATAGTTGATAAATTCGTTCCCTCAAAAAATGTATATACTTAAAAAATTATATTAAATACATATAAAATATATTTTTTCTTTAAAAGAAGAATACATTTTACAGCTTTTGATATTTGCTATTAAAAAACCATTGAAATTCACTGAAAAAACCATAGGTTATAGACCATATATAGTTAGGAATTAGCATTTACAAAACCTTGAAAATTCACTGAAAAAACCATAGGTTATAGACCATATATAGTTAGGAATTAGCATTTACAAAACCTTATTTTACTCACACAAAACCATTAAAATCCAGGGTTTCCCCTGGAAAGTATCATGCCACAGATTTTGCAACTCACCTTGGCTGCATTTACTTTTTTCTTCCCCTCTGGGATAGAAAAAAACTCCCAAATAATGTGTGATCTTGGCTGGTATGGGGTATTGTGTTCTTCCAGCCATCTTGAACTCCCCTCCTCCTCCTCCTCCTCTTCCTCTTCTTGTTGACCACCAATGATATCTTGAGGTGGTCCTTTTGGTGGTTGTGGTGGTGGTGGTGGTGGTGGTGCAGATGCACCAGCTGCTGCTACTACTGAAGCCATTATAGTGAGCAAAAAGGTTGAGAGAGCTATAAACAGGTCTTCCTAAGTCAAAGGACAAAGTCAGAATAAGGATAAAAGATGGGGTCTTTCATCCTTTTGAAAAAGAAAAATGTATTGAACCAATGAAAAGGGTTATTTTAGGTCACATGACCAGGGGCTTCATCATTATGAAACCAAAACTGTTATGAACCAATGAAAAGTGTTATTTTCAGGTCATATGACCCGACGCGCTTACGCTACGCGCCCCGGGGCGCGCCCGGGGGTGCGTCGCGTAAGCGCGTCGGACGCCTACGTTGCGCGATCGTATTCGCTCGAGTGCTTCCGGGTGCGCTTACGCCGTGCGTATCACGCGGACGCGGCTACGCGATACGTCACAATCATATTTTCATTCGCGATATTGGCGCTTAAGGGACGCTCCCCGGAGCGCGCCCCGGGGCGCTTTATAAAAGAACGCTTTTCCGGGCACTCCCCGGGGCGCGCACCGGGAGCGCTCCAGTGATAGTTAGCTGGAAATTTTACTGACATAAAACCATTGAAATTCCTATGTTATAGTTAGTTGGACTCACTATAACAAGCGCGCCTGCAATGCACTGCTGATGACGTCACATATTACATCACTCATGACATGGTCAGTGAATTTAATAGGTTTTTTAAATGCTAATTCCTAACTATAACTGGTGTGAAACCTATGGTTTTTTCAGTGAATTTCATAGGTTTTTTAAATGCTAATTCCTAACTATAACTGGTGTGAAACCTATGGTTTTTTCAGTGAATTTCAGAGGTTTTTTTAAATGCTAATTCCTAACTATATATAGGGCCTCAAACCTATATTTTTTTCAGTGAATTTCAAAGGTTTTTTAATAGCAAATTTCTATAGCTATGAAATGTAATATTTTTTATGATGAATCCTATATTGTATATTTATATAATACTATTTTATATGTGTATATTGTTCATGGTTTTGTAATTTTTTTTTTTTTTTTTTGCCCTGGAGCGCTCCCGGTGCGTGTACCGGGGAGCGCACCGGTCAGCGCAATGTTGCGGCACGCCCAGGTGCGCGTACCGGGGAGCATCCCGTTAGCTCTAATGCCGCGAACGAAAACATCATCGTGATGTATCGCGTAGCCGCGTCCGCGTGATACGCATTGCGTAACCGCTCCCGGAAGCACCCACGCGCATACGAACGCGCTACGTAAGCGCCGCCGGGCGCGCACTGGGGCGCGTAGCATAAGCGCGTCGGGTCATGTGACCTGAAAATAACACTTTTCATTGGTTCAGAACAGTTTTGATTTCCAAATGATGAAAGCCCCCACCTTTTTTCCTCATTCTCACTTTGTTGTTTGAGTGAGGAAGACCTGCTTCTATTGTTAGAGAAATGGCTACAGTAGCAGCAGCAGCTGGAGGATCTGCACCACCACCACCACCACCACAAGGACCACCACAACATCACCTTGGTGGTCAAGAAGAAGAGGAGGAGGAGGAGGAGGAGGAGGAGGAGAGAAGGCAGAGAAGACAGAGAAGGCATTTCCTGCCTAAAGACAATACCCCATATAAACCTAAGGAGCACTTTATATGGGAGTTTTTTTAAATCCCAAGGGGTGCAAAGAAGGTAAACGCTGCAAAGGTGACCTGTCTCATCTGTGGCGCTGTACTATCCAGGGGGAACCCTGCCAAAAAATATTCATTTGGGAATCACACAATGATTCGGCACATGCAACGATTGGACCCCAATAACTATTCTGCAGCAGAGGTGAGAGAACTGTGCAGAAACCTTCCACAATCGTCTGCCAGCACCTCAACAACCAAAGAACCCATTCCATCGGATCCAGAGGCAAGGCAGATGGTTCCAAACATACAAACTAAGTTTGGTGGATACAAAATCGTTTGCATATATTGTGGCAAAACAATTACTTATGTTAAGAAGAGTATTACCCTCATCAACGTTGCTGGTGATAACCACAAGTGCCCGAAGCAACCCTAATTTTTTTCAGATTTTTTTTTGCTCCAGTTGAGCCGTTTATAATTCCCTGTTTTTTGTTTCTCCCCATAAAAAATACCAAAAAAAATATAAAACTGTTCAGAAAAGCCAAAAAAAGTAAAAAATGTTCAAAAAAACAATATACAAAATATAAAACAACAAAAAGAATTAAAAAAACAGTTCTTTTTAGAACTACCTCCAATTTATAAAAAAAACCTACATTTTTAAAAAACCCTGTCATTCTTTTTTCTCCAGGGTACGCTTCCCGGTACGCTCCCCGGTGTGCGTACCGGGCTCTCCCCCCGCGCAAATCGAAAAAAAAAATATTTTTTTTTGCCCCGCGGGGCCCTTTTATGGCCCTCACATCAAACCTAGGGAGTCAGGGGGTGTCTACCCTGCCCCCTTTTGGTCATTTCCCCCTTTGTTTTTGCCACCTCTTGTGTCTCGATCCTACCGAGACACAAGATGGCGGCCACACCGGACTGTTTGGAATGTTGACAGACACCCGAGGGCCAGTATATTATCGCCCATCCGGGCCTCACCCTTCTCACCTCCAACTTCTTCTACTGCTATTTCTTGATGTGGCTCTCCTGGGCAGGTTATACCCCCTCTGCGGCTATCTCAAACCCTCCTGGGCTCTTTGCCGCACATTTTTCTTCACCTTTAAGAATTACCACCGGTTTGAGAACTTTGAAAAAGGTCCTTTAGGAGGAGGTAATTTTTATTTTCTGATTTGAAATTTCGTTTTGACCTTTCTTTCCTCCCACTGCCTGTTGGGTTTCCTTATCCGTTTTCCCTTTCAGTCTATGGCTTAGTGGAACAAACCCATCTAAACTGTTCTCAGGGGTAGGGGTCCAGTCATCAAGGGGGGTTCCCCAACCTGCTTGGCGATCAGTTCTTGATCTCCCCCTTACACCGTGTAGTTGAGCCTGGTATTTCTGGGCTAGCCCCCCTACCTCTCTGAATTTAAGCAGTTTTGCCAACAGCCGTCCTCTCCACTTTTCTACTCCTGCTATCTCTGCCAAGAAAAAACTCTAACTTTTTCCCTGTTGTAGCTGGGGAGAGCTCAACTCCTGCTGCCATTGCCAGAGCAGCGATTGTGCTGACGCTGCTCCCGCTGCCCCATACGAGACCTCGCACTGCTGCACTGCTGCACTGCTGCACTGCTGCACTGCTGCACTGCTGCACTGCTGCACTGCTGCACTGCTGCACTGCTGCCCTGAAGCTCTTCCGGAGCTCCAGGGCAGCTCTAATAAATCAGAATCCCCTGCTGCCTTCCCGTTGCAACTCTATGTCCTCCGCCGGGACAGCAGGAAACTCTGAGGGGACAGACAGCGACTCAATAAGGCACATTTAATTGGGGGGTAATAGCTCCTTCGCTGGTGGTCTGCTCGGTGGCTCCTAGCGACCCGTGTTCGTAGCAGCCGCCATGTTCTCCCGCCCAACGAGAAGTCATCATTTTTATTAAAATTTAGAAACTGTTAATTAGTATAATGCGTTTCTGATTTCTTTACCCTCTCCATTTTTATACACTTTCCCAGCATTGTCTTTCTGTATTTTCTATATAGGTGTATGTTTCATCAGTGGTTAATTTGTAGAGGAGTAAGTGCTCGCAAATTTGTAGGACACAGTAGCATTCGGGTGGTGGGGGACACAGACACACTTGGGGAGAGTCAAGACAGGGGTCTGGTTTGGCTCCAAGAGTCAAACCATGAGCAAAGGCACCAAAAGATGTAAATAAGGCAACAAATGTCATGAAAAAATATGAGAAATACTTGAAAGTGAAAAACATATTTTTCAACATTTTTCTAAATCTCAATGCGGTACATATGATTATATGAATTGCATTTTTTTGTTGCATTTTTATATTGAGTTGCTCAACCCACATGTATTGAAGCACTTTAAGTTAACACCATTAATTTTACACAAGTTTAATTTTTTAGGTGGGGGAGGGTGCCCCAGTTCTGAAGTCGACAGCTCTGGCCATATTGTGCCATTTATTGAAAGCAATGGTTTAAAAAAATGAAACATCCAAGAAAAAGCCCATGTCATAATGACGTTATGTAAAACATATCACTGCCATGTTCTCTATTTCTGTAGTGAATTTTGGTATTATATGTGAAGCAAGAATGTTTCCAAAGAAAATGAAGATAAAGTACAGTGACAAAAAATGCCTGTTTGAAATCATGGGGCCGGAGCAAACACTGTGTGAGGTAGGAAACCTCTTTTCTAAAATAGTTTTTTCTTAAGTCTCAAGAGCCAGAAGTAACTTTAACAGAAAATATCTCCTGCTTTCCTTCAGCTGCTGGCTCACCTGGTTTGACAAACAGACCAATTTTAGGAGAGGCTAAAAAAATATTCTAAATGACTGCTACTAAATAATTATTTAATTATCGAGACAAAGATGTCTTGAAGCTCCCACAGAGTTCACTTCTCAGATTCCACCCTGCACTGAGACTTAGGTGACAATCAACGCTGGTTTCAGAAAGATTATCTACCACTGCTCAAAATCAGTTTCCACCTAAAGATATTTGGGGTATTTTCCCATGTGTGCCCTATTGGAAAAACATTTCGCTATCACTCCTCCTGCTTTTTAGAATTTGTTTTTGCTGGCATTAGGACTCTGTGCATTTTATGACTGCTAACCAGTGCTAACGTTCTTGTGTTTTCTCCATGAAACATGGTAAAATTGCCCTACAGCTATTGGCATATTTAATTTACTTGTAAGTCTCGAGCATATGATACTAGAGGTACTTATTTTGCCATCTAATAAGATAGCCCTTTAAAACACGTGATTCGACCTGGGAAAACCAAAGGTTTTGTCAGATCGAAACCTTCCTTTTTAATACCTGTATGTCATCGCTAAGTTAGCCCCTAACAGACAGGGTGCCTGGTATTTAAAAATTAGAACATTGAAGTTCAGTTTTATATGTAGTGGTAGTTAAAAACTACTAAAGGCCTCCCTTTTCCTTAGACTTAAATTAGGGAGCTTCATTACATTTAATAAATGCTGCCTTTGATTGTGAACAGAGAGAGATATATTAGATTCACATTAAGTGTAATTTTAAATCCTCTTTAATGATAAAGTCAGATTTTCAGTCACAAATCTGAAAATTACACTTTTAAGAAGTTGACATTTTCCTGCCCTAACCATTTTGTGCCACTGCTAGAATCCTGGTTCACATGACTTTAAATGACTCTGCTGCTCTACTTTGTGCATTCCTTCCAGACAGTGACACAAAAGGGAACTAAATGTGGGGAGGATGGGCAATCCTCCCAGAATAGCTGGCGGTGGAACTGTGCCTTGCCTACTTATACTTCAAAGGGCTTGCCTCACACACACACAAATGAGCCTGACACCACTCTTTTGTCACCCCAGACATCCTAGAGCTTTGCCAGGGGAAGGGAAGAATTTCCCAGAACCAGATATAGGCTTATGACAGGGTGTCTCCTCACACATAAAGGCTGGCATCCGGTCTAACTATTGGACCCGTATGACAACTTTTCAAAATATGTTTCTCAGAGGCATAGCTTCGGGAGGGCTGTTTAAGGTGTTACACCCCCATAGTAAATATTTTTTCTGCTAAATAGTTGGGTGCAGGTGCTTTCAGTCTTTCGGGTTTCACCAGGAATTGTTACACACACGCAGACAAAACACACACACACTCTAACCCTCTCCGTTTTGAAAGGCATCAAAGATTTTGTTTAGTTTACAAAATATTGTGTTTCTCTCACTTAGTGCCCTTACAAATCAGCGTTCATCTTTCTCTCCACTGCCCCTTTAGTCTCTCTCAGGCACCCTGCTTGTCGTATAATGTATTATAGGATTACATACCAGTGTGATTTGTGGAAAATCGGAAGCTCACACCCCCAATCTTACTGACTTTGCCCCTGACACTCATATATGTATGGAAGACTTCAGATGGACTGCTCTGCCACCATAGGACTGCTCTGCTGCTTAAAAGGCTTCATAGCAGCTTGAAGGAGAACTGCACCAGTTACTTGAAGTCAGGATCACCTAAGTGATTCAAATAGTTAGTTGGCTGGCCTCATGTATGAGCTACAGAGACATAACAAGCCCCTGAGGTTTTAAACCCTGCACTTGTACTATGTAGTACTGAGTTCTAACTCACTGAGTGGTGCCACCTGTTCCTCGGCACTTGGAAGTGATGTTTGTGGTACTGCCCATGCCTGACCTTAAACTTTGAGATTTGGAAGCATTTTCAACAAAAACTAACAGAAGACCAACACCTATGTGCCTGCCGATCCACTCAATATACATCACCGGTCAGCCTGACTTTATGGTAGCGCCTACTACGTTCTTCACAGCAGCAGCAAATTCTGTTCATCTGGAACTTCCCGTAAAGGTATCAGGCCTTGTGGAGCCCTCTTTGGCTATAGCCTGCAGGTTCATCCCACTGGAGATGCTTGACTTCTAAAATGTTGTCTGGGTTAAAAGTTAAAATCTTCACCGGGCTCAACAACAGCGAGCTCCCCATCGATGCTGATGACCTCCTAGGCCTTGCAATCCAGCTTTTCCCATTCAGCAGCTTTCCCCCATCGTTAATACCTTTACAGAGGCTTTGTGTATAGGCTCCCTGGCCTTGATAACTCCTTCTCGGACACAGCCTGCTACCTTGCCCCACTGAACACTACCTTCACAAAGACTTTTCTTGAAAAATGTTTCCAAGTCCGAAGGAAAGGCAAGACTGGGCCTGAACCATCCCTTGTTTCTGACTACACTCCATCATGGTCAGCCTTTACTTTTGACTTCGACCTGGTCACAGGAGACCAGCTTCCTTCGGTTGACACTTTGATCTTTTTGGTGCTAGACTTTACTAATACCTTCCTAATTCATAACTTCTGTTCTACTGATTGTATTTAATTTGTTTGGGTATCATCTTATGTATTGAACTGTATTTTATTTTTCTAAATTGATTTGTGATTTGTTTTGTGTTGTTTTTTCATTTTATTACTGTTTATGAGCTGCAAGAATACTTTACACAGTGCGTCTGAGTTAAGCCTGACTGCTTTTAAGCAAATCTACCAGAGGGTGAATCACAAGTAAATGTAGTGTCTTGTGTGTTTTATCTTGATAAGGATTGTGGTTGTTGCCTGAGTGCAGCTTCCATCCCCTCAATCAATAACCCAATGTCTTGCCTTTTCTACTCTAAAAAATCTGTCGCCTGTCCCTCAAGATTCCTATGCCCATGAGCAATAATGCCCACATTTGTGTTCTGAAACCAGAGGCTGGTGTAATTGAATGTTGGGGTGCCTGAATAACAAGGCCACCTAGTCTCGATTCCACCTTTATGCTTTTTTAATCCATTACCAGTATGTGCAAGTAATGCGTTTTCATTTGTTTTCAATTTTAGGATCGACGGCTTGTGTACGAAAGACAATTAAAAGAACTTGAGCATGAATCGATGGATTTGAGAGATGCGGAAATGCATTACACTACCCTTATAAAACAGTTGAAAAGGCAACTTGAAATGTTAGGTAAAGTGAGCACTGACAAATACTGCAAATACTGTTTTTATAATGTGGAACATAGCTTGCTTAAGCTAGTTATACTGCTTGCCTTCTTTGTAAAATGGCTCAAGATAGTGTCTCGTATTGGTCTAAAGTCCTTCTGAACAGTGCACTTGTCACTACAAATCCCGCTGCACTTGAATGTCAAAATCCTCTATCCCATTTTGACAAGTGAGTTAAAATCTACTGAATCTGAGCTTCTTTGGGTATTTGCCCTCAGGCTAGGCAGTGGATAGTGGGAAGGGGAGTAGTGCTGAGGAGTGGGGATGTTTTATGTGAATGTGGAATGAAATGATCTCCCACTAAGAATGCATTGAAGAAAAGATATCGACAAACTCAGATTGTTATGAGAAGACATCTATTTTCCTAACTCGCCAGATAGCACAGTACATATCTAATTAACATCTTAATCTCATCATCAGATAATCAAAATACAGATGTATTCAAGTTCTAGTTTCCTAGAAACAAAACTCGTCATTCAGATATTCCTGTTGGCAGAGTGTAACGTTTTGTTCAAAAGCTGCAATAATCTCTACTAGAAATCATCAGTCCTTTCAGTAAATATTGATGAAGTGAACCCCATATCTAAGACAGTAACACTGAATGAATAGATTCTGTGAATGTAAGCCACCCTCACCCTGCTTTAGTCCCATCATCCTCGGCTATCAGCTGCATCAGCACCGGCTGAATAGATCACCTGTAATACCTGTGACAACGACAGATAGGAGTAAGAATGGGATAAGAGAAAAGAAGAGCCTTAATCTGCGTCCCTTTTCCTCCTCCCTTTTCTTACTGACGGGCATGTCATGAGTAGTGACCCCGAAAACAAACACACACAGCACTGATGTTGGAGAATCCAGAATGTCCTTCACGCCAAATCGCCTAATGTTTATCTCGAGTAACACAGGATAGTGTTGTCTAAATGTTCTTTCACAGTGTCCAGTGTGGGTCATTTTGGGATGGGCCTCGTGGGTTTTCTGTGTACCCGTTGTTGTGTCGTGTGGGGCACACACGAAAGGGGATAATAATGGGCTGGGGGCAGTGGGACAAACACTTGGGCCTAGTGCAATGACGATACGGTCACTTTGGTGCTTTGCTCTTCGTCTTCCACGCCGTCGCCAACTGGCGTACGTGCGTGCATAGACGCTATTTATTAAACTGAGATCACGTGACCGTGACGTGTTCCGTCGGCTACGCCACCGACTAGAACACTACATTCCTACCCAACAAACATAAAACAACCATCAATAACAATGCCATAGTCTTTCAATATATCAGTCATAGTCTGTTAGCTGCAAACACTTCTTGATAGCGGAGTAACATCCAATATAGTAAAATAAGAACAGTCTTACATTACATAGTCTTTCAGGCGACTTGAGGGCACCGGATTCCGTCGCAGCCGGTACTGGGACAGTCCTCGGCTCTGGGTCTCACCAACACTGGACTCTTCCTCGATTCCACTGCCTTCAGACACTGGTTCCGGCCCCGGGTCACTGCGATCGACGTCCTCGCTTTCCCTTTTACCACCCCGGCGTGGAGTCTCATCGGGAGCAGGTGGAGATTCAGTGGGACTGGACAGGTCCATCAGAGCCTGAGGGCTACTGGTGTCTCTGATTGGTGATGGGGATCTGATCGGGGATGGCGTGGAGTCCTTGGCCATCAAAGATGTTGCTCTGGTTTTACTGATCTGGTATTTTTTTAAATGCGACACATTGCGGGTCACTTTTTCCTGGCCTCTGGTCATGGTGATTAGTGTACCTTTAACACTGACTACTGTCCATGGGTCAGACTCATAGGGGAGCCGGAATTTACCACTGGTGACCCTGTTCTTCATCAGTACCACGTCCCCTCGAGCAATCTGGGGTTGCTGGGCCCTTCTCCGTCGACTGGTTTGCGCATGTGATCTTTGGCGACGGGACTCTACCTGACATTCATCAGGAGATGCAGGCTGCCATCGCGGAAGGTGAGCTATCGAATCCTTGACCACACGTCCCATGAGCAGGAGTCCTGGAGCAACACCTGTGGTGGAGTGGGATGTCTGCCTATAGTTCCTCAGGAATGTAAAAATGGCCAGTTCGATGGAGTGACCCTTGTCATTGGCAATCCTGATAACCTTATTGAGAGTCCGCATGAATCTTTCGGCCTCACCATTTGCTTGCGGCCATCTTGGAGTGATCTGCCGATGACGGATACCCAATGCATTCAAGTAGTTGGCTAGTTCGTGGCCCTGAATTGGAGGGCCGTTGTCAGCTCGGAGCTCTTGTATAATCCCATGTGCTGCCATGATTTTTTCTAGCTTTCGAATCAATTCTGCAGCACTAGTGGTGGACACGATCTCCACCTCCGGATACTTGGAGTGATCATCTACTACTACCATTGTGTGGCGGCCATCAGGAAAACTGCCAAAATCAAAACTAACGCAGGTCCAGGGAGACTTGGACCGTGGTTCCACCATGATCGGGGCTGGTCTGGGAAGTTCTCCAGTCACTTGACATGCGGCACAGGACCTAACGGAGGCCTCGACGAGATCATCCATCAATGGAAACCACACCTTGGTCTGAAGGCGAGATTTCGTCTTTACCATGCCTTGATGGCCTACATGAGCCAGTTGAACGACCTGATCCGTTAAGGATGATGGCATTATCAGCCGATGTCCTCGTAGTAGGCACCCCGTGTGATCCTCATTCAGCTCCTCTCGCACGTGGTACAAGCTGTCCATTATGCGTTGGGCCCCCGGAGTCAGGATCTTCCACTCCTCTTTTGCCTTGTGCCAGTTTCCTTTCTGCACGGCCACCATAGCTCGTTGAAGGCAGTCATCCTTTCTCGTGGCTTCTGCGATGTGTTCAATGGATATGGGCAGCGGGCATGATCTGGCAGTGATGCACCTTACATATTCTTCCGTGTCGGCTGCATCTTCCATTTCCTCCCTGGTGGCTGCTCGGGGGTGTCGTGATAAATAATCGGCAGGGTTGCGAGATCCGGGCTGGTACTCCACCCGGCAATTGTAGTTTTGGAGCTGTAGCATACATTTTTCAATGAGGGGCGGCAGTGTGGTAGAGGTCCCGGAGAACAACGCAACCATTGGCTTGTGATCCGTGGCCATAACAAAAGGTTTTCCATATACATACAGATGAAAGTGTCTGCACCCCCAATGTATTGCGATCGCCTCCTTTTCAATTTTGGAGTACCTCTGCTCCGTCTCTGTAGGGGACTGGCTGGCAAACGCCACGGGGGTCCAGTCTTCGTCTGCTCGCTGACGCTGCATCAGCACTGCTCCTAATCCAACAGGACCAGCGTCTACCGCCACCAATGTCTATTTCCATGGGTCGTAGAAAGCCAGTGTGGTGGCTTCTGACAGGGCCTCTTTGATGTCACGAAAGGCTTTGTCTTGTTCCGGGCCCCATCTCCACGGAGTGGCCTCTTTGGTTAGTTCTCTCAGAGGTAGGGTCAGATTGGCCAGGTCTCGCATGAACCTTCGGCAATAATTCACCATCCCGAGGAAGCTTCGGACTTCGGTGACGGTGGTGGGGGGAGTAGCCTCTTTGATATCTTTCACTTTCTCTGGGTCCGGGTTTACTCCTTCGATTGAAAACATGTATCCGAAGAATTGTATCTTCCGCTTCAGAAATTCACATTTTTCCCGGAGCAGGGGGAGCCCTGCGTCTCGTAGCTTCCGTAGTACTTGTGTAAGGCGATTGTTGTGCTCCGGTATGGTCCTCGCGTGTATCATGATGTCATCACTGACATTTATCACCCTGGGGATATCAGCAATGAGCTCCTGTATCACATTTTGGAAGACCTCTGCCGCGCTCGAAATCCCAAAACTCAGGCGGGTGTATCTCCGGAGCCCTAGGTGTGTTGAGAACGTGGTGATCTTACGTGAGGACTCATCCAGTACCAGCTGGTGGTAGCCTGATCGCAGATTCTGTTTGGAGAACCAGCACGCTTCCCGCCATTTCACCTATGAGGTCATCGATAGTAGGGGTTATGTGGCGTTCCCGCTTGATGGCGGCGTTGGGAAGCCGCATGTCGACACATATCCGGACCGCCCCCGGTTGCTTGGGTTTCCGCGTGACCACGATCGGCGAAACCCAGGGAGTTGGGCCTGTTACCTTCTCTATAATTCCCGCATTTTCGAGCTTCTTCAGTTCTTCTTTGACCAACGGTCTCAGGTGGAATGCTATTCGGCGGTGCCTCAGAGCTACAGGCTGCACGGTGTTGTCAATGTGAAGGTGGATCTCCTTCCCTCGGAATCTTCCAATCCCCTTGAACACCTCGGCAAAGTCCATCAACAGTTGTTGGATGGATTCCTGATGTACTCCAAACGCGAAAGACACCACTCCTAGGTCTTCAGCCGCTTTGCATCCTAGCAGCATGCCCTGTCCATCTTCTGACATAAACACATTGGCGGTGACAGACCGATCTCCGTGGGATATGGAGGTCTTGAATTTCCCTTTGATCTTTAGGGGGGTATTTTGTCCATATGCAAACACAGTGATGGCTGACGGAAATAGCACCGGCGGTGGATCCAGAGTTTGGTGCATGACTGAGGCCATCAGGTTGATGGTCGCCCCTGTGTCCACGACAGCCAGGACCTCTTGTGTGCCAATCCGGATGCCACACTGGGGTAGGCTTCTGGTCTTGCGCGCGGCAGTGCCAACCATGTGTACTTTATGCACTGTGCGCTCTTCCTCCTCATCATCATCCATGTCACTTTGGTTCTGGTCTCCTTCTGGTACCGCGTTTACAACCTGGTGGGGTTTCCGATATTTCTTCACTCGACAAACTTTTTCGAAGTGATTGAAACGGCCACAGCCCGAACACCGCTTTCCTTTTGCGGGACACTCTGCCGCTGGGTGTGGTAGTCCCCCACAGTCACCACACGACTTAGGTTGGCCCGTTGGAGGCGCTCCAGAGACCTTCTTGGCCCATTTCGTCGGGGACTTGACCGTGACCTTGTTGACTGGTTCTGCCTTCACAGGCGCCGTGAGGGCGGCTGCCATGTGCGCAGCCCGGGCCTTCGGTAGTTCCTTGGTGCACCCTAACGTTAGAATATCTGCCAATGGCTTGCCCTATTCTTCAAGAATTCGTTCCCGCAATTTGGCAGAGGAGCAGCCCTGAATGATCTGGCCCCGAACCTCTTCGGTGACGTCAGCAAACCCGCACGTGGATGATAGGTATCTAGTGATTCCTCTGGCAATTGTCTTGCCTGCCGGAATATAAACCTCTCATAGTCCTGGTTAGCCATGGGCTCGAAATGTGCATTCAGGGCGTTGATTAGCGTGTGATGATTCTTGGGAGTAGCTTCCACTAAGGTTTTTGCGATATGGTGGACGTCCTTTGTGGTAAATAAAGTATTACCCTGTCATAATTTCTATACTTAAACAAACGGTCATGCATTAAAATGAGAGGCAGAGTCCGTGGTGTCAGATTCAAAAGGGCTTTATTTCAATAACTCGAGTTAAGGGAGAATCGTTTCATCACCACTAAGGTTCAGGAAGGGTCTTCTGAACTTTATTCAGAGAGTACAATATTTATACATTCAATTCGTACATAGGGAGGAGCGCTCCAAGCAGAGCAAGAGAAAGAGAGATAAGAAACATGTGGACGTGCATGAGGGCGTACATGTGGGCGTTCACTTGAGGAGTCATAGGTGAGTCATAGGTGGGTGGATACATGGAGGGGGTTTGCATGGCCAGCTGGAACCTTTTCCCTACTTGTGTGCGCAACTTGATCATGACCTGTAATTGACGTGTAACTGGGGGAAGCTGTGGGGAGCTGACTTTCGGTCTAGTAGATAGGCCTTCAGTGTAAGGACGGCCTGCACGTCTGGTATTATCTGATATCTTAGGTCCGGGGATGTATTATAAGTAGTGTGGCTCACTGGTTAGAGGCGGCAGACCCGAGAGCAGAGGACGGCCCAGGACCAGGGTTTGCTTCCCGGCGCGGCAGGTTTCTGGACCAGGGTCAGCGGACTCGATAATTCTCGCCTCGGTGCCCACTGTGATCAGCGATCACACTCGGCAACTCTGGGCATTAGCTTGCCTCATCTTCATTAACGGCCCCACCAGACCGCCGGGGATGCCTGGTATCACCCTGGAGATACCCATTAAGGGACCATCTCTCAGGGAAGCCAGGAAGGGTTTCGCAGCGGTCGAAGCGCCTTGGGACCCTCCGGGTAAGTAGTGCGCTATATAAATGCCTATACATACATACATACATACATTATCTGAAGTAAAGGTCGCTCAAGCAAAGGTTGCTCATCACCAAGAGCCAGTGTGGGCATATATTTCTTCGTTCATTGCGTGGGGGCTTTGGGCTTTCTATGGATGCGAGCTGTGCAAATCACTTAAACAGAGACAGAAAGGCTAGGCCCTATCTCAGCAGACGGGTTCTGTTTACCTTCTTCACCAGGCAAGAATGTGATTCTGTAGAGCAAGCAGATAACTGCTGTGCAAAATACTGTCTTGGCACCCCGGGCTGGGCCCCTCTCGGCTGAGCAAAAAGTATGCGAGAGGTCAGGGATACGTAGCTGCAGCTTTCAGAGTGTCTGGAGGCATGAAAACCTTAATTTGGAGACTGGGTCTGGCTGAGCCACAAAATGGGTTCATCTCGACTTTAAAAGTGCACAATGCAAACACATGGGCAGCATGGGCCTCAGTGCAGAATTAACGTTTCTTTCATGGAAGACTTGGTGACTGACATCCTAATGTGGGACGGAAATGCAGAGGCATTATTATTGCAGGCCATAGAGGGAAAATACATGGATGACATGCACATACACTAAACGTTGGGCTACACGCAGGGGACACATTGGCCATGTAAAATTTCTCTTTCCTCACCTTGCCTCCTAGTTGAAGGATCATGGCCCTTTTTTGATCCTTGTGCACTTTAGTGGCTTCGAAGAAAATTATCAATCGTCCACCCAGTCCTTCCACTTGGGGGCTAATGAAGACGGGGAACCCTCCACCACGAATGGCTTAATGGGGGGTATCGTGGCCATGCCGGGACTCTGTGCACGTTATGTTCTAGATGTGAATTGGCTTGTTTCCTTGAACCTGATCTAACTCGCTGCTCCTTATGTCCAATGCCCCTCCGTTGTGTACTTGTGAATGCTGGTGTGGCCAATGCTTGTTGGGCGGCAACTCGGCTGACTGTAGCCGTGTGGGTGACAAGGAATGATTGTCTGTCCTTGATTCTGGTGAATACCGTGTTTATTGCCCCGGTGACTGGATATGACTAGGGACCATTTCCTGTTATACATCCGTGGTTGTAGCCCTCTTGGGTCTGGGTGGCCTGATACGGAGGTGGAGTGTAGCACTTCTCTCCAGGTGAGGGTATGCACTGGGACGCTTGGCACCTCAATTGTGAATTATATCCACCCACCGCCGATTCTAGCACCTCGGTGCGATGTCCTGCACAGTGGATGGGATCGCCCCTCCCCCATTCGCCGTGAGCCACGCGGCGCTGGGCCTGGAGTAGGCCAGACCCGATCCTCTAGCGTGAGGGCCAGCGCGCCTCACCTGGTGGCCTCCCGCACTGCCGATGCAGCCGCGGTGGGTCCTTCTTCTCTCCGATGCACGGAGACAGCCGCACCTTGGGAGGGGCCCGCCGGGCATGAGCGCCGCGAACGTGTCTCTCCTAAAATTAGGATGTCATATTTGTGTACCATCACGATTTACTAATTGCCTGGTGCTTTTATTACTTTTAGATTTAGTTGTTTACAAATTAAAAAGCTTTGACAAAAAGAGCCGCTAGACTAGCTATTTAGCACAATTATTGAGAAATGCGTTCAGCTCAATTCCAAAGTCTTGTACACAAAGATGATTTAGTTGTAATAACAAACGATTACTTCAAATGTTTTCGCATTAATTACTGTATGTACTTATGGCGCAAATACATTAGCTTGATATACACCATAAGTGCCCATTTTATACTTATGTATTGCTGATGATGGTCGCTTTCAGTTAGTAGACGAATTGACGAAGAAGAACATAACACATTAGAATTGCTCTTTGTTTCCCAGTAGAAGAAGTTGGAGGGGTTATCAGTTTGAGCTGTTTGTGCAATGGGAAGTTGTCCCAAGGTGTGACTTCCATTTATCTTTCCTGTGGTCCAATGTTACCTTCCCCTTCTTCATTAATGCCATGTCAAACCAAGTGATCGGCAGACAACCACACCTCATTGGTTAAGTTGATGTCAATTGTGCCTCATAGGGTGTGCATCTCTGCAACCAAGGTCCTATGCTAAAGAAACTGCCTAAGAGGGAGCTCCCCTACTTCAGTCAATGATTAAAATACAAGAGTTCTCAAACAGGTCTCTCACAGTGCCCAGTTCAGCCATTCCCCAGCTTCAGAGTTCTCTAACTGGGTAAGGTCTCCCCGGGGTTGCAAAGTTTGAATGGAATCACCGGTGCCTATGAATCCCTGTTGGGGTTCCTATTTAAAGCCCTCAAATAAAAGTGATGGGTCACTTATTCAAGCCATGGGCGGTCTTACTGCATCCTGTTGGTGTGAAGCAAGTAGCTATGAAGCCCTGTCCTGTTGGTACGTTGCACACCCTCAGCTAGTTCCCTGAGATTGTGGCCAGCAGGTCAGAGTCCAATCCATTGTGTTTGGGCACACATGCTGCCTGACCGACGTGTTGCTTAATTTTCCCTAAAGCCTTCCTGCGTCTCCCAGAGCACCAAATGAAGTTAGCTAACAATGTGTCTAGTTTGTTTTGTACACACCTGGGGGGCTCTGTTGGTAGAATGGTGTAGTAATACTGGAGGCGGGTAGCATCACAGGTTTTGTTAGGGCAATCTTCCCAGCCACAGATAGTGGGAGGGTTAACCAAAAAGCAATATAGGGACCTAGGAGATCTTCAGCTGAATGATATACTACATTATATCATTTAAATGTAGTGCCTTTACTCTGTGGAATCTCACTGTCTAACCCAACGTCTCACCTTGCTACAGGGACCAAGGGGAAAAAACAAGATTGTTTCAAGTCTATGTATATTCACAAGAGATGCCCAAACTTAGAAAGCAACTCTATGATGGAATGTAGATTGGCTTTCACATTATGGATAGAAAGCACTAGGTCGCCTATATAAACAGAGACCACATAAGCTTTCCCCCAGGGGAGGTTCCCACCCTCCTGCACCCATCCCAAGCCTTGTCTCAAAGGGCTCAATACTGATGGCAAACAAGCATTGGCATAGCCAATAGGTCTTGCTTTTGGGCCCGTATGTGTATCTTGAAGTTTTGGCTATGTTGTAAAGTATTGTGGCTGATGTGTTTTATGTACAAAACATCAAATAAAAAGTGTTTTATGTGGTAGTTAGTGGTAATATGTGGAGTACTTAGTGGTGTGGAGTACTTAGTGGTAATATGTGGAGTGGTTTTGAGTGGTGTTTTGTGGAGTGTATATTGTATTGTGTAAAGTTTAACTATGTGGCGTGTTATTATGTGACACAGATTGATATCATATGGTTTGTATTTATGTTGTATTGAGTAGAGTGTAATTATATGGTGTGATTATGTGGTATTGAGTGGTATTTTAATGTTTTCACTGGTTGCTGTCTGGCCGATTCCAGATTCACCATACTCCCTTGTGTGTCCCAGCTGGTCGTCAGTTGGACGCCATTAGTCAGTCGAGTCTAATGCCACTAATACGGTAAATAAATGTGCAGCCCAGCCCGCGGCCTGTAGCCCGTCCAGCGCACTCATTAAGCAGACTCAGCTGTAGATAACAGTCACAACACTATGAATTAGAAAATATTATCCTAAAAGAATGATAAGTACCTGTCCATGAGTGATAAGCACTCAGAGCAAGCAACAACTGTATTACGGGCCAGGCGCTACGACTTCTCCGGCACCAGACCGATCCAGGGACTCGTGGGTGGCATGAAAGCCAACTGCCGCATAGGCCGCACACACAGTCGGCTGGGTGAGGTCCGAAGGACTCGCTTGGCATGCTGCATGATCATTCTGAGGCACCAACGAATAGGGTCACAACAGTACTAACGGTGTGAGTGAGCACTCAACTCTTTAGCTGCCAAGCACTACAAAACATAACTGCCGCCAAGAACACATAACTGCCGCCCGCTGACATGTGACGTGGGCGGCCTTCCCATAAGAGCACAGCCTCTGCCGGGGGGAGTCGGGGGACCTCGGGCCTGGTAGTGAGTAATGACTCACTAAGTGACAGCCGCGAGCGCCGAGAATTTCAATAGAGCCAGCACGGATGAGCAAGTCCAAAACTACTGAATGTGCCTGCCAGTATCCAATACAAAGCGAGCGTGGAAAGCAATATGCAACCTGCAACACAATGTCAGGGGCTAGCGTATACGGCCCAACAAACAGGAGTACAGACGCTTTTGTTTCCTACCAGGGAAGGTTCCTCTTTTGCGCAGCTGGCTGCTGGTCTTGCCCAGCACTCTCCATGGTTTCACACTCCGATTTTTCCCTCCCTACGTTCACTCAACACTCCTGCGCGAGGAAAGGAGTTCCCAACCCCAAAGTAGACGTCACGATCACGCTCGAGTCACGTGACAATCAGGCACCACTCAGCGAGTCTAGACACATAAGCCAAACTTAATTGCCCGCCCCTTCTGAAGTAGCAATTGCGTGATTGATCTGCAAGGTCAGCTAGCTGGGTGTTCTATTGGTTTACGTTACCGGAAGTAGGCGGGAAGATTGGTCAGCAAAATAAACGAACCTAAAACAAACTCAAGCAGAAAATGATAGACAAGTACATGCGCATCGCGCAAGTAGGAGGTGGGGGGAGTGCGGCTGAGAGCAGGCAACGTTTCCCTTGCGGGAGCAAGTGCATAAATTACTACCATATGGCGCTGCTTTCTCCCGCAAGGGAATCGCTAAACGTGCAAGCGTTGCATTGAAAGCAATGCAACGCGTGGACGTTTTTGCCTGCAAAGCTGTATAGATTTCAAGAGGTCTCTTTCCTATGCAGCGAATGCGTGCTGCGTAGGCGAGACCTAAAAATGGAGAAGAGCTTGGACACCCTTGTCTTGTTCCTCTCTAGATATGTTGGTGTCCCAAAATCATCTCCATAGTGCATACCCTGGCCACAGGGGAAGTACACCATAATGAAAACCATCCACACAGGTTTTCACCGTGTCCATATTTTCAAAAAATCTGCCACAAGAAACTCCAGTTTAAGGAGTAAAATGCTCTCTCCACATCAGTGAATGAGACTGACACCTATGCCCATATTCCCAGGGCAGTCCCCAGCACCAGTAAAAAAGTGCACAGATGTTCTGAAACATGGTTCATTCCGGGATGAACCCATTTTTATTCCCATGTTTCAGCATAGGCATGCAAGGGTGCAGCCACCTAGCCAAATGAGTGCCCAGCACATGGAACATACTGTACACTTCATATTTTAGGCATCTCTGCATCGCAACCAGTGGCGTTTTTGTCTCTGAATTCCTGGAGAACATCTATTTGGTGTTATCTGTCATTCACATCACGTTCTAGGGTGTGCAGGGCTATGTGTAACTGTCATAGTACCTGGTCTGCCTACTGACTGATCCCTGATATTGTCTTAATGCAGGGGCCAAGGACCATCACCTTGAATGCTTTCCACTCCTCAAGAGGTGAGAAGATTGAGCATCCATTGTCCTCAAATATCGATTACATTCCAGAGTATAACATATCACACCTAGTAAATGGCCAGTCATGATAGGGGCCAGTGACTCCCTCTTTTAAGAGATAGATTCTGCATGCTGTGGAGGGTCATTCTCAGATATCTAGTATTACCCACCTCCAGGACCATGGCTCTAGAGCATAGCAGCCATCTATTCTACCACGGAGATGTTTAACAAGTAAGAAAAACAAGTGTTCATGTGCAGGCAGATCCCTATAGCTCTAAACATTAATAAGGAATTGATGATTCATCCACTCCAATGATGTCTTAGCAATTGCACAGGTCAGCAAATTGGACGTAGCTGGTGAGGGTAATCTAAGTGAGAGTCCAACACTACACTGAAGTTCCCACCAATGAGGCAGTGTGGTGAGGCCAATTTGCTAATAAAGTGAACACCATTGCATAGTATGTAGGCTGATTGCTATCAGGGGATAATAACTGTTGAACACTACAGATTTGCCATTTAATTTTCCCATTATCAAAATATATCTTCCCTCCTTTTCAACAAGCTTTGTATCAACCTTAAATGGAACTCCAGATCATATCCATATCAATGTGCTTCTCATTTATGAGGAGACTTTCATGGTTATAATCTGGTCCTGCCACGTGGATTGCAACTTTGTACCCCTAGCTTTTGTTACATGTGTTTTTAGCAGAAAGGCCACAAGGGTCCCTCTGCCTTTCAAGAAAGAGTTAACATTGTAGCACTTGCAGCTGATAATCTTGATGATAGAAATGCAGCATCCAGTGATCCGGCCTCAGGCACTTCACCCTGATCACAGGTGCCCTGTCACCTCCTATGGTACATCATCCCTCCCATCTCATCTCTACCAAGCTTGATGAAATCGAAAATAAAAGCTATGGTCCATTGTCTGTCCAGCTACACAGTAAAACTCCCAAACCAATCTGTCCAAAAACTAATGAGAATACAACTAAAATTCCAGAAAACTACATTTGCAGCACTCTCTCTACTCGGTAATATGCAGAAGTGGGTAAGGACCTGTCCAATTCCAGCCATGCACACCTTTACAAGTTTCCAAAGAGCATACCCAGTAATCCAGCCGCTTAATCAACTTTTTTTTTATATTTCTTTTTATTAATCATTAAACAATGAAACAAACATAACAATTGCATTGGGAATACATCGGCATTATTACTGCAGTGCTCGGAGCAGAGGACGTCTTGCAAACAGGATATAAAAAACAGAATAGTAAAAGCTTGGGATCAAGGGGAGTCCAGGGTGTCCAAATCAGTCCGCCTGGCTGGGGAAACACAAATATCTCCCCGGTACACATTCCACGGCCCCCAAATCTTTATCCACTTTTCAGGGCAGCCCCTAGCAAGTTACACAGCACGCTCTCTGAACATACACCAGTCCAAGTCTTGGACCCACTTGGCGCGCTGCGGTGATTGAGTAGCTCCCCATAGTTGTGCTATATTGCGCTTAGCAATCGTGCAAGCCAGTGTAACCCATTGCTTTAGATATTGGTTAAGATCCATGGGTTCCCAAACATTCAAAAAACATCTGCGTGCCTCCAATCCCACCTCACAGTCCAGGACGTCTCGCAGAGTCTCATGTGTGGCACGCCAATAATTCTGCACTCTATCGCACTGCCACAAAATGTGTAGAAACGTGGCAATCTCTCCACAGCCTCTCTTGCATTCTCCGTTTGTACTCCATCCCATCCTCACCAGACCCGGACCAGTAACATAAGACCTATGTAGGATCTTCAATTGCACCAGACGCAACCTCATCTGTATCGCCACAACCTTGGGGGAAGACACAGCCTCAACCCAGTCCTCATCATCCAGCTCTAATCCATCGGCTACCCACGCCTCCCTGATGGACCGCAGCGGGTCTTCCATGTGATTGATCAACTTTCGATAAATCAGTGAGATGGTCTTTTCTGGTAAATGCCCGTCTAATACACGATCTTCAAGGGGGTAGGCCTCGGGGAGGGTGTCTCCCGGTAACACTTGAGAGAGGAGGGCATGTCTGACCTGTAGGTAGCGAAAATGCTCATTGTTATGAAGGTGGTGACTCTGCTGAAGCGCCTCGAAGGTCAGTACTTCCCTTTCCCCCAGACATCCTTTATATGACCGATTCAAATCAACTCCCACCTGTCAAAGCCCTTGGTGGTCCACAGGTTACCCAATTCGGCGGAGCTAAAGAGAGGGGTCACAAGAGTCAATCTTCCTTCCCATCCCAGATTCCTATTAGCCGCATGCCAAACCCTGACTGCATGTGAGGTGGGACCCGCCAGAGAAAACCCCCCAGCCGATTATACAAGGCCCGAAGGAAATCTCCCCCGGGGGACTGACTACGATCCATAGCATATCCAGGGTCTCCCGGCAGGCCGTAGACTATCTGATTACCAGCTGCCAACTGGGAGGCCCAATAGTATTTCCTCAGGTCAGGAAGCCCAATACCCCCATCATACCAGGCTAAGGTGAGTTTAGTGTAGGCAATGCGGGGTCTACCACCCCAGAGAAGCAGCCTCTGAAGCTCCTCTATCTCCTTGAAGTATTTGGCATGCACAGGGTCCATAGCATTTTGAAGAACGTATAAGAATCGAGGATTTTAAAGAGCACAGCTCTGCCCAGAAGTGACAAAGGCAACGCTCTCCAACGCTCAACACCAGCACACAGTCTAACCAACGGCAGCAGCAAGTTCTCAACATATCTTGTCTTGGCATCCAAAGCAATGTAGATTCCCAGATATACAAAACCTTTAGTAGCAATTTGGAGAGGGCAGTCCTGCGGGATTACCGGCGGATCTCCAGACAGTACCAACAATACGGACTTAGCCCAATCAATAGCAAATATTTACAACAAGGGGTGGTGAGGGACAGAGTCTCTGAATTAAGCAGAAAGCTCTCACCCAGTCAAGAGATCAGGGCTAGATCCAACACCGTTTTTTAGCTCACTGCACCATCCCAGTTTCAGAACCTGGCTGTATGCAAATTAGTCTGTTCCTGTCCCAGTGCATGATGGGAACAGGGCAAACCCAACTACAAAAGCCAATTCTTACACTGGGAAGGAAACAAGCTCCCGGGGACCGGTTTCTGGCATTACAGCCGTCTTCGGCCCGGTTTGCTTGAATCCTGATGGTGCAATGAGCAAGGGTCTCACATCTGAGAATACCCTTCCACGCTTAGGGTGGACAAACATATTTACAACAAGGGGTGGTGAGGGACAGAGTCTCTGAATTAAGCAGAAAGCTCTCACCCAGTCAAGAGATCAGGGCTAGATCCAACACCGTTTTTTAGCTCACTGCACCATCCCAGTTTCAGAACCTGGCTGTATGCAAATTAGTCTGTTCCTGTCCCAGTGCATGATGGGAACAGGGCAAACCAAACTACAAAAGCCAATTCTTACACTGGGAAGGAAACAAACTCCCGGGGACCGGTTTCTGGCATTACAGCCGTCTTCGGCCCGGTTTGCTTGAATCCTGATGGTGCAATGAGCAAGGGTCTCACATCTGAGAATACCCTTCCACGCTTAGGGTGGACAAAAATATTTACAACAAGGGGTGGTGAGGGACAGAGTCTCTGAATTAAGCAGAAAGCTCTCACCCAGTCAAGAGATCAGGGCTAGATCCAACACCGTTTTTTAGCTCACTGCACCATCCCAGTTTCAGAACCTGGCTGTATGCAAATTAGTCTGTTCCTGTCCCAGTGCATGATGGGAACAGGGCAAACCAAACTACAAAAGCCAATTCTTACACTGGGAAGGAAACAAGCTCCCGGGGACCGGTTTCTGGCATTACAGCCGTCTTCGGCCCGGTTTGCTTGAATCCTGATGGTGCAATGAGCAAGGGTCTCACATCTGAGAATACCCTTCCACGCTTAGGGTGGACAAAAATATTTACAACAAGGGGTGGTGAGGGACAGAGTCTCTGAATTAAGCAGAAAGCTCTCACCCAGTCAAGAGATCAGGGCTAGATCCAACACCTTTTTTTAGCTCACTGCACCATCCCAGTTTCAGAACCTGGCTGTATGCAAATTAGTCTGTTCCTGTCCCAGTGCATGATGGGAACAGGGCAAACCAAACTACAAAAGCCAATTCTTACACTGGGAAGGAAACAAGCTCCCGGGGACCGGTTTCTGGCATTACAGCCATCTTCGGCCCGGTTTGCTTGAAACCTGATGGTGCAATGAGCAAGGGTCTCACATCTGAGAATACCCTTCCACGCTTAGGGTGGACAAAAATATTTACAACAAGGGGTGGTGAGGGACAGAGTCCCTGAATTAAGCAGAAAGCTCTCACCCAGTCAAGAGATCAGGGCTAGATCCAACACCGTTTTTTAGCTCACTGCACCATCCCAGTTTCAGAACCTGGCTGTATGCAAATTAGTCTGTTCCTGTCCCAGTGCATGATGGGAACAGGGCAAACCAAACTACAAAAGCCAATTCTTACACTGGGAAGGAAACAAGCTCCCGGGGACCGGTTTCTGGCATTACAGCCGTCTTCGGCCCGGTTTGCTTGAATCCTGATGGTGCAATGAGCAAGGGTCTCACATCTGAGAATACCCTTCCACGCTTAGGGTGGACAAAAATATTTACAACAAGGGGTGGTGAGGGACAGAGTCTCTGAATTAAGCAGAAAGCTCTCACCCAGTCAAGAGATCAGGGCTAGATCCAACACCGTTTTTTAGCTCACTGCACCATCCCAGTTTCAGAACCTGGCTGTATGCAAATTAGTCTGTTCCTGTCCCAGTGCATGATGGGAACAGGGCAAACCAAACTACAAAAGCCAATTCTTATACTGGGAAGGAAACAAGCTCCCGGGGACCGGTTTCTGGCATTACAGCCGTCTTCGGCCCGGTTTGCTTGAATCCTGATGGTGCAATGAGCAAGGGTCTCACATCTGAGAATACCCTTCCACGCTTAGGGTGGACAAAAATATTTACAACAAGGGGTGGTGAGGGACAGAGTCTCTGAATTAAGCAGAAAGCTCTCACCCAGTCAAGAGATCAGGGCTAGATCCAACACCGTTTTTTAGCTCACTGCACCATCCCAGTTTCAGAACCTGGCTCTATGCAAATTAGTCTGTTCCTGTCCCAGTGCATGATGGGAACAGGGCAAACCAAACTACAAAAGCCAATTCTTACACTGGGAAGGAAACAAGCTCCCGGGGACCGGTTTCTGGCATTACAGCCGTCTTCGGCCCGGTTTGCTTGGATCCTGATGGTGCAATGAGCAAGGGTCTCACATCTGAGAATACCCTTCCACGCTTAGGGTGGACACAAATATTTACAACAAGGGGTGGTGAGGGACAGAGTCTCTGAATTAAGCAGAAAGCTCTCACCCAGTCAAGAGATCAGGGCTAGATCCAACACCGTTTTTTAGCTCACTGCACCATCCCAGTTTCAGAACCTGGCTGTATGCAAATTAGTCTGTTCCTGTCCCAGTGCATGATGGGAACAGGGCAAACCAAACTACAAAAGCCAATTCTTACACTGGGAAGGAAACAAGCTCCCGGGGACCGGTTTCTGGCATTACAGCCGTCTTCGGCCCGGTTTGCTTGAATCCTGATGGTGCAATGAGCAAGGGTCTCACATCTGAGAATACCCTTCCACGCTTAGGGTGGACAAAAATATTTACAACAAGGGGTGGTGAGGGACAGAGTCTCTGAATTAAGCAGAAAGCTCTCACCCAGTCAAGAGATCAGGGCTAGATCCAACACCTTTTTTTAGCTCACTGCACCATCCCAGTTTCAGAACCTGGCTGTATGCAAATTAGTCTGTTCCTGTCCCAGTGCATGATGGGAACAGGGCAAACCAAACTACAAAAGCCAATTCTTACACTGGGAAGGAAACAAGCTCCCGGGGACCGGTTTCTGGCATTACAGCCATCTTCGGCCCGGTTTGCTTGAAACCTGATGGTGCAATGAGCAAGGGTCTCACATCTGAGAATACCCTTCCACGCTTAGGGTGGACAAAAATATTTACAACAAGGGGTGGTGAGGGACAGAGTCCCTGAATTAAGCAGAAAGCTCTCACCCAGTCAAGAGATCAGGGCTAGATCCAACACCGTTTTTTAGCTCACTGCACCATCCCAGTTTCAGAACCTGGCTGTATGCAAATTAGTCTGTTCCTGTCCCAGTGCATGATGGGAACAGGGCAAACCAAACTACAAAAGCCAATTCTTACACTGGGAAGGAAACAAGCTCCCGGGGACCGGTTTCTGGCATTACAGCCGTCTTCGGCCCGGTTTGCTTGAATCCTGATGGTGCAATGAGCAAGGGTCTCACATCTGAGAATACCCTTCCACGCTTAGGGTGGACAAAAATATTTACAACAAGGGGTGGTGAGGGACAGAGTCTCTGAATTAAGCAGAAAGCTCTCACCCAGTCAAGAGATCAGGGCTAGATCCAACACCGTTTTTTAGCTCACTGCACCATCCCAGTTTCAGAACCTGGCTGTATGCAAATTAGTCTGTTCCTGTCCCAGTGCATGATGGGAACAGGGCAAACCAAACTACAAAATCCAATTCTTACACTGGGAAGGAAACAAGCTCCCGGGGACCGGTTTCTGGCATTACAGCCGTCTTCGGCCCGGTTTGCTTGGATCCTGATGGTGCAATGAGCAAGGGTCTCACATCTGAGAATACCCTTCCACGCTTAGGGTGGACACAAATATTTACAACAAGGGGTGGTGAGGGACAGAGTCTCTGAATTAAGCAGAAAGCTCTCACCCAGTCAAGAGATCAGGGCTAGATCCAACACCGTTTTTTAGCTCACTGCACCATCCCAGTTTCAGAACCTGGCTGTATGCAAATTAGTCTGTTCCTGTCCCAGTGCATGATGGGAACAGGGCAAACCAAACTACAAAAGCCAATTCTTACACTGGGAAGGAAACAAGCTCCCGGGGACCGGTTTCTGGCATTACAGCCGTCTTCGGCCCGGTTTGCTTGAATCCTGATGGTGCAATGAGCAAGGGTCTCACATCTGAGAATACCTTTCCACGCTTAGGGTGGACAAAAATATTTACAACAAGGGGTGGTGAGGGACAGAGTCTCTGAATTAAGCAGAAAGCTCTCACCCAGTTAAGAGATCAGGGCTAGATCCAACACCGTTTTTTAGCTCACTGCACCATCCCAGTTTCAGAACCTGGCTGTATGCAAATTAGTCTGTTCCTGTCCCAGTGCATGATGGGAACAGGGCAAACCAAACTACAAAAGCCAATTCTTACACTGGGAAGGAAACAAGCTCCCGGGGACCGGTTTATGGCATTACAGCCGTCTTCGGCCCGGTTTGCTTGAATCCTGATGGTGCAATGAGCAAGGGTCTCACATCTGAGAATACCCTTCCACGCTTAGGGTGGACAAAAATATTTACAACAAGGGGTGGTGAGGGACAGAGTCTCTGAATTAAGCAGAAAGCTCTCACCCAGTCAAGAGATCAGGGCTAGATCCAACACCTTTTTTTAGCTCACTGCACCATCCCAGTTTCAGAACCTGGCTGTATGCAAATTAGTCTGTTCCTGTCCCAGTGCATGATGGGAACAGGGCAAACCAAACTACAAAAGCCAATTCTTACACTGGGAAGGAAACAAGCTCCCGGGGACCGGTTTCTGGCATTACAGCCGTCTTCGGTCCGGTTTGCTTGAAACCTGATGGTGCAATGAGCAAGGGTCTCACATCTGAGAATACCCTTCCACGCTTAGGGTGGACAAAAATATTTACAACAAGGGGTGGTGAGGGACAGAGTCCCTGAATTAAGCAGAAAGCTCTCACCCAGTCAAGAGATCAGGGCTAGATCCAACACCGTTTTTTAGCTCACTGCACCATCCCAGTTTCAGAACCTGGCTGTATGCAAATTAGTCTGTTCCTGTCCCAGTGCATGATGGGAACAGGGCAAACCAAACTACAAAAGCCAATTCTTACACTGGGAAGGAAACAAGCTCCCGGGGACCGGTTTCTGGCATTACAGCCGTCTTCGGCCCGGTTTGCTTGAATCCTGATGGTGCAATGAGCAAGGGTCTCACATCTGAGAATACCCTTCCACGCTTAGGGTGGACAAAAATATTTACAACAAGGGGTGGTGAGGGACAGGGTCTCTGAATTAAGCAGAAAGCTCTCACCCAGTCAAGAGATCAGGGCTAGATCCAACACCGTTTTTTAGCTCACTGCACCATCCCAGTTTCAGAACCTGGCTGTATGCAAATTAGTCTGTTCCTGTCCCAGTGCATGATGGGAACAGGGCAAACCAAACTACAAAAGCCAATTCTTACACTGGGAAGGAAACAAGCTCCCGGGGACCGGTTTCTGGCATTACAGCCGTCTTCGGCCCGGTTTGCTTGAATCCTGATGGTGCAATGAGCAAGGGTCTCACATCTGAGAATACCCTTCCACGCTTAGGGTGGACAAAAATATTTACAACAAGGGGTGGTGAGGGACAGAGTCTCTGAATTAAGCAGAAAGCTCTCACCCAGTCAAGAGATCAGGGCTAGATCCAACACCGTTTTTTAGCTCACTGCACCATCCCAGTTTCAGAACCTGGCTGTATGCAAATTAGTCTGTTCCTGTCCCAGTGCATGATGGGAACAGTGCAAACCAAACTACAAAAGCCAATTCTTACACTGGGAAGGAAACAAGCTCCCGGGGACCGGTTTCTGGCATTACAGCCGTCTTCGGCCCGGTTTGCTTGAATCCTGATGGTGCAATGAGCAAGGGTCTCACATCTGAGAATACCCTTCCACGCTTAGGGTGGACAAAAATATTTACAACAAGGGGTGGTGAGGGACAGAGTCTCTGAATTAAGCAGAAAGCTCTCACCCAGTCAAGAGATCAGGGCTAGATCCAACACCGTTTTTTAGCTCACTGCACCATCCCAGTTTCAGAACCTGGCTGTATGCAAATTAGTCTGTTCCTGTCCCAGTGCATGATGGGAACAGGGCAAACCAAACTACAAAAGCCAATTCTTACACTGGGAAGGAAACAAGCTCCCGGGGACCGGTTTCTGGCATTACAGCCGTCTTCGGCCCGGTTTGCTTGAATCCTGATGGTGCAATGAGCAAGTGTCTCACATCTGAGAATACCCTTCCACGCTTAGGGTGGACAAAAATATTTACAACAAGGGGTGGTGAGGGACAGAGTCTCTGAATTAAGCAGAAAGCTCTCACCCAGTCAAGAGATCAGGGCTAGATCCAACACCGTTTTTTAGCTCACTGCACCATCCCAGTTTCAGAACCTGGCTGTATGCAAATTAGTCTGTTCCTGTCCCAGTGCATGATGGGAACAGGGCAAACCAAACTACAAAAGCCAATTCTTACACTGGGAAGGAAACAAGCTCCCGGGGACCGGTTTCTGGCATTACAGCCGTCTTCGGCCCGGTTTGCTTGAATCCTGATGGTGCAATGAGCAAGGGTCTCACATCTGAGAATACCCTTCCACGCTTAGGGTGGACAAAAATATTTACAACAAGGGGTGGTGAGGGACAGAGTCTCTGAATTAAGCAGAAAGCTCTCACCCAGTCAAGAGATCAGGGCTAGATCCAACACCGTTTTTTAGTTCACTGCACCATCCCAGTTTCAGAACCTGGCTGTATGCAAATTAGTCTGTTCCTGTCCCAGTGCATGATGGGAACAGGGCAAACCAAACTACAAAAGCCAATTCTTACACTGGGAAGGAAACAAGCTCCCGGGGACCGGTTTCTGGCATTACAGCCGTCTTCGGCCCGGTTTGCTTGAATCCTGATGGTGCAATGAGCAAGGGTCTCACATCTGAGAATACCCTTCCACGCTTAGGGTGGACAAAAATATTTACAACAAGGGGTGGTGAGGGACAGAGTCTCTGAATTAAGCAGAAAGCTCTCACCCAGTCAAGAGATCAGGGCTAGATCCAACACCGTTTTTTAGCTCACTGCACCATCCCAGTTTCAGAACCTGGCTGTATGCAAATTAGTCTGTTCCTGTCCCAGTGCATGATGGGAACAGGGCAAACCAAACTACAAAAGCCAATTCTTACACTGGGAAGGAAACAAGCTCCCGGGGACTGGGGCAGTGAGATAAATAACGGTGATGGATCAAGCCCTGATCTTTGGACTGGGTAAGAGTGGTCTGTTTAACTCAGACACTCTGTTCATCACCACCCCCTTTTTTAAATCGTTTTTGGCCACTATAGGTGTGGCAGGGTATACTCAGACATGAGTTCCTTTCTCACTGCTCCATCAGGATTCAAGCAAGCCGGGCCGAAGAAGGCTGAAATGCCAGAAACCGGTCCCCGGTAGCTTGTCTCCTTTCTGGTGAAGAATTGGCTTGGTAGTTTAGTCTGCCCTGTTCCCATGATGCACTGGGCCAGGGACAGACTGATTTGCATATAGCCAGGTTCTGAGCTGGGATGGGGCAGTGAGATAAATAACGGTGATGGATCAAGCCCTGATCTTTGGACTGGGTAAGAGTGGTCTGTTTAACTCAGACACTCTGTTCATCACCACCCCCTTTTCTAAATCGTTTTTGGCCACTATAGGTGTGGCAGGGTATACTCAGACATGAGTCCCTTTCTCACTGCTCCATCAGGATTCAAGCAAGCCTGGCCGAAGAAGGCTGAAATGCCAGAAACCGGTCCCCGGTAGCTTGTCTCCTTTCTGGTGAAGAATTGGCTTGAAAGTTTAGTCTGCCCTGTTCCCATGATGCACTGGGCCAGGGACAGACTGATTTGCATATAGCCAGGTTCTGGGCTGGGATGGGGCAGTGAGATAAATAACGGTGATGGATCAAGCCCTGATCTTTGGACTGGGTAAGAGTGGTCTGTTTAACTCAGACACTCTGTTCATCACCACCCCCTTTTCTAAATCGTTTTTGGCCACTATAGGTGTGGCAGGGTATACTCAGACATGAGTTCCTTTCTCACTGCTCCATCAGGATTCAAGCAAGCCGGGCCGAAGAAGGCTGAAATGCCAGAAACCGGTCCCCGGTAGCTTGTCTCCTTTCTGGTGAAGAATTGGCTTGGTAGTTTAGTCTGCCCTGTTCCCATGATGCACTGGGCCAGGGACAGACTGATTTGCATATAGCCAGGTTCTGACCTGGGATGGGGCAGTGAGATAAATAACGGTGATGAATCAAGCCCTGATCTTTGGACTGGGTAAGAGTGGTCTGTTTAACTCAGACACTCTGTTCATCACCACCCCCTTTTCTAAATCGTTTTTGGCCACTATAGGTGTGGCAGGGTATACTCAGACATGAGTCCCTTTCTCACTGCTCCATCAGGATTCAAGCAAGCTGGGCCGAAGAAGGCTGAAATGCCAGAAACCGGTCCCCGGTAGCTTGTCTCCTTTCTGGTGAAGAATTGGCTTGGTAGTTTAGTCTGCCCTGTTACCATGATGCACTGGGCCAGGGACAGACTGATTTGCATATAGCCAGGTTCTGAGCTGGGATGGGGCAGTGAGATAAATAACGGTGATGGATCAAGCCCTGATCTTTGGACTGGGTAAGAGTGGTCTGTTTAACTCAGACACTCTGTTCATCACCACCCCCTTTTCTAAATCGTTTTTGGCCACCATAGGTGTGGCAGGGTATACTCAGACATGAGTCCCTTTCTCACTGCTCCATCAGGATTCAAGCAAGCTGGGCCGAAGAAGGCTGAAATGCCAGAAACCGGTCCCCGGTAGCTTGTCTCCTTTCTGGTGAAGAATTGGCTTGGTAGTTTAGTCTGCCCTGTTACCATGATGCACTGGGCCAGGGACAGACTGATTTGCATATAGCCAGGTTCTGAGCTGGGATGGGGCAGTGAGATAAATAATGGTGATGGATCAAGCCCTGATCTTTGGACTGGGTAAGAGTGGTCTGTTTAACTCAGACACTCTGTTCATCACCACCCCCTTTTCTAAATCAATCAATAGCAAAGCCTGAGAACTCACCAAACACTCTGAGAATGTCAAGAAAAACATCTAGTGAGGACCTAGGTGAGGTGAGATAGAGGAGCACATCATCCGCATAAAGAGAGATCTTATCTTCCCAATCAGGGGACCACCGCAGCCCACGCACAGTCCTGTCCCATCTAACCCAAGCCGCCAAAGGCTCCAGTGCCAACGCAAACAGAAGGGGTGACAGAGGACATCCCTGTCGCGTCCCTCTCTTCAATTCAAAATCACCGGATTGGCAATTATTCACAACTACGCGAGCCAAAGGGGCAGTATAAAGCAAACGTACCCATCCGATAAACGCGGGCCCGTAGCCCAGCTTCTCCAACACCGCGAATAGGTACGACCATTCAATCCGGTCAAAGGCCATGGTGGCATCAAGAGACACCAACACGGCGGGTTGTAGCAAGTAACGGGCCCTACCCAACACTCCATGTAAACGTCGAAGATTCAGTGCTGTGTTACGGCGTGGCATAAAGCCCGATTGATCCGGGTGCACCAAGGTGGAAATCACCTTGACCAACCTGATCTCCAGTATTTTGCCAAAATCTTGGGTTCCGCATTAAGCAAAGAAATAGGTCTATAGGAAGAAGGGGAGGTTCGGGGCTTACCTGGTTTGTGAATCACAACAATATTAGCAATAAGCTGATCATAGGGGAGGTTGCCAACCTCTTTACTTTTAACAAACATGGCTCTAACATGTGGCGCAATTTTATGTGCATTCAATTTATAGAGTTCAATAGGAATACCATTAGGGCCTGTCGTCTTCCCTGAGTTGATGCTCCTAATGGCTCCCCCAATTTCGTCATCTGTAATAACAGAATCCATATATTTCCGGTCGTCATCGGACAACTTAGGCATAATAATATCCCTGATCATCTCAGCATGTTCAGAGCCGGTATGTGTATCCGACGAAGCATAAACATTCTCATAATAACAGCCAAAGGAATCCGCAATCAACTGAGCATCCTTTAGAGTCTCATGACCGCCACTGTCAAGCTCGGGGACTAATCGAGAAGCGCGATCTCCTCGCTCCAGCCACGCTATAAGCTTACCAGCCCTATCGCCATGCTCATAAATCCTACTCTGGACCTCATTATGTTGCGTCACAGCCGACTCCCTAGACAGCACATGATATTCATTCTGTTTGAGGTGCAGCTGATGCTGATTCTCAGCAGTCGCATCACCGGCGACTTGTTCTTCCAGGCGGACAACCTCAGCCTCAACAGCATTGATTTCCTCTAAACGTCTCTTTTTCTTACCCGCGATGAGAGACAATGCCTCCCCTCGCATGACCACTTTGTAGGCCTCCCACAACGTCTGCGCCGAATCCACAGTTCCCTGATTATGCTGAAAATAGCGCTCGGAAGCCTCGCATAATTCTTTCTTAACAACTGGGTCTCTAAGGTGCCAGGCGTTGCTGGGTGCAATTCTACCTACCGTAGGCTGTCCCATCTCCACTCGAACCCAAACTGGGGAATGATCGGAAATACCCCTACCCAGATGACGAGCCTCCCTAATAGTGTCAGCCACAGCAGCGGGCAACAGGATGTCATCGAGTAGCGACATAGAGCCATGCGCCGCCAAAAGATGTGTATAACTCCTCAATCCAGGATTCAAAAAGCGCCAAACATCAACCAAACCCAAAGAGCCCAAGAATTCAGAGAGCCACTGATGCGCCGGAGGAAGCGATCTCGGTGGGACACGGTCTAAGCTGCCATCCATAACAGTATTAAAGTCACCACCCAGGACCAGGAGACCAAGTGGGAGCGAAAGGAAAACATTAGCAAGATCCTTAAAGGTGTCAGATTGGAGGGCTGGGGGAACATAAACAGAAAGAAAAGTAACAGCTTTACCCCCGATCCTCCCGGACACTCCAACATATCTGCCCCGCAGGTCCGACCACGTAGCTTGCACCTCGAACGGAAAAGCCTTCTTCACCAGGATCCCAACTCCCCTAGAGTCTGTTGTAAACCCTGCATGTGCGATTAGTTTATAACCTCCTCTATGAAGGGCCATACAACGGTTGCCCACAAGATGAGTCTCCTGCAGAAGTACCATATCCGGTGAGTGACGCCTGATAAACTGACTGACCATGCCCCTTTTAATTTTATCCCCCAGACCATTCACGTTCCAACTCAACACCCGAATCCCCGATCCATGATTGGAGCAAGACATTCACCCCACTCCCCCACGCACATTCACATTCGTCAACACCCAATGCAATTCAAAACGAAACCGAAACCAAAAAACAACAAAGAACCCCCCTCCCTCACTTAGAAGTCCCCCCCTCCCTGCACCCCTGCATCAGGACAACGCCCCAACCCCAACTCGCAGTGTGCCTGTCGCCCCGCCCAACAATGGTAACTAAAAGTAGGAAGAGGAGGCGCCTGCCGCACAGCCCCAAACCCATCCCCCCAAAAGAATCATTCCCAAGGAACAAACACTTTAGTCCAAATCAGTACAGTTACACAATGATAAAAGGCCATATCCCCCCCGTGATCAAAAACCAAGCGAGCGCTCAAGACAGGAGTCTCCCTGCCGACCATCCTCAGCCTCCTGTGGCTGCTCCTCAGCTTCTTAACACCTACCTTGCTTCCTAGGGGCTGTGCGGGGCTGGCTGGCAGCTAATTCCATCGCGGGCTCATAGCGGCCGTGGCCGCCATCTTGGCTTGGGCTGGATCGCCCAACCCCACCCACGCCACTCCCCCCACGCTGCTCCTCCATTTAGGAGCGCTTCTGACGTTCTCCCAGCGATTGCGAGCAGCCCGGTGGCAGTGGGCTTGCTAGCAGGAGCTGAGGGCTGCGTTTGTATTTTAAAATCTTGCGCGTTGTCACGCTGACTGAGAACGGAGGCACGCTTTTATTTTACATTTGATTGTGATCTTTTATTTTCTAAACTGCACTGAAAATCAACAGGTTTCTTAACACCTACCTTGCTTCCTAGGGGCTGTGCGGGGCTGGCTGGCAGCTAATTCCATCGCGGGCTCGTAGCGGCCGTGGCCGCCATCTTGGCTTGGGCTGGATTGCCCAACCCCACCCATGCCACTCCCCCCACGCTGCTCCTCCATTTAGGAGCGCTTCTGACGTTCTCCCAGCGATTGCGAGCAGCCCGGTGGCAGTGGGCTTGCTAGCAGGAGCTGAGGGCTGCGTTTGTATTTTAAAATCTTGCGCGTTGTCACGCTGACTGAGAGTGGAGGCACGCTTTTATTTTACATTTGATTGTGATCTTTTATTTTCTAACCTGCACTGAAAATCAACAGGTTTCTTAACACCTACCTTGCTTCCTAGGGGCTGTGCGGGGCTGGCTGGCAGCTAATTCCATCGCGGGCTCGTAGCGGCCGTGGCCGCCATCTTGGCTTTGGCTGGATCGCCCAACCCCACCCACGCCACTCCCCCCACGCTGCTCCTCCATTTAAACGTCCCTCATGTCTCAGCGCAGCGGACGAGCGCAGCGGGCACGCCGTAGACGCGCCGGAGTCACGCCAGAGTCCAGCCCGTCTGCGCCCGTCCGCGGCAGGTCGGGGCAAGGGGCACCTTCTTATGTTCCTTTGCTGACATATTCCTCCCCCCTCCTCCTCTCGTATTGGACCCCTGGCAGCATTAGCTCGCCTGTCTCCGAATTGCTGAAACACCTAGGTCTTTTCTCCAGTCTACCGCCCACTCCCCCCGCTGTCACATTAGGTTTGTCCCCCTTGCCCTGCACTGTCCCTCCCACCCCCCCCTTTCCATCTGTCCCCCACAGTCCGGCCTTCAACACCACGGCCGCGCTCCTCAACACCAGATCAGCAGTCAGCCATCAGTATGAGCTATTCGACTACATCGATACCCATAAACTGGATCTCCTGTTCTTAACAGAGACCTGGTTTAAGGCCGACTCCCTGCCCAATGTCTTAGCAGCATTACCTCCCTCTTACTCTACCATCCGAGCGGATCGATCGGAGGGCAGAAGAGGCGGTGGAGTGGCTCTGATAGCTCATACTGATCTCCATTTCCAGATTCTTCCCTCTCCCCCTATCCCTGAAGTCGACTGCTTGATAATCCGCTCTAGCTCCCACACTGTTCCCCTAACTTCTGTTCTTATTTACCGTCCCCCCCACCCCACTCCTACTTTTGTTTCTAGCCTCCAGGACATTCTCGCAACACTGGTAGTAAACAACTCGTCAGTGTTAGTCCTAGGCGATTTAAACTTTTGGCCTAATGACCCTGCCGAAAGCCCCCTCTCTAAAGAATTCACCGATCTTATGATCAGTCTCAACTTTACCCCCCACGTCCACAGCCCCACCCATGTACATGGCCACTTGCTTTATCAGGTCTGGACCCTGAACATTCCCATCACTCCTCCCATCATCTCCCCCTGCTCTTGGTCTGACCACTTTTTAATTTCCTTTTCTCTTGCTTTAGCCCCAGCTGTTAAACCTCCACTTCCCAAGAACATCTGGGTCAGAAAATGGGGTAAAGCCGATATGCCATCCCTTTGCTCATCCCTGGCCAACTCCAGCCCCGACCTTTCCGGCCTCGCCGCCCCGGTCCAACTGGCCACCATCAACAACTGGCTGACCCAAGCAGGCGACGACTTTGCCCCCTTGAGGCGGATCACGGTCTAGCGAGCCCATGCTGCCAACCGCTGGTTCACCCCTGACCTCAAGGAGAAGAAGCTGGCCGCACGTAGAGCAGAGCGCGCATGGAGAAGAGCATACTGCCCCGCCCAAAAAAATTACTTATCTCTCCGTGCTTAAGGTATACAAGCAAGGCATCCTCGATGCCAAGACCATGTTCTATTCCAACAGGATACTTTCAGCGGAGTCACAACCCAAAGAAATCTTCGCCACGGTGCACGAGCTCGCCTCATCTAACAGAGCTACGGCCTCGATCCCCCCCTCCCAACCTCTCTGCGACTCGCTCAACGATAAGGTCGCAAAGATCAAGGCCAATATCCCCCTCCCATCCCCCACATTCATCAACCCCTCCCCCCCTGCTGCCACCTCTAAACTCACTTCCCTTCCCCCCCTGACCAAAGCCACGCTTCTCCCTCTGCTTCAAAAGGTGAAGTCAGGTTCCCCCCTGGACTTTGCCCCTGCTTACATCCTGAGAGAAATCTTCCTAGCCTGTCCGACTCCACCCCTCACACTTCTGAATGACTCACTCAGTAACGGAGTGGTTCCCCCCCCCACAAATTCGCGGCTGTCATCCCCATTTTAAAAAAGGCCGGTGCCGACCCTTCATCCCCTTCCAACTACCGTCCTATCTCCCTCCTACCTTACCTGGGTAAGGTCTTAGAAACTCATGTAACCAGCACCCTGAGCACCTACGTGGAAACCAATCACTGCCTCTCCCCTCGGCAGGCGGGCTTCCGCCCTCTCCACTCCACGGAGAAGGTGGTGATCTCAGTGATGGACAGCCTACGCGAGGGCATTGACATCAATCTCCCGCAGGCCCTCATTCTTTTAGATCTGTCCGCCGCTTTTGACACGGTGGACCACTCCATCCTTCTCACCTGTGTCAGGGCGGCAGGCATAGAGGGCCTAGCCTTCGCTTGGCTTGAGTCCTTCCTGAGTGACAGGGCTCAGGCGGTCCACCTAGCTGGTTTCACTGCTGCCTCCCGTAAGGTCGTGTGTGGGGTCCCCCAAGGCTCTTCACTTTCCCCTCTTTTGTTTAGTTTATACATCTACCCCCTCATTTTTATGTTACAGCAGCTCGAGGTCACGGTGTTTAATTACGCCGATGACCTCCAGCTTATTTTCAACCTTTCCCACTTCCCCTCATCCTCCCAGAATGTTCAATCTGTTATGCTGTTCATCCAGGATTGGATGAACTGCAACCACCTCAAACTCAATCCGGACAAGACGGTGCTAGTCTTGACCAGAGGTGGTTGCAGTCCCTGGTCCCCTTCCCACTGGCCTCTCTCACTTGGTGTCCCTCCGCTCCCTGTTCCCAAAGTCAAAAACCTCGGTATCCTCCTTCATCCCTCACTCTCTGTTCACTCACAGGTTAATTCTGTTGTTTCCTCTTGCTTTTTCCCCCTCAGAACTACTATCTCTCGTTTCTTTTCCCTACCTGCCCTAAAGATTATAGTGATGGCTATGGTGCTCTCACGCCTTGATTATGGCTGGCAACATTATCTATAACGGTGCACCGGCTTATGCCACTCACCGTCTGCAGCTAGTGCAGAACCAGGCTGCCCGCCTGATCCATGGCCTGCCGAAATTCCATCGTGCCACTCCTCTACTGCAGGCACTGCACTGGCTGCCGGTGAAAGAGCGAGCCTGGTTCAAGCTTGGCTGCCTCACTTTTCAGGCCAAAATGGGCACCGCTCCAGAGTTCATTTGCTCAGCCATTAAGCCTTACACACCGGGCAGAGAGCTTCGCTCCACCCATCTGGCTCTCCTAACCACTCCCCGATTCAGAAAGAAAAAGGCTGGCGGAACAAAATTTGCGGTTCTCGCTCCTGTGTTTTGGAACTCCCTTCCTGTGGAACTCCGCATGACACCCTCTTACACTGAATTCCATAAAGGTCTTAAAACCCTGCTCTTCTCCCGAGCTCACGCTGTCTAACTCCCTCTGCTCCTGTGGTCTCCTCGCAATCTAAAAAGCGCCAAGAAACCGCGTGGTATAAGCACGCTATACAAATGTTTTTAAATTCAAATTCAAATTCATCAGGTCTCACAGTGTCCAACTAGTCTGATGCCACCTTCGCATTGTCAAAAAACCAAGTCCGCTCATTCGCTTCGACTCGTAGCTTAGCAGGATATAGCATAGAGTACTTAATCCCTTTGTCTCTCAACCTCCGCTTGTCTTGGAGGAAACTCTGACGCATCCTCTGTACAGCTTGCGTAAAGCCCGGAAAGAAGGACACAGTAACATTCTCATACCGTAGCGGGCCATCCGTTCGCGAGGCCTGTAGAATGACATCACGGTCCCCGAAAATTCAGATCCCTCGCGATCATGGGCCTAGCTGGCGCCCCCACTTTCGGCGGCCCGCCCGGCACCCTATGTGCCCTTTCCACCGTGAAAAACTTGCTGAGTCCCTTAGGCTTCAGGTGGTTAAGGATCAAGTCTTCAACAAAGAGATCAGGCGTACGCTGTTCCGCATTTTCCGGTACACCCAAAATACGAACGTTGTTGCGCCAATTGCGACCCTCATAATCATCAAGCAGCCGTCGGGTTTCCTCCCGTGCCGCTTGCAAGGCCCGGACCTCTCTCTGCAGCTCAGCGGTGTCATTTTCCAGGCTCGATGTTTTGATATCGAGGGATTTCACTTTTTCGCTAGTCTTAGCGTGGTCTGTGCGCAGAAGGTTAACATCGATCGTAACCGAGTCCAGTTTGGTGTCAAGCGCATCCATCCTAGTCCCCATAGATATCTCAATTCTGGTAACGACCTCCATTATATCTTTCAAAGTAGGCTCGGAGCCGCCACTCAGGGAGGCAGTCTTGGTTACGGGATTTTGTCTCTGGTCGCTCGGAGATCCTTTAGGGAGCGTATATCTGTCCAGTTTATTGGACTGGACCGGTTTCTGGACTCTTCCACCCCTGGTGGGGGGTTTCTCGGAGTCCGATCTCGCGGCCATGGAGAGTGACCAAAGAGAACTCAGTCAACCAGTCTATTGTTACACAAGTTCACACCTCCGACAACGCTTCACACCTCCTCAACGCTCCAATAGCCGAACCAAGGGTGGCTTATTCGGGCAGGGAAGGCTCCCTAGAGGCGCCCAGCAGTTAGAGGTGGGCCCTAGGAGCAGTTCCAATAGGGGGCATCACTTCCGGTAGACACAGCCGCTGTTGTCGCATTAGGTCCCAGCCACATCTGACACCAGAGTCCGCGGCCCAGGCGACGGAAAGGCCCGAAACTTCGGACGACGATTGTGGGGGGTAGAATTGAGCCTTTCGAGCCGCAATTTCACCAGGGTGTAGCAATACTATTCCCCCATCGAACGCGGTCCTCGGGTCACAGGATATATGGCAGGATAGACGAACGGAGGAACGGGTCTTACGGAGCTACACGATCACGCGGCCATCTTGGTCCCATGCTAGGCTCCTCCCCTTCGCTTAATCAACTTTAGTATGTGTACCAGGGGACCTGCATGGGCAGGACTGTGTTCCAACAATTTAATACTCATGGTGGGGAGACAGGAGGAGTGTTGTACTTGGCCATTTCTGCAGGGTCACCATCAAACTGTTTGCCTTTTTATCTTCAATTTTTGCTAAATTTTTTTTTGGGCCTTTCGACTCTGTGCCCTTTACCATTGCTAAAGTTCTTGTGCTCTTTATTCTAAAGATGGTTTGATTAGCATATACATGGTTAGCATATTTAATTTACTTATAAGTTCCCTGTAGAGTGATACACCATATATCCAGGGCCTGTAAATTAAATACTACCAGTGGGCCTGCAGCATTTATTGTGCCACCCACCCAAGAAGCACTCTAAAACTTGTTCCAGGTCTACCATTAGAGTATGAAACCCTCTTGTCAAGCCTTAAACTCTGCTTTTATTACATATGTCTTCCCTAAGGTAGGCCCTAGGTAGCCCACAGGTCAGGGTGCTGCTTAATCAAACGGTAGGACATGTACTTTTACGTTTTACATGGCCTGGTATTGGAAAACTCCAAAATTTGTTTTTCTTTTTTTCTAATTGGATTAAATGTGTTGTAATTCCTAATTGAGAGGTAGTAGATATATCCTGTTTGGTACCTAAAGAATTGTAATGATATTCCTTTTTTAATGGTAAATTCGGATACTTCATTGCAATTTTAAAAATTACACTTTTAAAAAACTGCCATTTTTCTGTCTCACTGGATCACCCACTGGCAGGATGGGGGGGGAGAGCTGAGCACAGCTACATTTGAACCTGAATACGCAGTGTCCTGTCACCTCACAATAGGCCTATCAACCCTATATTGTCACTGCAGCCCGCTTGGAGCCAGGGCAGGGCAGGCGAAACAGAAAATTCCAAGAACTTCAAAGAACCTTTCAAGAAACATCTCCCACCTTCCAATAGAAGCCATCATGGGTATACACATAGCACCCTCAGACCAGCTCCACAGTTAATGACTAGACCTGTGAAAGGACTCTCAGAGGACTGCTTGCTGCTGTGACCTGAAATGCACTCTGCCAGACTACTGCTGTACCTGGAAAGACTAATTTGCTGTATGGAGCTTGCCTTGTACTCTAAAAGGCCAGCCCTGCATCTACAAGTGCACCCAGGACTTCCAGAAGTGACTCCAAGGGCAAGTTTGCTGGCCATCCTATTCAGAGCCACAAGAACATAACAGGCTCCCACCATCCAGAACCCACACCTGGACTCAGCCTGTGTGAGTCCTGAACCCCCAAGAGGTCTCCATCTACTTCTGAACCCTTGGTTGTGGTGCTCAAGATACCCAGACCGACAATTTCCAAAACTGAGGACTTGAATAGAATTTGTCTTAAAGTGCATTGAGAACCAGGAGGAGACCAGGGCCAACCTGCTCTCCTATCCCTTCGAGGTACATCACAAGTCGTAATGACTTTGCAGTTTCTCCTGTTACCTTCTTCTCCACAGCAGCAAATTCTTTTAAACGGTCCTTCTCCAAAGAAATTTCCAACCTTTTGGAACTGTCTTCAGCTACAGCCCTCTCCTTTGTCCCACTGGAGATCTTCAACTTCCATTTGGCAAATATGTCCAAAGGTAAGTTCTTTTACAGCGGGTCGATCCACAGCCATCTGACAACAATGCTTTCTCCTCAGGCAGTCCTGGAGCTTTACCCCACCAAACGTCTACCTTCCCAGAAAAGTTTCTTCCAAACCGTTTCTAAGTCCAAGGGTAAGTGCTGACTGAGCAAGCCCAATCCACTTCTTGTATCTGGACCGTGCTCCATCACACCTGCCTTAACTTTCGAATGTAACCCGCTCTCGCACATGAAGTCTGCTGTTGGTTCTTTGATCTTTTGGATGCTATTTTGAACCTTAAACTTTAAAAAATCATAATTCTGGTTCTACTGTTTGGATTTTTGTTGGGTTAGGGTCAACTAATTTATTCAAATATACTCTATTTTTCTAACTTGATTTGGATTTTTCTTGTTTTGTGTTTTTTACTTTATTAATGTTTGTGTGATGCAAAAATACATTATACATGGCTTTAAGTTAAGCCTGACTGCTTTTTGTGCCAAGCTACCCAGGTTAAACATAGGTTAATTTAGTGACTGTGGTTCACCCTACAGTTGATTGTGGCTGTTTCTCAACCAGGGCTCACACCCCAGTCAACTAACAACCCAATTTCTCACATTGGTGTTCAGCAGTATGGATCGTAACTTGTGTTTGTGCAGTACCATACAGTGATTTTGTTACACAAAAATCCCAGCTAAATATTTTGACATCAAAGTTGACTTTTTTAAATTGCCCTTGACTTGCCCTATTTTTTCACTTTTTCCAAATTTGATTCCTACCTCATATTTTTTGTACCTGTGATTTTTTCCTGCTGTGATGCCTTTGGATGTCAACACCATTGAGAGCTACAGAATTTCTAAAGTGAAGAAGATGTGCATGGAGAAAGGAATGAGAATATCTAAGGGCTGTCCAATGTTGGAGTATCAGATAGCCTTTAAAGCCTGAGAGGAGGTTCTAAGAATGCAGTCTGCAGCACCATAGGATGATGAGGAGGAGAATGCCCTGGATGAGGAGGAGGAGTACATTGGGGCTGGGGAGGACTAATTTGTGGCTCTGGGGCTGGAGAAAGAGGGTCCCTTTTCACTTCTAACTCCAGAACCAGTGAAGAAGAAATAATCCACAGATATGGAGTACCCTGCTAGATCTAATGCAGCAAATAGTGTACCCTCCCTTACCCTGTCTCCTGAGGAGTTGAGGGACAAACTGGATGCAGAGGTGAGAAAGGCTGAGGCTGAGAGAGCCTTGGGGAAAAAGAGATTGGCCATGGGTAGAAGATGATGACCCATGAGTTTAGACTCAAGGAGCTGGACTTGAAGGTCAAACAGCTGTCAGAGTCAGACAAAATGGTGGCAGTGATACACCAGTGTCTACAGGAGAGCATGAAGTCTGCATATCCAATGACCTGGTGCCTGACCTTCAGGTGGGGTATGGCATAGGTAGGTGGGTTGAGGCATGTGAAGTAGCTCTGGGGAGGCACAGGATATATGAGGAAGATTGGGAAGCTGGTAGCTGGAGGCATAACCTAGTGATGGAAGGGACACCGTCCTTGTCTTCGGGAATGGAGACAGGATGGGGTATTCCCACATGAAGAAGGGCCTTGTCAAGAAATATGGATTCACCCTGAAAGAGAACTGGTTGAGGTTAAGGGGCTGTCATAAACGACCTCACCAGTCCTGGGGATTTTGAGGACTCTTTTTCAAAGACCCTGGATGGTTGGGTGAAGGGTAGTGAGGTAAATATCTATGAGAAGCTTTACAATTTGATTGCTAGACAGCACATGTTCAGTCACTGATTTCCAGACCTGTGCCAACAAACTGGTTGATTGCAAGCTCACTGACCCTAGGGAGCTTGCAAAAGAGGCCGACCTCTGGGTGAGTACCAGAGTGTCTGAGAAGACTTGAGGGAGTGGTCTTAAGGAAGGTGGTTGAGGTTACCCCCAATGGAGTGGTAGGAAGGTGCACAGTGACACAGATAAGTCCCATTATGGTGTAGGGGAAAATGGTCCCATGCCCCTTCCAATGACAGGAGTGGAAGTTATGGCGTGTGAGACTTAGGGTGCCCCAATTTCAACCCTTAGTGCTTGGGTTGATCCCAGTGGGAGGACAAGCAATGGAACCAGATCTGTACTAAGAGATCATCCACTGGAAGGAGCTGCATGGTGTCGGGAGAATGTCATGAGGTGGCTGCTAAAGGTGCCCTGCAGTTCAGTTTTCAGAGGGTACAACTCCACAATAAATGGTTTAGAGGCCCAAATGAATGGGCCGGGGAAAGAAGGACTCACCCAACTCCTGTTTAGCTTCAGGGAACAGATCCTAGGCTGACTTGCCAGTCCCAGGTGACCACTCAAGGGCTGGTAGGGAGAGAGTGGAAAAAGGGTGCCTAACACCCAAGACTTTTGACCCACTCTAAAAAAGCCTTGAAGGTCTGAGTCCCCAGAAAGGACTGGGACCTGGTTCTTGGCACTTACAGTGGTCAGTGGCTTTAGTTGGTCGCTGGCCTCTTAGACCGAATTTACCTTGGGGTGGGTACGGAAGTTGTTATAAGGTTCCCACAAATCTAATAGAGCTGTTTGTGTTTACTACGTTATAGAAAACAAAACAGGGTTATACCCAATGCAGTCAGTAGGGACCTGGGTAGCAATTGGAAAGAAAGGAAGGGGTCCTGAGACCAAAAGAAAGAAATTACAAATTCATACCATTTGTGTTCATAAATTCAAAAACAACGCTTTTAGATGCAAAAAAGTTTTACTTCAAGATTGCATACATCCTAATCAATGGATATAGTATTCATTATACATTTGTTTTGTATACAGTGTATGTGCCCACATTCACAACAGGGAGGGGGTGACGTGAGGGAAAGTGTAGGGGGTAAGATATATGTGATCTGATTCATTCAGTGATAAGTCTTATTCAGGTTTCTAAGACAATGTACAAGTGGTCCCTTAAAATCAGGGCCACAGTTAGAGGCTCCTATAGAGTCCAAAATTATGAATGACAAAGAGGCCTAACTCCGTTATAGCCGTAAGTGTCTGAATGGGGACCGGAGCTGGTCGTTGGTTATGTAGTTGTCTACGTTTCGACCCGATACCAGTAGGAATCTTTTCCTTACGAAAGGGTCTTCATCAGGACAAGCAAAGTTGTGGGTGGGCAACCTCCTGGGGAACAATTGAAGAAACGAATTGGAGACACACCATTCCTGTATTAGAATTCATAGGATGGTGGTACATGATTATCAGTAAAACGAGGGGAAACCGTGTTGTCTTTCTACGTCTGAATTCCATACGTAAGAATGAGAAATAAATAAAGAATAACGCTCACCTTTCGCAAGGGGCGATAGGAGTAGACTTGAGGGATGGATTTTCTTAGTCCAGGCTGATGGTTGATAACTCTAAATGTTAGAGAAAAGACTGGTATTTTAAAAGAGACGAGTCTATGGGGTGTAAGCTCGTTTTACTGATAATCATGTACCACCATCCTATGAATTCTAATACAGGAATTGTGTGTCTCTAATTCGTTTCTTCAATTGAATAAGACTTGTCACTGAATGAATCAGATCACATATATCCTACCCCCTACACTTTCCCTCACATCACCCCCTCCCTGTTGTGAATGTGGGCACGTACACTGTATACAAAACAAATGTATAATGAATACTATATCCATTGATTAGGATGTATGCAATCTTGAAGTAAAACTTTTTTGCATCTAAAAGCGTTGTTTTTGAATTTATGAACACAAATGGTATGAATTTGTAATTTCTTTCTGTTTGTGTTTACTACAGCAACACTTCATAATACAGGGACTGAGTCTTACTATATAATCAGTGAATATTAGTCTCTTTGGCTAGCTCACAGTGCCACAACTTAACTCCTAACCTTACAGAGTTATAAATGCTGTCTGTAACTTTGAACATGACTCTAAATTCCCAAGGAATTTGAGGAAACAGATCTAACCCTTTTGTTTGTCACTTTTACATGCCCATGGTGTCACAAAGAAAAATTACAAAAAAGCATTTTCAAATGCTTATTGATAAGCTCTAATCCTTGTAAATAAGACATGAGCTGCGATGATCAGAAAGAATGGCGAAAAACAAAACATTCAACCATTTTAATTGTTCATACTGTTACTAAAACTACTCCTAACTATTGCCAATTTCTGTATGTTAAAGAGAGCATGGCAGGAGGAACCATCTGTCAGGTCTATTGGAATACCTAATCCCATACCTTAGTACTGTAAAGCAGGAATCAGGTCTTAGTGCAGTAATGAATGTTTCTCCGTCCAAGTGTGCAGGCCTGCATACCTCTCTTGCATGGATATCTTACTTCTCTGCATTAAAATCAGGGACAGCAGATCTGCATCTCAATCACTGCTCTCAGCTCTCAGCAGCTTTCCATAATGACTCTGGTTGGAAATGAACCTCTCACCGACTTCAGCATGGATGCTGTTTAAATAATAAAGCTGCAAGGTTTTGACACTGTGCCCGAGGTGCAGAACAACATCTCTAATGGGTCCGGGCAGAAATAGTTGTCTCCTACAAGGAAAACGAAAAAAATAAAACTAGGCATCGTGTTCTCAGTTGTGTGACCCTGGAAACTAATTGCACAGACTACAGGGTGACAATGACTATCAGAAAGAAATGTGTGCAAGCCACATGCTCGCACTAGGAGGAACATCTAGCATTAAAAAAAAGTAATGCTATGTTATAACGAAAACTAACATGCGACTAAATGTTAGCAACACAACACTCAGCCCCTTGGGCAGAAAGAGATGACATAAAAATAGACAATATCAATCAAGATATGTAAGAAAGCCTTGCGTTACTCATGAAGACATTAACAACATAAGCATATGTTAAAAAACTATCTAAAATGCCAAATTCAAAAAACATGCAAACTAATAAAAACCTGAAGAATTTTTTTTCATAAAATCAAAAAAGCCACTTAAACAGTCTAGGAGGAATCCAAATTGAAATGCGGCGTCTCCAACATGTCAAAGACATCCATATTAAGAATGTTATTGGGAGTCGGGTTCAAACTCACATCCACAGACAGCATCTCAGCAGAGGCCTAAAGAACATGATCCAAAGGACAAAGAGAGTCATCTCCAGCCCATTCAACAGAAGCCAAAGGCAACAGTGGCACGAGTGCAGCCTCTGAAGAGGAATCATAAGTCAAGGCAGCATCCAATACTTGGAAAGGCATCTCATTACAGATATAATCACAGGACAACACAACTGATGCAACACCAAAAGATGACAAGTTGATTTATGTCTAGAGCCTGGTACAATTGCATAGCAAGGCACAGGTCAAGAGTACACTCGAAAGAGCACCATCGGCAGTGAAACACAGGCTGCATTCTCTGAAACCAACCGGGCCGGAAGCACAGAGAACCAGTTCTCGGAGAAGTGTTTTATCAAAGTAATCCATGGAATGACATGTCATAATTATGTGAAATCAATTGTGGATTAGTGTTAAATGTGTTTATTGGTGATATCAAGTAAGTAAAAAATAAGAACAAACTATGTTTGTCTGGAGGTCAGAACCATAAGCACTTGTTAGGCATATACGAAGGAATGCAGGTGAAGTGAGATTCTGCATATTGCTTGTTGGTATGCCTGGGGTGTGGCTTGCTTGTTGTAAACCGCTTCAAAGAGTTTTCAAAATCGGCATTGAAGCCATTGGTTTCAACGGGCCACAATAACCATCCACCTGAGCTAGAAAATGATTCATTGAAAGTTCCATTGTGCAACATCTGATTAAGCTGTACTTCTGTGAAATTAGTAAACTGTTACAAAGCATCACATTTTGCAAAAGACAGAATGCATGCCATAATTACATTTACGATTACCGAAAGCTAAGACAAGTAGTCAGTTGTACTGTTTTGTTTAAAAATATCATTTGGCGAGGGATCAGACAATCCCTAAATCAGGCATCAGTACCTTGGCCCTGCCAGTATTGTGTTCCCCAAACACTTTTAAGCTCAATGTTGTCCTTCCAATATTTAGTTTGTGTGTGTATATTTTTCTTCACTGGGGAAGGTGTAAGCTTATAAAAATATGAAACATGATCGATATGGACATGACTAGGAAAACATGTTTGTGTTTTTATTTTTCTGAATATTTATACATTGTGTGTATTAGTCCTAGTATAACTTCTGCCTGTATTTATTTGGACCTCATAGAGTTCTAAATCATAATAAACAACTTGATACTTGAGGAAAATAAGGGAACTTCTTTAAATATGATTTAGAACTACCCATAGGTGAAGACAGGCAGTGGCCCCACTGTGTATACTTAAAAACAGCACATGGAGTACTGTTGTGTAGTTCCTATAAATCTATATAGGGTGTGTGCATTTAGACAACATAGGCTGTGCGATTGGCTTCTAGACTCATTCCAGACACCCCCACTACGTATGTTTGCCTGCATACCTAGCTAGCTCACATTGCCACTATGAACTCCTTTTACCAAGGAGAGAATAGTTTCTGGCAACTATTGAACATGACAACACTGTCCCATCAGGGATCGTGGAAACAGTACAGTACTTTTTGCTCAAATACATGTGCTTACTGTGTCTCAGAGAGATAAAGACTAGAGATGTATCAATACGCATTTATTGAACCAGCATTATTCTAGTATAAAACAGATGTGCTGAAACAACCATAGGACAGAAAGTGATATCAATGATTATAAGCACCAACAGAGTAAATGGATGGTAGATTTCCACCATAATGCTTAAATAATGAATATATGCAAGCGTATAAATACATGACAAGAATAATGCATACTCCTATGATGCAGACCTTAACTAAATTTACCTGAATGCACCTAGCATGTATGTATGTGTGTAGAGCCAAGAATTCCCCTAGGATGAAGCCAACCCCATTACCTTGTGTGGGAGAATGACAGACCCCATCTTGGTCTAGAGATGGGGTCTGTCGCCCACCCGGCAGCTACGTTCTACTAGCCTCGCCGCCGTACGACGCATCCGAAGAGCCAACGCCGGAGGCAGATCCTCCTCCTACCTGGCGGCCAAGACATGGAACTCCCTCCCCATCCACCTTCGGCTGACCCAGGACCATCTCGCCTTCAGGAGACAACTCAAGACCTGGCTGTTCGAGCAATAGCAGACCCCTTCCCCCAAGCGCCTTGAGACCCTGCCGGGTGAGTAGTGCGCTATACAAATGGTATGATTGATTGATTGATTGAGCTGGACACCCCGCAAGGGATGTCAGTGCACTGCGTGCTGGAGTGTCTGCGTGCAGGAACCTCAGTGTCTAGCGTAAGTGTGTAAGTATGGAGGTCTTTCTCCTCTGCCTGCCCCAGCAAAGATATGGTATATATACCCAAAAGGTACCCTCAGGGGTTCTACCTTGCTGTGTAATGTCGGCCGAGGATGACGAGGGATGACCCTTATACATTATATTATGCAGAAGATGGTGATCTTGCTGTGATTCTGAGAATCATCATGCATAATAAATTAGGCTAATTTTCTAGGAAAACCATACAACATTATATGCAGCACGTAATTTGGTAAAAGGTCAATACCAAAAACTGTTATGTAGTACAATGGCAGGTGAAAGGTTTGGTGACTACCCAGGCCTATACTTGGGATACAAGTTCAAGTTTTTATTTTTTGATTAGTAAAAATCATTACAAAAACCCCCCTAGAAAAATGGAATACATCTGCACAGCGACTAGCATTATCATGCAATAAAAAAGATCGACATGCATCACTATTTTATCTTACAAAAAGTACATGGCTATAAAATTCAATTATTAAAAATAGTACTTTAGCAGTTTTAAAACTGGAGTATCAAAAATTAAAACAATATATATATATATATATATATATATATCCAAGTTTCCAAGTTGCTCCAAAGGGTTGCGGGAGGCCCCGTGGGAAGTGGCGTGAATGCCGGCAGAGCACGCCGGTAACTTCAATGACTACACTCCGTCTCACAATTTGGCACGCTCTCAGACATCCAATAAACGCCAGAAATCAGCAGAGTCCAAGGGTGTTTATTGACACCTTACTACATGTTTCGGCTTACGAGAAGCCTTGATCACGTAAGTTTGTGCATCGCATCTGTACAACGTAAATACTATACAGCAACATAAACAAAGGACTAAGGTCGCATGTCAGAAGGCAAAAAGGGTTACGGCCATATTGGAACGATCAAATCATGCCGGTAATACGTCTTACCACACATAACAAATGTACGTACACAAAGTCAATGTATTATGATCATGAAAATAATGCATGGTCAATAAATCATACAAAATTGCATATAAGTATACGTAAACAAACAGAACTAGTAAAGTCTGCTGACACTCGCATTGGTAGCCACATCGTGTAAACATGGTGTGGACGGCTACATTGTGCTGGGGGTGACCAACATGCATGGCACAAAGAGTGGATTGATATCCTAGTGGGAGTGTTTCAGCCAGTTACTAGGTGAAATACCTGGTTTCCCAGAGTGCCTACGGGAAATAACGGCGAAGCGCCAAGTTCTAACAAGCGGCCTGGTCACAAAAAGTCAATGACTGTGAAGTAAAGCCAGTATAGGCGTGCTCTTATCTCATGTCAGGAACGTGAAGGAAGTTGACTGGTGCAGGTGCAGTGAAGGGCCTCAATCCCAGTGATGTTCCTGTGAATTAAAATAAAAGATGTTAAAATCTAACATGACAAACAGCGTATGCATGAAGTCAATAAACCAGATAGTAGCCGCATGGAAGAGGAAGAGAAGAACATGCAGGTTAAGTTACATCACAACAACTTATTGGGGTGCACACAGGCATATGACAGGGTATTTAGACATAATCATCCTTGAGATGAATTGCTAATTCTTCGTCCTGGTTCAGCCCCCCCGGGGCCTTGGTTTGGAAGTTGATTATGTGTCTGGATTCCCTCTGTCTCATTTTGAGGACACGGTTACCACCCCTGGGATTTCTCTCTATTTGCTCCAGAATGAAAAATCTCATGAGTGTGGGGTCAGAGAAGTGAAATTCACTGAAGTGGCGTGCCACTGGGTATTTGGCATCCTTGTGGATGATAGCACGATAGTGTTCTAGGATGCGTTTCTTTGCATGGGCGGTGGTGCTGCCAATATACCATAGTTCACATGGGCAGACAATCACATAGACTACAAACATAGTGCTGCAAGTCAAAAATTGGGTGATCTCTTTCTTTAAGCCATTATATTCCACCTTTTTGATGAGAGTGCTGCTCTTGCAGGCTTTGCAATGCCCGCATGGGAAGTATCCTTTAAGACCAAGGCCTTTGTTTTTGGAATAATCGGTGATGTCACTGCGGACACATATGTCCCTCAGATTTTGGCTTTTTCTGTAGGTGATGCTGGGTCTGTCTGGGATGAGATTGCCTATAATGCTGTCACTCTTCAGAATATGCCAGTTTTTAGTTATGATTTTCTGGATCTGTTTGGATTCTTTGTTGAAAGTAAGGATAAGGCGTGTGACACTGTCGCCAGGTGATATATCGTCCTTGACAATATTGCTGAGAGTGTCACAGCGCTTGACAGTGTCTGCCTTTTGCTTGGCTTTTCTGAGCACCCAGGCAGGGTAGTCCCGTTGTTTGAATCTATCCAACATATCCTTGGCCACCAATTGGTAGCTGGCATCAGTGTTGCAACTTCTTCTTGCCCTCAGTAACTCCCCGTAGGGGATGCTCCACTTTAAAGGTTCAGGGTGGCTGCTGAGGGCATGGAGAATGCTGTTGCCTGCGGTTTCTTTTCTGAAGAGTGATGTGAGAATCTGATTGTTCACTATGTCTATTCTGACATCAAGGTATTCAGCCATGTCTTTGCTTATATTGCTCGTCAATCTAATGTTTTTGTTGTTAAGATTGGGCCGATCAATGAAGCAAGAAGCCTGTTCTTCAGTGCCCTGCCATACCAGGAAGAGATCGTCGATGTATCTCCACCAGGTGATGACATGGCTGACCTCATCCATGAATGATGGATCCGCAAAGATCTCTTGTTCCCATTGTCCCATGAAAAGGTTCGCAAAGCTGGGCGCAAAGCTAGAACCCATCGCCGTCCCTGTCTCCTGCCTGTAGATCTTACCATCAAACAGGAAAAAGTTGTTGGCAAGGCAGAATTCCATCATTTCAAGGAGCATTTTGTTATGCTCTCTGAAACGTAATGGCCGATTCTTGAGGAAGTATTCACAGGCCTCTAAACCTTGTTGGTGGTTCATTATAGTATAGAGGGCCTGGACATCCATGGTAATGAGGAGATAGTCTTCATTCCATGTGAGGGTGTTGAGTTTGGCTAGGAAGTCTTTAGTGCCTTTTATGTGGCTATTGAGACCCTGTATATATATATATATATATATATATATATATTCACAGAAAAAACCATAGGTTATAGTCCATATATAGTTAGGAATTTGCATTTACAAAACCTTGAGAATTCAATGAAAAAACCATTGGTTTTAGGCCATATATAGTTAGGGATTTGCATTTAGAAAACCTTATTTTACTCGCATAAAACCATTGAAATTCCATATATAGTTATAAGCGCTAACTATATATCGCGCACCCGCAATCCACTGCTGATGATGTCACATATTACATCATTCATGACATGGTTAGTGACATCACTGATGAAATCACTGATGACATCTCAAATGACATCACTGATGACATCACTGATGACAACATCCAGTGACTGTATGTTTCTGTAAAGTTAAACTATGTCTTACATATTGAAGAATGAGTGGATGTATAAGTGTCTGAATGAAGGATTTAGTAGGTGCATGACTGACTGTATGAGTGAGTGATTAAATGTGTCTCGCTGAGTGCATGGTTTAGTGACTAAACTGTTTTAATTTGTGCATCATTATATCTGTTGTTCTAAAAACTGCTGCATATGTTGATCAGTAGCTATATGAGTAACTCTATGGGTTATACATTGGTTGTCCAAGTATTTGTATGGGAAACTGAGTGTGTGTATGGGTGGTCAAAAGTGCATGTGGAAACAGCTGTATGGGCGGTTGACTGTGCATGAGTGTATTAGTGAGTGAATGGATATCTCAGTGCTACATGTCAAATTAAGTACATATGTAAAACACAGTACATGTGAGAGTTGACATCTATAAATAACTGTGCATAAGAGCCAGTGAATGTGTGGGTGGCTGTATGGATCATTGTGAACATGTATCAGAGATTGTATAAGAGAGTAAAGTAAATATGTGTTAGTATATGTTTGTATAAGTAAGGTGTGTATAACTGTATAGTTGAGAAAATGGAGGTGTGATTGATTTTTGGCATAACTGACTAGGTGTGTGAGTAACTCCATGGATGAGTGACAGTCTGTGACTGTCTGTTTACACTGATTGTATCTAAGGTTATATTAGAGTCTGAAGAGGCTCATGGTATTATCACATGAATGATATCATCAGTGATGTGATCAGTCATGTCAAATGAGATGTTATCAGTGATGTCATCAGTGATGTCATTTGAGATGTCATCAGTGATGTCATCAGTGATGTCACTAACCATGTCATGAATGATGTAATATGTGACATCATCAGCAGTGGATTGCGGGTGCGCGATATATAGTTAGCGCTTATAACTATATATGGAATTTCAATGGTTTTATGCGAGTAAAATAAGGTTTTCTAAATGCAAATCCCTAACTATATATGGCCTAAAACCAATGGTTTTTTCATTGAATTCTCAAGGTTTTGTAAATGCAAATTCCTAACTATATATGGACTATAACCTATGGTTTTTTCTGTGAATTTCAATGGTTTTTTAATAGCAAATATCAAAAGCTGTCAAATGTCAAGTACGTGATAGGTAAAAACGTTTTTGTGTTTATGCACGCTGATGTGCTTTAAACGCTGCCCCCCCCCACTCCCCTCTTTTCTCTTAGTAGTACTCTCTCTTTGCAGATAGTGAACGGTAGTTAACGCAGACCTTTACCCCTGTTGTAATCCGTCGTACCTGCTTGTCTCTCCATTTGATTGATTATTATCCAAGCATTTACTGTTTTACAATTGGTTCTCTTTGGATCATTCTCTATTTACAAACAAGCACAAAGTCGCAATACTCTGTTTAGTCTTTGCAGATAGTGAAAAATCGTGTAAAAAAATAAAAGTAATCGAGCAAAATCAGTAGACCACTAATTCGATCTCTTTTTGACCTCGGTAAAATACAAACCTTAGGAACAACCCTTCATGAGAAATACGAAAATAGTGAAATGAACTGAGCTCCACACCATGAGGGCTGCAAAACAGCTCGACTCCGCCACCCACACCGCCCAAAATAACGACAAACTCTATGCAAATATTATAAATATACACAACACACCAGCAAAGAAACAGAGTAAAACATTTTATTAAATAACTATTTACATAACTATTTTATACTTTTTATTGCCCGATCCGGCTAGCTCAATCGATCGAGCATGAAACTCATGCACTGATAACAAGCGTTGAGAGTTTGTAGAACGATGGCTTCAGAGGAGATGGAGTTCACTTCTCAGATGAGGGCAACAGAATTTTCATTCTGAATTTAAGACTGTGCATTGGTACCTACTTATAAGTACCTAAATGTACCATAAACCCAAAAGCTCTTCTCAGAGCTACCCTACATCTGATCACTCACAATTATTATTTTTCTCTAACTTTTTTCACTAATTTTCCACAAAATTCGCTCCCCGGAGCGCTACCCGGTTCGCTAACCGAAAGCTAACCTCGCGGAATTTTTTAAAAAAAAGGTTTTTTTTCCGCACATATAAGCCTCCTCAGCCACGCTCAGAAAACCTAGGGGGTCAAGATAAGTCTACCATGACCCCTTCTACCCATTCTAAACATTATTTGCCCTCCATCTTGTATCTTAATGCGAACGAAACACAAAATGGTGGACTCCCGTGACGCTTAAGGTTCGCTAACCGGGCAGCTTCCCGGAAAGCGGTCCTAAAAAAAGGCGGGAAAGTAATTTACAGAAAAACGACTAGAGACACTCTCACCAAATATAGATTAGCTCATACTACATAACAATCCCTTCCATTCTCACAAATTTCATTGAAATTCCATTTAGCCATTTAGCCTGTAGACCTCTCCAAGTACCGTGAGGTAAATTACTTCACAAAACACATCTGAATTGTTGGAATTGACAACCAATGAAAATGTTACTTTCATTTTCTACTTTTATTACCTGACATTTGATTGGTTATATACCTGTATATATATAAAGGGAGAGAAGGAAACACAGCCATTTTGACTACTACTTCTTGTTGTACCTCCTATTTCAAAAGCTTCAAAAAACTTCAACTTCTTTGTGAAGGTAAGTTATAATTTAATATATTGTGCACTATGACTTAATATAGTAGACTTTTTCTGCTAGATATACACTATCCCTCTGTAGTAGTAATGTATTTAGATAGACTTCTCTGTTATAGTTATCAATGGAGTAAGGCTTGTCTTGGTTAAATCACATACACTTTTTTATAGTCCTATTTCCACTCTCATACTATACACTGCCAAAAGATAAATTCACTGATAAAAACTGCCTATCTAAAATTAATCCCAACAGTGCCCTATCTCTACTGATATATATTTTCTTATTCAAAATTTCAGGCAAAATGGAAGGCGAACAACAAGTTTCATTTTCGATTGAACTGAAAGAGAGCAGCCAAGACAAACTTGATGACTTTATGGATGACAGTAGAGACCACGAACTTCTACAATGTGTTGAAGCAGTAGACAACTTGCTTCAAAATGAAAAACAATTACACCCTATAATAAATTATGACATTTCTGACAATGAAATGTTAGAAAAGTTAATAAAGTATGAAACACAATCATAATAAAAAAAATAAATAAACAAAGAAAACAAAAAAAAACAAGAAAAACAACAAACAATTAACATACAGTATTAGAAAAGTCTTTCATTCTTTTATCCATAAAGTTCGCTGCCCAGAAAGCTATCCGGTTCGCGAACTTGGCGCTTACCACGCAAAAAAAAATTATTTTTTTTGGACCCTCCTAGGCCCTTTTAAAACCTCCACATAAAACCTAGGGGGTCAACGAGGATCTACTATGCCCCCTTATGGTAATTTCCCCCTTTGTTTTGGCCTCCTCTTGTCTCTCGATCCTACCGAGAGACAAGATGGCGGCCGCTCCGGACTGTTTAGAATGTTGACAGACACCGGAGGGCCAATCAGCTTCTCATCGCAAAGTTCCGTTACGCGAAAGGTTCGCTAACCGGATAGCTGCCCGGAGCGCTGTTACAGATATATATCTTGATTTAAACGTTAATTTCTCAAAATCCACTGAAGCACATATATTGAGACCTAGCAAAGGCACATCAGGCTAACAGTCCCTACAATTTTGCCAAGTTTCGTGAAAATCCATTCAGCCGTTCGGGCTAAAAGTGAGTCCAACCGCCCTATGGAAATTAACATGGGAAAAAGGCGTTTTGGGACCCCCCTTTTTTCTCGGCCCCCCCTCCACAAAACCCCCCCAAATTTTCAAGGGCTGCTCAGAAACAAAATGTGCCATTTTCCTGAAAATTTCAGCCAATTCCGTCCACAAACGCAAAAGTTATTAGGCATAGAATTTTCAGAAATCCCATAGGGAAAAAATCCTAACTATATATACCTACTGGCTATCGCCAGTAGGTAATATATATATATATATATATATATATATATATATATATATATATATATATATATATATATATATATATATATATATATATATATATATATATATATATATATATAAGGGTGTGGGGGTGATTTAGCGTTCTCCCATTCTGTGGTTGATTAATGTCGTTCCCATGAAACATTATTATTGGCACTATGTCGTGACTTTCATGTTTCTTAACATGTTTCTCCACTAAACAGCCACTTGCTTTATTTATTTTTCTGAAGTGCTGTTTCCGTCCTTGTCTGTTAGTCTACCATCTTATCTTTAATTTTACCACATTGCACTGATTTGTTAATCCAGTATGTAATCTCATGTGGTACATGTTGCTTTTGAATTGCATGTGAATTGAACATGTAAGATATTGTAGACACTGTTGCTTTATTTTTCTGTTTTTTTATTTTTTTGGGCGTTTCTTTTCCCCAATCAAGCCCCTCCCACACCTTGTATATATATCCTCACTTTTATGAGTGCATTTGTGTGATCAAGCTCCCTAGTGGAGTGAAACGCGTTACCTCATAATAAACGTTTTGAACCTGCTACTCACTTGAGTCTGGATTATTGGAGAGCTTTACTTCTGGCTGTCTGCTGTGGCGCTGCGAGGTCTGCACCCTGCTGCTGCCTGTCACTCACCGACAGGCTGGGACTCCTTTACATATATATATATATATATACCCTTTGAAAAGGGTGTGGGGGTGATTTAACATGAATTTGTATTTAGTCTTCATCAGCTTGAAATAGGAAACTATTGACAAGTTTCATGAATTAAACTCCTCGGCAAGCCAGGATACACCACGAGCCCTCCAACCAGCATATAACTGCTTGCCTGCTGGACCGGATGTTCAATTCATTAAAGATAGCTTTCAGGTACTGTCTCCTTTGGATTTGGATGGCTGGACAGACGCATAGTAAGTGGATTAGGGTTTCTTTTTTAAATCCACATAGCCGACAGGATTCTGAATTGAAAGCTGGTTTCCATGAGGGGTATGGGTCCTTGGAGTCATGCACGCCCATTCTAAACTTTAAAAAGCTTGTTTTTAGATAGGAGCTGAAATGGGCAGATAAATAGGCTTGTGGCTTTGAGAACCTGTACGATTTTATGATTGTCCATCCATGCTGCCTCCTGGTGAGCGCCATTTTATCCTCCAGTAAAGATTTTTTTTGGCCGTGACATTTATTATTTTGTTGAAGGATCCTCTATCCATCGCTTTGTCCCATGCTGATTGAAGTTCCATCTTAACCAGAGAGGTACTCAGGAAGCTCCCCCAGGAGTTTGGCATTTCCTGCTCCCCCTGAGACTTAATTTCGTCCCAGCATAGGCTGTTCAGAGTGCCCGGGTCGGAGGAGCGGAGAGTGTGGCAGAATTTTATAAAGCTACTCATTCCCTTGTATTTCTGATGCTGGAGACCAAATTCTAGTCTGACCTGGGCAGGCGAGGCACATTTCGGCAGGTCAAAAACAGCTTTGTAAATTTTTGACTGTAACTCATTCTGTAAGTGCGAGACAAACTGGGTTGGATTTGGGCGACCATTACTTTTAGCAAGGGAGAATAGTTCGGGCAGTCCATTTTTTACGTATTAATCTAAAAGAATAGATCAGTGATTGGGCCTTAACTTTGACGGAAAGTTTATTTTCTTTACGAATTGTACCCTGCCCGATTGTTACGCCCAAGTATTTGTATGAACTTTTTTCTTCAACGTTAGCCCCATTGACCATCCATTTGAACTTTAATTTTTTGCTATCAACTAGGCGGACGATTTTTGCTTTCTATTTATTTAGCTCCAGCTGTTCCTTGTCCAAGTAGGATACCAGATTGTTTATTGATCTCTGTAACCCCACAGGGGTTTGGCTCAGCATGACTATGTCGTCCGCATATTGTAAGATTGCAACCGATTCGTTGGCTAATTTTGGGGGATGACAGTCTGGTTTTTCAATGTATGGAGCTATGTCAGATAAGTACAGGTTGAAAAGGCTGGGGGCCAGGACACATCCTTGTTTTAGGCCGCTTTGTGTGTGGATACTTGCGGTGGTACACAACCCATTTCCCAGCTAAACTCTCGCCCAGGTATCAGTATACAAAGTGATAATGGCGTTAAGCAGTATGTTCCGCAAGCACCATCTGTTGAGTTTTTTCCATAGATGACTCCTGTTCACTCTGTATACCTTGGGCGTTGATGTGCCTTAAGCCTAGTGCCCCAGGCCCCAAATCTTCCACTCATAGCCTCTATTTTGTCCACCAAGTCCTTGGACAACCAAGTTGTCAGAGACTCCTCCACTCCCCTCCCTGTTGTTTCCTTAAATTCCACCGAAGTTAGGTCACACGAACGGATTCCTTTTATTTCTGGGATTTCGTGAAAGAGTCTCAAAAGGTTTCCCCTATTTAGTGTATCCTGGGTGCCTTTTGATGAATATTCCGGGATGAAAGACAGTTTCAGTTCACACTCGTCTGATTCGACTTGCTTTTCGTATGAGGAGGGTACGAGTTCCTTTCTTCCACCATTTGGTGTTGATATTAGCGGGATGTTTTGACCACTTTCTTGTTCATACTCTGCCGTGTATGTGGTTGGCACCTCTAGCCTGGCGTTTGGTGTTCCTGATGATATTTGGGCCACTTTCCCTGTTTGTGGCTCCACTTGATCCTGGTTAAGAAGCTTACAGTGGCGATCCTTTCCCCTTATTGTAACAGCGATAAATTTGGGGAGGTTTTGAGGGTTGAATGACATTGGAGCATCCAATATATTCGCCGAAGGTTGATTATACTTTTCTACGTCAGGCCCCTTGTTTGTTACTGCTTGTTGAATTGCGCATTGTTGAATACTTGCGCCTTTGCTGCTCCTTGGGCTTCTATTTCCCACTGATTGCCGGTTTTTTCTATGTACTGCTTCACCCTCTTCCGTGTCAGATGATGTTATTTTACCTTGTTGCTGCACGGCCGGGGTTGCATTTTCGATGGCTTTGTCCTCTGGTGGTGGGCTTCCGGCACCTTGATTGGTTTGAGGGGAAGTTTGAGGTTTGGCAATATGGCTAAGGCCCTGACTCTTTGAGAAGGAGAACTGAATAGAATGGGCTTGGTCACTTTCAAGGGTTCCAGGAGGGTAGTGTTTTTTTCTTTTCCATGGGTGTTTTTGCTGCAAAGAGTGGAAATAATTTGACCGGGGCAGAGCTAGATTGTTTTGTTATATTTAAGCCTTTAAGCCTAGCTTTCCTCGCACGCTTTCTTTCCCATTTTGTAGGTTTGACTCCCGCCATTGCTGTTGGCTGAAGGGCCACTAGTTGTTGTTCGCTTTGATTTAGTTGTGTCTCAAGTTCTAATTTAGATGGTGCTTCGTTGGTATTTTTTGGTCCCTCATTGTTGGCTTTAGGGAGATATTCAATTGCCTCTTGAATGACAGGTTTTTGAGATATTCCATGGCACTTGTTATTATAAGATTGTTTTGCTGCCCCAGAACGTCTTTTAAAAGTTCCGGAAGGGTTGCCAGTTTCTCAATTATTGGGCCGCAGTAGCATGAGGATAGTTGATTATTTTGATCTCGTTGCTGATCCAGGATTTCTCTTTTTGTTAATTACGATGTTATTAGGTCTAATTTTGTGTTTACTCCTGAAATGTGACTGGCAATGAGGTTAATAAGGTCGATTTGCACATCCATTTTATCTGACTGAAAGTTTAATACTTTTATAGATTGTTCAAGGGTATGGATCAGTGTTTGAGCCCATTGCATGTTGTAGTTGTCTCGGTGTGCTGCGCTGGGCGACCAACCTGGAGCTTGACCCATTTCCGGAGGAGATGGTTATTGGTGACGAGAGAATTGGTTGCTTGATTGTTATGGGGCTATGACCAGCCTCCGGTAGCTCTGTATACTGAGCGTCTTGTCCCTGAGGGCTTAGGGGAGTCGACGAAACCAATGTGGCTCTTCTTTGTGGGGTTCTTTTCATTGGGCTGGGGGTTAGATGATCCTTTTCCTGTCCCTTCCCTTCTAACGATTCAAGGATTTCAATCAGATTTACGTCACTCATATTAGAGAACGATTTGCAGGTCAGCACTTCCTTATAAGCGGCGATCTTGGCACTTCTGGGGGTTTCTAAGGGGTTTTCAAGGGGTTCCTTTCGCTGTTCTTAGCGTCCTTCCCCTGCCCCTGCACTCCTTACTACCTCAATTGCAAGGAAGAGCGCTGTGGCTCTGTTACTTACTTTCTCCCAAGCCTTGACAGCTCCTGCTACAAATCAGGAAGCCGCAGCTCCAGCTCCAGCGGCGGTGCAGAGGTGTGGCGGTCAAACTTGGAAACAGCTCTGGAACGGCAGCCGTCAGCCGTCAAGGAGGAGGGGGCGGGAGCGGGTCCCCCGTCAGGCAGCGTTCGACCAACAAGCAGCGGCAGTGCGGTGCCACAGTGGTGTGGTGGTGCGGCTGTGCGGAGGCCCGGTGTTCAATGTTCGATGCCCCTTGCTCTGCAACCAGCAACCGACCGCAACACGCCACTACCGGGCTCCGTTGGATCTTCGTTAAACCGCCTCTGCCTGCCTCTGCGATGAAGAGGGGCTGCAGCACGAAGCAGCCTCCAGCGCGACTAGCATCGACTCACAGCGTGGCCCCTCCCTCAATCTCTGATCTCGGCAATCGGCAATCAGACTCCAGATCTCCCAGTGTTGGGATTGGATTGGGATACATTATGAAACATAACAGTACTAGCTCCATGCAAATAGTGCTGTGCATAATAATGGAAACAGAACATATCACTATAATTTGTAGAATTCGAATACACATCTTACTTCTCAAACACAGTGTATTATAGCATATCAGAAACAGTCATAACATCCCATTCACCAGACATGGAACCAGGGGTAATAACATCATCCATATCAATTAAAAAACACATGGAGTAGTGTGGCTAAGATGGTGGTGGAGCAGTAGCTCTTTGGTGGAGCCCTGCTCTGTTAGGCCCTAGTAACCTCATCCACGCTGGCACCAGTGCCGAGAAAATGGCTGATTAGTGGCAGAAAATGCACTCATGCCCTGGGCGCAGTTTGAGAACTCTAAATCTTCTGCATGTTATAGAAAGCCGGCAGGGATGAAATGGTCCTGAAGTAAAAAGCCTCAAGGTGGCCGCTGCCGCAGGATGCAAACTAGGGGAGGCTTCCAAAGCTTGAACCTGTGGCCTGTGGAGAAGTGCATCATATATTTTGGGGCTTCTTTCAATGCTACATCTGAATGGGACCAGTGGTCCTGTGTATCAATGTGACAGTCCTGCAACGGAGGAGGAGTCTTGACTGCCAAGCTATAAACGGAAGCCCTGCAGCAGCGTGCCTGGGTGAGACCTGGTGACAGGACCCCGTAGAAGGACATGGAGGACAACGTTATTGAACGCCAGCCTGTTGGTACGTGAAGTAGATGCACAGCAGTATACCTGGGGCTACTCACCCTCCTTAACTGCAGTTTTCTTTCCTTGGTGCACCCTTCAGCTGGTGCACCCTCCCTGGGTCCCGCTTATGGGGAGGGGTCATGAGGATGACCTGAGACCTAGGACTTAGCGAAGTGGGCAGCATATTATATTGTAGCCCTCAGCCGGCAAAGTCGCACCCAACAGACGATCAGACACTCAATTTGTGGTTCGCCCATGTTCTCTTGTGGTCCCCTTGCAGCCCAGGCCTAAGCATTGTGTTAAGGCTGTGGCCCACACTATGGCCCGTGCTGTGGAGCTACTTGGCTCATCCATTGAGAAACTTTGATGTTGGCTGTCAGGCCTATGTTGAGTTGGGGGTGATTTTAAACCTTAGACCGGTGATTGCCTGACTGGGGGATGCAAATAGGCCCCTGGAAGACTACATCTTGGAACAGGTCCTTAAGCATCAGGTTGGGAACTCTGTTGAACTTATACTTGATCAAGATGGCCGACAATCAATCAAAAAGGGACGCCTCCATTAAGGAGTTACTAAATAAACCCCCCACTAAAAGTGTAGTTACTCCTTCTGACATGCAGCAAATGCCTCCTGCTCATGCCACAGACCCTGATGTTGATGCTTGCTCATCGGAGGAACCAGGGACCTGCACATTCCTGGAGCAACTATTTGGTAATTTACGAGATGATATTGCGGTACTCAGACAGGATGTCACAGCAAATATTAATGACATTAAGGTGGACCTGGTTGAGTTGGGGGATCATGTGGATTCATGGAACACTTTGGCAACCAGCACAATGAAGAACTTCAAGACCACAGTTGCAAGCTTCTTGAAATAAGAGACAAAAATTAAGAACTGTACAATCCCCTGGAGGACTTGGAAAACATGTCTCGCCGGTCCAATATTCATATCAGGGGTATGCCCCTTCAGGCAGATGCCAGGAAGCTGGAAGACTATATGACAAAGCCCTTCAATCATATTGAACCGGAACTAGGAGACAAGAATATTCCTCTTGAACATACTCACCGAGTGGGTTGCCCTGCAAGGACCTCAGGCATGCCACAGGACATCCTGTCTTCTCTCATATAAAAAAAAGAACTTGATAATGAGGATGGTCCGAGACTTCCATTTGATAAACTCTGAAGGCGCAAAGGTGTATATTTTCCAAGACCTTTCACCTCTCACCCTCCAGTGACACAAAACAATGAAACAAGCAACAGCCTTCTTACGTTAGAAGGGAATTTGATATAGGTGGGGTCATTCTTTTCGACTAATCTTTGTTTGGAATCCAAAAAACACATGCAGTTTGGACTTTGGAAGGGGTGCATGCCATATTGGGTTTTGAGCTTCCTGCAGGAGACGAGACCCATCAGTTACAGCCTAGGTCCACAAACAGCTCAAACACCATCTCGAGACATCGACTTAGTACTGTGACAGAATTGCATGCACAGCCATCAGTATCTGAGAGTCGCAGAGAACAAGAAACAACTTCAAGGACAGAGTGGTACATCGGACAATGAGGGTGATTGATCCCCCGGATGGAGGAGGTTTGTCCTATGCTGAGGCTTGGCCTGACTAGTACTGTGCCCCTGGTAACCAGCCTGACAGAGGTGACACAGAGTTTAATACATGTTTATTTCTAGCACAGCGGAGCTCCCTTTTCATTCCCTGCTGCAGTGTCGAGATGACTGCCAGCCTAGCAGATGGACCCATATTGATGGAGGTCTCGAAAGAGTGGGATTGTTATTGAATTGTTGTTGCTCTCCTTGTTTTTTCTTTCCTTCCTTTCCTTATTTTTCGTTTTTATTTATTTTATTTATTTTATTGAAGAGGATATGCAAAAACAATTTTGTCAATATATCGTACATATATATCTTATAATATCTATCCTATGTTGTAATTTTTGTTTCTATATAGAAAGAGATACATCTCAAATACATATTTAAACAATGATATACAATCCCTGCATGAAGAGGGCAGAGAAAAAGAAGAAGAAACAGAGAAACAAGATAAAAGGAAACGTTCAGAAAACAAATGAGAGAAAAGGCTAACCGAGCATTATTGTCGATTGAATCTTCTTGTCACCTTTATAAACCCTATACTCCGTTACATACTGGTTTGATCGTCAATCCACTTTTTAAGCGGAGCCCAAATTATTCTACCCCGTTTTCGAGCACCTCGACCTTTGCATTTATAAAGTTATTTTTCTTGATGGTATATTGCTAGTATGTGGCCAATCCAAGCTTGAAACCGTGGGGGATCTGCATCTTTCCAATGGGTGGAAATAAGAAGTCTCATTACCGCTATTGCCATAAAGAGGAATTTGCTCGCATGATGACCACACAGTAAGCTTTCATCACACCCTAGTAACATTAACGTAGCAGATATTTATAGGGCATTCTACAGCTGCATTTAAGAAAGATTCCATTTGCTTTATTACGGTGTTTAGTTCATCGCAGCTATAAAACATATGGATTGTATCTGCAGGCCCTTAAATAAAGTTTAAAAAGTGCTAAAGAGACTAAAATTGGATAGATAAGAGGCAAAAAATATTTTAATGAAAACCTCTCAGCTTCCAAGACAATAAAATGAGTACAACAATAGTAGTTTCAACAAATAGCTACAATTTATTGTGTCGGGTCAACATGTTTCTGCAGGCTTGTGGAGCCTAAAAGGTATCCGCTGCTTTCATCAGGACCGATAGTCCCTACTGCTCAAAGGTAGTGATATATATATAAAAAAGAAGTACATTTATCACCTGGGTATCCTAGGTAACATCAATCCCCTGGCTGGTGGTTCCCAAGCAAAATGGACAGGAAACACAATGTCAGATACAAAGAAAGACAAACAATTTAACATACATACAGTTAGTGAGTGGATTGAGAACTTTTTCTTATATTTAATCAACCATATCGTGCAGCAGAATAGTTTCAATTACTTGCACTCATAGTGTCTAAAAAAAACGTACACCAATATCTCATAAGAGTATATAACTCTCACTTACCAATCGGGCAGGAGAGAAAAGCTCCATCTCACCTTGCTACAGCGCAGGTAAATGGAGCACCGCTCTGGTGAGGAAGAACATAGAGGAGAGAATTACTCAGACATGTCAGTCAAGACTGACTTCGCATACCCACTCATAGTGAGTGAATGTTCTTATAGTTTAGTATAGTTTTCATAAATGCCAGTCGCATAGTGGATGTCTCAACACACTCGACCAGTCTCAAGAGTATAGAGTGTAAATACAGTTAGTCACCTCCACGCGTTGGTTAGCGGCGTAGCTCAGAGGCAAGACCTATATCCACAACTCAATTACGCCAAGCCCCAGATAGTACTCAGACACTTCACACAGCCTGCTAACATCTCATCATGCTTATTAAACGTTCTCCTATTCACACCAGCAGATTAAACGTCTTAAGACACAACCAGTACTTTAAACACTGTCAGCCCGCATCGTATCTCTCCGAGTCCGAATACATGCTCCCCGGGCTCTAACGTTGGTACTAGCTACTATATGATCTATTTGTGGCACTTACCTAACCGCCGGTATTCTGGGCGTCCCTCTGGGCCATCTTGGGGAGGTACCCGGTATGGTAAATGCCCAGTATTTACTCGCTGGTGTCGCCCATGATGCAAAAAACGCAAATGACGTCATCAGGCAGCGTCGTTGCATGGATTCATGGGAGATGTAGTCAGAGCATCACGCTACAAATTACACGTGACGCAAATGATGCCAATAACGTAATCGGACAGCATTATTACAATGATTCATGGGAAGTGTAGTCAAAGAATCACGTTACAAGTTCGATACAGTTATATATCAAATATTTTACTCATCGTTGTTATACATGATTGTGACGTGAACCTCATCAAAAAAACTTCATTACATATATTCATGGGGGTTGTAGTCAAATCTCACGCTGCCGATTTTAAACAATTATACCTCCCATCTTTGTTTAATATTGCGTAATGAGTGTGAGTATCTGCCAATTCCCATGTTTACACCCTGAGAGTTCGCAGATGCGAGTTGATTTACTCCTGATCTTTAATCTGCCCTAGGCATTGACGCCATCGTGAACTCCATCGATAGGGGAGCTCATCGAGAGTATAGTCCTGTGTCCTATAAATAGCAAAGGATGCTCATCATTTCTCTCCTTCACTCATACTAGCATACGCAGTTAGTGACGAATAGGTCATACACCACTAAGGTACTCATGCGGTCTTCTGCTAGTGTCCTTAATATGAAGGAGCTGTGTGTGCAAGCTAAAGAGCTCACATTACTACTGCCAATCTGCTTTTTATTGAAGGATGTGCAGTACATATTGGGAACAGAAACGCGGTCAATAAACTAAAGTGACATCCACGGGATGTCTTCATTCAAACCATCCTTGTCTGAATTTAATTTATATACCCACTTCTGCTCCTTTTTGAACAAAAATGTACTCACATCCTTCACCTGAGTGGGAATCAAGGGCTGTTCTATTACAGTCCACTTGAAATCAGTAGGTGCATGTCCCACTTCCAAGAAATGATTGGTGAGCCTTGTAGCCTGTTTCCGGCATCTAATAGTGCTCTTATGCTCGGAAATGCAGAGTTTGATTTTTCTCGTAGTCATGCCTACGTACTTCATATGGCATGGACAGGTTATCAAATAAATAACATTCTGGCTGTTACAGTTAGTGAACCGTCTCTGTTGCCAGGGGCGGTCACTATCTATGTCAATCCTTGTTGTCCAAACGGTTTGTTGGCAGGCGGCACAACTGCAACACGGATGGTGGCCTGTGACAGCTGGCATGTCCCAAAGGGTGCCCACTGGCCGTGGAATGTTGGTCTTAGGTCTTGTATGGACCAATTGGTCCTTCAGGTTCTGGCCCCGTTTGAATGCAAACAAAGGCAAAGGTAGATTGTCTGCACCAGTATTCAGAACTTCCCAATGCTTTCTTATGATCTTCTGTATACTATTTGATTGGGTACAGAAAGTATTCACACAGGTAATAAGATCTTGTGTTTCTTTAGGGACTGGAGGTTCCAAAAGATTTTCTCGATTATATTTGATGCTCTTTTCTTAGATCTGCGTATCAGATGTTTCAGATACTTTCTAGCAACTAAACTCTTCTCAAGAGTTTTGGCATGGTCATTAAAAGTATCTTTTGTCGAGCAGTTCCGATGTACTCTCAAAAACTCGTAGAGCTTTTGGGTGGCAACTGTCGTAGCTCAACAGTGAGTTTCTGGCCATGGGTTTGCTGTATAATTCCGACTGAAGGCCAGTCGGAGTTGCTGTGATCAAAAGGTCCAAAAAGGCTAACAGGTGCTTGTTGTACTCCACGGTAAATCTAAGAAAATTATTTCTGAGGTTTAACCATTTGTGGAAATCCTCTAACTGTGCCTCGCCAGATGACAAAAATGTCATCAATGTAACGTTTCCAGAGTCGCAGGGAGTTAAAGTACGGATTAGTATGTGTGAGGATATGGTCTTGTTCAAATTTATGAACATACAAGTTCGCGAGACTGAGGGCAAAAACACTGCCCATACTAGTCCCGGAAATTTGTAAATAAATAAACTCCTCAAACTGAAAAAAATTCTCTGTCATTGCCATGTTTGCAAGGGTTATGAATAAAGAGACAGGCATGATGGAGTTACATCTTGTGCTAGTAACAACTTCTCTTTTACATCTAGAGTCTCGTTCTGCGGGATGGACGTGTATAGAGATTCTACGTCAAAGGACACAAGTAAATCAAGGTCTATATCGAACTCTAGAGAAGAATTTAGTTGCTAGAAAGTATACGAAACATCTGATACGCAGATCTAAGAAGAGCATCGAATAATAATCGAGAAAGTCTTTTGGAACCTCCAGTCCCTAAAGAAACAAAAGATTGCATTACCTGTGTGAATACTTTCTGTACCCAATCAAATAGTATACAGAAGATCATAAGAAAGCATTGGGCGATTCTGAATACTGGCGCAGACAATCTACCTTTGCCTTTGTTTGCATTCAAACGGGGCCAGAACCTGAAGTACCAATTGGTCTATACAAGACCTAAGACCAACATTCCACGACCAGTGGGCACCCTTTGGGACATGCCAGCTGTCACAGGCCACCATCCGTGTGGCAATTGTGTCGCCTGCCCACAAACCGTTCGGACAACAAGCATTGACATAGGTAGTGACTGCCCCTGGCAACAGAAACGGTTCACTAACTGTAACAGCCAGAACATTATTTATTTGATAAACTGTCCATGCCATATGAAGTACGTAGGCATGACTACGAGAAAAATAAAACTCTGCATTTCCGAGCATAAGAGCACTATTAGATGCCGGAAACAGGCTACAAGGCTCACCAATCATTTCTTGGAAGTGGGACATGCGCCTACTGATTTCAAGTGGACTATAATAGAAAAGCCCTTGATTCCCACTCAGGTGAAGGATGTGAGTACATTTTTGTTCAAAAAGGAGCAGAAGTGGGTATATAAATTAAATTCAGACAAGGATGGTTTGAATGAAGACATCCCGTGGATGTCACTTTAGTTTATTGACCGCGTTTCTGTTCCCAATATGGACTGCACATCCTTCAATAAAAAGCAGATTGGCAGTAGTAATGAGAGCTCTTTAGCTTGCACACACAGCTCCTTCATATTAGGGACACTAGCAGAAGACCGCATGAGTACCTTAGTGGTGTATGACCTATTCGTCACTAACTACGTATGCTAGTATGAGTGAAGGAGAGAAATGATGAGCATCCTTTCCAATTTGTAGGACACAGGACTATACTCTCCATGAGTTCCCCTATCGATGGAGTTCACGATGGCGTCAATGCCTAGGGCAGATTTAAGATCTGGAGTAAATCAACTCGCATCTGCGAACTCTCAGGGTGTAAACATGGGAATTGGCAGATACTCACACTCAGTACGCGATATTAAACAAAGATGGGAGGTATAATTGTTTAAAATCAGCAGCGTGAGATTTGACTACAACCCCATGAATATATGTAATGAAGTTTTTTTTTATGAGGTTTTTTTGATGAGGTCATTCACGTCACAATCACGTATAACAACAATGAGAAAAATATTTGATATTTAACTGTATCGAACTTGTAACGTTATTCTTTGACTACACTTCCCATGAATCATTGTAATAACGCTGTCCGATTACGTTATTGGCATCATTTGCGTCACGTGTAATTTGTAGCGTGATGCTCTGACCATATCTCCCATGAATCCATGCAACAACGCTGCCTGATGACGTCATTTGCGTCTTTTGCATCATGCGGGACACCAGCGAGTAAATACTGCGCATTTACCATACCGGGTACCTCCCCAAGATGGCCCAAAGAGACGCCCGGAGTACCGACGGTTAGGTAAGCGCCACGAATAGATCATGTAGTAGATAGTACCAACGTTAGAGCCCGAGGAGCATGTATTCGGACTAGGAGAGATACGATGCGGGCTGACAGTGTTTAAAGTACTGGTTGTTTGTTAAGACGCTCAATCTGCTGGTGTGAATAGTAGAGCGTTTAATAAGCATGATGAGACGTTCGCAGGCTGTATGAAGTATCTGAGTACTATCTGGGGCTTGGCGTAATTGAGTTGTGGATATAGGTCTTGCCTCTGAGCTACGCCGCTAACCAACGTGTGGAGGTGACTAACTTTATTTACACTCTATACTCTTGAGACTGGTCGAGTATATTGAGACATCCACTATGCGACTGGAATTTATGAAAACTATACTAAACTATAAGGGCATTCACTTACTATGAGTTGGTATGTGAAGTCAGTCTTGACTGACATGTCTGAGTAGTTCTCTCCTCTATGTTCTTCCTCACCAGAGCGGTGCTCCATTTACCTGCGCTGTAGCCAGGTGAGGTGGAGCTTTTCTCTCCTGCCCAATTGGTAAGTGAGAGTTCTATATACTCTTGTGAGATATTGGTGTACGTTGTTTTAGGCACTATGAGTGCAAGTGATTGAAACTATTCTGCTGCACGATATGGTGGATTAAATATAAGAAAAAGTTCTCAATCCACTCACTAACTGTATGTATGTTAAATTGTTTGTCTTGTTTTGCATCTGACATTGTGTTTCCTGTCCATTTTGATTGGGGACCACCAGCCAGGAGAATGATGTTACCTAGGATACCCAGGTGATAAATGTACTTCTTTTTTATATATATCACTACCTTTGAGCAGTAGCGAATATCGGTCCTGATGAAAGCAGCGGATACCTTTTAGGCTCCACAAGTCTGCAGACACATGTTGACCCGACACAATAAATCGTAGCTATTTGTTGAAACTACTATTGTCGTACTCATTTTATTGTCTTGGAAGCTGAGAGGTTTTCATTAAAATATTTTTTGCCTCTTATCTATCCAATTTTAGTCTCTTTAGCACTTTTTCCACTTTATTTTTTCATTTATTCTTTTGCACTGCTTAACAGTTGTCACTGTTTGCCAAAATAGCCTTTTTCACAAAAATGTCACTGGGCTTCACCTGTTTAGTCCATCATTTACTTTACTGAAGTGGTTGCAAAATCTTCCCTTCTTGGTGTGAAGGATCCCAGATGATGATAAGGGCGGTATCGGTCGACAACTGATGGGTATTTTTCACATGTAGAAAGTATCCTGTTGATTCTTGTCATGTCACACTGGTTTACCTTTCTTCTTTGATTAATGTACTTATAATAAATTTTCTTTATTCGGTTTTTGTCAATTATAAAACCATAAAAGCAGTGATATGAAATTTACAGCATTAAAACAATTCATACAAAAAAAATTCCTTTTAAAGATTCCTTCGATGTCTAAGAATGCATTTTAAAAAGTTCAATACATGATAGCAGGTACGCTCAGAGTCTAACATCTGCAGAAGGATCATGGCCGGGCGGCATTGTCTAAGGCCCCAGTCTTTTAGTAATGGGAATAGCCAGGTTCTCCTGTGGGGATGGTAGTATTTACAGAACAGTATCGTATGCATACATGTTTGAACAGAAGTCTCATCACAGGGGCATGCAGACAGTTTTGGTTCCCAAGTGTTAGTTTGCGGGAAAGCGACAAGTCTGTGAAACAGGTTAAGTCTGAGTCTAGTTAAGAGCATCCTCTCATATGAGTTAATTTCCAGTGCAAGATAAGGCTGGATTTGTAGCGATAACTGTACCATGTTTGCGTGTTGTACAGATTGTTTGTTTGAGAGCAGGGTAATTCTGAGTGACTCAAGATGGCTCATTGCTTTCAATTTCAGCTCATTCTTGCTTATCTCGGTTAAAGATGGTGGACTGAAGTAGAATCTTTCTAAACCCATGTCCGTAAAGAATCGCTTCACGTAAGTAAGCCAGGCTATTCAGTGCGCATTATCAAGAGCCATTGAATCCTCTATGATGGCTTTAGTCAACATGTTCTTATCAGAGAGCCATATGCGCCTCCAGAGTAGTAATGGCTGTACTTTTATTAGGTCCTCAATGTAGGGGATTCCCAGTTCCATGTGACATGCATATGTGGATGAGCACTTGGGGGCGGATAAGAGGAATCTGGTAAATGAGTTCTCTGCTATTTGTAGGGATGCGGCATCAACATGTCCCCAAACGCCAGCCCCATATAGGGCAGTGGATAGGCATTTTGCGGAATAGATTTGTAACATCTCCACTGGGGATCTCCTTCCAAGTCTTTGTGAAAAACTAATCAATGCAGAGTTAGCTCTTCTAAAAAGGTGCCTTCTCGACTCAATGGCAGGTTTCCATTTTAGTTTCTCGTCGATCATTATGCCCAGGTAGGGATATTGTGGCGTTCTCTCAAGATTTTGGTTGTTGAGGGTGATGTTCTTTATCCGTTTACTCCCTCCACCGGCCACCATTACAAACATTTTTTTCACGTTTATATGTAAGTCCAGTGCGCCCATGAAATCAGCGTATTTGTTTAAGGATTTCTGTAGTTCTATGGGGGTGCCGGCCAGGATTACCGCATCATCCGCGTAGAGCAATGCCGGGATCATGCGTTGATTTATTCTTGGGAGGTCCTGCGCCCCTCTCAGCATCCTCTCTTCCAACCCGTTTGTATACAGGGAGAAGAGGAAAGGGGCTAGGACTAAGCATGGGCGGAAAATCCGTTTCGCTCGCGGATTTTGCGGATTTTCGGGAAATTCGCAATCCGCGAGATTCGCGAATCTCCCGCAAAATCCGCAAATCCGCGAGCAGCGGATTTTGCTTGCACTGCTCGCACTGTTCGCGTGAGTTCGCGGCTTCCCAGTACAACTTTGCGCCCCGCGAATAAGTGCTAAATTGCAGAAATACGATCTTAGCAAAACTGAAACTACTTACCAGGTTCAAAAGTTCAGGCTCATCATTAGTAGCCATTTCCTGTAGTGCTTCCTGAGGGGCTCCTCCAGAGTTCAGTTGCCAGTTGCAACTATTATGTGACCCTGCTCTGAACCTCAGAATAGTTACACATATGCCACAAAGGTCCTGAATTACAGCTAAGGGAGACAAGCAGGAGCCAGGCTGGAAGTTAAAATCCATTAATCAGCCCCTAATTCATTATTGTCAGTTGGGGCAGGGCAGGTGTTGTAACTAATTTTGCAACAATGAAAGCACTTAGCAAGTGCAAAAGATCACTAATCAGGGCGCACTAAGGAAGCAGGTGCCAGCTAAAAAAATATTCTGTGACACATTAATCAGCCCCAAATTAATTCAGGTCACTTGAGGCAGGGAAGGTGTGCTTTGCTTTGCCGAAAATAATGTACACTGGACAACCAGAGGGTGTGGTGATGAAACAGAGGGTGGCATGGGTGGGCCAGAGGGTGGCATGAGTAGTCAGAGAGTGGCAGTGGTGACAGAGAGTGGCAGTGATGAAGAAGAGTGTCCCAAACAGGCTGGACACGTAGAAACAACAAGTTCGCAAAACTTGCGACCCGACAGGTAAGTTCGCAAATTGCGAAATTGTAAAAACCCTCGCGAACTGGCAGAAACACGGGCGAACACAAAAAAAAAAAATCCGCAAATTCGCGGGAATTCGCGGATTTTGCGGATTGCAAGTTCGCAAATCCGCAAAATTCGCGAGATTCGCAAAATTCGCCCATGCTTAGCTAGGACGCACCCCTGCCTGACTCCTCGCTCTACCTTGAACGACGGAGTGAGCTCACCCTTTGTCCCGTAGTGCACTCTCGCAGTGGCATTTGTATATAGTTCCCTTAGAAAGTCCAATAGTGGAGGATCCACCCCCATGTTTCGCAAAAGAGTCCATAGCTTTGAATGTGAAACGCAGTCAAAAGCAGAGGACAGGTCTACGTACACCATGTACATTGTCCCCTGCTTTGCGTGGATGTACTTGGACACAATTAGAGTTAAATTAAGGGCCTGTTTGACGGTTCCGAACCCTTCTCTGAAACCAAATTGAAGGTCCGATAAGATCTTACTGTCATCAGCCCATTGTTGCAGTTGTTCCAGGATTACTCTGCCGACTACTTTTCCTGTGGAATCTAATAGAGAGATCGGTCGATAACATTTGACGTCTTGTCGGTCCCCCTTTTTAAAGATGGGGACCATAATGGAGTTGGACCAAGACTCCATTAAACCCAAACTTGCTGTTGCAGAGCATACTCTGGTGAGTATAGGGGCCCACAGATCCGGATGTTGTTTGAAGAGATCCACAGGGACCCCGTCTGGTCCTGGAGCTTTGCCCCCTTTGCTTAGATTTAGTGCTTGCCTTACCTCAAGGATATAAAACTGAATGTTTATTGGAAAGTCGACAGGAGGATGGGAATGAGTTGTTTCTTCATTGGAAGATGTTAGTTTAAATATGTGGGAGAAGTGTTGTACCCATGTTTCCTCTTCTATCGCTACGTCAATTTGAGGTCTACTGGAGTCAGAAAGAAAAGGGGTTTTCACTGTCCGCCAGAAAGACTCACTGTTTTTTGTGAGTGAACTTTTATGTAAATCATTCCATAAGGATTGTTTTAGCTCCTGTTTTCTTTGTTTCCTGATTATTTTGTAGTGATATCTTAGGTGTTTAATCAGTTGAATGTCTCTTTTTGGTTGCCTAAGAGCCTCTTTTAATTTGATTAGAGAGCTCGTACATTCGTGATTGAACCAGTCTGGGATTGTAGGATTATTTCGGTTTTTTGATTTATTTTCCCTGGTCAGCATTAGTTTGATTTTATCCATGATGATTAATGTACTTTAATACCTGTTTCTCCTTATTGTCAGATACTAAGTTAAGTCAACGTCTTTTTTCCTTGACCCACTGCTACTTTGTGTCTGTTTAAACTGTGTTGATTGGGGGCTGTAAGGGTGCTAGGTCGGTAAACATCCCCTTGGACCCTCCCATCTCTGTTATGTTCACTTTCAAGTTTGCCGCCATAAAGATCTCCCCAGATAGATTCAGGGATTGGCATATATCAATATCTGGGTCCCCGGTCTTCATAGCCCATTTAGCTTCTACCGCTACCAGATCATCTGAAAGTGTATCCATTAATACTTTATTCAAATGCTTAATTCTAGTTTGTGAATTAGATATGGTTTCTATTAGGGATATCTTATGGAGCACCAATCTCTTTTCTTTAAGTTTATTCACATAACTAACAATCTGGTTATATTTAAACAGTGAATTATCAGATAAACCATATTTTAATTGAAGTTCCGAAAATGACAATCTTCGTTCAGCAGCGTATAGATCACCTACTGTTAATACTTTTCCTCCCAATGCCTAGCTATACTATCATATAATAAAGATGAAGAATAAGAGGATCGTCAAATTGGAGTATATCTGTTATATATGGGTATATTAAATAGGTTCTGCATCTTTTTCCAAATCCTCCATATTCCAAATACTATCTTAAACTTGTTTTTTTATAGTATTTAGGCTCAATTTGTCTAAAAAGTACCCCTTGAGCGCTATTTCTAAAAGCTAGCTCGTAAATTGTAGGTAGATCTCCGTTTAAGTTATATTGTCTACCACAATTGCCCGGCATAATTACATATAGCATTTGCTGTAAAAAACATGCATAGTAATATTATCCTACGTTTGGGGCAGACCAACCTCCTTGCTCCTGTGGTAAAGTAAAAAATGTAAGGGATCGGCGAATTTTAGAGTATTTCCAGACAATACAGCTGAATATGCCATCTATTCTCTTTAAAAATCGTTCCTCGATAGCTACTGGTATTGACCTAAACAGATATAGAATTTTTGGGAACATGAGTGATAGGTGGAGTCTGTTTATCCGTTGGAGGTCTAAGCTAATCTGGTTGATTATCGGTTGCATGTTTATTTTCCAAATGATATCTATATCTCTAGTGATCTTAATGCCTAGGTAGGTTACTTCAGCTAGTGTTTGAGGGTCACTGCATCCAGTTTTGTTGTTACATAAGATTTGGGTTTTGCCTGTGTTTAGAAGGTAGCCTGATTTCTGGCCATACTCTTCTGCTAATTTCTTAATTAGAGCAATTGCCTTATCTGATTCTGTTGTTATAATTGCCAGATCATCAGCGTATGCCAATATTTTGGTGTCATAGCCGTTGCGCTGGACTGGCACAATAATCTGATCTTGAAGGATTTGCTCAACGAAGATATCAATATAGATAACGAAGAGTATTGGCGAGCATGGACATTCCTGCGTCATCCCCCTCGCGATCATTATTCGGGCAGATTCTTCCCCCATGATATTCAGCATATGGTCGATGATACATGGCTTGTATAGCTCTTAGAATACCGGGACCGAAGCCCCTTTGTACCATTGTTATCCTTAGGTACTGCCTGGCAACACGGTCAAAATCTTTCTCCGCGTCTAGTGATAAAGGGAAACTGGAGCCCCTTTTGGGGTGTGGTCACCTCAACAGTAGCCACAGGCCACCTGCCCAACACTTCACTGAGGAACATGGAAGAAAGATACGAGATGACTAAGAATCATATTGGAGTGGCACTTTTATTCGTTAAATCACAAGTATATAAACAAAATGCATTTCATTTCATGTAGTTAAGCAAAAACCATTAAGATGATCGGGCTTCACTCTGTCCGGAATAAATGCTTGATGACAAATACTCAAAATTTTGTTAAGGTGAGCTGCAATAAGTATCTTTTAAAAGGCATCATTGAAAACAGCTAGAGATCCAAAGATATAGAATCCATTTGTTATAAAACTCTAGTGCCTAGAAGCTAGCCTTTCTGATGAGAAGCAACTATGCAAGATTAAACATTTTAGGAGATCCTAAATGCAAAGAATGAAGATTTTTTTTTAAAACAAGGCACAATTAGAAGTTAGTTAGGGAATGTAGAAAACATTTCTTTAAAGACCCAGTGCCTGGAGGCACCTAACTATGGAGACTAGCCATATAAGATCAAATCATTTAAGGAAACCTTAAATGCAAGGAATTGGGTGTGAAGGAAAACTATCGAGCATAGTCAGATTTCAAAAGGCAACAATATTATCTAGACTGGGAGTTGATCACTTCTGAGAAGAGGCTTGAAAACTCCCAAGTCAGATAAACGGCCGGCCGGAGAACCCACGCATGTGATGGTCACAGCAGAAGAGTTCTGGTTTCTGATTGTGGTGTTGGATCCTTTATACCTGAAAAATGCAGAACTGACACTGTTCCGATGCACTTTCTGATGCAGGTGGCTTTACCGCATGTCTTAGGGACACAGGAATGGCCAGGTGGCTCAACGGTTGGTTGGCCATGCTCGACCGCAGAAAATAAACAAAGAACATCTTGTCATGAATATATGTGATAGCTTAACTTACGACAGGTGCTATTATTGGAAGACGTTGTAACTTTTAATTTGTGCAAGCTACCTTTCAAACACAATATTTCAGCAAGAGTCCAAGATGTACCACCTTGTACCAGCTGGGTCTGTGTACGTGTGTGTGGACGTTGGTCTTGAAGCTGTGGAAAATTACTGTACTCTGTGATAGCCCAAATTACCTCGTTGTTTTCAGTGCAACAGAAATGCATGTTTTGAAATCATCAGGTCTAGTGGAGCTTAGTATGAACGACTGATATCAAAAGATGGTGGCCTTTGGCCTTTGGCTTAGGCCTATGTATATTGGGTTCATGGAATCTGTGAGCTTCTATTTACTGATAGTATATGGTGAAAATTGGTCATTTTAGCATATTTTCAGATCTTGTCAAGTGGTTCCCACATCAGACCTTTATCCTATCAAGGTCGATAAAAATTTCCTTTCTGGTGATTAAATGGTAGAACGTGACCCTCCATCATCTAACTGCTCTTGTTCATTTATGGTACAAAAGGGGGTGGTAATGGACGGAGCATCTGAACCAATCAAACACTCACACCCAGTCAAAAGATCTGGGTTTAATCCATCACCTTTCTTTAGCCCACTCTGCCACCCCAGTTCAGACATGGCTGTATGCAAATCAGTCTGACCCTGTGCCTCATGGGAACAGTCCATCCCGAACTGCCAAGCCATGCCTTCCCTGGACCGGAAACAAGCTTCCGAGGACCAGATTCTGGCATTCCAGCCATCTTCAGCCCGGCTTGCTTGAATCCAGTGGCAAAGTGAGCAAGGGACTCACGTCTGATCATACCCTGCCACACTTATGGCGGCCAAAAGCAGTACAAAAGGGGGTGGTAATGAACGGAGCATCTGAACCAATCAAGCCCTCACACCCAGTCAAAAGATCCGGGTTTAATCCATCACCGTTATTTAGCCCACTCTGCCACCCCAGTTCAGACATGGCTATATGCAAATCAGTCTGACCCTGTGCCTCATGGGAACAGTCCAGCCCGAACTGCCAAGCCATGCCATCCCTGGACCGGAAACAAGCCTCCGAGGACCGGTTTCTGGCATTCCAGCCGTCTTCAGCCCGGCTTGCTTGAATCCAGTGGCAAAGTGAGCAAGGGACTCACTCACACCAAGTCAAAAGATCTGGGTTTAATCCATCACCGTTCTTTAGCCCACTTTGCCACCCCAGTTCAGACATGGCTATATGCAAATCAGTCTGACCCTGTGCCTCTTGCTTGAATCCAGTGCCACTGGATTCGAGCAAGCCGGGCATTTATGAACACACTTTTAACTGAGTATCTTAGTGATCTTTCAGCTAGTGGGGGAATCCAGGGCATGTCGTTAACATAACACATACAGCTGTCTTGGGGTTGCTCTCTTTGCTTGGCTCTTTCTCCATCTGGTCTAAGGAGCATTTTGACATATTCTGCACCTGGTTCACTAAGCAGGCGTTCATATTGGGCTGCTGTAGGACTCTTGCTCTGGGTGTCCCTACCTGGGGGAAGTGGAGGAGCTGTTGGTATTCCATAGTGAGTGCCAGGTGCTGCTAGCTTTCTCATTTCTAATTGTACTCCAGTCGCATCCCCAGGAACTCGATCCATGCCTTCATACTTCGCTACCTTGCAGATCCCAGTGCTAGCATAATTCATCCCTACAGCTTTGGTACTTAACCTCTTAATACAGTGACTCCCTATCTGAAAGGCGTAACACAGAAGCAACATAATCCCAACTATGGGTATTACAAATTTCAGGATTGCTGTGAGCCATGAAGGCATCCAGTCAAAATCAAACCAGTCCGTTGGAATAATGTCCGCCGGGGCACCTCCTTCCTCTGTCAATTCTTTTACCAAGTTTGTCAGTTCCTCAATGGTTCTTGCTGTAGATCCGTTATCCTCATTGTTTCCTGGTATGAACGTGCAGCAGGATTTTCCGATTCTATGGCACAAACCACCATCTTTGGCAGTTAGCATGTCGAGGAAGTAGTGATGCTCCAGAACCATCAGTCTTAAGGGGTGCAGTTCTTCCCTAATTGCATTCAGTCCGTCCCTGGTGCTGTTGATGGTCTTCATGACCTCGTAGCGGGTCACTTCCAGCCAGCGGGTATTCGCATTAGTTTGAAACATTGGAACTGCCCCTCCGAAGAAAAGCTGGGCCTCGTTGAAGAGGCGGAATTCTTCTGGAACGTTACCAAGGGCCTCTGTTGCGAAATACTCAGCTGTTCACCGGTGGCGGTGGAGGAATGTAACATCACCTGTCATTGGGTGTGAGAGTATGTGGGAGGCATTCATTGCCGGCACAACCAGGTGTACTTCCTGTAGAGTCGCCAAAGAGCACAGTCCGAACCACTGAGAAGGCAGCTGGAGATATAGACGTTCTCCGCAAGCCCAGTAATAGTCCATTAATGTGGAGGTGCCAAACTGCATATTGAAAATGAAGATATTTTGTTACAGTCTGTGTTACGCCCAACAGAGACAGAGCCATTACCTATGAAACAAAGAGAAGGGTTTTTTAGTTTAAATGCTTTTTTATGTTCCGACATTCCTTCCCCACCCCAGGTGTATCTCTTGCCTTCCTTATTCCAAATTTGTTCACAGTTCTCCTCAACATCCCAGTCAATGTCTCCCTCCCATTCTGTTTCTCCAGCCCAAGGGGGGCGTAAGGAAGCTGCTCTGCATAATAGGGTATGAACAGGGACCCATTTGTCATTTACATAAATTTGTGCTCGCATGTTCAGCACAGTCCTATTGTAGCACGGACAAGTGCGTTCATCGTGAGGTAGGGACAGTTCGCATGCTGCTGAGGGTACCGACACCGAGGTTAATCCTTGTTCCATAATGAGTGGCCCACGATAAAGTACGTCTGGGTGCTTACTTCGAAGCATGTTCTCTATCTCTCCTGTTAGGGCTGCTGTCTCTGTGAGAACCTTGTGGGTATAGTCCCACACTGTGGTATTCACAATGTCAGTATCTAACTCCACCGTGCTGACCTGGATCTGTCCCTGTATGCGGCAAAGATACAAGTGCAGAAGGCACATGGCAATGTGTGGGGGGACTTCTTTAGGAAAAATTAGTCTGTCAGCCCCTACTGCATGGGGGATGTATGAACATACATAGCAAGAATCATTAGTTATTGATTTCCCTACTGCTGTCATATCTCTGTACCACGAGTTGTCTACTAGGGAAGAGTGGACTAAATGATCACTGACTCACTGTTGTAACTCTAGTATGGGCTCTTGAACTTCTTGTATCTCTACAAGGTGTTGAAATGTCTTATACCCTGCTCTCTGCCCGGTAGGACTGCGGGGACAAGAGGCTTTGTCCTGTAAGGGGCAATAGCGAATCAGCGTGTTCTATGGTGGCGGGAAAGGCGTTGGCGGGACACTTTTTGTGGTTCTGTGATGTTGGCAGACCTATCCCATGAACTATTCCTGTCCTCTGGGGTGGAGGGTGAGAGTTCAAGATGCACAATGGTGCGTGTATTGCTAGCAGTGCTACTGTCCGGGAGTTCGGGACCTAGTGTGCTGTGTGTTGCTGTTTGCTGATTGAGTGTGACCGCTGGTACAGTGGACGGAACAGTGGATCCTAAGGCATTTTTGCTACCTACATCATGATAACTTTTTACAGCAAGAAAAAAGATATACCAATTAAATGTTTCTAGTGCCACTCCAACAATGATACATAACATTAGGATAGTAAGAATTAAACATGGGCTGAAAATTTGTTCCGCTCGCGGAATTTGCAGATTTTCTGCGATTTCGCCATCCGCGAATATCGCGAAATCGCGGTAAAATCCGCGAATCAGCGGGGACGAATTTTCAGCCAAGCACTTGAAGGGTTAAAGCAGCAGGTGCAAAAGTTGAAGCTAATTTTTTGTAACCTTTTACAAAAGGGTTACAAAGAAATTAACTTCAACTTGGGCACCTGCTGCTGTAAGCCTGTAAGTGCTTCCTGGCGCCTGGTTGCCTACTTGCAACTTTTCTCTGACCCTTGAAGCAGGGTCAGAGAATAGTTACAAGTAGGCAATGAGGCGCCTGTCACGAAAATTAAACCTCAACAGGAAGCACTGACAGATATAAAAACAAGCATTTGCAATGCAATAGGTCTTGCATTTGGAAAGTTTGAGATATTGGTTTTGAAAATAGCTAAATTAATAGCTTTGTCATTTACAATGCCAATATTTATAACTTTCGCAAATGTGACACCTATAGCAACATGTTTTGTATTTATGTGACTTAGATGTATTGATATTACAAATTACAATGGCTTTTAATTTTTTTAAATAATTAATACTTAAATAAAAGTGATTTTAATTTATAATGGCAATAGCTTAAACTTTTGTAAATGACTTTTGTGAAGATTATGTTCAGTGTATTTTATTGTGACGAAAATCCAAGAACAGAAGTGAAATATTAACATCTTTTTGTGACATTTGTAATAAAGCTTGAAACATTGAGAGAACATATTTGAACAAGTTGTTGTTGAATGGTTGTGCAGATTGATGCTGGGGTGGCGCTGAGTGGTGCTGTGGTAGTGCTGAGTGGTGCTGTGGTGATGCTGAGTGGTGCTGTGGTGATGCTGAGTGATACTGGGATGGTGCTGAGTGATGCTGGGGTGGTGCTGAGTGGTGCTGTGGTGGTGCTGAGTGATGCTGTGGTGGTGCTGAGTGATGCCGTGGTGGCGCTAAGTGGTACTGTGGTGGTGCTGAGTGATAATGTGGTGGTGCTGATTGATGCTGTGGTGGTGCTGAGTGATGCTGTAGTGGCGCTGAGTGGTGCTGTGGTGGTGCTGATTGGTGCTGTGGTGGTGCTGAGTGCTGCTGTGGTGGTGCTGAGTGATGCTGTGGTGGCGTTGAGTGGTGCTGTAGTGCTGCTAAGTGATGCTGTGGTGGCGCTGAGTGGTGCTGTGGTAGTGCTGAGTGGTGCTGTGGTGGTGCTGAGTGATGCTGTGGTGGTGCTGAGTGGTGCTGTGGTGGTGCTGAGTAATGCTGTGGTGGTGCTGAGTTATGCTGTGGTGGTGCTGAGTGGTGCTATGGTGGTGCTGAGTGATATTGTGGTGCTGCTGAGTGAAAATGTGGTGGTGCTGAGTGATGCTGGGGTAGCGCTGAGTGATGATGTGGTGATGCAAAGGGCAGAAAGGCACAAAAAGCAGTCTAACAAAGGGCAGAAGGGCCGAAAAACAAGGGAAAACGATTCTAACAGAGAGCAGAAGGGCACAAAAAAACAGTCTAACAGAGGACAGAAGGGCAGAAAAACAAGGGAAAAAGGAGTCTAACAGAGGGCAGAAGGGCACAGAAAACCAGTCTAACAGGGGGCAGAAAGGCACAAAAACGAGTCTAACAGAGGGCAGAAGGGCACAAAAAACGAGTCTAACAGAGGGCAGAAGGGCACAAAAACAAGGGAATAACAGAGGGCAGAAGGGCACAAAAAACGAGACTAAAAGAGGGCAGAAGGGCAGAAAAAACAAGGGAAAAATGAGTCTAACAGAGGGCAGAAGGGCACAAAAACGAGTCTAACAGGGGGCAGAAGGGCAGAAAAACAAGGGAAAACCGAGTCTAACAGAGGGCAGAAGGGCAGAAAACAAGGGAAAAACGGTTCTAACAGAGGGCAGAAGGGCACAAAAAACTAGTCTAACAGGGGGCAGAATGAATCCCGCCCTGCGTGTTTGTCCACGAAGATGCCACCTTTTTGTGCAATACCTCTACTCAACTGGAGTACTTTCTACTGTCTAATCAGTAAGTGCTCCCTCGTTGGCCAAATGTATTGGGGCAGATTTACAATAACTGGCGCATCCCCAGGGATGCACCAGTTATTGTGCGCAGCAGCTCCGCCACCCATGGTGCGCCGCATTTACAATGCAAACAAAACAGGTGATGGACCGAATGTGGATCAATGTCACACATTCAACCCAGTCCAAAGATCTGGGCCCAAATCCATCGTTTTTTTGCACTCCACACCACCCTGGGTTAGACAAAGGCGATATGCAAATCAGCTCTGACCCTGTGCCCCATGGGAACAGTCCAGTCCGAACTTCAAAAGCCATGTCCTTCCCAGAACGGAATCAAGCATCCGAGGACCGGACCGGTTTCGAGGTAACACCTCTCATCAGCCTGGCTAGCTTGACTCCAGTGGTGTGGAGTGCCTGGGACCCACGTCTGAGCATCCCCAGCGCACTTATCGCGAATTTGCAAACAAAACAGGTGATGGACCGAATGTGTCTCCAGTGACCATGTGTGCCTGTGCCTGTGTTACAGGCACACATGGTCACTGGAGACACATCTTCTGGCCCTTTACGCAGCTGCAGTGTAGTAAAAGCACTATACATTTACCCAATGAGCGAGCACTTACTGGATTAGCCAGTAAAAAGTCCTCCAGGGCAATTCGCAAATAAATACACGATTTCGCTGGAAAATTCACAAAGTCGCTGATTATTTTTGCGATTTCGCTGGGAAATCCGCGAATTCGCGGAACGCGAATTTGCAAATTTCGCCCATGCTTAGTAAGAATACATATCTTGGCATCACAGCTGCTGTATTCGTGGAGCAGCACGTGGGTGTCTTCTTCTTCTTCTTCTTCTTCTTCTTCTTCAACAGTGGGGGACCATAAGCATGTTGCTTTCCTCTTGCAGTCCATTGTCTGTTGCTGCGGAGGTGCAGGGTCAAGCCAAACGTCCTTTCCATGCTTTCCTTTCGGCTATCCGGATGGCAGTTGGAGATGAGTCAATGACCGCGAAGGGTCCCTCAAATTTTGGGTCTCTCCAAAGCCTGATGTGCTTCCGGATGAAGATCAGAGTCCCAGGACGAATAGGTGGAAGTTCTGGATCGATGGAGCTCTTCTCCTTCCTCTTGGATACCTGAGCAGAAAGGAACTGCGCAGCACGGGTTAGTGTGCACACAAAATCGTAGAGCTCTGCTTTAACAATTTCAGAGGATGATTCACTGTCAGTTTTGGGTCTGGAGGAGGGGACAGCTACATTTATGGATCGTCTGTTGACAAGCTGGTGGGGCGTGAGGTGGTGATCCGAACTTGGGGAGTTTCTTAGTGAGAAGAGGGCAAGTGGGTGGCAATAGAGCCATTTTTTACCAATAGTGGCGCTTATTTTGCTTATTTTGTTCTTGAGCAAGCTGTTGAGCCGCTCACAAATGCCGTTACTTTGGGGATGGTAAGCGGATATCAGTTTGTGTCTGATGCCTAGCATTGTGGTCAGGGAGGAGAAGATGGCGTTTGAAAAATTGCTTCTGTTGTCTGTCCTGATGGCATCAGGAATTCCAAAGCGGGAAATGACATCACAGAGCAGGATTGTGGCTGCTGCTTCGGCATCGCAGTGGACGCATGGTCCAGCTTCGATCCAGCGCGAGAAGGGGCATACCACCACAATGAGATATTGGTAATTTTGGCACCGATCAATCATATCGACATAGTCGAGGTTGAGTTCTTTGAAGGGGAAGGGGGTTTTAGGATGGTGGAAGCGACTGTTTTGAGAGCTGGGTTTGGTGAGTATTCTTGGCAGATGAGGCATTTATTAACATAGAGTCGTATAAGTTTGTGGGAATTGGGAATAAACCAGTCTGTTTGTAATGTTGTAGATCGTTATCTCTGGAAACATGTGGGGGGAGGTGGAGTTGGTCCAGTGCCACCTGCAGTAAGGCTTGTAAATGAAATCAGCAGGGTCCTGCTGTACTCCCCTCTTCTTCCATAGCTATTTCTCTTGATGTGGTGCACTTTCTTGTATTTCTCTGAGATGCAGTTGGGCAATGTGATCATATTGTTGCGTGTCGTCGATAAGGTAGGAAGTATTTGTGTCGAGAGTTTCACCATTCATATCTGTGTGCTGCAGTGGGGCTACACTGTCTTCGTGCGTGTTTGACTGTTCTGCTGGAGTTATTTTGTCTTCTGTATGTTGTGCTGGAACTACAACTTGGGCCAGTAAGATAGGTGTGTTTTGAGGATCTGGCGCAGTCACAGGTAGGGGGCTTCTGGCTGCAGCTTTAGCTGCCCAATCTGCAACAGTGTTACCTCTGGAGATAATGTCTTGTCCATTAGTGTGTGCTGCACATTTGACAACAGCTACCTCAGTTGGAAGTGTAAGGGCCTCAATTAATTCTTCCAACAATTGTTTGTGACATACAGGTGTTCCATCAGATTTGAGAAATCCGCGCCTCTTCCAGCGCAGGATGATTGAATATGTGGTTGTTGTGACATATGCAGAGTCTGAGTACACTGTGATGCGGTCATTAGTCCCGTGGTTCAGAGCGACAATTAGTGTCACTAATTCAGCAGCTTGGGCTGAGTAGTGTGGAGGCAATGCAATTTGTTGTACAATGTCTAGGGAGTCAGAGGAGTCATGCTGTTGGGCCTTAACTACTGCGGCTCCTGTGTACCTGATCCCTGTCTCCTGGTCAATGGTGGAGGACCCATCAACAAAATATACAGTGCTGTCTGGCAGGGGGTCCTCTTTTGCTGCTCCTGACTCGTCTGGAGAGTATGTGGCACAGTCATGATTGTCATCGTCTGAGGCAGCAATGGGATGGGCAAAGAATGTGGCAGGATTAACTTTGTGACATTTGACAACTTTCAAAGAGGGCAATGACAAAATGATTTCGTAACCTGACACTCTTTGTGTTGTTAGTGTTGTCTTGGCTTTCTGAATTATAGCAAAGATGGCCTGTTCTGTGTACAATGTCAAAGGGGATCCCATGACAATGGGGGGGCTTTTCTTTGCAGCGAAAGCTGCGGCGGCAAGAGCTTGCTCGCAGGGGTAATGACCTTTCATGACAGAGTCTAGCATGCCGCTGAAGTAAGCGATGGGCTTGTGGCCCATTGGGTATTTTTGGGTAAGGACAGCAGTCATGACCTAACCATTGCAGTGAGTGAACAGGTAGAATTCTTTGGTGTAATAAGGTGAGCCTAACACAGGTGCGTTTGTTATTTCATCTTTGAGCTGTTTGAAGGATGCTGTCATTTCAGGTGTCCAATCTATTTTGTTGCGACTGTCTTTGGCTGCTTTAACTGCTTTAAGCAAGGGGGCTGTTATCGTGGAGAAGTCAAAGACCCACTGACGGACATAATTGACTAGTCCAATGAATTTCTGCATGTCTTTTACAGTTTGGGGCTCTGGGGTGTTTTTTATGGCCTCAACACTATCTGGCGTGACTCGTCTCCCTGATGCTGATAGTAATTGGCCTAGATAGTCTACCTCTGTTTGGCAGTAGTGAAGTTTGTTTTTGTCTACTTTGTAACCTCTGTGAGCCAAAGTAGTAAGCAGATAGATAGTGTCTCTTCTGCACTGTTGTTCTGTGGTGCTGGAGAGCAAAATGTCGTCGACTTATTGCAGCAAAGTGCTGTCACATTGGAAATTTGATAAGTCTTCTTTGACAACTCTGCTGAAGATGCTAGGGGACTCACAGTACACCTGGGCTAAACGAGTGTACGTCATTTGCACCCCAAGGAATGAGAAAGCCAATAGGTATTGACTGTCGGGGTGAAGGGGGACGCTGAAAAATGCATTTTTCAGGTTGATGACGGAAAAGTACTGTGCTTCCGGGGGAACATTTATGAGGATGACAGAAGGGTCTGGGACAATGGCAAACCCTGGTATCACTATGTTGTTATTAGCGTGCAGGTCATTTACTAGACGCCATTGATTGGTCTTGTCCTTCCGCACCGGGAAAAGACAGGTATTACAGCAAGAAATAAAGGGGTATATAACCCCCTGATCCAGCAAGGCCTGTATGGTAGGGCCAATGCCCTTCTCTGCTTCCTTGGATAGTGGATAATGTTTAATTCTGGGTAAAATTGCGCCTGGTTTCAGTGTTATCTTAAATGGGGTGGCTGAACGAATAAGGCCTACATCATTGGGGCCAGCAGTCCACAGATGTGGCGGGATTTGAGCCAAGTCTGCTTCACGCACAGAATCATATTTTAGTGGGGCAGTGGGTGTTCTCTTTTCCACTGTCACTGAGAGGGGTACCTCATACTCATAGATGATCTCTGTTTTGGGACATTCATCAGGATCGCCAAAGAGCTGTTCATCTGAAATGCTTCTCACCAGTTGTCCGGGCTCGATAAAAATTACACAGGCCCAGGTGCACATATTGTCGTCACCTGCTAGGAATGCCCCATAAGCAGGTGTTATTTCAAGAGCATGTATGCCGAAGATCATGTTCTTGTCCGGTATCTGGGAGTCCTGAGACTGTGGACGGAAGAGGAACTCTTTTGGGAGCTGGACAGTGCAGTTGTGCAGTTCTGGTGTGTTAGCTACAATGATATGTACCGCAGTGGAGAACGCTTGCTCATCCACAGGGCGAGCTCTTATTTGATCTTTCAAGGAGGAGTCAACAGTGGGTGCCATCATCCTTGTCAAGGGTGTGCCTGGTATAGAGCAAATAATTGTTTCATTCTCATGGAAGTGAATGGTCATGTTCAATTTTGCCATGAGATCTCGCCCTAAAAGATTCACTGGAGAATGTGGCGAGTAAAGTAGTTGTTGTTCCAGCACCCGGTCTCCTATTTGTATGGGTACTGGCTTGGTGAAAGGGACCCTTGCTATTTCCCCAGAGAATCCCTGTGTGTCCGCTACTTGAACAGAAATAATTCAGAAAAGGGGGTGGTGATGAACAGAGTGTCTGAATTAAGCAGACCACTCTTACCCAGTCCAAAGATCAGGGCTTGATCCATCACCGTTTTTTAGCTCACTGCACCATTCCAGCTCAGAACTCGGCTATATGCAAATTAGTCTGACCCTGGCCCAGTGCATCATGGGAACAGGGCAGACCAAACTACCAAGCCAATTCTTATACTGGGAAGGAAACAAGCTACCGGGGACCGGTTTCTGGCATTTCAGCCGTCTTCGGCCCGGCTTGCTTGAATCCTGATGGTGCAATGAGCTAGGGACTCACATCTGAGTATACCCTTCCACGCTTATGGTGGACAAAAATGATTCAGAAAAGGGGGTGGTGATGAACAGAGTGTCTGAATTAAGCAGACCACTCTTACCCAGTCCAAAGATCAGGGTTTGATCCATCACCGTTTTTTAGCTCACTGCACCATCCCAGCTCAGAACTCGGCTATATGCAAATTAGTCTGACCCTGGCCCAGTGCATCATGGGAACAGGGCAGACCAAACTACCAAGCCAATTCTTATACTGGGAAGGAAACAAGCTACCGGGGACCGGTTTCTGGCATTTCAGCCGTCTTCGGCCCGGCTTGCTTGAATCCTGATGGTGCAATGAGCTAGGGACTCACATCTGAGTATACCCTTCCACGCTTATGGTGGACAAAAATGATTCAGAAAAGGGGGTGGTGATGAACAGAGTGTCTGAATTAAGCAGACCACTCTTACCCAGTCCAAAGATCAGGGCTTGATCCATCACCGTTTTTTAGCTCACTGCACCATCCCAGCTCAGAACTCGGCTATATGCAAATTAGTCTGACCCTGGCCCCGTGCATCATGGGAACAGGGCAGACCAAACTACCAAGCCAATTCTTATACTGGGAAGGAAACAAGCTACCGGGGACCGGTTTCTGGTATTTCAGCCGTCTTCGGCCCGGCTTGCTTGAATCCTGATGGTGCAATGAGCTAGGGACTCACATCTGAGTATACCCTTCCACGCTTATGGTGGACAAAAATGATTCAGAAAAGGGGGTGGTGATGAATAGAGTGTCTGAATTAAGCAGACCACTCTTACCCAGTCCAAAGATCAGGGCTTGATCCATCACCGTTTTTTAGCTCACTGCACCATCCCAGCTCAGAACTCGGCTATATGCAAATTAGTCTGACCCTGGCCCAGTGCATCATGGGAAGACCAAACTACCAAGCCAATTCTTATACTGGGAAGGAAACAAGCTACCGGGGACCGGTTTCTGGCATTTCAGCCGTCTTCGGCCCGGCTTGCTTGAATCCTGATGGTGCAATGAGCTAGGGACTCACATTTGAGTATACCCTTCCACGCTTATGGTGGACAAAAATGATTCAGAAAAGGGGGTGGTGATGAACAGAGTGTCTGAATTAAGCAGACCACTCTTTCCCAGTCCAAAGATCAGGGCTTGATCCATCACCGTTTTTTAGCTCATGGCACCATCCCAGCTCAGAACAGAAATAGGCAGAGGTCTCCCTGTAATGCAGGAGTACGTTGCGCCTGTGTCAATGAGGAAGCTATATGTTCTATTATTTATCGTGACCAGGACGATGGGGTCATCTTCACCGCTCATGATGCACGATAAAACTGGGCACACAAGAGTCATCTGTGGGCTGTCCTAGCAAGTGTATCCTCCTGCTTGGTATTGCTGGATGGTGCCTTGTGCAAATGAATTATTTGGGGTAAACACCACACCACCTTGGGGTGCAGCATTTTGGACTTGGGGCATCACTTGGTAGGTGGGTGTCTGCTGCTGCTGTTGCATGGGAGCTTGCATTTGTTGGGGCAACTGTGGAGTATGGGTAATCATAGGTGCTTGGAGCTGTGCATGTTTTGCTGAGGGACAGATTGGGCATAGGCGTACAGTATCTGGGGTTGCTGTGGGTACAATGGTTGTTGTTGTTGTTGGTCTTGTGGTAGCGCTTGTTGGGAGGGACCCATAGATTGCTGGTCTTGGTCTCGAAGTCTAGTACGACATTCTCTCTGCATATGGGCCACCTTGTGACAATAAAAATAAGTGTGTTGCCCTGGCTGCAGTTGGACCCTTTGCTGTCCCATTCCATTACCTCTTCCCTGCATGCCTGTGTTTCTGTTATTATTGTTTCTGTCATTGTTGTAATACTGTTGTTGATCATTATCGTAGGCAGGTTGCACTGCTATGTACTGTACTGGGGGCTGCTGTTGCACATACTGAACGGTGGGCTGTTGTTGGGTCTGTACATACTGCACTGCCTGCTGGGGTTGGGTGGTATTGTATGGCTGACTGTGTTTGCTGCTGGGGCTGGGCCTGTGCATACTGCGCGGTCAGCTGTGCTTGCATCTGCTGGGGGGCAGGCTGGGTGTTAGTTGTTAGTGCGTTTAGGGCATTTTGAGGGAATGTAGTAACTGCTGTCATCTGACTGACTGGTGCTGCCAACATGACTGTGTCTGGGGTGTTTTTTTTCTTATTAAGTTTCTGTTGTACCAATGTTGCAGCTGCATTCTCGATAGCTAGCTGTCTACTCTTCTCCTGTTCTATTTTTTTTTGCAGAAATGTATAATGTGGTCTTGGATCTCAGGCCATGGTTTTGCCTCCATGGCTACTACCCCATCTAACTTTTCCTGTTCTTCTTCTGGTAGTCCTCCTTTGACCATGTGGTAAAAAAGCCTGCTATTCCCTCCAGTTGCGTTCCATGACTCTCCTAACTCCTGATGCCACTTTTCTTTCATCCTGGAGATAAAGTTAATCGGATCCTCATTCGCTTGCATTGTCAGCAACATGAGGGACGGATGTCTGGAACATCTGGGTATTTTATTCGCAATTTGGCCCAGACTGCTGACCTTATTTTATCAAATTGCTCTCCATCGTACTGTGTGTCGTTCATAGTTATTAGCTCTATGCTGACACTTTAAAAAAAAATTCTGCCTCCCCTCCCATGAGGGAGATGAGCAAACTTTTCATATCGCCTATCCCTATGTTGGTGCCTGTAGTATTTTTTTCTAGGGCCACTATCCATTTGCTAGCAACCTCCGCGAGGGGTGGGAGGCTCTTCTTAATGTGTTCCTTCTCCACGTAAAACCAGCAGTTATAGACTGGGGGGTCAGTGGCTTTTTTGTACAAGAGTGGCATCTGATGTGCAACTCCTGCATCTAGAACTTTTGGCCTTGTGAGGTCGTGTTCTCTGGCATATTTATGCCAAATCTTTAGACTGCCACTCAGGTAAGCGTAATCCCAATCCTCATCTGCTGCCCCCTGTAGGATGCATTCTACTGCTGTTGCCATATGCTGTGGCTCAAAAGACCCTTCTCTGGGCCATGGGAGCATCTGCGGGGCCAAGGACTCTGTCCAACCTGCCAAATCATCTGTGAAAGTGTTAACAGCATAATCAGAACCTTCGCCTAGTATCACTATCTCGTTGGGTGTTAGACCATTTTTTCGCAGTGCACATGGTCTGCTGAGGAACATGCCGTTACCCATCCTGGCTCGGGTGTTGCGCATGGAAGCAGTGCCAGAGACATCATATATCATGCCGTCTAGGCGCCCGTGTGTTCCTAATATCCTAAGGCTTTCTAACTCTGTTGTCCTAGTCCTCCTTCTTCCGCCTGTATCCCCTGTGCTTCGTAATTCCTGCTGTTGTTCATAGAATGAGTTTGTCGTATTTGTGGCCCGTGACTGGCTAAATGAGTCTACCATAGCTGTGGTGGATGGTGGGCCAAACGGATCCAACACAGGTGTAGTGTTTCGTGGCGGTGGCTCTGGTTGTGTGAAACAGACCTGAGTTGTTGTGGTAGTGGTACGCGTTTGCTCCGGTGCTGTTGTTTGAAGCCAAGGGGAACGGTCCCTGTGGCAAAGTCCTACATTCCTGCCTATGTCCTGAAAGGGATCTGCGCACAGTATGTGTGGAGACGGGGTACAAGCTGTCTGCTGAGCATTATGGCTCTGTCCTTCATTCCTTTCTGTATTCCTAAAAGGAAATGCCTGTACTGTGGGTAGATGCAGAGTACTTATTGATGCTTGTGTATTTGATGGTCCGAGGCTGGCAATTTTGAGTGTGTCAGTTATTTTTTCATTTATTTGTTTCAATTTTAGTGCCATGCAGCGGAGTGAGGGAACTATAGTATTGGTATCTGGGTTGGGTGATATTGGTCTGCCGAATATGTCCGTGCTGGTGTTTTCAGTTGGACTGCACTCCAGAGTTTTGCTAAGGTCTTTGGTCATTCTACATTTGTCATAATGGACTGGGGGTGGTGCCTGGTGGGCCTGCTGTTCCCTTTCTCTGTGCTGTTGTTGGATAGTGGAGAATGTAATTAGTGGGTCGTCAGTGTTTGTGCTGCAAAATGGCAACTGCGTTTGGGGGCTATCTCTCGCTCCTGGGGTGGTGGGGCCTTTGCGCCCGGAGGCCATTGAGATCGGGATAACTGGGTTGTGAATGGTGGGACGATGTGAATGAGGGGTGAGATGACATGCGTGAATTGTTTGATGATATGAGGGACTCACTGTCCGACCCTTCGTTTTCTTCCTTGGCAGGTGGGACAGTCATGGAAGTGGGAATGAGTTTTAGCGTAAATTGTGAATCTATTTGTCCTGGCAAACCGGGTACTGTGGCGTGCAGTGTTGGACTACCACTAGTGACAGATGGTGCAGGCAGGGTGAGGACAGTGGGTGGCGATGTGATAGGCATTGTCGGGCCACTGCTGGTGCCGGGTGGTGCTGGTGAAGATGAACTGCATTCCGCAGTGGGTGAAGTGGGGTCTGACAGGGCAGATAAATCAGCTGGGAGTTTATTGTATCCAGCAGCTGTCATATCATTAGTGGTACAGTGTCAGTCTGGTTCTTCAGTAGGGGTTGTCGATAGTGAGGGGTACATGCCACTGGCCTGATATGGTGGAGGGGCCGAAGGAGCGGGGGCCATGGTAGCAGTGTGCTCCCAAGTATTGTATTTAAAGATATGCCAGAGATCTAAGAGGACTTTCTTTTGTGTAGCTTGGTACCTGAGAACTTGGTGTCTAGGAATGTGGTGGCGTGCTCTAGGACAGTTTTATCAAAGCTTCCTTCTGAGGGCCATGGATACCTCATGTTTTTGTGAACTTGTGAAGTTCCCTACAATGTTTGAGTATGCGATGTTCCTGGCCACCGAAAGTCTTCAGAACGTGTTGAAGGGGTGTCGCCATAATGAGATATCTGAGTGCGTAAGTACAAGGTAACTCTGTTAATGTGAGGGGGTGTTGCTTCTGGAATAGTTTGTTTATGCTTTCCCTGCTCAGTGACTGCAGTTACAATCAGGTATGAGTTCTCCTCCTACACCCTCAAGGACCCGGTCATATATACCCTTTTGTAAGTCATAGTTTTGTGCAGGAGTGCAGCCAGGGAACTGGAGCAGGCCGCCAAAGCAGTCGTCAACTATTTTAGACTGAAGTGGGTGTCTAGGCCAGAAGCTCGATACAATTGTTGGTCCTTCCCAGCTTTCAAGGTGTAAGATAAAATATATGTGAAAGCCAACGGTTGTTTTATAGACAGTAGAGCTCAATATCCTATTCATAGGGACACTAGTGTGGGTGTGGTTCACTGTGAGCCCGTGAGGAGAAATGCTGTGGCTGGCAAGGAAGGAGTGAGCGTGCCTCGCCTATGTATGTCTCAGTCAGTTGTGGGGAAAGTTGGGAAATCGATCTCTTACAAGCTCATCTCCTACCTTCGCAACAAACAATGTGGGTAAGTACTAGTCTTAAATCCAATTCCTCAGGACCCCTATATTTTCCCTCAGGCGAAAAGTCAGGAAATTCAAAATTGTGACGGGCAAGGGCAAAAATGATATTGCTCTGTATGGGGTTTCGTGGCCAGGAGAAGGTAAGGGTGGTGGGTATTTCAAAGCCTGGGGATAGTAGACAGAAGCGTATGTGGATCCAATCCGGTGTTTTGTATGATGAGATGCCGAGTATTCTTTTCTCAAAGACTGCCTGAAGAGCTTGCATGGGGCTTTTTTGGTGGTGACAAATTGGTGGTGCAAGGGTATGGGAGTATACTTTTTGTGTTTGTGTTTCAAGTTGTTGGCTCAAGGGGGCACGAAAATGCTGGTGCGATAGATAGAGTGATCTGTCTAGTGTGACTATAGTCAATGTTGAGTGCCTGAAGTATTGTGAGAAGGACCGTGCTGGTGAGGGGTGTCACATGAATGAAACAAGATGTGCGACCGTCAGAGATGCCCACAACGTTATTGTTGATCAGGAATATTGTGATATTGTCATGGGGATTACCATTCATTCCCTTATATTAAGTTGGAACAGTGGGGTGGGTATTCAAGGTCAGGGAGGGATGCAGAGCCTGTGGGATCTTGTAAGTAATTGGACAACAATGCTCTTAAAATAGGGGTTGTATCGTTCTCAGACTGTGAGTGGAAAGAATAGGAATCAGAGGCGGAGGGTGTAGGGGAGTCAGGAACTTCACCTTCAAGATGTGCGACGGAAGCTGCTTCAGATGAAGCTACTGACTGTATGGAATCTAATGAAGATTCTTCTTCAGTAATAAAAATGGGGTTGTACCAGGATGTTCAGGATAACCTATGTGTTTAGAGGGAACAGAGTGGGGAACAGATAGGTTGGAGGAATTAGAGGCTTTGTCAGAGTATAGCAGGTGAGGACAAGTAGTGTCTGGAGAAAACCATAGTAGTGTCTTATAACGCACTAATTTGGGAGATTTGAGTACCTGCAGGGGGGGAGGTATCTGAGATTCAAGGCAAATTAAATCAAAGAAGAAATGTATAAGAAAACTTTGACCATGAGTTTCATTTTTAATTCTAGACAAATACCGTGCAGAATATGCATTATAGTAGTCCCTAAGATTTGGTAGAGAAAGAACTCCTTGATCTGATTCCTCATAAAGAGTGCTCATTGCGATTCGGGTACTTTTTTTCACCCAAACAAAAGACGAAAACAAAGATTTCACTCTAGAAAAGAAGACGCCTTGCAAAAGCAAGAAATAGTGGGAAAAAAACATTGAATAAAGGGAGAATGGACATTTTTAGCAAAGTGACCCGGCCAAGAATCGATAATAGCAATGCGTTCCACCGTGCGAGCATTATACAAATCTTTTGAAGAAGGGGGTCAAAATTAAGCTTATACAGATCATTAACGGAGGCTGAAAAAAAAAAACCAAGGTATCTTTTAGCTTTAGTATTAATACAGCAGCTTATGTCAGAATGCAATTCTGGATCCGTGCCTCCACACACCAGAATTTCAGTTTTCTTTTTATTGATCCGATATCCCCCCAGAGCCTCAAATTCCTCAAAAATCTGAAGTACCCTTGTTTGTGATTGTAATTCGGGTTTGATTAACAACATAAAATGATCAGCGTATAGCTTGATCTTGGCCATTAAAGGAACGGGAGGGAGGATACTCGCACAATTCCGGATTGCAACTGCTAAGGGTTCGATGAAAAATGCAAAAAGAACAGGTGATAATGGGCAGCCTTGCCTCGTGCCGCTCTTGACTAAAACTGACCTGACCGTTGCTGAATTAATAAGGACATTGGCTTTGTCCCCAGTGAAGAGATTCTGAATGAGATTTATAATTGTATCTGGAATACCAAAATATTGCAAAATAATAAAAAGTGTCTCCCAAACCACCAAATCAAAAGCTTTTTCAGCACCTAATAACCAAAACTAAAGCTGGAATCCCTGTGTCTCAAAGTAATCTGAAGCTTCAATCAAATAATGTGTATTTGTGCTCAGTTGCCTGCCTGCAATGAAACCATTCTGATCAGGATGGATCAAATCTATTGATATTTGGTTAAAACGCATTGACAGTAATTTTGTAGCGATTTTATAATCGGAATTTAATAAGGTAATGGGCCGATATGTATTTCGATCTTTGGCATCTTTCCCCTTCTTCAAAAAGCTCACCACCGTTCCTTCCCGAAAGGAATCTGGTATTGGGCCTCCTTCCAACATAGATTTTAATAATTACAAAAAAATATTGGAAAAGGCAGAAAAGAAAACTTTAAAAAACTCAGCCAGTAGACCGTCTGGGACACAGGCCTTGCCATTCGGGAGGTCCTTCACTACCAACTCTATTTCTTCCATAGAAAATAGATATGCCATTATCAGTTGTTGAGTTTCAGAGATAGACGGCGATACAAACTTTTCTAAGAAGTTTATTAACTTTTGCTGGTCTATGCTATGTTGATGACTGTAAATATTGTTATAGTGAGTGAGCATTATCTTCCTCATCTCAGCCGAGTCTACTGTATTAATATGTGTCACTGGGCACCTTAGACCTCTGATTAAGTTTGCGGCAGCTTGCTCTCTAACCTGCCAAGCTAAAAACTTCCCAGTAAAGTTGCTCTCTTCATACATTTTCTGGGATTGACTCCGAAAAATCTCCTCACTCTGGGCATAGAAATGTTCACTAAGTTCCCGTTTTGCTTCATTTAGTTGATTTTGGATGCTACTAGAGGGGTTAGGTTGCCTTAAATCGGTTAGAACTTGTATTCTTTGTTCCAACGAATTTTTTCTGGACCTAGCGGCTGTCAGTACGGCTGCTTCTTTCCCTATTACGACTCTGCGAATATAGGCCTTTAAGGCATCCCATACAATATTAAGTGGGGTTGTATCAATATTACGGGAAACAAAATCTCTGATCTCTAATTTTAATCATGTGACCCATATTTCGTCATTCAAATATGTTTTATTAAACACCCAGCGTTTAGGAGTTTTTAAGTTTTCCCCTAAGGCAAACTCAATGACTAGCATTGCATGATCAGAGAACCCGTTATGCAAGGTCCTCTACCGACGAAAATTGAGTTGTCTGGAAGCAAGAAAAAAGTCAATTCGAGAAGATGACTTAAATCTCCCTGACCAACATGTATATTCTTTTTTTAACGGATTTTGTGTACGCCATGGATCGCAGAGGTCTAGTGTTATGTTACAGTTAAGAATGGTTTTCAGTGCTCGAGGTTTAAGGTGCTTTTTTGATTGGGTTGTGGCATCCAAGTTTAAATTCATGAGGACATTAAAATCGCCTCCAATTACAATATCTCCTACCACCATCAGTAAGGATTGAAATAGATCTTCATAGGCACCAACGTTATCGTCTATTGGTGCATAAAAGCTTACAAAAGTGATGGGTCTATGTCTATTTTGGATTTACATGTAACCCAGCACCAACGCCCTGATCCGCCCTCTTCTGTTTGTATTATTTCAGCATGGATGTTTTTATTTAAAAATATCGCAACTCCTCGCTGAGATTCAGAGCAGGAAGAGAACACTCGGTGTGAGGCCCAAATTCTGACCATTGAAAACTCATCGAGTTTTGCAGATGGAATATGTGTCTCCTGAAGAAATATTACAGCAGGAGATTCAGTCTTGATCCATGTTTCTATAGCCTGCATTTTCTTTTTAGTATTTAAACCATTGACATTAAAAGAAATTATTTTCAGACAGTCCATACTAGACATTTGCAGTCAATTGCACATTTGCATATTTGCATAGTTTCCATCGAAATCTCTCTATTTGCATTCTACCAATTTTCAAAAAACCTATCGTCCAAAAAATAGCTAAACAAAACAGCACCAAAGACTTTTTTTTCCATTGTTTTTTCCGCCCCCACCACCCGTGACACCTACCCCACCAACCCCCCCATCCTGTGGCCCTACTTCCCTACCCCAAGCTGGCCACAGAGCCCTACCCCCTAACATTGAGGTGTCCTGTTGTTACACCCCTTAAACCCGGAAAACCCCCTGCAACCTCCCCTCCCCTCAGCTCCACTCCCATCGAGAATTTACAGAACACCTTTTATACTTGTTGGCATGATTGAAAATAGAAAAAATAACATAGAGATTTCTACCCCTTCTGACCATGTGTTATTTCCTTAAGCAAATCCTGTGCTTCATCTACATCAGATAGGATATAAAATTTGCCTTTAACCAAAACTTTTAACTTAGATTGCTGCGCAATCGTAGCTTGGGCGCCCTTAGCTTTAAACAAGTGACGAATTTTCAAAAACTCCTTCCTTCTTCGAGCGGCAGCCGCGGACATGTCAGAAAAAATTCGACATTTAATTGTCTCGTTCACAGAGAATGGTTTCTTTTATTCGGACGTCTGAAAATGGTAACAAGATTGTACGGGGAGAGTGGAGTTAGGGAAAGGTTGGGCAGGAACCCAATGTGCTCTAGTAATTGTTAAATCCCCTTCATATTCTGGGATCACTTTCTGTTTTAAGAAGGAAGTAACCAACTGCACCGTTTTGGACCCCTCAAATCCTTCTGGAACCCCGACTATGCGGAGATGAGATCTTCTATTATAAATTTACAGATCGTCCAGTTGTGTTTCCAGTGTCCGTGTGGTCTTGAAAATTACTTTGACATCTTCTTTAGTCTCAGTCATCTGATCCTCTAAATTTGAAATTCGGCTTTCAGCTTCTTGAAGACGGAGTGGGAAGGTGGAGACTAAGTCCTCAATCTTTTCCAAACGTTGATGAATTGAAGCTAGTTCTGCTTTTTGAAATCTTTTCATCTCCTGCAGTTCATCCAGAAGTAAATTCAGCATATCCTTTACTGACATCTGGGTTTTACCCATATTCTCGGTGTTCAAATCTAAAATGAGGCTAAATGGTTCAGTCATGCACGCTGATCGGATGTCTACAGAGGGTGGGAGTGGCACACAAATTATTGCTTGATCAGAATTAGGAACAATAGTACTCCCAGAAATTAGTTGGGTACCATCTTGCGACACTGCTGCTTTCGCCAATTCATCCCCTCTTTGCGCTGAAAATACAGGTATTTTATTTCCTTGAGATGAGATCGTAGCAGGTATTATAGTAGTGTTGGCCACCACGATCAGCGCAGGGTCCAGGTTCCCTGAAAATACAGTGAAGCCTGTATTTCTGATTGAGCAGGGCTGCTGACAAAATGTATACTTGTTTTTTTCTCAAACAGAGGGAATTGCTTGGGGGCCTTCGCCACCCCAGGCGTCTTAGCCGTTTGAACTTCATTCTGGCCATCTTGAGCAACTTGGGCTAATTGGAGAAATCAGAGCCAGTATTCAACTTCCCAGTCTCAGCTTGCCCTAAATCTTCACCTGGACTAGTCTGGGTAGGCAATTCAGTGAGAGACCCCTCCAACTCCTCTGAACTTTCAACTGAGACATCTTCAATGCATTCGCCTTTATCCACTAACTTAGCAGCATTCTCTACTTCCTTAGCTTGCTGTCGACGGGCCTTCGCCTTATTACGTGCATTGAGAAGTTTGCCCATATTTGCAGAGCAGGGGAGACTTTAAAAGGCAGTCAAGGTATTTTTCCAGAGAAGATCAGTCCAGCGGCAGTTTATCGTGGCTTTTTAAAAACTTTTGCCAAGGGCTATTTTAACTGCTGCAAGCACCTTAGCCCGGTAGCACTACAAACAGTAGGCGAGACAGAGCATGCTGGGTATTGTAGTCCTGGTCTCCGATAGAAGAAAATGCAGCACAGACTTGCAAAGACTGGCACTTCCTCAGTTTCGCAATGCCTGACAATAGCCCAACAAGAGCCCCTAGCTTAGTAGTGAAAGGAGAAAAAAAAATCCCAAAGTTTTTCAATTCAAAGGGCTTTAAGCCGCAGTCGCAGTCCCGCCGTCTTAAACCTCCCGCTGCCCATGCCAGGAGCCTTCCTGCTAGGTGTGTTAATTATCGTATAGGTGGAAAGACTCACCCACCACTGCTGCAAGAGTCAAACGATGTTGTGACGGTGTAGACAAAAGGTACAGTACTTTTGGCAAATTGCAGCGGGGCTCAGATCCTGCAGGCTTACACTGGACTGGGTTCGGGGTCTGGAAAAGGTTGTATCACAGCTCACTGCGCTTTTACTGTCTCAAATTATTTCAAAACGAGACTGTTCGCCGCTACTCCAAAGAGCTTTGAAAGTGCTCCAAAGTGTGAAAATCAGAACAGAATTTGAGAGCTCCAGAAACGCCAACTAGCGGCTGCCACCATCAGCAACATGGGAGGGAGGAGGGGCGAGGAGGTGTAAGGATTCCCAGGTGCTACGCGGAGGCATGGAGCTCCATCATAGCCTGCCTGCAAAGGAGTCTATTAAGAAAAATAGTCTTGCAAGGCTAATCAATAATTAAATAGTTTGCAAAAATCTCCCATAAAGAGAAAGAAATGCATAAGACAAATATATCTTTTCAGACCTAATTAATTAGTCAAAGCATAAACTTAAAGTGTAGCATCTAATTCTATCCTAATCAGCTGCACTCTCTGCATCTCTGTGTCTAAAGAGCAAACAAGGAGTGTGATAGCCCTCCCTTCACAGACCACAGAGGAATGTGGCCTGCTGTGCCAAAAATATGACGTGTCAGGACTCTCTTAAAAAAAAAACATGAGCAAGGGAACCCTCCCCTCTCCTCTGACGCAATCTCCCCCATCAGCTTTCTCCTGCGGCGTTTCTCGTACCTAACCCATATGAATGAAGCAGAGCCTAAGCCAAAAGGCCCCAAAAGCCAAAAAGAGCCTGAAAACCAATAGTGAGCTAAAAGCCAAATGAGCCTAGAAGCCAACCACACCTCCAAAGAGGTCATTATTTATACTCTAATTCTTGTCAGACAACACAAAAAGGTGCATCTTCAGAAAATGTGTACCTGATTGTTCAGTCACGTTGGCATGAGGTCTCCCCATCCTCATCTCATTCTAAATTCCTGACTATACTAATTTAAACAAAAGAAGCATACATGAGTAAATACATTTTATATGTTTGCAACATTTGCTAGGAAAAATGTTTCATTCTAAAATTTCCTTACTTCATTCCAAAGTGCAGGCTGGACGGATACTTTAAACTAACAGTGGTACATTGGCACAATCACAAGAATGTACAGTTCACAGTAGCTTTGACTCCATTGTTTCGTGAGGCAAGGTGGCACAATCTGTGCATGCCCTCTTCTCTTTAATGCAAGTCATAGCCTTGATGGATTCACAGTCAGCCATGTTATCGTAGGTCTAAAAACAAAACAAGCAAAAGAGAGTATTAATTTCATGTAAATCAGTCCATTATGTTTCTCTCCCTCATACTAATACCCCTTATAAATGTTTACCTAGCCAAGCTATTAGTTTAAAGGAGTTTTTATGATTGGTTATGTGCCACATGCAAAAAATGTACAAATGTACAACATAGCATTATTATGCATTAGTGTAAAATTTAAAAGCGCACACAGTTAATACATTCATGCTTTAATGTTTTAGATAGCTTTTAATGCAAAAAAAGCATTTAGCCCCATGTGTAGTGTTTGGTGCATTGTTAATTCATACACATTATGAAAAGAGGTGTTTTAAACTAAACATGTTTATCAAAATATGCAAGACAGGGACAGGGGTGTACGTTATAAAGAAAAAGGGTAGGAAAAGAGAACACATTCTATGGTTATTCTCTAAAACGAAAAAGGCCACTTTTCTTTTCACTGCAAAAACACATGTTAATTCAGCACAAACATTTCAGACTGACTGGGCCTCACTTTCATATGTTTCATGTGCCATGTTGTATTTAACTTGCACCAAAATGTGTGTGTCAATTTTAAATGCAGTCTGTCTGAAGCACAAAAATAAACAATGCCTGACTCCAGATGGAATCTGCTCCACCACATGTTTAATATAACCCACTACAAGGCCAAATTATTCCCCGAAGTGAACTGTAGAACAGTTAATGCATATGACAACAAAGGCTTCTGAGGATAACTTCGAACTAATTGAGCATGATTCTTATTTGGATGAGATTCAACTCAATAAGTGGTTGCGATAACTGACTTCTAACTGCTGACCATTCGACTGTCATCAAAGCCCTAAAGAAGTCCCCTAGCATCCACAACTGCATTTCCTGTCAAGGGCCTTACCACTCTGCACCAGTCTCATCCCCACCTCCTGCCCCCACGTTGTGATGACCTCAAGTAGCAGATCTCAGTGCTGGGGAAGGAGTGATGCCAGGCTGGGACTTCCATAGCTAGGATACTTCAGGGACAAGTCCGACTCATCTCACGCTCCAGGGCGTATTAAGGATTTTGGGGGCTCAGAGCCAAATGGATTTTGGGTGCCCCTGTTCCGAACTCCTTTGCATTTATGATACATTTTCAGCTCTTTCAAGCCCTCTTTGTCCAGATCACTGACAGTACACACGCACACTCGTCCAAATTCTAAATATTTATAAATGTAATATTCAGGGCTAGTGATGTGTGTTTTTCAATATTGAAACACAGAAGCAGCTCATTAACATTATTGCAAATAATCTCTGAGACCCCAGTCCCGTTTCTCCTATATGAGGTTCTGTTTTGATCTAAAAGTAAATTTTATGGATTTTGCATGAAACATAAACACATTTGTCTGCAGAATGTCTGCAATAAACTCTGACACATTGCCCACAATAAAAATAAATTAAAGGAAAATAATATTTACAACAATCTGTTTAAGAATTATTCAACATCATTAGGGCAAGACTCTGCAGTACAGAGCTGGCTCTATCAGGGGTCCCCTGACAGGCTGGGGCCCTGGGACAGAGCCCACTTTGCCCATGCCTTAAAACGTCTCTGTCAAGCTCCAATTGGTGATGTGCCGCCAGCATGAACGGGAAGCACCACCGAGCAGGCCACCTAGTCCCACAACACAGGCGAAATATACAGGGCCAGGAAGTCGAGGGAAAGTGTATCTCAGGTTGCACAGTCCCTCTGGACCTCCCCCACTACACATACGGTAGTGTCATTCCAGTGTGTCTTGCCCAGCTGCATACTCTCTTTCATGCCCCGGCCCTCCCTGTGTCTCTTCACAGCAAGGCCCAGAGTGGAAGGGAGGCGGACCGGAGGCACAGACCCAACATTACAGCTGGAGCCCAATGGGCCTCCCTGCTACAGCTATGACCCCTCCTGTAGGGCCTTTGCCTTAGGGTCCACCTCAGAGCCAACACGAGTCCAGTCCAACCGCCTCCAGCAGGCTCCCAGTGTCAGTCGGGCCCAGTGTTACTCACAGATCACAACCCCGATTAGTGGGCTGCACCGACCTACCCGGGCCATGCCTGCCTCCTTGTGCAGGTGCAATGCTCTCTGCCAAGTCACTACAACAATCTACACTACAGGGCAGAGCGAGCCCAGGCCTCACCCTCAGTGCCAACACCAATGTCCGCGAGGACCAGGTGCTATGGGCGGTGGGTATAGCAGGCCGGCTGCAATGTCTCCGACACTGCTCTTTCCTCCGCACCTTGCTGCATGATCCGCATGATGTGGCATCTCTGGGCTGCTGCAGACCAGTTTAGCAGTCCCCAGGAAAACGATGGTATCCTCAGCAGGCCCAGGCAGTCACTAGTGAGGGGAAAGGAGCCCCTGGGGTCATGTAGCCCAGGATGTGAAAGTATTAAAGTGGGGAGCAGAATGGAGTTCAGAAGCGTCTACTGCTGCTTCCATCTTGACAATGCATCCAAATGCTAGATACTTATGAGTAAGATAAATAATCCACTAAAATGTATGAACATTTTACCATGTTTGGAAAGGGGAGCACTTGCACGTTACCACTGATTAGTAGGAGTGAAGTGCGCAGAATTCTAAAGCCAACCATAAAATTATACCCACACAATGGGACTAAACCTCCAAGGAGCCAGCGCATTAGTTTGCTTTTCAAAAACAATCACTCATTTTGGAAAGTTATTTATGAGAAAAAGTGTGCTGAATGACCACATGAGACATGGTGGATGTTAAACAAACTTATAGTTGCTTCAGAAGAGCCACAGGCAGGTGTAGAGCTCTAAATATGGCAGTGTGTAGTAAACAAGGTCAGTGGAATTCATTCCTTTATCGCTGTGAGTGCAGCCCACCAAACTCTAAATGAACTCCAATGACCCAAATGTCCCAGTGCAAGTTATAGGGCAAATGCCCACTATTCCTAATGTAAGGAGGGCAGTAGGTTGAGCATGAAGAGAAGAAAGACAATCTATGCATGCACCAAATAAATTGACCATGTCATATATGCGTCCCAACCCATCTTAGAGAAACATAAACTAAATAAAGATTTAATATTGCATGATAATCCTAATAATGATCAGAGATCAGTAGTGTCTGTAAATCTAAATATCTACTAACCATCATGCGATGTGCCATCTGGCAAATGGATGATACATTTAAATCCTGCACTTCAACCTTCAGCGAGATACAATTCTTGGCCAACACCAAACCAACAATAAACTTTTTGCCTTTGTTCTTCTTCCTAATGAACAAGGTAGCACCTACCAAAAACTCTTGTCAATGATCGAACTAAAACAAACAGTTATTGATGAATGATGGAACCCAGCAATCATTTCCCATGCATGCTTCACTCCGCAGTCATGACCCTGACTGTGACATTGCCTCATGCTCCTTTACCACGCAAATCATTACAAAAATGAGCATTAGGGAGAGGCGCTGGACTCTGGAGTAGTATAAATTACTATTCCAATTCTAGGCAGTGTATCAGTAGGGAAGGTGTTGGACTTAAAATCCAACACCAGTCCAACAACATACCCCTAAAGTGCCCCATAAAGCAAGCCATTTTCTTGCTTGCTAAGGAAACGCATGGGTAGTCACAGGCAGATAAAAGCAGCTAGTGGTTCTGCCTGCGGCTAAAGGATGTTTCCCAACAATTATGACCATAGTAAACTTGCAATGGACTTTCAATAATGAGACAGTTTTAAAAAAAAGACCCATAATCACAAATACAGGGGTGCTACTTTGATTGTATTCAGGTCCTATGGAGACACCTCCATGGATCCACTCTCAGCATTGACCACAAAATTGGGAATTTGGATTTCAAATAAAGAAACTTTTAGCCCTACCTTTCTACCTCAGAATGAGGGAGTTAAAAAATTTAAATTACTACTTGACTCACAATTCTACAAAAATAAAGCATATAAACGAAGGCGCTGATTACGATGGTGGATAGACTGGGGTCTGTCCGCCAAGGTGGAGGTAACCGGGACCGTCCGCAATACCTGCGGCGGTTCCGCACACCAAATCAGGATGCAACTGCCATGGTGGCGGTCGCATCCCGCACCTTTAATATTGCGGAGTGTGCTGCTGACAGCAGCACCGCCGTGGTGTCAAAGAATGCATGTTGTGTATTTCACTGCACTACGTGGCAGGCACCACACGGTGCCTGCCACTTCGTGCAGTATATGTACCCCCAGTGCACAAACACCGCTCAACACATTGAGGGCACGCAAGGGGCCCCCAAAGCCAATCTACACCAGTCTTTTGATTGCATTTTTACCGCTGCAGAAAAGCTAGCTGGAGACAGCATTGTTATTTAGCGGACAGTGCCTGCTAGGCACCGCCACCATTTTGTAGCTGCAGACCGCTCTGCCCGGCAATCGCAACGATTGCCTGTGGCTGTTCCTTGGTGGACAGACTTTGTGTCTGCCGCGGTGCAGGCTGGATCCTACCGCCATCGTGACATGGCAGTGGAAACATCGCGCTCCGCTGTGGGAAGGATCGCCACCGCCGAGCCGGCAGTGGCGGTCATTCCGCCATCGTAATCAGCCCCTAAGTTCCTTTCTGGATTACTCTGAGTTGAGTGCATGCACAGGCCAGAGTGTAGGTTACAACCCAGGTTACACTTACTCTGGTGGAATAACTCAGACAGCACATTAAATCTGGAAACAAAAATGACCAATGCAGTGGAAGGGTGGCATAAGACATCAAAAGCCTAAATGGGAGAAGCAATATGGCCACTCTACAATTTCAACTTAAATAGGGGATCAAACCCACCACCTTGGAAAGGTTCCATCATCTCACCAATCTTTAAAGGAGGGAATAAACTTGACCCAGGAGACTATAGGTTGATAGCCCTGATTGACAGTGAGGCCAAATATGATGCCAGAGTCCTACTTGAGCATCTCAGGGACTGGACCGACATGAACTCTGTCATTCCCCACAATCAAACAGCGTTTATCAGAAATACAGCGACTATAACATGGCCCTCTCACTTATATTTGACCTCTCTAGAGCCTCAAAGCTTCCCCTTTACCTATGCCACATCTACTTACAGGCCGCTTTTGAATGAGAGAACCAGCACAGGCTATGAGAACAATTTAAGGCATGGCAAATCCCTCCCTACCTCATGAGATTGATAGAAACCATATATACCATCACTTGGGTTTGGATCAAACTGGGGAACAGAGACAATCTTTTAAGGGCCATCCCGACAACCAGAGGGCTTAAGCAAGAATTTGCATTAGCACCGCTGTTATTCAATTTATTCCTAGCTGACCTTCCGCCTATACTTTCTTCCACCAATTCTCAAGCCCTGAAACTAGGGTCTGTTCAGTTATCGAACATACTTTATGCCGACGATCTGGTGATACTAATCAGAACACTAGACAAGATGCAGCGTCTCATGAAAGCGATGGAGGAAATGGCTGAGACCAAAAAGATGAAAATATACGTTAAAAAAATAATAATGATATCTGGGATAAAGGCCCTCAAAGGGAGCCGGTGCTTCGGGGGAGCAGAATTGATTAAACAGACAGCTAAAAATATCTTCGCCCCACTTTTGACTGTGACAGCACTTCTAAGTCTCACAGAGAGGAAATCAAAAAGAAATGGATGGCCCCCTTAGCAGTCCTGGCAGGGCTATTCAAACATCTAAATAGCCCTCCTATATCCTGATTCGTACGCCCCCCAAAGCAAAAAGAATACCAGCCCTAGCTTATGGGTGTGAAGCGTTTAGAGGCAGAGACACCTTTTTTCCTGGACAAAATCTCAATTCGCATACAAAGGCAAATTTTGCATCCCCCCCAAAGCACTTAGCCAGCACAAATCAGGCTTGAGTTTGGGCTAATAATGCAGTCTGATGCAAGAGGAGCAGCCTTTTCTGCTCTCAGCTATAAGCTAAAAAACTATGCTAAAATTACTATGTTTGGAAGGAGATTGCAAAACTACTTTCACCT